>NW_026126418.1:44880000-45540000 GCF_943737965.1 Phodopus roborovskii
AAAGGTGTTCAACCTTAGGAGACACCAGAGAACTGCAAACTAACAATGCATCCAAGATTCCATATCAGTCAGAATTACAGTCATTAAGGAAACACTATGTTGGGGATGTGAATTAGTTTAACCACTATGGAAATCAGTATGGGGGTTCATAAACAAATACCCTAAAACAGAGCTACCATATGACCCAGCTATACCTCTCCTGGGTATTGACCCAAAGGACATCAAGTTGACACAACACAGCACGAAGGTAATTGCAGATCAGGGTTTACTGCAGCATGATTCACTGTAGCAAAGTAATGGAACCATGCCCAGAATCCAAGAACAGAAGACTGAATAATGAAAATGTAGTATGGAAGTACAATGCGGTATTTTTTTCATCCGTAAAGGAAAAGGTCCTATCATTTGCCACAAAATAGGCACAACTGGAAATATCATATTAAGCAAAGCAAATCAGACTCAAGGAGAAAAATACTACATTTTCTGTCACATGATTCCTAGAGTTTATATAGGTACATTAAATCATGTACTCATAAGACATGAAACTGTCTAGGTAGAGCAAAGAAGACTAATGGGGAAGTAAGAGGAGGGAAGAGGAGAAAGGGACGTGCATGCTCAGTGTGCAATATATACTTATATGGGAATGTCTTTATGTAACATAGTACCATGTATAATGAATAATATATACAACAAAAATTAGATCTGTAAATAAAACAGACTAAGAGTTATTCACACCATAAAACTGCAAGAGATCCCAATTTTACTACTTAATTTTTTACTTGCTTAAATTTTGATCTTTTAAAATATTTTTATTTAATATTTTTTATCTTACATATTGATCCCAGTTCCCTCTCCCTCCTAACCTTCCATGTTCCCCACAGACACCCCCATCCCATCCCCCCATCCACCCCACAGGGAAGGTGAGGCCTTCCAGGAGGGATCATTAAAATCTGTCAATTCATTTGGTGTTGGGCCTAGGCCCTCCCCCGTATCTCTAGGCTAAGGGACTATCCCTCTGTGGGGAATGGGCTCCCAAAGTTTGTTCGTGCACTAGAGATACATCCTAGTTCTATTGTCAGAGGACCCATAGACTGTCCAGGCCTCCTAACTGAGACCCACGTTCAGGGGGTCTGGCTCGGTCCTATGCTGGTTTCCCAGACAGTCTGGGGTCCATGAGTTTCCCCTTTTTCGGGTCAGCTGTTTCTGTGGGTTTCTTCAACCTGGTCTTGACCCCTTTGCTCATCACTTCTCCCTCTCTGTAACTGGATTCTAGGAGTTCGGCTCAGTGTTTAAATGTGGGTGTCTGTTTCTGATTCTAACTACTGGATGAAGGCTCTAGGATGGCATATATGGCACTCATCAATCTCATTATCAGGGAAGGGCTTTTAAATGGCCTCTTCACTATTATTTAGATTGTTAGTTGGGGTCATCCTTGTAGATCTCTGGACATTTCCCTAGTGCCAGATTTCTCTTTAAACCTATATGGCTCACTCTATTATGGTTATCTCTTTTGTTTCTCTCCTCTAGTCTTCCCCTGACTCAATCTTCCTGCTCCCTCATGCCCTCCTCTCCCCCCTCTTTCTCTTAGTTCCCTCTTCCCCTTTCCCCCTGCTCCCTATTTGCTCAGGAGATCTTGTCCCTTCACCCTTCTGTGGAGGACCATGGATGTCTCTATAGCAAATGTGGTCCATTTACACAATGGAGTACTACTTAGCAGAAGAAGAACAATGGAATCTTGAAATTCACAGGCAAATGGATGGAACTAGGAAAAAAATCATCCTGAGTGAGGTAACCTAGTCACAAGACAAACATGGTCTGTACTCACTCATATATGGATTTTAAACATAGAACAAAGGATCACCAGCCTACAATCCACATCACCAGAGAAGCTAAGAAATTTTGACCTCTTAAAGAGTGTTAAGAATCAAGTTTCATTAAGGGCATGAAATATATAATAGTAATAAATATATTATCTAGAAATATATGCTGGATCGAATGGACTGGTTTAATAATAGATTCCACTTTATATATTTCTCTTTGTATTCCATCAGGTAATTTAATAAAGACAATCTTTATAAAGATGGCTGTTGGGCTCATTGTTTAATTGTAATTAATTTTATTTCATAAACTGTTAATAAGGATGAAATTGTTGTAACTCTAACCATTTACCATCTTTTCAAGTTCTTCATCTTCTCAAATTGAAACATTTTCATTAGAAAATAATTCTATTCTCCCCTCGCTAACAGGGAGCCACCATTTTGCCTTTTATACAAAATTGAATCTCATATAAGTAAATTAATACATTATTTGCAAGAGGCTGGAGATATGGCTCAGGCTGCTCTTCTAGAGGGCTGGTGTTTGATTCCCAGCACTCACATGTTGCTAAGGTCCACTGTAACACCAGTTCCAAGGAGAATGTGATATCCCCTTCTAGCATCCATAGACAATGCACAGATGTGATACATACACAGACATATATGCGGGCAAAACACCTATTCACGTAAAATAAAACAAATCTCTCTTTTAAAAAGTATTTTACCTTTTGTGACTGCCTTATTTAACACAAAATCCCCAAGGTTGATTTGTTCAAAATTTATCTTCCTTTTAAGGACAATTAATATTTATACACGGGGGAGAGGTAAATAAATATAAAATAAGGATGGGAGGGTAAAACAGAGGATGTTTGAAAAAGTTATAAGGAATCACGCTATTAACTACTTAAAATATCTATAATATATATTAGAGTAAAATATACATGTAGTGTTTAAATGAACTTCTCACATCTGGCCTAACAATACTCTTGCCAGTAGCCATAGATCATCTAACAAAAACCTAACACCAGGCACAAGAAGCTCCATTTTGAATTGTCCCTTGGTTTGTCGCCCTCACTCCCTACCCTGAGAAGGAAGGTAAGCAAGTCTCTATTGTTGAAGATACCATGCACATGCACTTCAGACACAAGTCCCAGAGGCCACTGAGCTGGAAGTGGCCTAAAACCCTCCTCCCCAAGGACTAGTTTTCATGGTATCAGAAGGTGTCATAAAAGCTTCCAAAGGAGGGAAGCAACCAGCAATCCTAGCTAAAGGTACAATAATGACATTCATACTTTGGTAGTAACTAACGGTTCTCTAATTGGATTTAAGATGTGGTCAACAAGAGAAAAATCATGACTGATATTAGAAAGCTAGCCAACTACTCAGGGCTACAGAAGTCATGGATTTCAGAGACTTCACAACCACCACTTTACTAAAGTAGTATAATTCCTAACTACATACTAAATATTTATACATGGATAAGGGTGGTCCTCATCCTCACATTACAATAGACAGATCATTAAAGAAAACCACAACCAATCAAAATACAGAGCTACAGAGTGGCCAGTTGGTCTATTTATAACACAACTCTCACATCTGAGGCTGAGAACATTGTGAACGAGGAAGCAGAAAGAATCTAAGAGCCAGATGACCAAGGAGTTTGCTGTGAGAATGCATCTACTAGTAAAGGCAGAAACAACGGTCATGAAATCTCACCAACATTGCTGCCTAAACATGATATAAACAAGGACAATAACAGGAGACATGCCAAAGTTGACAGTGAAAAGTTCAGGTGGCCGCAACCATACATGAAGAGCTACAGGCAGCTAAAGAATGCTGAGATTGGGAGAAATCATCTTCTTGTGGGACGATCACATCAAACGGTCAGTACCAAATGGTCAACCCTGGAAACATGTACAAAATAACATTTTACAGTCTGACCAGGATGCATTCATGTATTTAGTAATACATATACATACACACACACACGCACGCACGCACACACACACACACACACACACACACGAATGTAACAATTTTTCTTTAAAAAAAAATAGGTCATGAATTTGAAACAGAGTATGAGGTAGGGAGTACAGGGGAGAGAGGAAGGGAGGGAGGGAGAAAGGGGAATGGGGAGTTGATGTAATTACATTATAATCTCAAAAAAAATTGTTTTAAGAATATCTGCCACATTTTATCCATTCATGTATCAATGGACACTTGGAATGCTCTAATTTAAGTCAAAACTACAACTAAATGTACTTTCAGATTCCATTTCCGTTTGTCTCCCATACTACTCTATTTATATCACAGCACTATTACATCTCATAAACTTTAGTAGTGAAAGGTCTTACCCACCAGGATTAAGCCAGAGATGAGGCTTTCGTCTCACCATTTGCTTGTTTATGGTTTAAGCACCTTTTATGAGCCTGCAGTACAGTGAGCAGAGAAGGAGATGCACAAAAGGCCACAGTAGAGTACAGGTGCTCTGACCTTCACTGTTCAAGCAAAGAGCAGCAGAGCACCCTAGGAAAGCCAGCTGGTGGTCCCAGAAGAAGAGTGGTCTAGGCTGGCAGGACTCTTACAGTGAGGAACCGACTCAAGATTGTAGAAAGAGAATTAAAACTGAAAGATTAAAATATAGTTCAATTTTCAGATGCCAAGTAAAATCAGCTGCCTGGAAAGTCAGAGAATGTGTGCAGATGCAGGCAATGACAAGATAGATTCCAGACTTGGCACTCATTTCCAAATGCCTCACTGGGGTGGACATTTAAAGACACAAGTTAGTGTGTGAAAACTTTACTGAACTTCCGATCACAGAGGCGAGCCCTAATCTCAGGGTGAGAAGTGGCACATATTTTCTACAAAAGATGGGTAGCGGATGAAGGCATTCTGCACCATAGGATAGGTCTCTGTCAGTCCTTATTGTCCTGAGAGTAGGAAAGCAAAGGGTCACAAGGATGACTGTGACCATTCTACAAATGTTCCTTTGAGTATTTCCAACCCTAAGAAAATGGGATAGAACAATCTTAGCTTGAGGCCTGTAGGTGAAGTTCAGATCTGGTCTGTGGTCATAGTCTGCCAGCTTCAGTTTTTGAGTTTGAGACTATTATGTGGAAGCATAAGGCAAATCAGAATTTAGAATTAACAGGAACAACCTGGTTAGGACTATCAGTTACTAATGGTACAATAATAGGTAAGTCACTTTAATATCTATCTATCTGGGTTGGGTAATCTGTAAAATGGGTACAAAACACATAGAGGAGTTGATGTGAAGCCTATAGGTACACTGGAAAGTTTAAATACTAAACACTTAAATATTTAATACCAAAACTGTTCTCAAAGGGTTAAAGACTTAAAATCAAAAACAACTTTTCTTTCCTTTGTAGAATTACATATACAACTTGAGCTCTTTTAATTTTTCTTATTGCGTTTATTAATTCATTCCTTCATTTATCTGGGCATGTGTGCAGATGGAGGGCAGAGGATAATGTGAAAGAATTGCTTCTCTCCCTCTATCATGCAAGTCCTGGGGATTGAACTCAGGTCATTAGGCTTGGAAATTAGCACCCTTACCTGATGAGTCATCTTGTCATCCCAGAATGCAGCCAAGAACTCTATCACAGAGCTACATCCCCAGCCCATCAGTTACTTGCTTAAGTATCTGTCTTAGCACAAATTTAGGGATAGATGCCAAGTCCTAAGCAGAGAATACAATGAAGTAACTTGCACTACAGACAGATGTGTTGCATCACCCTTGCTTGGCTCAGCACTGCACAGTTATTAGACCAATCACCTTCTGATTATTTTCTGCTTCCAATGGCCCTACTTTGTTTTTCCTCCTAGTACCCATAAAGAGGATCCAATTTTATCACAAAAAAAAAAAAAAAAAAAAAAACCCACAAGAAAGTAATGTCTGAAGCACCACTCAAGACAAATGACTGAGACATGAGTGTTTGCTACTTGCCACTGTAACAATGCTCCACTTTGTAGTGATTAAACTACAAATGATCTATATAAAGCTAGGTGTCCTCCTGACTCCCCCTTCCAAGTTAAAACTGTAATTTCTCTATCCAGTTGGTCTGACTGTATCAAGTAGGCCAGGGATAGGGATTAAATTTTGAAGTTTTTCTTTTACTGTTCAGGTTTACTACTTTCCATAATTTTATTCTATTAAATTCTTTTTCTACATTATAAAATGTTGGGAAACAACTTCCTTTGTATTTGCTTTGTGAAATTAACTCTAATTTTCATGTTGGCAGCTACACCTCCTGTTAAGGGATAGGAAAAGGTCCTGGACTTTCTTAATGCTACTTTCCAGAATCAATCGAGACCCAAAGGCAGAAGTCAGCCTTGAACCATATGCCTACAGCGAGTCTCACGGAGTGGTTTCTGAAGGTCAGAGTAGAGGCCAGCTGGAGCCTTCCTCTGAGATACAGTATCCTCAGGTCTAGATGCCTTCACATGCAATTATGGAGAAGGCAGTCTCATTTTGAAAAGAAAGGGTAACACTATGGAAACTTCCAACCTTTGAATGAGAGAAATGACTGTACAGGTCAGGGTACTGGATCATCAAAATTCACTCAAGTCTCCCGGGGAGAACAGTGAACCTGTGAACTGCTTCAAGAGCCAGGGACTGATTAGGGACTCACAAGCCAACTTCTGCTTTTCATAGGAAGTATTCCAGGACATTTCTACAGATCACATTGGCATTCTAACTCAAGGGATCAAGACAAGACATTCCATTCTTGAGCGTCTGTCTATGCTGTTTCCCACAAAAGGTAAAAGGGGAAACCAAGTTATCAGTATACTAGGTGGAAATGTTCCCAGTATTCAGGAGGAAATTGCTTTTCTTCTACTGAAACACTGACTGTGACTCTTAGCCATTTGCTGAGGACCTTCCAAATTCTTTCTACCTCATATGGCATCTACTTCCAGTATTCTTGCATCACTTGTCTTCTCCTCTTTAAATGTCCATGATCAGTTCTATGATCACAAGCCCTAATTGCCCAGTCTTCTGACTTCAAGACTGCTCTTGCTTCCCTTTCCAGACACACTTCTTGAAATGGCTCTTATTAAAGTCTTACTACTCCTGAACTCTGCCATATATCTGCTACTATAACATCTTCACTTACTGTTCGGTCCCATTTCCAATGCTCCCTGTGTTAGTGTTGTAAACTAGTGGGCACTATTTACCTTTACCACCTTGCATCCTTGAGCATCACTCACTCCTTGACATTCGCTTTCCCTTTCTGGGTTCATGGAAGGATGTTCCTCTTCCCCTGTCATTTTCTCTGGATGTGCTGTTTCTCATTTAGGATCATGTTTCTTCTCCAACCCATGCAAACAGTGGTACTTCTAGTATTCAGTGCATGCTAGGGTTTCTCCATAGGTGATTTTTATTCAGAGTAACAACATCAGCTGATATTTACTGAGAACATACTGTATGTCACCTTGTTCCAAACCTTTAAATTTCACCTAGGAAGGCAGTGGCTTCAGTACCTGTGAATTTGAGGAACAGGTATATTTATCACTCAGAAGAGATAGCTGCTCTGGAATTAAGTCACATATGTCTGATCACATAGCATATAGGGACTGCAGTTCCAAAGACTCATCTCTGCATCTATGTTCTTCATGCTTCTGCTTCTCTGTGACTTTGGCCAATCACTGTGTGGGTGGAAGCCTCTTGGGGACAACTTAAGCCTAGTTCTTCCAGTGCATATGTGCACGTTTGGCTATCTAGTGGGACTCTAGGATGCCTGCCTGCAGGTTTTGTCCCTCTGGGGGCTCAAAGATCAGATGAGATCCCACACATCAGATATTTACATTGCAGTTCATTACAGTAGCAAATTATAGCTATGAAGTAGCAATGAAAACCATTTTATGGTTGGAGGTCATCACAAAAAGGGGAACTAACTATATTAAAGGGCCACAGTATTAGGTAGGTTGAGAACCACAAGCCTACACAATCTCAAGCAAATACCTCTAGAATGTTTCTTGTCACTGCTACCACACTCGTGTCACCTTAGAAACTCACCTTATCACACCTCATATGGGATAAAGACAAACTCTTAATGTACACTGTTTTTCAATGGAAACTTAAATTCACACTTTCATACTTACCAGTGACTTATCTTTTGAAGTAAGCAAATATAATAAAATTAAAGCAAAACAATTTAGCAGTATTGTGAAGACATAATTATTAAATGGTAAGTAAAACAATGTCTCAGAAGTGGATATAGCTTGGTCTGAACAAGTGTACAGCATGGTATATGTCTACTAGATTTAAGACCAGCAATGTCATCTCTAGGCAGACTTCTCCAGCTGTATGGGCACACACCTATGGACAGTATACATAACGACTTGGATGGTCTCAGGTTACCTAACTAACTAATCATGTCTTCAATGAACCTCAGATAGTTTCTCTTACAGAACTGTGGTAACAGAATCACAGGCTGCTATTTATTAGGACTGACATACTGAACCAGTAGTTTCTCCTCTGCTTGTCACACAAGAGGACAGCTGATCCTGATGAATGACTTCTATGTGTTAGTACTTACTAAGTTTCTACAATGTCCTATGAGAATACATTAGTATTCCCATCAGAGAGATGTAGATCATAAGTTTCTATGGCTGCACACCCAAGAGAAGGCAGAACAGGAAAATCAAGCCAGGGGGTATAATTTCAAGGTTCATTTAAATGTGACTGGCATTGTGTGTTTATGTGTAAGTACATGTGTGGAAGTCAGAGAACAACTTGTGGGAGTTGGTTCTCACATTCTGTCATGTGGGTCCCAGGGAGCAAACTCAGGTCATCAGGTTTGGTGGCAAATGCCCTTACCCACTAAGCCATTGTTCCAGCCTCTCCAGAGCCCTTTATCACTGTCATTCCTATACCACAACTGCCAGAGCATGGAAATAAAACCAATTTTCAAGTTGGAGAGGAAAATAATCCCTTGGAACTACAATTCTGAATCTGTGGGTCCCTACCCCTTTGGGGGTCAAAGAACCCTTCAGAGGTCACCCAAGACTATCAGAAAATACATTACAATTAATAATAGTAGCAAAATTACAGTTATGAAATAGCAACGAAAATATTTTATGGTTGGGAGTCACCACAACATGAGGAACTGTCTTCACATCAAGGAGGTTGAGGACCACAGCCTTAGAAAATAATACAAGCCAAAATCATCCTCTCAAAGTCTCCCCTTTGGCTTACTTGGCTCTGCTGAGATTGTCATCTTTAACTTCATTAACTGTGGCTCATATCTGAATACAATGGTGCTGAGGAAAGAGGAAAACAACAACAACAAAAACAAATAGCAATGGTCTAAACAAACCACACAGATTCCTAATCTCCAGGATGCAGGTGTGGACATAAGAAAATCAAGCTAGCTGGTGTTAACCGTCTTCTCTGGAATTCCCATTAGATAACACCGCCTTCTAAGACACCCACCTCAATCTATGGTGAGACAATAATGCTGGCAGTGGCTCTTTAGACTCCTGGGATCACAAATAAGACTTCATGAGAGCAAGCAAAATAGGAAGAGACCCATAGTTTTATTTATCTGGATTTCTCCATTCTAAAAATGCTCTAAGTTCTGTTTTTAAGCTCATTATTGTCAATGCATTTGATTGAGAAAGAAGCTAAACAAGTCTCAGGTGAGACTGCACCATAGCAACAGGCTTGCCATGAATTCTTTGGGGAGCAGAATTTCACAGAAGTATGTGATTGCCTATTCACACTCTTGATTACAACACATCGAGCCATTAAACTAAATTGTAAGCCATTAGTATATTACAGGAACTTTAAAAAAGAAACTACCCCGTGTGAAGATATTTTTCATACACATATTCACATTGAGATGTGTTTAATTGTTTGTAGCCCTATTTCTCCTTTATTTAGAAAACAAGGAACCATCTAATCTACTTCAGAACTTTACAATGTCACAGTGCACTAATGTGGTAAATCTGGCATTGCCCTTTATCACTGGTAAATAGCAAATCTTCCTCCAGCTCCCACTCTGGGACAAAATACAAATGGAATTCTTAGAACTTGATCAGTGGTTGTAATGTATCTTGATTATTTAGGTGAACAGTGTCAGCACAACAGAAAGTAAACCTCGTGTGTCTGTTCACGGGCCACATCTAGTGACTTAGTGAAGACAGTAGAAAACAAGCACTAGATTGGAAAAGGCATCTCTGTCAGGGTTGACAACACTGTCAGCTTCCACACGAGCTAACCACAGTTGGGGGGACCGGGCTGTGTAAGGATACAGATGGCAGAGGCTAACTCATCACAACTATCAGTACATCAATCCAAGGCAGATGTAAATTAGTGTGGACTCTTATTATTATGCTTCTTCGCTTACTCAGCATTTTCGACTTTTGGAGATAGAGTAAAACATTTTGGAAATATTTAGATCAAAGGACAAAAAATCATTTATGTGACATAATCTTTATGCAAGCAATTTTCTGTTAATTATACTAATAAACACAACCAATGGCGTGAATCTAATCCAAATTACTTACATTTGGATTTGTAATACACGGTGTGGCATTTCAGTCGCGGATCTGCTTTCCTAATTACATTCTGCTTTGGTAGTGAAGTCAGTTTACATTTCTTTAATATTATATAAACAATATACGAAAGGTGGGGTTCTAAAGCCTTCTGGGCAGGAGGATAGTATGTTCAGTTACAAATCTAACTCTAGAGAAAAAAGCATAAAAGCAATAATAATTTGAACAATCTCAACTTCTAATCACATTATGGGCACTTCCTATTTACACCAGATTGGCATGGCCCCCTTGGTATACGGTAGTTTGGGCTGATATAGGAGTTGGCCTTAGAAACTTGGGAAGGCTGGTATCACTTCACTGAATAAAAATGTGCTTGTATTTAATTAACTGATTATGGCGCTTTAAAAGGGACACTCTCAGAATCTACTTATCCCATTACAATATTGTGAACTATACCTGTATACTAGAAAAGAGCAAACTGCCATGATTAAGGGACGCATGCAGAGCTGCAGGTGTAATGTGAGGCACTGTTGTGGGTTTTACAGTATGGGTTTTACAGCCTAGTGTCATTTTACCATTCTACAGTGCTCTTGATTTTTCTCTGGGGATACCTGCAAACCGTAAGCATAGTATATGGAGAATATGTTGGCCAAGGTACAAAGAAAGTGGTGAGACCACCCAGGTATAGTGAAAATGAAAAATGATTTTTGGATGCTGACAAAGCAAATATAAGAACAGGAGCTTATGATCTGAAAATGCAAATACAATGTTTAAAGCAACCGCTGGCATGGAAACCCATGGGACTAGATGAGCTACCTAGGCAGACTGCTCAGTGACTCGGAGGTGAACTCCCGAAGGTGAACATGAGTTTGTTCTTCAGTTCCAGAAAGTCTGAAGAGCCACAGCACTGAAGAGAAGAGTATAGTGGAACAACCAACTATGGATGCTTCGGGAAGCCAGGACTTGTGCTGTGTACACATGTGCAACAACTGGGAAGCAAGAAAGAAAGTTGACGCTACACTGTACTTGACACTGTACCCGAGAGGCCTACAGGCTAAAAAGGATCACCAGGTACCCCAACAAAGAGTTAATGGGAAGTTGGGTCCTCTCGGGGATAGCCAGACTGCTATTAAGGCCACGAATGGGGGAGAGGGTAAATGCACAGAGATTATAGATATGGAAATAACAGCTGACCAAGGAAGGAGAGTTTCAGAGGATTTAGGTGATGGTGTAGTCAGACTATACAGAGAATCTGCTGGGAGGATAAGAGGTGGCAAATAACATGCTAAGTGGACAGGTGTGGAAATCTGTGAGAAGGGAGAAACTTAGACCTTACAGAAACATCTAGTTTGTGGAGAAGCAGCAGGTGTGCATAGTTGTGCACAGCTGTCCTGTTAGGCTTCAAGAGTAGGACACTCCCAGCTTTAGTCACCTGTCTCAGCTATGTCTGACTTATCAGTATTAGGGGGATTTTACTCTGAATGTGAAAGCTGGAGGTGAGCAGGGTTTGGAGCCAAAGGAAGACTCTGATGGTACTGCTCCTGGCAGCCAGCGTCCACAGTTACTGTTCCCAGTAACATCCCCCAAAGAGTACCAAATAAATCACAACCAGAAGGAAGTGAAAAATCAAAGCAGGTAGAAATAGGGGAAGCACAGCCATCGACAAGAAAGGGCACCAGCTATGCCTGCCTGAGTTCATGAATGAAAGCAATATGGCTGAGGAAGAAAGATGAGAGCATAGAAAAGGCATGAGCCTGGTCATGGGGCTGGCAGAGGGCATTAGTTTCTGTTCAGAGAGGTCACGGATTGATCTGGGTAGAAGAGGTGTTCTGAGTGACTTTCTGTGTACCACCAACCCCATTCTGAGAGTAGATATGGAAACTAAAAAGAAAAACAAAACAAATCCAAAAAAACACCACAAGAGCAAAAACTAAACAAACAAAAATCAAAGGAACATTAGAAGTCTTGTGATCATCTGGGTGAGGCAAGGATGGATATTGTGCAACGTTGATGCTGAGAGATATAGACAGCAGATAGATTCTGGACAAGTCTTTAAGACAGAATTACACAGGCCTCTTTTTAGTTCAAGGGAAATATTTATTCTTTTCCCCTCTGCACAGAGAGGCATTACTGTCCTTGTGTTTTAGTTTCAGGATTTTACCTGTTTGAAAAAGATTTTAACAGAACATCTAGTTCCAGTAGGACCCCTTCTTCTACAATATCCATCCTTTTTCATGATGGTCCTTACACAAAGCATCCCTTTATCTGTTGGCTTAATGGCTGCCTCTCCTCACAAAACAATAAACATAACACAACCAAGAACTATGAAAGGAAACATGGGAAGTCACCCCATGAGCCAGATCCTCAACTCTCAGCTTTTAGTGTCTGTAAACATTATAGGACAAGGAGTATGACTTTAGGTCATGAATACAGGTCAAGAAAGCATCTGTGGAAGATCAGTTTATAGGTGCATAAATTTAAGGCCATGGATTTCCTCAAACACCGTGAATTAAGTGTGATGGTACACACCAGCAGGAACCTACTCAGCTGCTTGGAAGACTGCTGGGACCAGTCGCTGTAACACCAGGGTTTGGGAGCAGCCTGGCTAACACAGGCAGACCCAACTACAGGATAAAAAGCAAGCGAGCAACAAAAGCCAACCCACTAAAAAATAAATGTACAAAACGTGTATGACCTAACAATATCTACATATCAAAAACCAGGTATCACATGTATAGAATGAATGTCAATAAAATTACTATTTTTAACAGAAGGAAACAATATGTAAAAGTAGAGTGAATTGCTTCTTTGAAATAGTTTATGATTCCAAGAAGTAACACAGGATTCCTGAGAATCAAATGAAGCAGAAAATAAAATACTTTTAATAAGATTAAAAGCTCACTGTGTTATAAAAGGTCACTATAACTATGATCACCCAAAATTGTACTATAAACATGGTTGTGAAAGCCAGAAATTCAAAATTGATCTCACTGGGCAAAAATCCTGGTGTTAGTAAGGGCCTTTTTCCTTGCCTCTGGCAACTTCTGGTGGCTGCCATGTTACTCAATGGGCCCCCTCCCAATGGCATTTTTTGTGGGCATCTTCACACTGCTTTCTCTGCATGTATGTCAAGTCTCTCTCCCTTGTAACACTTCTCATTACATTTGAGGCACACCTTGATAATTCAGGGCAATGTCCTAATCCAAGTATCCTTTTTCTAAGTAAGAAAATACTGCAAATGACCAGATGAGATAAGAACCGGCAAAGGAGGCGTAGAATACTCTACTCATCACAATCTATTTATTCTGTATGCTCCAAGGATTCCTATCCACCCTATGTGAAAAACAGTGTGGCCAATAACAACATCCAGAGAAGTTTCAACACAATACAGCATTAGCTGTATAGTCTAAATCTGATTTTTGCAAACAAGAAAACCCGACTCTTTGATAACGCGAGGTCTTATTTCCTGAGTAAGTAATGTTCTATTGGGAAAGTCCTGCCTATGACTGCATCTTTGAGTGTTCTCCTTTATCCTCTATTAGTCTGTGAATTTCTGATCTTACATTAAAGTCTTTGATCCAATAGGAATTGATTTCTGTTTAGGGTGTGACCTAAACAGATCATTCTCCTATATATATGAAAAGCCAGTAAACCTGCTGCTTTGTGTCTGTCATGAAAGTAGAAGAGAAACTGCCTAGAAATGATGATAATCAAGAGAAGGCCAAGAAAGTAGGGTGCTGGGTAGATTTAGTCGAAAATGGTCAACAAACACAATATGTGCACAAAAGCTTGGGAAAACCAAAAAATCCTAAACAACAAAGCAGAAAATCCCAGGTGTAAATTAAATATGGGTAATGACCCTGGTAAGACCTAGGTTTAGGTAATACCTTTCCATCTGGTGATCTATAAATTAAAGGGAAATTATCTTCTTTCAAAAGACAATGTTGGGACAGGCAGAGGTAGCAGTTATGGAAGTCTCATTCCTCAGGCAGACAATAGGAAAAGAAGGTCTCACTCATCCCAGGTGGTCTCTAAACCAGACAGGAAGGGTTTCAAGGTCTCAGAATGGCACTCTGACCCCAGGTTTTATCCTGGAGTCACCTTCTTCCTCCCTCTCACATTTGCACAGGGTGATTTCTCATGAGCCCATTTTCTGCCTGTAGATTGTGGAAGCTCCAGGGCATCTTACACTTCTCTTGTCTGTGATGACAAACCATCCTCAGCAATCCTGTGGGGCTCCTGCAAATTGCTATTAAAGGAGCAGGAACCTCACAGATCTTTCCTGGATAATGTGACCTCTGCTTTCTGCTGAGATGGCTGAAGGATCTGTTTGCAGCATGCCTCTGTCCTAAAGAAATCAGGCTTCCTGCCTGAAGTCTGTCCTTTCCCCACAGAGGATAAAATTTTAGTGTCATTGGCAAACTGACAGGTTGAAGACTCCCCAAATCAACCTGTAGTATATTTTTGCTTTAACCCCCTCCCCCAACATCAGTGTTTTTCTTCTTATATTTAATTTAAGAGCATGATGAAGAAGCCAGGCCACACTTTGCTAGGAATCCAATAAATACTGGTCCATCTATTACATGCTTTCTATACAACTGTGGAAAACACTTCAGCTAATTCGATACTATGACATACTACAATACTATTTAATTCCTCCAGTTTTCAGTTACATGTTCTCAACAGTGAGCCTTAAGAGGGCTATTTTTAATATCCACATGTTCACAACACTTGTTTAAAGCAATCTCAGCTTTTGTTAGCGTGGCTCTTAAAATTCTTTGTGCCAACACCCATTATCCAGTTCCAAATTGAATTATACTATTTTAGATATCTGTTACAAGAACATGACATCCCCTGGTCCTGAAGACTAGAAATGAGTCCATTGGGCCAAAACCATTGTTTAAGCTCTGCTTACATTCACTCAGAGACTTTATCCCTGACAGGTACTAGTCTCTTGTAGCCTCTGGCCATATCGCCCCAATCTTTGTCTCCATTTTATATTGACTTCTCCCACATGTGACAAATCTCCCTGATCTTGGCCATTATAGAGATACTTTGTGATGGTATTTCTACTCACTGGAATAATCCAAGATCTCCCTAGCTCAAGGTTCTTAAATTAATTATACCCATAAAGATATCTTTGATAATCTTTACTGACCCCAAGCACTGAGAAGCCTATGCAGATGGATAAGAACCTTATTTTCCTTACAAAAACCATAGTACAGAAGTATAGTATTGTGGTTAAATAAGGATCAGGATAAACAAATAGGCCGAATAGATGTTTATTCAGGGAGAAAGAACTTACAACCTAGACAGATGAACACCAGCAAGTTCCACCGGTTGCTCTCCTGTCCGAATCCCACCAGCAAGAGTGTTCCCCGGCTCTTCCTCAGACCTCCTTCCACAGGTCACTTCCGCCCATGGCTCCACCCCCCAATGGGCGTGGTCAGTGCCACAGAAGGAGACAAAGTAAATATCTCACTACAGTATAGTATATTAATTACTAACAGTTTATCATACCTATAAACAAATGTTGACACAGCTCTCCCAAAGTGACCATTTGAAATTTAATCCTGCAATAAAATGCTGCAAAATTATTTTGCTCTTATGTTAATGTGACACATTCACTCTGAGTTTTCCATCTGCACATAATTATAGCTACAAACATACTTTTGAAATTAATCTGACATACACTAAGTATACTAAGCATTAGTGAGATAGCAATATGCAAGTAAGTACAAGGATTGAAATACACTTCTGCAACGCAGGAACAGTTACACCATGTCTTATAAAGCTAGCCTTACATTTTTGATCCTGAAGGTAAGGAAGAACAGGGTAGCTGATATGGCTTCAGTAGAGTAGCAGGAGGCAGCTAAGATTCTGAAAACAAGATGAGGTTCCCTGAGAACTCTCTATTACAAAGAAAGCAGATTCAGACATTGGTGTTGCTGTGCAAATTAATGCACTTTCTCTAATAACCCAGAAGCAAACACAGTTTGGAGCTCTCTGCCTCCAGCTGAACACCTACAGGAAATCATACCCTTCACTACTTGAGTTGTTTTTTGCTTGGTTGACCCAGAGACCACAACCCTAATGAGGCTCTTAGCACCAGGAAAGGTAAGTGTTCTTTTTTATTTTCTCCTAGAGAGCAACCAGCATTATATTACATAATCCAGTGTGTTAAACTAATACTTAATGATGAAAGTGAAAAGGTCACTATCTGCAAAATCAAGTCTAAAAATGCAATTCATACTTCTTAGTTTGAATATAAAGCCACATTTTTATTAAAGTGTGACTAAGTAACTTAGTTTGGCTGGTAAGGCTAGGTGTAGGCTGGCCGAGATGTCTCTAGAAAAACTATTTCCTCCAAGTTCATGTTTTTCCCAGAAGGGTTCATTTTGCAAATCGGAATCACCAATGAAACAAGCATTAAATACTTAAGAGTGTCCAATCTCGAATGAGCTCAGCCAGGTAGAGAATGTGTGTTGATGTTGGATCTTACTGCATATGGTTGCAACAGCTTTTCTGCTGGGTCTAAAGAGAAGATTAACTTCAAGAGAGACTCCAAATGGCCACTGTTGTTTACTGAAGCCTCTCTGTCACAAGACCAGAGGTTATTCCGCCTGACTTGGTGGCCAAGTCCTCAGCTCATGCAGTGTTTGCCTAATGACTCAGCCAATATTAGAAAACTTCTGTACAGAACCTTTTCTAGGGTGATAGCAAGTTCTGTACCTTTTGGGGGAGTAGAGGAACAATGTTGGCATTGAAACCCCATACATGCCAGTTCAGTACTCTATCACTAAGCTACGTTCTCAGCTCGAGATAGTCCGTATCTGACAGCAGGTGGTGACACGACCAAGTTCATGCTTATCAAAACTTGCAGAACTATACACTTTAATGGAGAATTTTACTGTACATCAATCAGAGCCCTATAAACTTGCCTGAAGAACATGCACCCCTATCTCTATGCTTTCTTTCCATTAAGTCATACCATGTTCTCCTTCTGGTGCTGCTCTAAGCCTAACAGTGCTGCTACACACTCACTCACAAACTGTCCTCTGTATTTGCAGTAATATCTTTCTCTATTAATATCTCAAAAGTTATCATTGACAGGATAAATTCATATTTCCTTGATGGGATACATATGCTTCCGCAGGTATGCTTGTCTGCCCAGCATTTTCTACCAGGTTAAGCGGCATCTTCTACATCAGTAATATCACTATGAAGTAATGTGTTACTTACCTAAAGCTGAACATTTTAATATCATATATGAATGCATTATGTATGAACTTAGAGTTTTCATAATCTAGTGGTTCTGTTTCTGTAAGTTTATAAAATGTTAGCAGTAGTATAAAGAAAACACACTTTATTATAATAAATTTCTATATCTTTGTGTGTGTGTGGAACAAATAACATCCAAAGAAAAAGAGGCCTTGAATTTGAGTGGGGGCAAAGGAATAGTAGAACAGTTGGTGGGAGGAAAGGGAAGGGATAAGAAATTATGAAAATATATTTTAATTTCAAAAAATTTAAAAAATTAAGTAGATTTCTAACAATGGTAGAAACATTTATAGAGTTATATAACCTAAAGCAATTGCTTCAGTTAGCAGAAAAGCCAAATAAAAATATTAAATGTTTCTACAGATTTGAAATTTCACATAAGTTTAAATTTAAACATGAATTCCATTTTATATAAGTAAAAATCTTAAAGTATTTCTGAAGCACAAGATATTATTCTTATGATGATCTTAGTTCTCAAAAAATGAGTCAGGCCTGGATTTGTTGAAACTCCCAACATAGACTCCTCTGGAAAGTACTCCAGACAGCTAATCTGAACCTTATCAGCCATGCGAAAGACTCATATGTAATTCCAGCCATAGTAGATTATGTCATATACATTCCACATCAATAGAAAATCTCATGTTAAATTGAGCAAATCTAATATGAAAGTTATATTTCAACAGTTTCATCCAGCCTTCCAATAGACTTGAACTCTGCCCTTGCATCGTGCTGGGTGAGCTGATGGGAAGTCTTTCCTCGTTCCTGTATTTCTGACTTCAGTCATGTATTGCTTTGTAATGTCAGAATGCCTATGCTCAAGTCTGCTGTCCTCACATGTTTACAGTCTGGTACAAGTCAAGTTTTACCATGGGTGTCTCCCCATGCCCCTTTAAAGATATTTATGTTATATTTACACCTAAAGTCAGCTTTACTAATATAAAGTAGATACAATAAACTGCACCTACGGTATAGTGTTGAGTTTAATGAGTTTTCTTAAACATCAACAACAACAAATCATAGCCAAATCCCATTAGGATATTCCCATCACTGTCACACCCAACTGCCTTAGCTCTTTCCAAAGTAATTTCTCCCTAAGCCCACACCTTGGCAAACAGATTCACTTTCTGTTATTAGAGATTTATTTTTGCCAAAGTTTTATCTGTGCAGAATAATGCAGTAGGCATTCAAACACCTGTCCTTTTCGACATGGTGTTTTTGAGACACATTCAACTTTATCAGTGGCTGGCTCTCCCACGTATTGAGTAGTGTGCACACCATACAGTCTCTTTATGCAGTACCTGCCAAGGTGAGGATGTGTTTTCCAGTATGGCTGATACTTGTGAACAATGCTGTTCTAAACATTCACATTAGCATGTTTTTTCATTCTTTCTCAGGTTATATCAAAGGCAAACTGTGTCACAGGCTAACCATATGTTGAACAGAAAACTTCCAAACTTTTCTCACAGTTGTACATTTTAAACTTATTACTAACAAACGAAGTTAAAAAAAAATCCTGAAATAAAACAATAGATGGTACAATGAATTGCACAGTGGGCTACAATTTACTGACTTCTGCTTTGGCATTTGTATAAAAAAATAAATAAATAAATAAACAAGCAAAAAACATAAAGCAAAAAATACTCCAAAGAAAACAAAACATAGAGTTCTATTTTCCTTTAAAAATCTATATGCCTTTTATTTTGCTTTCTTCTCTTACTGCACTAGCTAAAATCTCAAAGGGGAAGTTTTATACTTATTACTAACAAACGAGGCATTAAGTTTGGTGTGGGCATCTCCCAACATACTTCATCCTAATTTTCTGAGACCTAAAGATGAATGGGTTTTGAATTGTATAAAATGTAAATTTCTTCATCTCCTGAAACAATCACATACATTTTCTCCTACTGATATGATAGTTTACACTGCTTAATTTCCAATGTTGACCCAACCTTCTATTCTTTGAAGTACCACTTGATCTTGATCATATATGTACGTATGTACATATACTTGGTTGTATGTCATCAACTCCTCTTTACAGGAAGTATGACATATGCGGAGTATTTTTCCTTGTCTGGATGGTGGTCCAGGGTTAAGAGCCCTGCTGCTCTCGAACAAGTGTGCCCTCCAGCTTCCACACCAGGCGCCTCACAAATACCTAACTCGAGCTCCAGGGGACCCGGCATCCTTTTCTGGCCTCCCTAGACACATGTGCACATGCACACACATACACTTGGCTAAAAATGATTTTAAAAAAATAGAAATCATGTTCTATTTACTATACACATTTACCTTGAATGTGAAGATCTAGTTCATTTTCCCCTTCCCTTTGTTAGGCTGATTTTCTATGTCCAAATACCCTGGTTCTTTAGGTAACATTACTGAAACACACATGCTGTGTTGCAATTCTTACTTACCATTTAAGGATGAGTTCAAAGGTCAAACCAGAAAGGTGACTTGAAAGGCCATTCTCTGAACTGCATATCATAACACCCACTATGGCCCTTGTGAGTGGGGCACTGTCTGCGATGAATCAAGTGCATCTTCTAAAACCAGTGCTCAGTGATACTGTGGATAATGAAAGAAAGGAGCCACCTGGCTCTTGCTTGCCTTAGGGCTTTGTCAGCCTAGCTTATGCCAGACCTTTTCCACTTGTGTACCAGACCTTTCACCCTCCCGCTGAATGCTAATCCTGGTCCACTCTGCGAAGCTCCAGGCCAAACCTTCTTCTGTCTCTGTGGGTTTAAACCACACACCTGGCTCCACCAATAACCTACACCCTCCTCAATGCCACCAGTTCACTTTGCTATATTTACCTCCTCTCCTGAACTGCACAGCTTGAAAGGAAATCTTTATCTCACAAGTGAAATTTGCCAGAATAGACACCTCACTTGGGCTACATCATTTCTTGGCTCCTGCCCTAAGCTGTTACTTTCCCCAACCCAATCCCACATTTCTTTGCTGTAGACTGAGAAGGACTGCCGACCAAATTGCTTGTGAAAAAGAGCACTGAAGCTTGAGGTTTGTGGTCAACTGGTAAATCCTACCCCGTTGCATGTGGGCATTGTCATCTGAGCACTTTCTCTTATAAGCATCCCAAATGAGTTACACAATACAGTGTTCACATCTTGTAAAAGAATGATGCAAAACATAAAGAAGACATGCTATATCTGAGCCACAGAAAAGCATGCAAAATAAATCGAGAGAAAGTGGCTCATACGGCCAAGGAATCTAAAAATTATTATTATTTGACATTTAACTTATTCTTCTTTATACCATTAAAATTTTATTATAAGGCAGGTATATCGTGGGAAAATAAGGATTGGGGAAAACAGGCTGAATAGATGTTTATTCAGAGAGAAATAACTTACAACAGAGACAGATGACTGCCAGCAGGTTCCCATCCCAAGGATGCCTCTGGATGCTACCTGTCTCCTACCAGGAAGCAAGAGAGAGCTCTGGGGTCCCCGACCCCAGACCTAGTTCTCCCAGGTTCTGTCCGTACCTGTCCCCACCCGCAATGGGCGTGGTCAGTGCAACAGGTGCAGGCAGGGTGAATATCTCACTACACAGGTATGGTGGAACCTACTCAGGAAGCTGAGGTAGGAGGGTCACTGACACCCAGTTAAGGGTCATCTTCAATGGGTACTACAGCTATCTTCTGTTTCACACAGTGAAAGATTTAAAAAAGAAGAAAACCTAGAAGTACATTATATAAAATCCTCCACTAAAAATCCAATTCAAATAAAACATAGAAGAGTGGCACAAATTCATTATACAATTTAAATATAATCTGACAGTCTAATACAGCGAGTTTGATGGTTGGTATCCAAATGTCGACATCTATTTACAGATATAATCTACTGAAGAGACACAATTTAAACTGAATTTGATTTTTTCAAGATTCAAATCAGCAAAAACAAGCCAATGCCAATATTTACCTCAGCTAAAAATATGATTCAAGTTCTGCAGCACTGTCAAAGGTATTGCACATAAACTTTCTTTGACTGATTATGAGAAATTGAACACATAGAATAAAAACTGAACCGTGGGAATTAAATGGAGAAGGCAATCATAATTCTTGGCATTTATGTAGGGATTTTGCCTCCATAGAATTTTCATAAGCATTCAACTAATTAAATTATGCAATGCACTTGTGGAATCTCATCATGAGCTCATAACTAGGGAAAAGTATGGTGCCCAGGCTTGGGTAGAGCACAGCCCTAGGGGGGGTATATATGTATATATATATATATGTATATATATGTATTTATGTGAATGATTATAATTATTTAGTGATATGACTAGAAAGTATGACTTGGAGGCAGGTATGATGCAGAAAATCCATGCTTTTGCACCTGCTCGGACCCCATAATTGTTACACAAAACTGCATTAGGCTAGGGAGGTTTTATTAGCGCTCGGGAATACTTAGCAAGGATACATGTCCTCCAGCAGTGTATAACATAATGCAATGAAATTACTTATCCACATATTAGAATTAAAAAGTTCTTTTCTCTCTTTACTTCTCAGATACAGCTCTGTTGGTGAGACTGTAGAGGAGCATGGGCAGAGAGAGAACAACTCTTGGACAACTCAGAGGACAGTGGGGCTCTAGATGCCTGGCAAGCATGCTGAGTCCCAGCGGGAGGTGCAACTTCCCAAGCTTTAAAGCTGACTGGCAGTACTGCCCAACTGGCTAGTGTTTGATGCCTGCGCACTAACTGTAAGCCTGCTCGGCCTTTGAACTCTGGGGTTATGATGAGGGGTGAATGTGGGTGCCCAGTGGTACCGCGCATTCCTGGGTGAAGGAATGCCTGTCCTGTGCACAAGAGAGGCCTTTGAGAGTAAAGGCTCCTAGTGGGACACTGAGTTTCATTCACTCAGCTCCAGCCTCTGTAGACGTGACTTTACAGCTATGGCTCCCCATTTTCATCCAGAGGTCAATAGGGCTGTGCACATGCAGTTTTTGGCCCCCAGAAGTCTCTGTAGGCTATGAATGCCAGACATCTGTGAGTGGTAAGTGAATTGAAGTAGTGGCAGGGACTTCCTGCATGGACCTCGTAGGAAACAAGGCCTTCTGGCTTCTAATGGCGTGCTGGATTTGTACCTCACTCACTCAACAGAGCCCAAAACGCAATCATTCTCCTCCCAATTTCTTCATGTAGCCTACCTAACAACAGAATGAAGCAAATATGACATGAAATCTGAAGGTAGCTTGGAGGGGTAAAGAAGAGAGACTATGTATGTGAAAGTAACAGAGATATCTACTTTGAAAATATGAGACCTAAATTACTCTGATCCTTATTTCTTCATATAATACACCCCAAATGAAAATCACCATATTCTCATTTTGTTGGTTATAATAGCATAACAATGCTTTGGGTAATAGTTCTCACAAAGTTATTTTTGGATTTTAAGTGCTTTACTTCTCAAGAGTCTCACGATGCCCCTCTGTAATCAGCTATTTAACTCCCCGCCCCCTTTTGTGTTGTTGTTTGATTGATTGATTGACTGATTTTCCAAGACAGGGTTTCTCTGTGTGACCCTGGCTATCCTGGACCTTGATCTGTAGACCAGGTGACTAAATACCCTTACCTGTCCTGTTGGACTGGCTTACAGGAGTGGTTTGTTCCAATGAAGTGGTAGCCATGGCCAACCAGACAGCTACGCAAATGGTGGTGGATTAGAGGACTGGACCTGACCCTAATTGTTTATGTGTCTTGTAGCCCCCTACAGCTACTTAACCCACTTATATCTCAGTTCTCAGATGATGGGAAATTAGCAATTTATAACCTCAACACCAGTACAGTGATGACTGTTAGCACTGTCCCCCCTAACTTCTCAGGACTGTTAACTATATTACTTCAAAAGCATGGCTGCCTTGAGCTGCTAAGATGTCTGTCTACTTAGTGGGTAAAGGTGCTCTGCTTGCTGCTGAACCTGATAACCTAGGCTGAACCCCTCCAACCTATATGGTGGAAGAAGAGAAAAGACTCCCAAGTAAGTCGTATTCTGACCTCCACATGGTAAATTCACATGTATGCGTATGCACACACACACACACACACACACACACACACACAGAGGGAGGGAGAGGGAGTGGGAGAGGGAGAGAAAGAGAGAGAGAGCGAGAGAGAGAGAGAGAGAGAGAGAGAGAGAGAGAGAATATTCTGAAACCACAGGCAACTAAACTATAGATTTGAAGCTGTGGTGATAAGGTTGTGTGAGTGTCTGAAGAGCCCAGGTAGCATCTTTGTATCATTCAAAGATGTGGCGCTATCAATGCCTTTGGTGTGTGTACACATGGTGTGCTTCATTCAATGTATGGGAAAGTGGCACATGTGAATGTATGACTATTTGAAGGTAGTCAAATATTCAAATTATTTTGTAGGTTTGCTCATACCAAGTAAAACTGGGCAATCTTTAAATTTAAAACCTTAAATATGATTTAGTCAAAAGTATTTTCATATTTTTCTTTGAATACACTGGGTGTTCTTTTGGGTATTAAGAAAAAAATGCTGAAGAAAATGGATGAGTTTTCTACTTAAAGATCAAAATGTTTCAGGTTCAAACTCTTTTTCTGTCTAACTAGAAGAGGAATATTTTAGTTTTGACTTTACTTTGAAATTTGCTCATTTTCAGTTACAAACTGCAAATGAAATAATTTTCAGGCAATGGGGAAAATTGTGCTCAACAAACTTACAAATGAAACAAGATTGGGAGAAGTTTAGAGAGAAAACTAATAGTTGTTATAAAAACAAATTGAAATTGAAAACCCCGGATTAGTATAACAATTTCCCCCAAACACAGGAAGAAGAAAAAGAAACAAAACATTTATGACATCATGGCAATATTCATTACTTGGCATACTTAATAATTTCCATTGTTATTTTATATGGTGGTAAGAACATAGAAGTTCAACACAAAGACTTGGTTTGTGACATTTCATCAGTATTTGTAAGATGCAGGAAATCCCTATTTTAAAGCTTAAAGATAAAGTTAATAAAAAGACTTTAAAATAGAAATGTATTGGGAACACAGGAAACATTATAGTGTATCCTCTGTAGTACTCTCTTACTACATATGTATGACATACACAAAACTGTTCCAAGGAAAACAGGAACAAGAGTAATGATTCTGACTTTGGTTCTTTATGGTCTGCTAACCCAACACCACCAGTCCAGCCCAAATAAAAGGCAGAGAGAGATGGCAGCACCAGCAGGTTCGGGTAGCAGGGTTCTTTTCATCCTGCTGTAGCCAAAGCTGCTGGCTGCCGATGGTTGTTTCTGCAGGGCCCACAGCTGCTCACCCGAGTTGTAATTCCCAGTTTAGGAGCAGCCAGGATCAAGTTGCACTCATGAGAAAAAGGATGCTCTTCCAAGGAATGTGTTGTGTGTTGCCCACCAGTTGAACTGCCGAAAACTGGATATTGTGTGGGCCACCAGGATGGCAATGTCAGCAGAGCTCCCCAAACTCACTGCTCCCTGGACTGTTTGCATGACTGATGAATATATTTCCATATTGTTTAGTCAAAGTATCAGGATGTCTCTTTGTTAACAGATGCAAAACCTGGCAGCTTTCGGACAGGGAGGACTGTTAGCGCTGGGCTGCCTCACTCCTATTCCAAACTGGGAACCACCTGAGTGAAACTCCTGCTGACACAGCAGACCTGACAGACCAGACCTTCTGGGCCGTGGCCTCTTACATCACTTTGCTTCTCTGAAGTTGTCTACTACATGCTGCCTGTGGGGCTCAAGCCATCTTCCTAGAACCAAGCACTTGGCCATGACTGGTTTCTAAATAGAAGTGTAAGTTCAGGAATCAACACTTATCAACTGAGTATATATTATAAAGCAAATCCCATTTCAGGAAGAAATGTTTGTGTTGTGTGCAGGATAGTTTTGACAACATGACACAAACTAGTCATCTGAGAGGAGGATTTAGAAAAGGCCTCCTTAAGATCAGGCTGTGGGCAAGCCTGTAGGACATTTTCTTAATTAGTGATTGATGGCAAAGGGCCCAGTCCACGGTGGGTGGTGCCATCTCTGGGCTGGTGGTCCTGGGTTCTATAAGAAAGCAAGCTGAGCAAGCCATAAAGAGCAAGCCAATAATCAGCTTCCCTCCAAGGCCTCTGCATCAGTTCCTGCCTCCACGTTCCTGTCCGGCTTGAGTTCCTGTAGGGATTTGAAAGAGTCAAGCTTCCTCCCTGATGTACTTTGGGCGTGGTGTTTCAATGCAGCAACAACAACCCAACTAGGACATGTGTTTGTGATTGTGTGGTGGTGGATGCAACTTGGTAACTTAAAAACCAAATTAAAACAAAACAAAAATCATAAAAAAGCTATAATGTCAATACTCAGCAAGAAAATCAGGCCAGGGATTACTGTGCTGATCAGTTTGGTATAGATTTTATTTGTAATGTCATTCCTTCTTCTGAGCAAAGGTCTTACTATGTAACTTAGGATGGCCTAGAACGTGTGAGTCTCCTGCTTTAGCCTCTCAAGTGCTGGGATTATAATTCTGCTCCTATAAAGTTCCTTTTCCACTGGCATTTTAAGACATGCCATACAGATAGGAACTTCCTAAGCACATGTTGGGAGCACCTTCGGGGCTTATAATAAAACTGAAAATACTCAAACCACAAGAAATCATTCCTCCTTGTAAACTTATGTAAGCAAATAAACAAACTGTTTTCAGTAAGGTGTGCCAGGATGCTTAAAGCTCAAGGTAAATTATTAACTATTTGTGTGGGTTTAGTTAATGGGCCAGAAAGGCTGTTGCAGCAACCCACCCCACACCTGGCATGGCTCACAGTCATTAAATAATTAATGGCTTCTCAGAAAACCTGCAAAGCCAGGATGCATTTCAGCTGAGGGGCTCTTAAGTCAAAGACAAAATTGGGAGACTTCGAAGAAAGATCTTTTGTAGATGGACATGGAAATAAACTTAATGCTTAGCAGGAAGTAACAAGCAACAGAGTGAATGACACTCCACACCAGGGTGGAGGTGGCTTCATTCTGCTCTAGCAATTACATCGGGGACAATTACATTGGAGTATCAGCTTTATCATGAAAGCTCCCAATGAATGACAAAACTTCAGTGCTCATAAATGCCCGATACATATGACAGCCCTGTTCCTGAATAGTGACTTGACTACCTAGTAAATACACAGCACTAGACTAACATTTTAAGTAGGGGATGTGAGTATAGTCCACGAACTCAGTAATACTACTGTTGGTTTTTATAGGAAGGATTCAAGCTAGGAGAGGTAAGTGGGTTACCCAAAATCCTGAAGAGGTTTGCAGGAGCCTATGTTACATTTTAGGTCTGTTTGAAACTAATATCTGCATTCTTTCCATTATTACCAAGATGTCCTTAAATTCTCTCCTAAACTCAGTAGGAAAGGACAGTGAGACATGATGAGACTTTATTAACCAGCCAGGACTATCCAGTGATCAGTGTAAATAACAGTAAAAGCTGTCCTATGGTACAAAGTTGCTCAGGGTTTCTGGAAGCCCCTAAGTGCTGGGAGTAGAGGGTAATGGGAAGGTTCTGGCTCCTCAAACACACCTACAAGAATTTTCACTTCAAAGATAGGAGCAATTTTCTTGGCTCAGTCCTTGGTAGCCTCTCTCCTCTGAATGAGTCTTAGGTAGTCACCTGGTATTAATTATTCTGGGCTTGCCTTTCTAACTTGCCAATTCTAACCTGGAAGGTGAATCAAAACTAAGCGTGGTGGCAGACAGAGCTTTCTTGGCGTGTTTAAAAGCTTTATATAAAGCTCATTTGGGGCACTCAAGGCACTAGCTGACAGTAACAGAACAGCAAACAAGATTTTGCATCTTGCAGTGCTTATGCCCAATATATTCTGCTATTGTACACTTCAAGTCTTCCTAGTTTAAATGATTCTGTAGCTAGACCTTTTTGTAGACAGAGCTGTATGAAAAGTAGCTCCATATTTTTTCTGTAATGCTAGCAATAAAATAAGATAGTCCTAATTATTACATTCACCTTCTTCTGGGTAGAAATATATCAAAAGGGAAGATTTTGAATCTACCAGTATGAGCTCTGCCAGTACTAATAAAACAGCCTGAGTGATTTCACTTGGCTTGGAGTACATCCAGGTTACAGAAGGCAAGAATAGATTAAGGGCATGCGCGATGGCAGCAGTGACACTCTCGCCTGCTTCGTAAAAGTGCCAAGGTTTCTTCAGGCGTAGATGTGACTCATGCCATATTTTCAATGAAATACGGCTAGAAGCATTTAAAAGCTGGAAAATATAATTCTGCCAGCACCAATACCTTTTCCCTCCAAAAGAAAGTAGTGACATCATTTCAAAATATATTACAGTGTATGAACAGGTTGCTGTATAGAATGGGCAAATGCCTGTACAAGCTGAAGCCTGTGTGGTGTAGTCCTAGCCAAGCTCCAGAGACTGTCATTTTACTCAAAAGGGATCCATGGATTTCATTTTGGCCTTTTGAGACAGGGCCTCTAGGCTACAGATGGACTCAAATTTGTGGCAGTCTTCCTGCCTTAGTTTCCCTAGGGTTACAGGCAAGAGCAACCAGAGATAGCAAAAGAATCATATACATTGGTGTCTTCAGTAGCAAGGAAAATAAATTATCAAGTCTAAGTCATCAAAAGAGATGTCTCCAGGCAACTTTTTTCTTAACCTTGGTAATCTCCTCACTCCATTATTTTCTGGGTGAAGAAAACATCTTCCTTGCTTCTTCAAGGTGGCAAATAATGTGATTAGTATGTTTAACGTTGTTTGGATTTTGTTCCAATCTATTTTCCACGAAACTTAAGCATTTACAACACATAAATACTCTATAAATACTAAAGTTCAGACACTTTTACAGTCTGTAAAATATGGTGGACGGTCCCCCTAAAGTTTTAGCTTGAGGTCAAATGTTATCAAGAGTGAGGTTTTATACACTTTACTGTACCTTCCTTTCTTAATGATGCCTGTGTGGCTCTTTCCAAGGTAAAGAGTAGACATACCTGAGGAGGCTCTTAATGGAACTGAAAATTTACTATACAAATTACAAAAGAGTCGAATGTGAAGAACTGGTTTACAGTTCATATCCCACAGATCTTAAGTCACCTTGAGGACATGTGACTCCACATGGCATGTGGCTGACCCTCTGCATCTCCACGTCTGAAACCCTTTCCAATTGGCCGGGTCAGCTGGTCTTGTTTGTGAGTCTCTCTCAGTCTGGATCCAGACCTTTTAAAAACTGCTCAGGGCTATAGCATGAATATGTTGCTCCTACCTTTCTACACCCTGCCCCCTTTTAAAGACAGGATCTGCTGTAGCCTGGCTGACTCCAAACACCATACACAGGCAAGGGTGACCTAGAACTTCTGACCTTTCTGCTTCCATTTCCTGAGTGCTGGGATTGCAAGCATAGACTACCACCTGGTTTAGGTACATGCCATGTTCATCTGCCATCACAGTTATACATTTTCTACATTTTAGGCAAGATAATCAAGCTTCATAACCACAATTCACCCAACAAGATTCCACATCTTGTCAACTCCATGAATCCATCTCTCTTTCGTTCTGTCAACCTTAGCCTGTGGTGTCTTTCAACTATTACTTTTAACATCTTTTATTCCTCACTAGTCATCTTATTTTGTAGCTTTAGAATTTTATAAAAAGCAAAATGCTTTGTAATAAGTATAGAAACACAGGGAGAAAGCATATTAAGATATGTTATTATATTTTACTAATATATATGTAGAGCTATAAGCATGAATATGTATTACTATACTAAAACTGATCATTCTGTATTTATGTTCCATTTTAATCCTAATTTTTCTTCCATACCATTAAAAATGTGTAATAATGTATTGCTAGTCACGTGCATGTAATATAATGCAATATAATACAATTCCACATGTACAAAACAATCATATCATTAATTTTTAGGCATTGTAAATGTCATTGTGATAAACATCTTTATGCTAATATCCAATATTTTCTATAAACTATGAGATAATAGACATAACCATTTTTAAGATCTTTAAAAATCACTACAGATAATCGAGTGCTCTCCAATGTTTGTGCACTGACTTTCATGGGTACCCATGGAACTACCACCACTTCCCTGTGCTTTGACCATACTGTTACCAGCATGATGGTTAGATACCATATTTCTGAACTAAACAGTATCCCTGTGGTTACAACATTACATCATGTGCATCTTTCTCATGAAGGTCTTTGTTTCCATTAATTCCTTTTCTATGACTTCCTCTTATCTATCCAGCTTTCCGGAGAAGGTCTTTGGATACAGTGTTGCCAATAAGTCATTGACCCTCCCTACATAACCAAATCCACTGTGAGGTTTAGTTAATTCTTGTGCTGTATTCATGGAGCAGGACTTCCTGAAAACCAATCTCAGGTTCCCTACTAATGCTGTAGGGTTTCTGTGAGTTACTGGGCTTTCCTGTGCATCCCTTTCCTCGTGTCTAAATGGTGTTAGTAATAATAATTATCTGTCTAATTAGGTGTTTTCAGTAACATGCAACAGACTAATTTATGAACAAATATAAAAAGATTATTGGATAGCTTAGGACTATGTGATCACCAACCAAATTTAGTAACATGGTCAATGCATGGAACAAAAAAATTGACTGGCTCTAAAAACAGACAAATTTGTACTATAATAACTCAATAGGCAAGTTGGGTGAGTTGGTGCATGCCTTTAATCCAAGCATTCAAATGGCAGAGGCAGGCAGATCTTTGTGAGTTTAAGGCCAGCATGGTCTACAAAGTGAGTTCCAGGAGACCAAGGGCACATCCTCAGTTCCAGAGGCCATTTATTCTTATGTCACATTGATGCTGGTTAAAACTATTTTCTAAATTTCTTTTCATTTGGTGCTGGCAGTGGTAACAACAGTTTAATAATAGAAGTGGTGGCAATAGGGAGAGAAGAAACAGCCATCTATTTAGAAAGCAGGGGGCCAGTGAAAGAAACAATGCAGGGCTCTGTCTTTATGATTGCAGAGTTGGCCCGGATTATCCACTGAGCTTTCTTTTCCATTCTTTTCTATCAGCCACCATCTCTTCTCACAGTAAATACATTTGTGCATGTTCCCTTTTTCTTTCTCGCCTTACCAACAAAGTGTCCAAAGGCTTTTTTGGGGAAAGTAAAAAGGTTTATCAAGTATTAAAATTTGTTTTCAGCCAGGCAATGGTGGTGGACACCTTGAATCCCAGCACTCAGGAGGCAGAGACAGGTGGATCTCTGTGAGTTCAAGGCCACTCTGGTTTACAGAGCAAGTTCCAGGTCAGCCAGGGCTACAAAGAGAAGGAGGGAGGGATTGTTTTCATAAGAACCAATATTCAAAATGATAAATAGTTCCACATGACGAAATACATTTTTAAGTATAAGGCACATTGTCCCAGGCTGTACCCTGCAGACAACTGTTCATATGCATCCTCCAGCCTTCAAGGCATCTCATCAGTCACTCAGAATGGAAACAACATCAGTAATCATCAAAAACACTTTTCCACAATAATAAGAATTCACTACCCTGTGAATTTCATGTGCAAACTTAAATATAAGAAAGAAATCCAGATCCTGAAGTTAAAGAACGTATTCTATATATTTAAAAAAACCCAGTATTCTTATTAAAGAACAAGTTGAGAGGAATGGCACAAAGCACTGGGAAACGGTTACAGCTTTAACGCAGGTGACGTGGGAAGTAGTCACAGTCCACAATGAAAAGTGAAGATGAGACTAATTTAATTTAGATCCTGGGGGGTGCGGGGAGGACATGATTTTTATTTTAAAAGAAAGCAATTTATGGCAATATTTAAGAAGATGAAAACTGTTTGTCACATCAGCCACAAAGGAAAGGTGCTCACAGAGGGAAGATGATCTGGAAGCGCTGCAAATGCTGGGAATCAGAGTGAATGCCTCCTGAGTGCTCACCAGAAGGCTGGGGCAGAGGTCAGGAGCCCTGGCCAAGAAGGAATGGCTTTAGGGAGATCAGCGGGGGAGGTATAGCTGCTCCGATAGATGATATCCTATGGCGAACACTTCACTGATGGCATGCTACTTTATGGCAAGTTGTCTAAGAAAACTCAACAAAATAGAACATGCCTTAAGTTGGTTACTGGGAGGACAGGGACAGGAATGTATTAGGGGGTAGAATGTGATTGGAATATATCAAATACATGTCTGAAAATACTGTAACAAAAGCCATTATTATGTATGATTAACATTCTAAAAACATTTTAAGCCTACTAGCCTAATAGCCTAAATAATGAAATGACTTGAATTATTATATAAGTATCAAAGGAAAATTTATCATTTAAGAGCCAAAAGATTTCAATACCAAGTATACTATTCTATTTATAAATGTTATATGTACATCTGAAGTATGACTACTTATGTATGATCATATTAGAAATAGCTGTAATATACATTTGTCTTCCAGTTTCAGTGAGTCATTTCAATTTGTTTACAAGCTGTTCCTGTTCTACGTAACTTCTAAGACCTGAAGGTTTGAAGAATAAATTCAAGTTAAGATAGATTTATCCTTAAAATGCTTTAAAAGCCTTTATGTCTTAAATGCTTTTTCTTAGGAATACCTGAAACAAACCTCAAAATAACCTCAAAAACTTTGTTAAGGCACAAGCATGTCTAATCACTCTGGAAAACAACATATCCATAAAACACACACAAATGAAGTAAGACCATATTGACTAATTTCTGCAAAGTAGCAAAACATGGCGACCTAGAAAGCCAACATGGAAGTGTATAGACAGGTACCTTCAGAAAACCTGCTTGCCAGAGCTCTGAGGCGGCCCTGGGGCCCTACATGAAGGGAAAGTACATGTCTGAGATATTTTCTCCAAAAACAACAACAAAGCCAACCACAGAGAAAGAAATTCAGAGCTGAATGACGCTGTCATCCACCCACCTCACCAGTGCAGCAGTCACTCACTTCAAAGTTAGTAGCATAAAGTATTCCCGTGCAGGGGGAAAATTATCACACGGATTTATCTAACTCTGAGAGGGAATTGTAACTGGGTTATCAAACTGAAAGGAAAATTGTAATTTCAGCATGAAAAGCCAGGGCAAGCTTTAAATGTTAACAAAGGAAAAGTATTCTATTACTTACAAATGTAAATGAAAAGTGTTGCTGAAAATTTAAAGTTAAAATACCTAAAGCAATAAATACACAAATAACTGACGTGTGTGTGTGTGTGTGTGTGTGTGTGTGTGTGTGTGTGATGTTTGAACGCAAGAGGAACCAGAGTGCACATGATCAGATCTGTGGTCCACTAAAGTATACAATACTATTCATGCCTGCACATTCTTTTGGAAAGAATATATGAAACAGATCACCTGCTCAGCCCTCCCTTTTCCTTGACAAAGACCTTTCTCCTACTAGGCTTGTGATAAATATTTTTAATTAATTAGAAGCAAATCTTAGCCAAGAGTGTGCATGATCTCCAAAAAGAAAGCATGTTCAGACCTCTTATGAACATGATGCTGTGTATGTGAACAGCCAGATGGACTCTGCATAACCAAATCTCTACAGTTAAAGGGCACCCCCCACCAAACCCTAGTGTCAGCATTCCCAAAATAAGTTTTCAATTCTAACAGAACATTCAGTTACTCTGAATTTTAACTCAGATCAGGTAGACCTGGGAATGTCACCAGGGGTCTGGCCGATCACTTGCAGGACACCACAAAGTGGGTGTGCATGCTTGCTGCTAGCTAACTCGCAGACACTGTTCTCATCTGCATCCATGGCACACACAAAATGTGAAACTTCCATTGCAACTTCAGATTGATCTCTACAGAGCCGAGTGAGTGTCCAGACTTCTTGATACAAGCCAGATAATGTCATGAGTGTGCTATCATTTAACCTCATTTCTACATATTAAGAAAGGCTATGAAATTTGATAGCATTCACAACATAACACCCCCCCAACACACACCCACAAATAGATATCTAGCCTTACCTTGTGCTTCATGATGCAGCTCAGACATGTAACAGAAGTTACAATCACCATAACTTCCAGGGATCAATTAGTTACCAATAGCAGAAATAAACAAGTTTCAATAGGGAAAGTAAAAAGTCTGGACATCGCACTTACAGTATAGTGCTTTTAGCTTAACCATAAAGTATGCCTGTTTAGAGCTGGTATGAGAATGTTTTCTGCACGTAGCTTATGTGTGTCAAAGAAGACTATTCAGTGTAAATCAACCCGGGCTGCATAAAAGGAGGCTGCAGGGAGAGGCAGGTGCGGAGCAGTGCAGTTGTTTCAGTTTCAGAGGAATAAAGTAAATAATTGCACTGGAGTCTGTTGAGTTCCGGGCACTCTGCCATACAGGAAGGGCGTGCAATTACTAAAGCTAAGATTGCCATGTAAAAATGAAGTAATATCAATAGGACATGCTTGGGCTCCAAATCCCCTGGTTTTATCTTTAAATTTTAAGGATCCCTGGCTCTCCTTTCATTCTTTGATATTTAACTACCACTTAAATAAATATGGGTGTGATAAAGGTCTACTTGTAATTTCCACAAAAAGCCGGAACATGTTATCTTGTAAGATGGTGTCTTCCTTGAGAGCCCCACAGATGAGAACACAGTAATCCTCACTCATTGAAAATAACACAAGTACTACATAGGACACCTAACTTTATGCATACAGTCCTTCAGCATGTTTTACCACAGTTACCCTCTACATCCCATTTTGTGCAATCTAGATTCACCTAAATCTTAAATCTGGATTCCAGATTTCTTAAATCATCAAGAAGGAGAAGAGGAAGAGGAAGAGGAGGAAGAAAGAAAGAGAAAGGAAGGAAGGAAGAAGAAAATTAAAGAATGTGGTTTATGGGTAGGCAAAATAAGCAAGTTAGAATCTTGTATCCTATATAGAACCTTAATTAGTTAATCCTACTCATGATTGGTGATAATGGTTTTTATTCTGAAGAATAGTTCTAAAACCAAGAGATAGTAGCTTATCTGTTATAAAAATACAGTGCACTCTGCCAATCAACTGATAATACCTAGCACATAGCCTATTGCTCACTGCTTCCCTGTACCTTTGAAGAAGGCAACGGACATATCAGCACTGCAGGGAGAGGAACAATGAGCAGTCATTGTCTTACCAAATTCCTATTTCAAGGCTGAATCTGTCATTTCAGCCTCTGGTTTTCACAGGAAGCAAGACCCACTGAGGGCACCATATCTGAACATATTTTTTCATCTACTGATTGTACACAGTACATTAAGCTAGCTACTCAGCAGTACAAAGTTTGCCAGAGATCTAAATACTATCATGATACAGGATAACCCACCTTGACTCTGAAGTCATCTCGGACTCTTGTATTCTTATTGAGAGATAAATTAAATGGCAGAACTTGCCAAAAGATCCTGATTATAGCCAACTGGTGGTTGTGGTTCAAATGACACTTCCTGTAACTTCAGATCAAGTCCAAGGACTTCACTGCTACTATTTCTACGGATTAACTTTTATTTCTCATGGAACAGAAGCCCCAAATCATTAGCCATCCTTTTATTATCTGTACTTAATTGGCCACTAATTTGGACATGTGGGAAATAAAAGCTGGAACATCTGTGTCAGTGTCAATAGATATGGAATAAAAATGCATAGTCAACTATGTAAATGGGTTTAATTCCTAGATCAATATGGGTATAGGACAATTCTTAGACAATTGTCTAAGAACAAGAATGTACAGCTAAAATAAGAAGCTGTCTGGGATATGTGAAACTTTGCTTACCATGTTTCTGTGAATTTGGTTCCAGGTCCATGGTTTTCACAAAACAGCAAGTTGGTAATAAGGCTATCCAACAGTCCTGAGCTCCTCTTTGAACAATCATTTACTGCAAGACTGATATAGTAGGGGGTGCTGGGAAGAGAAGCTTGTAACACATATAAAACATCACTCTGCCCTTAGGGAGCCAATTATGTAAGCCCAGAACAGCACAGACTAGTCATGGTTGCTCTATAGAGCATGAGGGATTCAGAGAGATGTGATTTTAGGCCGGTAGAACACGTCTTCATAAAGAAGCTAGTCTTTGATCCAAAGTACGTTCTTCCCATCTGCCAGAGGGAGGACTTCCCCTGGACCTTTCTGACATCTATGTTGAAAACCTATCATTTCATTAAAAGAGAATATAAATTCCAACCTATGCTAGGGAGCAGCCATGTGGCACCTGTTGCTAGAGGACCATAGAAAGCACAGCCATTTGAGAGAGATAGTTCTCTGATTTTATGGCTACTGAAAACTAATTCCAGATATTTAACAGACCGATGGGTGCTGAGACCACTATGGGCTGTTTACCTGTTTCCTGCCCTATCATGCCCCATGAATTGCCCAAGAGGAGGACATGTGAGGTATTTTAGTGGCTTATGATTTATGTTGCTGAAGAATTCAGCCTTTTCCTCTCAAAATCTAGATGTGTCAGAGGCTCTCATTTTCCAACTCTTTCAGCAACTGCCTTTACAGTATCAGTGTTTGAGGTTGTAATAAATCAATAAGCTGATAATTAATTTTTACAGATTAATTAACCAGATCTCATAATTTATGCACAAAACTGTTTCCATTTGTGAGGCTACCATGATGAAAATGTGATAGCTTAAGGCCATCTGTTAGGAGATAATACCATTCAATGCTCAGAAACAGTTTTAGTCTGCTGATATAGATGATCAAAACAAGGCTCACAGAGCCCCAAAGTATACGAACCGCAAAACCACCAGCTCCTTGATGCACTTTATCCTTTCCTAGATACCAAGCACTGCTGTACACATTTTATATATGTAAATACTATCACTATCATTATACCCATTCTATAATTGAGGACACTGAGGTATAGATAGGCAAAATAGAAACAAAAGAGCACAACCTCAAGATGACACAGTAGGCAGAGAAGCCAAGACAGAAGGCGGAGCCATATACCCAACAGCACTGGAAGTGTAGTTACTTCCTGTGCCCTAGTACCAGGGCCTTACTGAGATGCTGCTGCCACCAAACTAAGCCCATTCCTGGAGAACAGCAGAGATGACCCCATCATCCACAGCTGGCAATAAGTGATTATATGTCCCATCTAAGAATAGTGGTCTTTGATGCACAACATTGTCAGCCATGATCATTTCACTGGTATGTAACATGTAAGCTAAGAATGTCGCTCTGACTCTAGGTTTAACATTAAATGTAGAATAAGAAGTCAATCAGCATTACTTATTCATATTTAGTTTTCCTGTGTGCTATCCTATTGGGTAGATGAGAGGAAGTGGCATGTTTCATGACAGTATCAAGAAGCTTTTACTCAAGTATATGTTACCTAGTTCTGAAAACTCTTATGGAAGATAGTTAGCTATTTAAAACCAGGCATCCATCTTATACATGATACAGATTGGATTCTCTGAGGAAATGATTGAAATCTTGAATGCTGGGCACTGAGAGTTTTGAAAAGAAACTGTATGGAAACACAAATGTGTATTAATGAACTCAAACTTCTCACAACATGAGAAGAAACAAAGACAGAGTGTGTCCTCCAAATAACTAAATTATCTGGGTGACATATTACGAACGATTCTTTCAATATACAGCATGTACTATCTTTTGCTACCTGGAGAAATTGCAATCCTACTTGCAATATCACAGAAAATATTCATTCAGATACAATGATAACCAAAAGATAAAATTTTAAAGAAAACTGATTCCACCACAGAATCCTCTAGATAAAAAAGATCATAGCACTTTCCCTATTATCTCCAACACACAGGCTTCCTAGTTTCCAGGTAAATGCAGAGTCTCAGCTGCTTTCTTTAGTGCATATGGTTTCCAGTTTTAAGTCAGTTCTGGACATTTTGATCAGTTTACCGTGGAATTCATCAGAACAGTGTAAATGCCTCCTCACTTTATGCTGCTTAGCTCAGACCTTGACAGCTACCGGGACTACATAAAGCAAAAGCCTTTTCTCCTCAGTGAATGGCCCTGGGACTTACAGACTGGAGTAAATGAAAACACCCTGATGACACTTTTCTCCTATCTTAATATTTTGGCAGTAATGGGCATTAATCTAGGGTATCGTGCATGTCAAACAAGCCCCCACCACTGAGCTACTGCACTAGCCCTTTGAACTCTTAAACTTTAGTAGTGTTTTAAAACTCCAAATTTCAGTAAGGAAAATGTTTTGACATTCTTGCTTGAATAATTTCTAAAAATGGTTTTTCTTTAAAACACAGCTCCAGTGCCAGGTATGGAGTAATCCCATGCAGAGTTCCTAGCTAGGGCAAATGATGAATGAAGTAATGGGCTGTTTGGGATCCCTCATTTTTGTCATCATCCGTGTCCTGCAGAGGAAGAGTTTGGGAAACACTATGACATTCAGTTTGCTTCTCTTGATATAAAAAACACCCAGAATTTTAACTGTAAAATTTCTTTTTAAGAACTAATATATTGTTTGAGCAGAATAACCTTCATGAAGGTCACATGAATTCTTTTGGAGGCAGGTAGAAAACTATTCCTAGAGGATACATCTGCATGTACCTTATTAAGCCTTCAAATCTTAAAAATTAAATCTGAGAGCCCCAGTTTCTCTAAGCACTGTAGATGAGCTCTAACTTAGAAGGTCACTTGGGTTTAAAGGAAAAAGTATTAGTGCCTTAAAAAAAAAAAAAATCAACATAAACACGAGATGGAAGCAAATATGCACATGTGACAAATTTTAGAACATTAGCTCACAAAATGGATTACTTGGATTTAGACAAACAAACAAATGCAACTTTTACCCCCCAAACCACAGAGACAATCCTAGTACTTATGTTAAAATGCTCAGAGTATCTAGACAGTACAGGCCAGAGTCCTGATGGACAGTCAGCATTGTGAAAGACGCTGTACACAGCTCTGCGTGCATGCACACACTCTGCAATGTGGGAGACAGACACCGATCACCATCAAGGTTGTCCTTACTTGCAGACGCACAAGTATCCTGCATGTTCCGATTCTGACTGGCAGCTGGAGCAGCTCTACATGCCAGTCATCCCAATGTACTCAGGGATGTAAACACCTTATAATTAGAAAACGTGAAGGCATCAAGGACGTTAGACAAATTGAAAACACATCCAAAGATTAATTTTTAAAGGCATTGAAGAAATGTCATTGCAAATTTGAATGAAAGGGTGTACCTGTTCCTTCACGGAAGCTAGAATAGTGGTGGCTGTGGTCTCGGGTTCCATGCCTGGGCCAGTGGAGACAGCTTCCTGGTGGGTCTGTGGATGCCCCTCCTCCACCAGTGAGGCCTGTTCAGGGGCGGGCATTCCTCCTGCAATCAAGCAGGCAAAGGGTTAACACTGCTTCCTGTGTGCCTCAGGGGGCTGGGATTTGCTTATGAGTCCCATTGCAGATGGTTCCATAGAATTACAGTGGTCTTCTACAGAATGACCACAACACTAATAACAAAATAATAAATACTTGATAATATCTAAACATTATCATATAAAATGACATTAAAAAAGCTGGATGAGGACTTTCTAAATGACTCAATTTACTAGGAAATATATACACAAAAGACATCTACAAACATGAACTGACAGAAAAATACTTCATTAATTGTAGAAGCTTAGACAATGGGTTTATAAAAAGAATTTGAAACTCAAGAAAAGCTTGAAAGTTAACAAATAAAATTCTATGGCATTGAAAACAAATGTTATGCCTTAACAATTTACAATAAGGACACCCTAGGTGAGGCTCTCATGGCTTGGTTTCCTTTAAATAATTTTATCTCTCAAAGAGACAAGGACTTGGGAGATGTCAGAGCACAAAGCCTTTGACAGAATAGGTTCCTAGCAGGAAATGCAATGCCTCTCCTAAGACAACTCTACCATGCTTACCAGAAGACTTGCTGACCTCATACAGATATTCTATAAGTTTTAAAAAACAGCAGGAAAAGATGCTATATTAAATTTACAAATGCTCTAGTAACTTATTTATATGTCTCCTTGAAAGAACATTCTATCACAACATGAGACAAAACCAATGCTTCGTTAACCATCCTGACCTCTGGGTTAGCAGAGAGGGGTCAGGCTTCTGGGCTTCTGCTAATGGCTGTTGCATTCTTGGCATATTCACAGGCACAGGAAAAGGAACAGTGGGTCTCATAGGTGCATTCAGGCATCCTCTCAAGATGAAACCACACTCCTGAGGCTTTCTTGTGCCGGCTCTAGCAGGTGAGCCATTGTTTCACAGTAAGTAAGCATCAGGTGGACCCAAATCTACAAGATGGTCTGCTCCCACAGGACTGGGAGGAGGGGATTTGGTCTAAGATGAAAACCCAGAAACACTGAGGCAAAGCACCACTCCTCAAGCACCACAGTCTTCAGTGATAAAGATGGACATGCTAATTTTATACAACACAATTCAATAATTTTATGGCAATCTTTATCCTTTTAGAATGTGCTTATTGAGATGTAAAGCACATTCAAAACATTAGCTGGATAGAATTCTATTTTTACCAAGTGCTTATCAAAAATAACATCACCAGGTCTATTGAAGAAAATATATATATATAAATATATATCACAGAGACAGCCTAGGGTAGCAGTCAGGAAAAGTAGAGAAATGAAAGCATTTTGGCCATTGAGGAGGGGGAAAAAAAATCATACACCTTAAAATTAACAGATGGTTGTGAAGAACAAAAACGTTACTATGCAACAGTGAAACAAATAATGCCCAAACCCAAGAAATTTAAATGTCAAGAGTATAATATGAGACAGCCAATGTGTCAGAAGGGAAAGATTAAAAAAAAAAAAAATCAGCAAGTAAAAAGTTTAGAAAAAAAAACAAAGTATTCATTCTATGATACACAAGACACATTCGGTTTAAAGGAAGATACCAATTATGTTACTGTATCTCTGGGAGTGTATTTTATTTTATTTTCTAATGTTTATTTTGGTGATGGTAATGACCCAGGTTTACTGAAACGTGATGAGTATCTTCCGAGCACAACTATGCTCACTCACATGCTATGCAGGGTGGAAAGGGATTGATTGTGGGTGGGAGGCAGTTATGCCTCATCATTTCACTGATGCAGCAAATTATGAAACAGAGAAAGCAAAGTCTAACAAGAGACAAATGATGGCTCAACAATGGTCAATAGAGGTTCAAAGAGCGTGTTCCTGAAGGAAACTACTCCAATGCTACAAGAGCTTTCTTGGCAAGGCTATTTTATTTTGATTCCTCGATAACCAAGGTGCAATGAAAATGATCATGAACAGCTACCAGGTGAGTGGGAACACTTAGTCTTCTCTCTGTAACAACCCTCAAGTACTATAATCCAAAAGGAGTCTCAAAGTTAGCAAGGTTTTTTGTTTTTTGGGTTTTTTTTTTTTTTTTTGTTGTTTTTTGTTTTTGTTTTTTGTTTTTTGGTCCATTTTATTATTCTTAAAATTAGTCTTATATAATGAGTTGGAAATAAAGCTAAGTGAAGCTAAAAACAAAAGGTGACTCCTGATTTTGCCAAGTCCAGAGATGAGTATAATGACTAGGGTCAAAAATGCTAACAACTCCACTGGTTAAGGAAAAAACAATGAACATACATAGCTAAAAGAGAGTGAAAGAGTGAGCTGTGTATTCCTCAGTCAGTACAACTTGCCAGGTCTGAGTGATCACATACTGCAGACCTGAGAACACTGAATCATTTTAGGGGCTTTCCAAAGAACCATGGAGAATTGTGCCAGGAAAATGGAAGAAGGAAATGTCATGCCTACATTTTTAGAAAAGAGAAGGTAAGTTCCTCACATTACAGATTAGAAAGTGTGTTGCACAGGGGGGTGGATTCTTCAAAGAGTGTTCTCCAAGAGTGACTTGTGAGAACTAAGAGGTTCGTCAAAAGAAGTCAGGTTAAGTTTGTCTAATTTCCTTTCTTGGCAGTGTAACCATGGAAACGCAGTGTGTCTAAATTCTAGTGAGGCATGCACAATGTTAAAAGTCCCATATGATACTATAATTAACATAGAAATGGGGCTGAAATAAGGGTAACTGCTGACTTGAACAATCTATAAATACCTGAATGAAATGTATCCATCTATAGAGGACTGTAATGTAATGCCAAAGTTCTGAACTTGACCCACCAATCCACCTCAAAACCTTCACCAATGATAGAATAATATGCAGAACATGTTTAAAATCTTCAATAACTAAGACAAATACTGAATTTACCAAATAACAAAGCAAAAAAGTACTATTCTGTTGCATTAATGAGCTGCCTCTAACTAGATGAAAACAGCAGGATAAATGTAAGGTCCTGTATGAAAGTCAGATCAGCAACACACTGCATGGAAGTGTAGATACTTTATACAAAGTTCAAGAGTGATGCGAAGACCAAAATGCTAAGGTGATCTACATTGACTGAGAATTTAGGAAGACTAAAGGGGAGTCTGATGGACATATCATTCTCTCTCTCTCTCACACACACACAAAGGGAAGTCTGATGGACATATCATTCACACACACACACACACACACACACACACACACACACACACACACACAAAAACTTCCACAATCCCTGTTGTTGGGAAGTCCCTTATGAGTCTTCAGGCACTATCAACTATACTGCTTTGTCCCTTCCAAGAGATACTGGAGACCAGGAAGCTATCTTATGTGGTGAAAATAGCATCCTGAACCCAGTGCTCTTCCTGCCTGTGCCTTCAAGTTTGGGATTGCAGGTATGAATGGCCACTGTTGGACTCCACTCATTTGAGACGCCTAAAACTTTTCTTTTCTTTTCTTTTCTTTTTTTTTTTTTTGGAAACGGCTGAGTAATTCTGTGTTTTCAAGGAAAGCAAAGACAAAGAAGTTTTACTGGGAAACTGTTGGTTCAGTATTAGATGTGTGTACAGGACTATATTCCCACACTGAACTCCAACTGGTTAGTGGACATTTCTTTGTGTTCAAACTGGCAGATCTTATACACTCTAGTGTCATGGGTCAAGGTTTTATTTGTAGTTTACAAATAAAATATATAGGTAATTTATGACTCAATACACATAGTTCCCTTTATCACAGATGTTATTAATACACAAAATCATCTATGCTAAACTTAAAAGATGGAAAATCAGTTCAATGCTAGATTTTCATCTTTATTCCCTTCTAATTGCCTCCCTGACAACTCTTAGAGAAATATCCTAAGTATCCTTTCTTTTTTATGAAAGCAGTAAAAATCTGGACTCTACATATTTTCCCTTCTTTTTTAAAGTGGTAGTGTGGAATATAAACTGTATTTATGACTTCATTTAGAACACTTAAGAAAACATGTTGAAGAGAAACACAATACATTTATGTGAAAATTCTTAAGATAAAATAGTGCAAATTTAAGAAAAACTTAAGAGAATTTAAGTTAAAAAAATGTGAACATGAAAATCTGATTCAAATATATAAAGATAATCATGGCACAGGATGATGAAAATGTTTAAGGGCAAAGGTGAAACAAGTATAGAGTAAAACAGAAATTATTAATACTATGTAGTAAAGACAAGTTTTGTATAATGAAGTTGGGATAACATTGCAAAAGCAGCACAGACCTAGGAAACTGAGGATGTGTCTACTGAGGTGATCATCTTCAGGGCAATATGGACCCCATGATGGAATCTAAAGTACTAGACAACTACTCAGTTACAGATTTAAAACATTCTAGAAATAGAAGCAGTACCAAAACCTCCAATGTTTTAGAGGATTAAGGGGGGATAAATACTAACCCACAATCACATGGTTCATCCAAAAATACGTACTTATTGTCAAGAAACTGTGTAGAAAGAAGCTATATGCCAACTCGTATAGTAATCCTGGAGAATAATCTATGCACACTAAAGTGTTTGATTTATGACTTTTATGATCAGGAGATCACTGCAAGGCAAGTAAAAGACTTCAATAAGGCCTTGCAAAGAGAGAATATTCAGATGACTTGACAGTCAAATTCTCAATTCTATTAGTAACTAGAAAATGCAAATTAATAATGCAAGGAGCTATTAATACACAACTACCACAAGATCAAAGCACTTAACTTCAAAGTTTGGCAAAGATGTGGAAAGTAACCATGCATTGTTGTTCAGTATGTAAGAGGGCTTACCATTTTGCAATACAGATAAGCATTATCCAATAGAGCTGCCTACACAGATATCCCATACTTCAGCAATCCCATTTTCAATTAGGTAAAAACTTTCTTGTCCTTGAGGACCCGGATATTCTAGTACTTTTCAAAAGTCATAAGTTGCCAATAACCCAAGTGACCAGAATCAGTAGAATAAATAAATACATCATAGTATATTCATGTGATTTATTTCACTATAACCCCAAAATAAACCAAAGCTCTATAAAACAAAAATTATCCTCTCAATTAGAATGAAAGCAAAATTGCAAAAGAATAGAGTGGAGAAATCAATTGCTGCAAAGTTTAAAACAAGTAAAATAAAACCATATTTCTTAGATAATATAGTTCCATGCATTAATAAGTAGCAAAAACATAACCATAAAAATATCAGAGCAGCAGCTGTCTCTATGTGGATGAAAGGAGTAAAATCTCATATGGGCCTGGGCTTTGCACTAGTGGCCTGACTGAAGAACTAATTATACAGGATACACTGGCTTTTAACTATTCTTTAATTGTTTTTTTTTTGTTTGTTTGTTTGTTTGTTTTTGGTTTTGTTTTTCCTATTCACACTTCTGTGGCCTTTAAAAAACTAAAAAACGGTTAAAGACTATCAGATTGGATCTGGGGAGAAGGCTCAGCAGTTAAAAGTACTTTCTGTGTAAATAAAAAGATTGGAGTTCAGATTTCCAAAACCCATGTAAATGCCAGGTGAGCATGATAGTCCACCTGTAACTCTGACCCTGAAGACACAGACAGAGGTATTGCAGAAGCAATAAAGTAGCCAAGTTAGCCAGACTACCTGAACTGACAGCGACAGTGAGCTCAGGATTTACCGACAGATCTTGCCTCAGAGTATATAAGGTTGAAGAATGATCGAGGAAGATTCCTGACATCAACTTCAGGCTTCCAACATGCATATGCACACATATTTTTACCCGCATACAAACACACACACACACACACACACACAGAAAAAAGAGTAACAGGATATGATACTAGGTAAGACTCATAAATAGAAACACTGAATAATTGCAAATTTATAAGCAACACAGTAACACTTTCCAGATTAATAGCTACATGTATCCATTTTTAACCATTTTAATAATAAAAGAGACCTAAGTCACAAATATCTTGCCCCCAGGTCCCCTGTACTGTTCAATAATGAGTAATTTCTGAAAGTGAAACAACACAGCTAATGCTCACATACATCTGGCCATTCATACTGTGTCCAGTGGGGATGGGCTGACCAATCCCCTGTAACAACAGGACAATACTACACAACTGTTCATAACAATAAGAATGTGATCATGATAAACATGGATTATACTTAGCTATTTTTAAATCTTCTGCAAGACATCTTACTTCTCATGAAGAACAAAGAAGGAAAGAAAGATGTTTCCTTTGGAAGGCACTCCAAGGCCCAGGGTTTTGCTTTTAAGGACCCCAGGTAATTGTATTCTACAGATGTCATACTAAGGGGAAAAGAGAGGAAAGGCAGCCATAATAGTCCAGAATGGTGCCTGGAATTTAATGTACATAAGCATAAGATGAGGTAATCACAGATCAAGAGTGTGGTTGGAATTCTAGAGGGAATGGGTGGCCTAAGAGGTAAGATGAAAGATGAGCGCACATTACCCTTTTGTCTAGCTCACAGCTCCATCAGATAGCAAAGAGGCATTTTCTTTCTTTTAAGGAAAAAAAAAAAAAAAAAACCCTACTCAGTCGAGAAATTCAAAAATGCCATCAGTGTGCCAAAATGTCAGAAAGATAAGAGGTACAGCAACCAGAGGAAACTGCCATAGCAGAGGCAGGCTGGGCATCTGGCGGGAATAAGCGGTGAAGACTTAGAGCCTGGCAGACAGCTGTCTATAGCAGCAGAGCTTGGAGCACCAGGAGGAGGGTTCATTCGGGTGGGCAGCTCCTGCAGGAAGTGGCCAAGCAGTTTCCAAACACAAAAGCAGCCAGGAAGCCTCAGCTGCTGGGGCCCTAAACAGAAGACAGTGAAGGGCACATGGCACAAATACTCAGTATTCATACTGAGAACTGAGTGTGTAAGGAGAAAGAAGCCCACAGATGTGAAAGGAAATAAAGCTACAGGTTAAAAGGAAGTAAATCTGGTTGACAGAATGAAGAGCAAAATAATATCTGAGAGATTTCCATGATGCGATCACAAAATTCCTGAGATTCCGTAGATAATGAACCAAAATGTTATTTCAGAGGGGAGAAAAGAATAAAAGGAAAAAGAAATGAGATCAGTTTGGTAACGAACTTGTTTTCTTTTACAGAAAATACAACAAAACTTACAAATATTACTAGATATCATGAAGGCAACAAAGGGGCTTTCTTTTGGTTGCTTTTTGTGTTTTAGGTAGGGTCTCGCCATGTAATCCAGGCTGGCCTCAAGCTCATCATGTTTGTTCAAAGGTGACACTGAACTTGAAATTCTCCTGCCTTGGATCCCCGAGTACTGAGATTACAGATCTGCACTGCAATACTGTACTAAAATAAAGGCACTTTAGGAAACACCAGTACTCAGAATCTTTTAACGGAATTCTTCAACCAAATCACAAACACAATGGTAGAAAATTTAGTATAAAGGAAATAATACTGAACAACACATAATTCAGGAAAACTAAATCTCAGGAGACTCAACTTCTCTGTGATACCAATGTGAAAGGCATGATAAGATGACAAGAATAAAGTGTACCAATGTCCTTACTTGGTGAAAGAGGGAGAGTCAGATGAGCCTCTAAGGAGGGGCAACCTTCGTCCCACCCTCTGCATCAGGGACCTGTTGGGTGAGTTGTTGGGATTATCTTTCTGCATATCTTGTGAATCTCTGTCTCTATTTAGCCTCAGCCTCCTAAGGCACCTTCTGATTGGCTTAATAAAGAGCTAACTGGCAGATTGCTAGGCAGGAAGAGGTCAGGCAGGACTTCCAGGCAGAGATAGGAACTCTGGAAAAGAATCTGAGGTGGGGTATTCACCAGTCAGATATGGCAGAAGCTGTATGGTACTGAGGAGAGGTAATGAGCTACGTTAGTAAGTTTTAAGAGATAGTTGGCAACAAGCCTAAGTTAAGGTCTAGTTTTCATAAGTAATAAGAAGTCTCTGTCATCATTTGGGAGCTGACCGTCTGACTATATGAGCCTCTAAGGAGGGGCAGCCCTTGGTCAACCTTCTACGCCAAGGGCTTGCCCATGGCTTGTTTTAACCACAAGCACAAATGTGACCTTATTGAAATATCAGGGACTGCAATGAGGAAGCCTACCAGCTGCTCCTCCTGGAACTGTTCTGCCACTGTGCTGTGAGGAAGCTCAGATGCCATGGAAGGAGCCATCCCAGTTATTCCAGCTGTAAAGGCAGAACATGAAAGATGGTCCACCTCAGACCATCATGACCTGACCAATTCAATGGCAGACTGCAGCTGCCTTTGGAGCCCAGCTAAGCAAGACCTGCAGAGCAACCTCCTTGACAACTTGGAATACTGAGAAAGAAAGGGTTGCTGATTAAGTCACTATCACACATTGAGTAAGTGTGACAAGCTGATACACCCACCAGGACAGCAGAGAAGTAAAACATAACATATATTATAAATATCAAAAGATTAAAAATTAACATTTTATGTGCTGGGTTTTTTCTGACAATATCACTTATTTATGTTTCAGATCTACTTTACATGTGGCACTATCAATTAGGTATTATTTAAAATAATAGGGAAAAGATTTTGACTATCAATCTAGTCCCGATCTACAAGGCAATGTAAGACAAATTAGTAAATCACTACAATAAAATGCAAGTATAGGAAATGGGGAACTTGGCACACACAGTAGTCTAGCGGGTACCAATGGAGCCCAGGTAGGAAAGAGCCTGCCTATTTTTTATTTTTTTAATTTTATTACACTTTTTCCTAGGATTCGGATTTCTAATCTCCATACACTCTTGCTTCCTATCACTCACAATTAAAGGCATTATAAGTCATATCAAATTCAATCTGTTCAAAGATTTGCGTTCTTCATCAATTTTTCATTTCTAGTGATAGCTAGCATTAGTGAAGACTGCTGTGTAATGAAATCACTAGAGGGGCACACATGGAGACAGGACGGCATGGTGATTGATACCTGAATTATTCAAGGTAATTAAAGAGACTGTTTAATTGAGGACTTGGGCACTTAATAATATTTATACAGGCTTATGGAATGTAAAAAAGTTTGTAATGTAGTAGCAGCTTTTATCTTCTTTAGTGGTTGTCTTAGTATTTGATGATACTGGCTTTTTGTCCCCGGTAGACTACCTGAGTGGCTTTTCAGATACTCTGTCATTCCAGATACTCTGCACTGGACTTCAATTTGTTACAAATTAATTCATTTGTAATTAAAAATTCTCCAAGTGTGAACTGTTTCTTGCTTCTCAAAAAACTAGCAGCTACAGCTGGCTATCTGGGTAGCACTGTGGGCACCTTCAAGCTCTCTGCCTTCCCACATGATGGCCAGAAAGCCTCCTGTACTGGCAGCCCCTCGGAGCACATGTGAAGTGCACAATGCCCAGGCTGCTGGCAGAGGTTTCATGTGCATACAAGATCTGGTGTTTGGTGTCTGAGAAAGTCTCAGTCATCAGTGTAGAGCACCATGATGACCCTGAGAACTCACAAAACTGATTAAATCCCCCACCCCCACACGTGGAGTTAAACCTAGGAACTTGCACATCCAAGGCACTTGATCTACCACCTAATCCAACTGCAGGTCCCTGACCTCAGTTTTCCATAGGACCCCTCCCCCGCCCTCCAAGGATAATTCTGCTAACATTCTGAGCCTGAGGAAAGTGTGCTGGGAAACCCTTCCAGGATGCCATTAGGGTCCACAATGAGTCAATGTCATTGGAAAGAAACAATGCTCCATCCCTCACAACTCAAATCTGACTCCAACTTTTCAGTGTTGGCAGCGTATTTAATAATGCTTGCTAGTTTTTATCTCAACTTGACACACACTAGGGTCATCTGCAAAGAAGGAATCTTAATTGAAGAAATGCCTCCATCACATTGCCTGAACCAAGTCTGGAGGGGTGGAGGGTGAGCATTTTCTTAATTGAAGACTGACTTGGGAGGGTTCAAAGCACTGTGGGTGGTACTGCTCCTGGATTAGGTGTCCTGAAGTGTGTAAGGAAGCAGACTGAGCAAGCTATGAGGAACAGACCAGTAAGCAGCTCTTCTCCATGGCCTCTGCTTCAGGTCTTGCTTCCACATTCCTGCTTTGAGTTCCCGCCCTGATTCCCACTGATGATGGACTGGGAACTGGGAGCTGTAAGCTGAAATAGATCTTTTCCTTCCAGAGTTGCTTTTGGTAATGGTGTTTATCTGAGCAATAGAAAGCAAACTAAAACAGTGCTTTAATAATAATGGAATTTTTAAAAAGCTACACTTTTGAAAATAGTAAAATGTTTCTGCCAACAGAATTAAGTGTGCATTTGTGTTTTGGCTCAAGGATGGGTCCTAAATTTTCAAAAGCTTGGTTTGTGACTATAGGAATGAATGATTTTTCTAGAAAGAGAGCGCAGTCTGACCCAGGGTTGCTTCAATTTTAACTTTTTTTTTCATGCACATTCATGTGGAGTTAGGCTACGTATACAACAGACATTAGTAGGCATTTGAGCAGATCAATTCCTCATCTGGGATACATTACATTATACCCTGCTTTAACCCGTCCAGTTTACGGCACTTCAGTAAACGCACAGGTAGAAAAGGAAGCTGACAGCTTTGAACTGGAAAATCATCAAACATTAATTACATATCCATTCAATGTCTCTTTTAATAAATGCTGATTTAAGTAATGATGCTTTTAATAATTTACAACTTTTAAAGTAGCTCGAGAGTAAAAAGAAAACTATTAAACAAAACAAAAGAAAAAAGCAGTGTAATATAATAGCAACAATGCCTTTGCTTTCTGCCCTGTCATCAGCAGGCTGAATGAGGACAGACGGACAGACAGATGGACAGCTTTTAGTCTCTGCTACTGCGTGCTTAATGCCAGTTTTCAAGGCACCAAGCATACACTCGCATTTAATATCTTCAAACAGCTTTTTGAAGAAAGTAAAAGGGAAAGTATCAGTTTTTTAGACAGAACTTCTAGATTCTGATGGGCACAGAAAGAGCAAGCAACAGATTCAACAACAATTACTTCCCAATGACACACATCATGCAGGCTCCTAAGGGCAGAGGCTGCTGTTCTAGGAGTGACCACTACATTCCCAACACCTGGGGAAGAGTCTAAAGCAGAGGAAGTGTTTAGCTAGCAAGTGTCTGTTCAACTAGAACAGGGAAAGAACACTTCATTCAAATCTGCATGAAAATATCACACCATGTTAGGTGTCATGATTGTAAAGTGAGGAAGAACCCCTGGTCTAGCAGGGAGGAAGGGAACAAATAATGAGAAAAAACAAAACAAAAACAACACAGCAGGAGGGAGATAAGACCAGTGTGACATGATGGAGAGAAGCCATCAGAAGATGAAAGTTACTGGAAGAACACAGAGGTGTGGCCTGCCAGTGTGTTCTGTGAAGAGAATGCTGAATCTAAAGTTGGTGGAGCAAGAGGAAACAAGAAGGCAGCTCTGGAGATGATAAAATGAAGGAGGCAAGCGGGCAAGGAAAGACATGAATCACCTATGGGCAGCCGAAGATGTTGCTGGGTGGTGAAGAGGAGTCAAATGATTGTGTGCCAGTACCTGGTGGAGCGTGCCAATGTGACCTGGAAGTAGGTAGAATCGATAAGGATCTGGAAGAGTAAAAGACTAACAGCACCCTCTTGGGAAGGGATGGAGAAAAGCCTGGAAGGCCTGTGAGAACTAAACAGCCACTGTGAGTAAAAAGCAGGGTTGACCAGAAAGCCAAAGTTATTCTGTGTCCATCCTACTCTGAGTCCTGGAGAAATAATGATAGCTATAGTTCTTTCACTGTCTAAGAGCACACGGAAGGAAATCACAACCATGTACACAGGTATTATCACCTTCTGCATCCTGGCACAAGAGACAGGCTGGGGGGGGGGGGGGAATCAGTAAAATAATGACAGTCCTGGATACATCAGTAAAAGCGTTCTCCTCAAGAGCCCCACACACACTGTAAAACTAGAATAAAGGAACAGCCTATACCATATCAGAATCGGAACACAGCTATTATCCACAACACATGGCTGCTGCCAGAATTGGAAAGTGAAATGTTCAGTCTAATGTACAAGAAAAAAGTCTTGGGGTTCCATCCTGTCTGGGTAAATAAGAGATTACAAGAAAGAGCTTGATGCCTAAATGCAGGGATGGTCCTGAGAGGCCTCCTGGCCTCCTCTGTACCAAGCAAGAGTCTAGGTTCACCAAGGCAACAGCTGCTTTCATTACAAAGAGGCTTGTCCAACCAACACAGTCATTAGGTGATCATGAATTTAGATTTTATACAGCACTCCTAGGTCTTAGCTCTGTAACTGATGACAGCTTCAGCATTGTGGTTTCAGGGAGGCCTTCTTGCCACTTCTAGATGTTCTCATGATAGCATCAGGTTTACCATTTGTCCACTCTACTTCAGAAATTGATAGGACTGCCATAAAACCAGTAAGTACAAAAAGGTTAGCATCCACAAGTAACATTTTTATTAATCACACTAGATTTCAGTGTGTTAAAAACAGCTACATACATACTCCAAATGTGCAAAGATACAGTGGACAGAAAAGGTGTTTAGGCACACCACGGCTTGTCGGTCAGAATCTGTCCAGCCAAATAGCAAAGGCTTGAGAACATTTTACATGCCAGCTGTCTCATGAACCTCAACACCTGCCTGATAATGGCTATGTTCATCTATCACAGTGATACCACAAATGCACTAAAGAAACTCTATCCTTTCTCAACTCACTGGCTTAAATCATCTTTTAGCACAATGATATTGTAATTTCAGAATATCACTCAAGTCTATTTTTAACTTTTGCTTTGTAAAAGTAACATTTAAGTTTTATGAAAAGTACAATTTCAAAGCCAAGAGCCAGAATAATAGAGGGCTTTGTTTGTTTTTCAAAACAAGGCTTCTCTGTGTAGACTTGACTATCCTGGAACTCACTATGTAGACCAGACTGGCCCCAAACTCAGAGGGGTCTGCCTGCTTCTGCTTCCTAAGTGCTGGGATTAAAGGCTTGGGCCACTATGCCTGGCTAGAGTTCCATGTTTTATATATGATGAAAAGAGACCCCTTTTGTACATTATCCCTATTTTATACAATTTAACTGAATGCTTGTCCTCATCAACATACAGTATTTGTGGGTCTCAACTGTACAATGTGCATGTAATAAGGCACCCATAACCCTGTCTACAATCTTGCTCCAAGGACCAAAAACACCTCTACACAATGTGCACTGGAACAGTCTTCAAAAACTAAGTGTTATAACTTAGATCATCCTTTCCTGGTTTTAATACAACTGATTTTAGCTATTTGTATGACTATGAATGATTTCCTGAGAAGTTATTTTTCCTAAACTTTCAAGATTTGGTTTAGAGCAAGATGGACATTTTTGTGCAAAAGCTTCCATGAAAATAAGACTGAAAAACAAAAACGTTTTGTTTTGAAGTATTTTTCCAACTTGCTCTCTTCCACCCTTCCCTCCTCTCTCATATACCTGTTTCCACTTGCCAAAAGGAATTTAGTCAGGTGACACAGGTGACTGCAGAAATGTGCATTTCTTCTAAAGGGCACATTGTTTAGAAGTTCTAGTAAATTACAGTATTCAAATAAAACTGTGAATCCCAAACTAATGAAAAAGCACTCTTTTAATCAACATAATACAACATGCAGGGAAAACAAAGGGGCCTAGGGAGGAAAGCACTGTGCTTACTGGTCTCGGTGGATTGCCATAGGGTCTGATGACCTCAGCACGTGAGCTGCCAAGCTCTAGGACTATTCCTTCACCTGGCTTTGGCTCACAGAGGCTCTGAATTTTGAAGAAGGAAGAATGCTGTGGGAAAGCTGGACCTGTAGCTCCTGGGGAGAGTACATGCTTGCCATGTCCAAGGTCCTGGATTTGATATTGGCACATTGAAAAGACCCAGGATAAGAGGAGGGAGAAGGGGTGGAGAGAGAGCAAGGTATTGTGGGTGGCAGCAGAAAAACCACTAAAATAATCAAAGACAAAATTACGTAGTAATTCGGAAAGAATGCCTCTGCATCTCCAGGTCTGGATGCTCACTTCCCTCAACATGGCTGATCTGTGCAGGCCTGTTCTCATAGACTTGCACACTATAACTCCCACCCAAGCTCTTGCTGTCATTTTAAAGTTCACACACAGGAGTAAATCCAAATGGACTGACAGCTGCACTGCTAAGACATTTCTTTCTTCAATACACATCTCTAAGCCAGCCCTGCTTGAGAAGTCATCTTCCAGGCCACCAAACACTGGCCTTTCCCTTTGTGGTGGACACCTTCCTTCTCATCCATCCAACACCGTTTGCCTTTAAGCAGCACACAATTACATCTTTACCCACTTGCTTCTGCTCTTAGAATATTTCTTCATCTCCTCAGACTTAAGCTTGAGACCAGGATCCCTGTCTTCCACTTGTGCTGAGGCATTTAATGAAATGGCTGCTGACAGAAGCGGCTTTCCTATCTGAGGAATGAAAATAGAAACTGGCACTCCACTGTCAAGCAGGGGAAAATGTTTAATATATTGGGCTGCTCATATCCAGACACAGGGAACCACCGAACAACTTGCTGCCTTGAAGAAGTCTTTTGTTCATTACTTGGCACTAAAAATGCCAGAAAGAATCACATTTCACCTTTGATTATTCTAGTTGAGCAACTTGTCTCCTTTTAGATGAGACTTTTGAGTTTCTTAAAGGAAGAATTCAGAGAAACAACCACAAGTCAAGGAAGCTGCATTCCATTACTAGGACATAATACAACCCATGGCACAATGGAGCCACACTAGTCTTGCTACATTTCCATCTGCACAGTGAAATGCTTTAATGGGACCCTGTCAATCCGCGGTATCCTTCTAGCAACAACTCAAAAAAAGCTGTAATCAGAGTCTTGAGCATGCCTCAGTATCCTAAAACATCCCTGACCAGGATGAGTAGGAAAATGAAAGGACTGCATTATTTCATATTTGAAAGACTTCATTTGTTACCACCAATAAAAATACATCTATACCCTGATTTAATGAAAAGATCAAAAGTAGAAGTGGTTACTCTGAGACCATGGTAAAATACCTCAAAGGCTTAATTATATTTATATCCCATAACTTTGTTACTTTTAAATTTTTGCCTAATAGTTGACTTACTGTATGCAAAGAAAATTGTAGTCTAGTAAACTAAACTTATTACAAACTCATAATTTGTCATTGCAAGTTCTAAATTAATGTGACATAATCAGATCTCAAAAAATGTTTTGAGCTTAACATTATCGGGGCCCTAATATTACTTCTGTGCCATTTTAATTCTTGAGGGGGAGGGATGTTTAATAGTGTGAAGATGATAAACTATAATCACTAACAAGTAGACATTTACCTTAAATAGTGAAGGAACGGCCGTGCTCTCTGAAAGATGAGGCACGTACAAGTTAACCTGAGAGTTACAGAGTGTAAATAAATAACAATTAGTAAATATTTAGAACCCTAATGGTGCAAAGAAAGAAAACATGTTAGATGATTGTCTAAGCCACCTGAGAATCTCTCCACATTTAAGGTAATAGAAAAAAAAAAAAAAGTAAGTGTGATGCTCAATCAGCCTCATAGAATTACAAAGACCATCTCAAGTACCTTCTTCCTTCACAACTCAGAAGAATTACAGCAACATACAAAACTAGACCATCGGATACCATGATAAATAAGGATTTAACTTACATTTGGTGGAAATGAAGCAATCTGGCACTTTGATGGGGCAGAAAAAGACACTGAAAGGCAATCTGTTGATTTACAGCCAAACAATTTTCTCTCCTGTTTGAGTCACTACACTACTAAGAGCAGGGGGATCTCTCAGCATCAGCTTCCTACCTTCCTGTCAACTATAAGTTGTTGCAATTCATTGCTAGAATTGTCCTCGGGAATTAAGAATTGCTTCTAACTTCCCCTTACTGTCATCTTTATCTCCAATTTTAACATTTACAGAGACAATCACTGTTAGGAAAGACAATGGCCACCCTCAGGCAGAGCCACACACAAAGCACAGGTGGAACAAGCCCACGCAGGGGTGGGGCTAGGGGTCCTTACAGGAGCTTACCACAGAGAAAAGCAGGTTCACACTGCATGCCACACACCCAGTAACCCAAGTCTGAAGAGTCCTTTTCATACTGTGTGCCACATTCAAGGAAGTTCTATGGATCCAAACACTACTACCTTACCACAGTGCTTAAAGCAAGGCACCCCTCTGCTCTCTGATGGTGGTGACAGAAACAAAAACTCAGGGGAGATACAAACACTTTCTTCACAGAAGCGGATGGTCACAGTGAACTGGGGAACATGCCCTAACATAGGAAACCAAATCTATGCCTCTGTCAAGACTTGCAATGGTTCCTCAAGAAGCACTTTTTCACACTGAGGAAGTGAAGGATGGCTGGGAAAGCACCAAATCAAATAGGTCAGAGTTGGGTGGGATGTTCTCATGTGGCCATGATGGAGCCCCAGTTCCATTGTACTCAGCTGATGTTCACTACTGTGACAGCTAAACCTCCTGGTTTTTCCTTTGGCTAACAGCTGCCATCATTGGCTACTGACACTGCACCTTAAAAGTGCCACCCCACTCCCACCTCAGATCTAAACAGTAGTCAAGTCCCAGAGAGAAACGCTGAGAAACAGTTGTGTCTCTAGATTTGAATTTCTACTTCTTGATTTAGTATGTGAAACAGATCAATGCACTGCCCCATGAAGAATATGCAGACATGATGGTTTAACAAAATGTAAAATGTGAAAGTGATGGGCATCTGACTTTGGTTTTTAAAGTAAAAGAAACAGCAAGAGTATCTATCAAGAGAGGACAGGTTTGACGCTGACCAGGGAAATCATGGCCCTCTAGCCTTTGGATAGCCCCCACACTGTTATTCTGAAGCAGGGGTGCAATTCAACAGGAGTGTGCCCTCTAATGAAGTGTATTTGTAAAAAAGAACCATAAAATAAACAGAGCTTTTAGAGAACACCTACAAAGTTCTTTTCTTGACCGCTTTTGATGCACCTTCCCTGGGGAAAAACCAAATATTTTTAACCAGCAGTCATCTGGCTTATCTACCCAAGAACATGCAAAGTGAAATTACACCCATGGGAACTTCTTGGCAAAATTTCACGGAAATACATTAGCTAGAAAGAAAAGTTCTACCCTAAAGTCCTTTCATACTCCCTTCAGGATGCTAGACTATTCCAAATTTATAAAGTATTACCATAGGGTTAAGAAATAGACATAAGAATAAAACTTGACTCAGATCTAAAAACAAACAAATCAACAAAATCCAAAACAAAAGTCCCAAACCAAGGAAAGAGTATTTAAACCCAGCAGACACTCTATCACCAAAAAGACCAGGTACTAAACACAGGAGTAATTAAGAAACCTCAAGGTGTCAGGTGTTTATGGAAACATCTGTGGCTGAATTACATGATAGTACCAAAGTAATGGCTGCAAAGAATTCTAGAAGTGGGAAATTCCTTTAACACCAAAGTGGGTAACTTTTCCCTCCCATCCTTACTTTGTGGGCACCTGTTTCTAGACAGCACTGAGTCAGACACAGACATATGCACAGTGGGGAAGTTATTCTTACAGCACCACCTTTACTCTGTTCAACCAGAATGAGCCCAGTCAGGGCAGCTTCCCAAAGCATGCAAGGCCACTCCAGGTCAAGGTCACACTGTAGAGGAAGGCCGCTGAGACTCAAGAGCAGGGATACAAAACAGCTGGTCCAGTCTCTGCGGCTGCTCTATCGGCACTCAACGCAGGGTTCTTCGACTACAGTGGGTAACCAAAGTAATAGGATTCAAAAGGAAATGCAAGTCTGTTCCCATCTGACTTAAAGCTCTTTATTCTTATAACCAGTCTTTAAAAAGTTCAGGCTGAAGCTGGGGGCTGCCTGCACATTTTCTAAGTTTTCAGGAGGAGTCAGGAGGAGTCACTCTGCAGAGACAGCCTGTTCCACACTGGTACTTCCTTCAGGCCATGCTGTGCCCCACCCTAGCTCTGTGTTCCTGGCCTTGGAAGGATGGGGAAGTCGCCTGAGGGATCTCCCTAAGCCCTCCCTCCCTTCCCCTGCACTCATCCTATATGACATGTCACACGGATATGTCTGCCCACTTCCTTCCTTTAGAATTGACTTACATGGATAGAGAGGAGACTGTTCAATGGTTTATCAAAACAGCAGCCACGTCAGGCAACATAGTACAGGATAAAACCTGAACCTGAGTCCTGGTTCCTCTTGCCCAAAGTCTAGGTATTTTTAGGGCTGTCTGATTTTTCTAGGAAGTCGCATTGGGAGCTGAGCAAACTATGACTTTGTAGTCAAGAGCTTAGTTTCCTAAAAGTCTCCCAGACAGTCCTCCAATAGACTCAGGCTCAGCTACGTTCAATCTCCCCAAACCTGCCTGCTTAGAAGACCTTTCTTTTCTTTTCCATTTCTTTCTTGTTTGTTTTCTGAGACAGGGTTTCTCTGCATAACAGTTCTGGCTGTCCTGTAGACAAGGCTGGCCTTGAACTCATAGAGACCCACCTGCCTCTACCTCCTTAAAGGCATATGCCACAAACACCTGGCTTAAAGAACCTTACTTAATCAGGGTAGTAGGCAAGACTAAAAAGTATCTAATTCAGTCAAAAAAAAAAAATTATCTAATTCAGTCAAGCAAGCAGGAGCAATCTACCACTACATAATGAACTAAATCCGTGACATCATGCTGGTCAGTACCAGAACGGGAACGAGCTTCCCTTCCCTTCTACTTGGAAATGCAAACTCTTCCCTCCATTTTCTGCTGTGAAAATATCTGTGACATAAACAAGTCATTTGGTAATCTATAGGAACTCTTGTCTGCTATAATCAGCAGACCAACCATCAAACACAAAACTAAGAGATCACTGAAATGGTGAGGTGACAAATGGAGCATTCCCAGAGACTCAAACAATGAACTTTTCTTCCTTCCTTCCATTTTTTTTTCTTTTTTTTTTTTTTAAGACAAAGTCTCACTGCAGCTCTGATGGTCTGAAACTCAAGATGAAGATCCAACTGGCCTCTAGGCTCAGAGATCCTCCTGCCTCTGCCTCCAGAGTGATAGGATTTAAGATGTACACCACCATGCCTACCAACTTTTGATATTACAAATGTTTTCCACTGAATTGAAATAGCTGGGAAAGTAACATTTCCCACAGTGTGCTACCTAGTTTTATTTCAACTGTCATAAACTAGAGACATATGTGGGAAGAGAGAATCTTTGTTTTTTTGTTTGTTTTTGTTTTTTTGAAACAGGGTTTCTCTGTGTAGCTTTGACACCATGTCTTGTCACTCACCCTATAGACCTGGCTAGTGCTGGCACTAAAGGTGTGCACCACCACTGCCCAGTCAATAAAGAGGGAATCTTAATTGAGAAAATACCTCCATATGATTGGCATGTAGGCAAGTTTGTGGTGCATTTTCTTGGTTAGTGGCTGATATGGACAGGCCCAGCTCACTATGGCTGGAGGCAGCATGGGCAGATGGTCCTGAGTGCTCTAGGAAAACAGACTAAGCAAGCCCTGAGAATCAGCCAGTAAGCCACAGTCCTCTTCAGTTTTTGTCTCCAGGTTCCTGCCTTGAGTTCTCCCACTGATGGGCTTTGAGGTGGAACAATTAGCTGAAGTAAACCCCTTCCTTTCCAACTTTTGTTCATGGTGTTCTTGCACAATAGAACTCTAAGACATACTGCAGGAGATTTGTTTGCACTGATATTCTGAGACTGCCAATAAAATTAAACCTTGAATTAGAGGGCAAAGTCAATGTTTAGCTGACCAGAATTAGCCAGAAAGATGTTGGAGGACCCAGGGAGCCGGATCAAGAAATGCACAGAAGTAGTAGGGAAGGATCTAGCGATTTGAGGGCTTTCTAGTCTGGGGAAATGTGCAGAGTAGGGCCAGCTGATTGTTTCTCAGCTGCTCTTTGGGTTTATCAGGTATTCATCCCAACTTCTGATTCCTGGGGTTTTTTTTTTTTTAATTAATAATAGGATAATTTAGATAAATCAAAGGCATTAGAATTGGGATTGTTTTGGAATTCTAACAAATAATTGCAAATTCTTGTAAATTTGAAGGCAGAGCATGGAAATAATACCTACCATGCTATCCCTGATAATATAGTCTGCATCCCTGATAACATAGTAATGGTTTGCATATCTATAACCCCAGTGTCCTGGGCAGGGATGGAGGCAACAACCAGGTACAGTCCCAGAACGGATCAGCCAGTCCAGTCAACCTGTGAGTGCCAGGTCAGTGAGAAACCCTGTCTTAAAAGATGGGGTAGGCCGGGTGTTGGTGGCGCACACCTTTTAATCTCAGCACTTGGGAGGCAGAGGCAGGTGGATCTCTGTGAGTTCCAGGCCTGCCTGATCTACAGAGCTAGTTCCAGGACAGGCTCCAAAGCAATACTGAGAAACCCTGTCTAGAAAAACAAAAAAAAAAAAAACAAAACAAAGATGGGGTAGAGTGTGGTCATGAATGCCTCTAGTCTTCGCATGCATCTGTACACACACACGGGAAGGAAGGGGAGAGAGGGGAGACAGAGACACAGAGAGACAAGGACAGAGGAGAGGAGACCAAGACTGACTGCAAAGTTTACAAGGCTGTCTTGAACAAAGGAACCCTAATCATCTCTAAAGGACCTTTAAGTTACTACTCCTGAGTCTAATAAGTAATTAAGTACTACTAGGAGTAAGTCTGGCAAAAGCTTAATTCAGCTTTAATTTCTCTCTAGTTCTTGCTGGGAGAAGGGTTAAACCATCAGTAAGACAGCTTCCTCAGGGCCATGAGCATGAAGAACATAGAAATGGCACCATTTATTCACTGATATTATTCACTGAATACCAAGTAATCATCAGCCACTGGCCATATATATTTTAGAAACCTGTTTAGAATGACTCCTAATTCTGATACCAACTTCAATGACAAAAGTGACTGGGGATGTCCCATTCACCGTCTGTTAAGTTAGTTATTCAAGTAGTGAATGTACGTTTGGGTATTTAGCAGGTGACACCAGTCACTCTGTGAACACCATGGAGATTTTAAACAAAGGTGAAATGACATTAAGAAAACAGCAAGAAGGAATGTGTGCTTAAAAGGCAACTTAAACCTGGGTGAACATTAGGGTCTACGGGGAAACCACATGGATCCAAAGCCAGAGATTCTCATAGTGTGTCCTGCATCATCAGTAACAGCCCTGGCCAGCCACAACACAAACCTCAAGAGCATGGCAAAGAGAATTTATGAACCATCCAGATATCTCCGACAGACACTAATAAGGAGAGACTGGCTATCCTGAATTACAAGTCACAAGGTAATATACTTAAAGTGCAGCTGTAACTGTAAATATGAAAATCTGGTATGGATTTATACTAACAAAAGTTCTAACAAAAACATCAAAGATCATTTCTTCTTAGCTATAGAAATAATTCTGTACTTTGACATATACAACAATTAACTAAGGGACATATAGTTTATTTATCTTGGGAAAATAATAGCTCTAGGAAAACAGGTAAGATAATCACTGTACAGCTGCTAAAATATTCTAATTAAAATTGCAATGTCCAATATTTTGGCATAAAATTTCAATGAGATTGGACTGGTCTTAATTTTTGAAAGTTCAATTGGGAAACTTAAATAGATACACAATAAATAAAATAAGATTTGAGATTAGGGACATGATTCAGTCAGTAAAGCCCTTACCTTGAAAATATGACCACCTCAGTTCAGATCACCAAGACACATGTAAAAAAATCAGTTATGTAGACAGCAGAGTCAGACTGACCTCTGGAAGCTTAGGCCAGCTATGATGGCCTATGTTATAAAGTTCGAGAACAATGAGAGGACAGATTGTCCCAAACAAAAATGTAGAAGGTCCCTAAGAATTGACACCCAAGGTCGTCCTTGGATCTCTATACTCACATGAAACACTCATAAGTATATAGACACAAGCATACAACACACAGAGAAAGTTACTCAACAAAATACAAATTTAAGTATATTTCGTTATAATTTTATTTTTTTTAACTAAGAATATTCTTGGCCTTATGAGACAACACACTGGATTCACCTATCACCCTAAGTTCTTCTGGGGGGCATTAAAGCATTTCTTCTTAAGTCCTTGGAATTTTGAATCCCCAGAGAGGAAGGAAAATCAAAGTAAAAGGAGAAACAAGGGAATCTGCTCAGCTGAGGTGTTATCAGTTAAACTCCAATATCGAACAAGCTGAAGATAAAGCATCCCCAAGTTCCTTCTACTGTGCCTTTTACACGAGGTGACACACACTCAGAAAATACTAGAAGCAGAGCGAGTACAGTTAACTTGATACTGCTTGCATCATCTGACACATGTCACTTCCAGGAGCGTTTCCAAGTCTGCACATGTGCTATGGCTCAAACTTTTAATTAGGCTGAAGAATTCCTACAAGAAGAGGTTCTATCTAGATTTATGTAGAGCAGATGTGGCTAGCAAAGCTAAGTAAGTTATAAGAAAAGCCCAAAAACTGTAGCACTCCCCACCAAGAATTCCCACAGCATTCTTAAGTATATAAATAGCAGATCACAGAGCAGAAAGTCTCAAGGATTTGTGCCAAACGTTTATTTTAAAACAGGGTGCTTACTAGTCTATGCTTTTTCGAATGTCTACTTTCATTCTTATAAAAAAAAGAGAAAGAAAGAACTACCTTCAGTACACTGTAGAGTTTGAACAAATATAAGCAAGCTTCTACATCACCACTATCTATATTGCTGTCATGTGAAATATTAGTTTAACTATGTAAAGATGTGTTGCATTTATTTATGCTGTGGAACATTAGTTTAACTATGTAAATGTGTTGCATTTGTTTAGGAAATATTTGTTGAACTATGTAAAGATGTGTTGCATTTGTTTACCTTGCCTACCCAAGGCACCTGATTGGTTTAATAAAAAACTAAATGGCCAATAGCTAGGCAGGAGGTATAAGAGGGACTTATGGGCAGGGAGAGTAAGTAGGAGAAGGAATCTGGGCTCAAGAGAGACAGAAATAAGAGAGAAAAAAGAAAAAGAGATGCCAAGGACCAGCTGCACATGGAGGAAGTAGGAAAGGACATACAGAATGAAAAGTTTAAGAAGCCCCAAGGCAAACCGTGAATGAAGAGAAACGGGTTAAATTATGTCAATAGAGCTAGTGGAACAAGGCTAAGCTAAAACTTAACATTCATAATTAATAAGTCTCTGTGTTTTTATTTGGTAGCTGGTTGGTGGCCCAAAGAAAATTCCAACTACATCACTGTTAGCTTGTGAGCTGGCACAACTCTGTGAAACACCTTGGATATCCATCTGGGTATCCTCCTGAAGGATGGAGCTGTGTGTTCTGCAGGAAGATTCTTGGTCTGTATGACTGGGATGGACCAGGAAGCAGAGAGGATCAAAAGTAATTGCTATGACCCACACAGAGTAGGACCTTGGGAAGGAGAGGGGCCATCAGAAGCAAGGGGAAGAGGGTAAAAGGAGAATCTGTAATTGAGTCTGAACACTCAAGGGATTTAACAGACTATTCAAATGAAGGTTTCTAAACCAGGCATTACTGTGGGAACAAGGGCTCTACCTTATTTAGGAGCCTATTAAGATGTTCTCTCCATTGAGTAACGGGAAGCTAGAGTTTCTACCGACTAAAGCTGGCTGTTAATGAAACTGGCATACCTACTTTGTCAAGCACCTTATTTCTAGAACACCATCAAGGTCCTTGCTTGGTTTTTAACATCAGCCAATTCCAGTTATAATGGTATCTAAAATATGGTTGCTAATCTATACTCATTAAGTGTTTCAAGTGTCATATTTTAAATCCAAGTGAATGATCTACTCTTCACTAAATGCAGCAAGCCAAATAAATAGCTTTTGTTTTACTTTATTATATTATATGTAGTTAAGTGCTTCCAGACCTTGGGGGGGGGGGTCCTCAAGTACAAATTTAATAGAGCTGTTTAATGATGCTGTTTAAATCTTAAGCAGACACCGCCCAATGCCAACACACAAGACTCCTAAGTATATACTGAGGAAAGTCCCTTGGATATTACAAATGACCCTGCATCTTTAACAATACTAAGTAGTGAAAAGTAGTATGTCTTTGACAAGAAAGCCTTCCCTGGACAAACATCTGGATGATGCCACTGTCTGCCTGAAGAAAATAATATAAAAACCATTCAAGTGCCAGCAAGGCAGCACAGCAGCTAGAAGCACTTTAGCCTGACCCCTGAGTCCAAGACCCAGAGCTACAGTAGGACAGAACCAACTCCTGAACACTGTCGTCTGATTCCCACATGTACACTGACACCGTGTGTGTGTGTGTGTGTGTGTGTGTGTGTGTGTGTGTGTGTGAGACACAACAGCAAATGAAAAGTAATTTAGAAAATGACTCACTCAAACTAGGCACAAGTAACAACTATGCATTCCACATAAAGCTATATAATTTTGCCCTGCCCTCAATGAAGTGTTTAAATTTCCCTCCTCAACAAAACACTCAAACATCAGATGGCAACACAGGAGTATGGAAGTCCTGGGGCACAGCCAGTTCACGGGCCCTGCAGCAATGCTTGGAGCTCAGGCTCAGTGGGCTGTACATGAGCCATAGTTGGATGTCAGCAGGGGGGATGAGCAGCTGCTATAGGAGAACAAGCAGGAGGCTACGAAGATGCACTAAAGCACAACTCTGAGTAATGTGGCATCTGGGGAATGCTGAGAAACAGAAGCACACAAACCAACTTGGCATGGGGTTATTAGAAATGAAATGGTTCATTTAAGTGACGTCAGTGGATGCCCAGAAGAGGCCAGGAAGGCAGAGCTGTAGGGCAACAATCAACATAGGGGTTTCTTACTGTTTTATTTTATTATGTGAAGATTCTTGCTGGTAATGTCGGTCTTTGGTAATATATCTCAGAAGTCCAGCGGCCCTGGAAGTTACCCCAGCAAACAGGGAAGCCTGCTGAAGGGAGAACTGTGTTCAAGGAGAGCTGCTGAGCTGGACTATTCTTAGGGCATTTCCAAGGTGTCTGTTGTTCTTGCCAAGTTCAGCTTCAAATCCATCTGTGTCCATGTCTAGAAGCCATTAGAAATACTGCCAGGTTTCTGAGGTCTTAGATAAAACAACTCCCTGAAAAACAGCTTCCAACATCAGCAACAGAAATCAAGCAAGACAGTTGGGCATGAAGACTTGGGTCTGTCATAACCCCCAGATACAGGGACTAGAATTTCCTAACATCCAGCTGTCATGGGGGCTCTCCTTCTTCCTAGCCCACCTATCCTTCCATAATCCCATCCCGTGTTCAAGGCCCTCTCTGGTAGGAGAGCTGACACTGACTTTAATACCATAGGCTCTAACTTGGAGGTAACTCTGCTGGGGACCAACAGAGGCCATTACCAACCATCTGCACACTTCTATGTTTCAGGGCATTGCTGTTTAGTTAAATAAGTACTGCATTTTCTGTTGCTCGGGGAAACATAGTTATCTGTAAACACAGAAAGCTTTTGTGCCTTTTCTTCACAGAACTTGGGTTTTTAATGAGGATGGGTTTTCTTTATTTTTTTCTATTATGTATGTTTACCAAAGAACAAAACCATATTTTTAAGGTAACAATAAAAAAAAATTCTGCAACCTTAATAATAATCTTGACTGGTATAATTCAACAAGGTTATTATTGCTGTAGTTGTCTGGATAATCACTCTCTACAGAAGCAAGCAAACTGACGAAGGCCTTCATATTTGCTGCTGTCATGAGTGTGTGCTGCACTGAGGTTAGGACGCCCCTGCTTCCCGAAGCAGAAACAGAAATGGTGCCAGTGCTAAAATCAAGGTAATTAGAAAACAAACACTCCGGATTAGCCAGCCCTGATTATTCATGAATGTAAAATGCACTAAATTACCTTACATATTGTCCATGAGACAGCCACTAACTTACTGTTCAAGATGACTTCTGCCTGCTTTCCCTCCAGTTAGCACACTAATTAGAGCAGCAGATTTTCTGGGAATTACCTTCTGATATACAATGCTACCCATGGTTAACGCAATGACAGGTTGAAAAGTTGTATCTCGAGGATGAGATGTCTAACCCATTCTCCCCTCTTCCTAAACTCATTGTAGTCAGTAATTCTCCCACATTCCTTTATTCAAGAATTCTGAAACTAATTTATGAGCAAAGGCTGTTTTTACGTGATCCAAGTACTATCAGTATTTTTTCTTTCCAGAAATAATTGACCTCATTTAACTGAGTAGATATAGAGTAGGTGCAACACCATGATTTAGTACACACACTGTCACAAAGCCAAGCCATCACACTTCTAAACCACAGTAAGGGTCAGTGGTGCTCTGCTTGGCCACCCACACCAACACAAATGTCCATCCAAACCAGGGCACTCAGGCCCAACTATCCTTCAGGGCTGTCACAACACTGACCTCAGTTATTTAACTCAAACAGGCACACGCATTAAATGTTATCTTCCCAAACTCAGCAGTTTCTCTCCACATGGAGACAGAGCTGGGCCAGTAATGAACTACCCTGATGGGAGATGTCATTCTGTAAATATGTTTCTCTTATTGGTTAATGAATAAAGAAAGACCTGCTGGCCAATAGCAAAGCAAGATAGGTGGGACTAGGAGACAAGAATTTGGGGAGAGTAAGGAAACGAGTCAAGATGTAGGGACTTGAAAAAGAAAGTCCAGACCATCTCTCAGGTAAGATAAGACTACGTGGAAATACTTAGATTGATTGAAATGGGTTAATATTTAAGACAGAGCTAGCCAATAAGAAACGCTAATAACAGGCCAACAGCTATATATCTAATACAGCATCTCTGTGTATTACTTGGGGCTGATGAGGGTCTTGGACCAGGCTGGCGGGAAAACTGCTGATAACCCTCTACTAATGAGCAGTGAGACTGGGCAAGGTGGGCCACAGGTAGTACTGAACAACACAGGCTGAGCTGCAGTCTACACTCTGGGTTTTGAGTGGGGGATTGCTCTGGGACACTGAGCACTTGGGCTGACTGATGTATACCATAGGCAATGTTCCTATACTTGCAGGGTCATTGCAAAATGGGTCAGTTTTTCTACCTGTGGGCTAATGCCAGAGGATTGTGAATTCAATGCCAACTCTAAGTTCCAGGCCAGCCTGGGCTAATGAGATATTCTCCCCAAACAGAAAACCAAACAAAAAAGGAAAGTCAAATGGATTGAGAAGTTGTATGCATTTAAAATTAAGCTTCATCAATTCCCAGTTGATAACCACTTGCAATGAAAATTTTGTTTTCTCCAAAGGAGTCTCACTGGGGAAACAAAGTGCTCTGAACATTAAACAGTAGATGAGCAACAGAAAATGAGTTCAACAGAATCTTTGGAGACTTCTTGTCTCACAAAGTCATGTTAGGGCTTTTCCTTTTTTAAAAAAATTTATCTTACTATTTTTTTATTTTTATTTTATTATATTTCCTTTTATCATATATTTTATTTTTTCTCTAGGTCCTTTTTGTATAAATTATGACTTCCTGTTTAGTGTTTTATGAGACTTGTGAGTGTGTGTGCAAATGGATAGGTTTCTATTTCTTGTGCCATCTCTTAGGCTCTACTTCTGTTTGTTTTGTTCAATTCCAATGTGTTAGCCTTTGTTTTATCTTATTATATCATTTTATTTTATTACTATCCTTTACAAGTCTCTTTGTTTTCCAAGGAGGGTCAGAAAGGGGTGAATCTAGGTATGGGGAACTGGGAGGAGCAGAGGAATGGGAAACAGTAATCAGAATATACGATATGAAGGGGAAAACTATTTTCAATAACAGTGAAAGAATGGAATTTCCTGAACTGGACATGCTGACATATCCCTATAATCCCATCTCTGCAAAGGAGGAGGCAGGAAGATCAGGAGTTCAAGACCATCATGGCTATATGATACTTTATCCAAAACAAAACTCACAAAGCTCCACAAGCTTTCCCCTAACCACCACAGCAAACTGCTCAAATTGCAGGAAAGCTAAAGTGATGCTGAGGCTCCTCTTAAAAGCACCACAAGGCTCCTTGACTGGACATGTATCTGACCTGCTGGGATTAAAGAGCACTAGGATACTACAGTCCCACAGGCTTTGTTAGGGAGTTCTCTGTGCTGACAACACCACAGGCTCTGTGCCACAAAGCTGTGCCTGGCACAACTTCAGCAGCAAAAGTATTTCTACCCGCCCAGTCCTGGCACAGTCCACTGTTTCGTATGAAGGCATAAAGCAGGAGTGTGTAACCGCAAAGCACACACTCAAGGGCAGTGAGCAGTGAAGCTTCTCTGCCACCCAGCTGGCTTCAACTGTTTAACAGCACCCCCAGAAACATCCTATTGATGGCTACCAGGCCACCATCAGCACAGTAAAGCTATATTCCACCCAACTTAACCATCCTCACTGAAAGCCCTCTCCCATTCATTATTCATGTCTTTTTGGCTCATAGTCTATCCTCATAACTTTCTATCACACTCCAAATTAAATATATAATATTCAGGATGAACCCCCAAGCTCTCTCCTCCCTTTTGTTTCGTTGGCTTGTCTTTTCTGGTTGGGCCTTCAGTGAATAAGCACCACTGACCTAGTATTTTTTCAGATGGTAACTGTATTCTATGTGAGATGCTGACTTCCACTGTCATCACTGAGATGTCAATGATACAACAGCAACATCAGCAACTCTAGACTGACTGAATGTTTCCTGTGATGCAGCAGTGCTAAGCACTGTGCTGCTTTTATTACTTAATACTCAAAGCAAACTCAGTTACACATTATCTTTAATGGACAGTTAAGAACAGAGTCAGAAACGTAAATAACTTGCTTAAGATCACACAGCTAGGAAGTGTCGGGTTGACCCAAGGCTGTCTGCCTGATGCCCAAGCCCTAACCTCCTGTCAGCTTCTAGGAAGAAAAAAAGAGACATTAAAACAACAAAACAAAAACACACATTTTAAAAAAAATAAAAAGAGGAAACAATTTAAGAGAACCTAACTCCTCGTTCAGGATTTATCATCTCTGTGTGACTTGTGATTTCTTTTCACTGAGCAAGATAACAACAAAGACACTAGTGAGGACAAGGAAGAGGAAAGGGAATTTGGACATGTAAACTATGCAAAAGGACAAGGGCAAAGCAAGGTCCTTCAAGAATACAGGGATACAAATGAAGCCTGACAGAACAGGAGTCACCGCTGTGGCCAGCTAAAAAGTTACTGCCTGAGCCAGGCTTGGGGGTGCTTGTGACCCCAGTGGACACTGCTATAGGAGCAGGTTTACAGCTGGTGAGTACCAGGCAGTCAGAGCAATACAGCAAGAAAACATAACTAAGAATGTAACTTAAGTGTTTATAGTGGGCAGAATTGAAGAAATAGCTCAGTGATAGACCACACACAGTCTTAGCACACGCTGGTTTGGCCCCTAGGGTCCTCCAGTCAACATAAGACAAAATAAAACAATTTAAATAAACATACGCTAATACCACTGAAGTGGCAAAACAGCAGAGACAGCAATCCACACACATACCCTCTTCTTTTAAGCGCAGGGCTGTGACTAACCTAGAAGTCCATACGAACAGCAGTTCACAATACAATAGACTAGCAGAGACAATCTTCGTCTACTTGGGTATTTCCTAATACTACATTGGCAGTGATGAGCCTAAGAAGGTGTGCCTTCCTCAAGGTTTTTGGTGCTTTCTATGAACTTCCTCTAGGAATTGAAGCAACCTCCCAAGTTATCAGGTTACTCTTTCCATTCTTATCATCTGTAACAAATGGCACTTCATTTCAGTTTTTTTTTTTTTTTCCTTTTCTTTTCTTGACTATTATTAAAGCAGAACATTTAAAGTGGCAATTTATTTTGTCCCACTGGATATTTTCAAAAAACCTACAGCAAAGCGCTGTCCATTTTTATGGATTTGAAAAGAAAAATAGGCTCAAGGTATTTAATATATCTGTCCAAACTTATTTAACAAACAGCAAAATGATTTACTTCTTTGTTTTCAGAAGTAGTGTTTATTTGCAAATTAAAATAGCTAGTACGTTAATTTTACCTACCATAAAAATATTTAATACCTTGAAATATCTTTGCAGTTGGTTTAAATATTCCTATTAAAAATCTAGATAAGAAATTAAATAATTAAAGTGATCTATTGCCATATTAAAGTGTTTTTAGTACCTGTGATTGCCTAGTTCATACATTTTTCTCCAAAACAAATCATCCTAATGTTATTAATCATTACTTCAGACACACAAAGCCTATAATTTGCTCATCTATTTTTACATAATTGAGACATTTTAAATTACTTTTCCATACTATTGCAAATAACTATCATTTATGGAACATTTCAGGCACAGTTCATACATCGACTAGACATCAGGTAAGACTGTACAAGGGTCACATTTGTTAGTGTAAGTTGGTCTTTCTGGTTTTATGCAGTCACCCCAAGGTGAACTGGCTTTCACAATACACATAATGAAGATAATGCCATCTTGTCCTCAAGTGTTGAAGACAGGGAAATCTCAAGTGGTGTGATGGCGAACATCTCCACTGAAGCATAATGAGAAACATGTCAAGTGCAAACAGCTTTCTCCTCTTCATCAGTGAATCATGTAAAATTCTGAACTTTTAAAAGGAAAATGATCCAATTTTTGTAATAGCAAGAGTCTGCTACATCCTGGTAAGTCTGAAAATGTCAGCTGTTTAGTGAGTTTTATATTGTACCCCTGGATTCTGTTCCTTTCTTCCCCCAAAGACCAAGAACTTAGCAATACAGTCAAGAATCCCACTGGAGAAGAATTTCCTTACCTAGGGTTTTCACTGTTGTGATAAACACCATGACCAAAAGCAACGTGAGGGTTTATTTCAACCTACACATCCAGGTAACAACAGTTCATCACTGAAGGAGGTCAGAAACCTGGAGGCTGGAGCTGATGCAGAAGCCATGAAGGGGTGCTGTTTACTGGCTTCCTCGGCCTACTTTCTCAAACACCCCAGGATCATCAGCCCAGGAGTGGCCCCATGCAGAGGACAGAACCCTTCCATGTGAATCATTAACCAAGAAAATACCCTGCAGATTTGCATACAAGCAACCTGGTAGAGGCCTTTTCTCAATCCAGGTTCCTCTTCCCAGATAATTCTAGTTTGTGTCAACAACAAACAAATAACAAAAAAAAAAAAAAAAAAAAAACCAAGACAAAGACAGAGGAAATGGGTCTGTATAGGGTATGGAGCATTCAGACAAGCACAGTTTGCAAATGATAATCAAAAGGCTGGCCAAGGTTTACCACATCAACCACCAAGCGCTAGCTAGACATCTGGAGGGACCAGATGTCCTGAGACTTTCTCAACCCAAATTTACTAACAGCATTGTATCCTAACATGAAGAATGTCAGAGACCATTAGTTGTCTACCAAAGGTTACTTAAGTACAATGGCATTGTGCAGCAGGCCCCGGGAGCCACAGTGACAGGGTAAAGCAAGAAAGCAGAGGATCAGCCTTAAGGCAGGCACAAGTCAAAGGAAAGCATAGACCTCACGGAACAACTGGTCGGTTGAGCTGCGGAAATAGGTTCTAAGTGGCTCAAGGAGGGTATAGGAAGATTTGGCCATAGAATAAAACAAAATGAAGAAAATGTGAAAATGAGAAAAGTATTGCCACTAAGGGGAAAACACTGGCACTAAAACTCAACTAATTAATTGATAAAAACTGAAAGAAGACAAGTATGTCTGCCTTATTGTTCTATGTCGTTATATAATTAAAACAATATAAACAGAAAGTAAAGCTAGAATAAAGAATTATAAGGTATCAATACTAGGGAACCAACAGGAAGTGGGTATAAGGCAGAAATTGCCACTTTTGTACCAAAAAGGGATTAGATGATTTGGACTTGACACTTCAACAAATGACATAACCATGTGATAAGGAAATAGGAGGTAAGTACTGGAAAATTCAATTGTAGAGCACTTGATCAAAAAAGAGTGAAGCAAGGACTTAACCAGACTGTTAAACTTTAGTATTGTATGCCTTTTGGTAGTATTTTAATTACATACGTACTCATTAAAATTTACGCTTCATAACTGAGGTACTAGCCAATATTAAACACAAACAGTCTGAAAATGTAGGTTATACATAGGGAGGAAATAAAAGCTATGTGTAAAGGCTATACCTATGCAGTTGATCTCATGAAGAAACAAAACTACAAGGCTGTTTTTAAGAAGTAAAATTGCAGGGAGTCCATCTTTCTCATTATTCCACATTTTCTGCTGTCAGCACACACAACATTTTTATAAAAAAAAAAACTGTTCCCTATGGAAGTTAGCAGAAGAAAATTGGCCAGCTAGAAACACCATTAGGAGGAGTAGGAAGAAATAAAAGGAAACGGAAATGTCAGCAGCAGAGAGTGGGTGGCCTGCTGGAGGCCTTGTTCAGAGATAGACTAAGGGGGCCTCAGAAACTGTCCTGCAAGTAGTAGGGGCAGGGCTGTGCCCAGAAAGAGGACTGGGGAGGGGGGCTGAGAACAGGGGAGGTGCTCAGGGGCCAGGACAATTCTATGAAGGTGAAGGTTACTGATGTTAAAATCTGTGGAGACCAAACCAATAGAGAAAAGTAATGAAGGATAAAGATGAGTTTCCAGTTGTGTTTTGTTGTCCTAGTTTTGCTTTTTGTTTCTGTTTGTTAAGGCTAACTTGAAGTAGTCTATAGGCTGGGAGAAAGTGTGAAAGCTTTGTAATTCAGAATTCTCCACTCAGTGCTTCCTGCAGTTCTGTTTGGTAGGCCTTTTGAAACAATGGCCATATCCCCCATCCCCACTCCCGTGAAATTCCAATAGAAGCAATTATATTACTGAAAGCAAAGGTGGCATATTTTTTTAATTCTGTCACAATGTTTGTTTTCTGTTTAAGGGTGCTTTTTGGAAAATAACAAATTCAGTATGCAAGACACATAAAAGTAATTATGGATTGGAGTAGGTTCATGAGTAAGTAGTACAGAACAGTGCAAGACAGCAATCGGCAGGCTTGCTGAGCCCTGTGTGCATGCTGGCCACATTGTAGACAACTGAGGCCATGGCAGATGGCGCAGTGATATGACACAGACTCTGACGGCAGAGGGCTTAAGTGTAAAGAGGAAAAAAACTGCAAAGTAAAGAGAAGAAAAGTCTGAGCAGGGATGAGCAGTAGAGTGTGCCTAGCATACACAAGGTAGGGGGATGTAGTCTCCAGCATTGCAAAATCAAAAAAAAGAAAAAGAAAAGGAAAACAAAATCATGGAATCATGGAAAGCATCTTGGAGATCAAGGGGGAGAGGGAAATATGAATACCTATTAGCCACCTCAAAAAAAAATGGAAAGAAAAAAAATTTTTTTGAAAGTACATTCAATAAGTAAGTTTTCTGTAGATGAAGGAGTAAAATGCCCTAAATAGGGACAAATACTCAGAATGCACAAACTTCTCTAAAGTCAACATAAGACCTATGGAATCTATCAGAAAAGTGAGCAAAAGCCATGAACAAAATGACAGAAGAAGACATCCAAAAGATAAGCAGATAAAGCAATGCGGGACTTCATTAACAACCAAGGCAACAGAAATGGAAAATGAGACCATTATACTTGGCAGACTGATTGAAACATCCCAAGTGCTGTTGAAGGGTACAGGGGCACACAGACAACACCATCACTCCAGAGAACCCAGGAAGTACTCACATGAATTAAAGTATGCAAACTCTATGGCCCAGCATTATTTCCAATGGAACCGTCACACAGGTACCAAGAGGACAAGGGGCCTTCTTAGCAGTGATTGGATGTGGAAGCATACATGCATATCTGAGAAATTGAACTGTGGTCAGAAACAGCCTGTTAACATAGACACAAAAGCTAGGATGCATTTTTGAAATAAATGTACTGAATGAATTACTGAATGCTATGTAATAATTTAATGCTATGAAATAGCTATCATACAAGAGTATACATTACTTCAGAAATGAAGAGACTATCGATTATTCTAAAAAGGTACTTAATGCATACCATCCAAGAGAATACACTACAAAGAGAAAAAACCCTAAACATCAGAGCAAGTACCTACAAAGCTACAGAAGATGCAGAGGAAAGGTTAAAGGATAGAGGAAACACTGGTGGAGCCCTAACAAAGGGCCATCAACAGGACTGTGAAATAATGCTTCCTAAAGTCCAATTAAACTGTCTACAAAATAAAGCTAACAACACAAACAGATTAGGGAGAACCAGACAAGGAGACAGATTGGAGCTCGCGTTCCCCTCAGGAAGGTTCCAGATGCTGGAAACCATTCCCCACATACCACTCCTTTACCCCAACTTGCTATTTCCCATTCCTAAACTTCCGTTATCTGACAAATCAGCTATTTTTGCCACTTTTAAGTCCAAAACACTTTTTAAAAATAGCATTAGAAAGAAGTAGAAACTGCTAGAGACTTTCAGAACATAAGAGGAAGATACACCATCTTCATTCACTTACGTAGCTTTTAACTCACAAAAGTCCAGCACATATAACTTTCCTTACAGCTATATTGTATTTGTTTCGCTCCAAAAGCTTAGCTAAATTTTGTGCCTCTACTGTCATGCAGGTACCAACCACAGCCACATGGGAAAGACAGAGGGACATTTAAAATCCCCATGCATCAGTGTGATCACATTTGTTCTACTGATCTGCTGGCACAGGTACTGTTTATTAGATAAATTCACACATTTTGGCTACAAACACCCCAATTTCACCCTTCAGAAAACCCTAGGTAGATGCCATCTGTTACCAAAGATCTGCACACCTTAAAACTGGATGAAAATTTTCAAGTAATTGACACTTTGATCTAGCATTTCTGTCTAATCTCTTTTTAAAAAGTCAATGTGTCTTGCCTATTTTCTTACTGATAACTGAGAATTGAATAAGACTGCCCTGTTTTCTCAAGGAAGAGACTGGAGGGGGGGGAAGGAGGTGAACAAGAGGACTGTGCACAGTGTTACTATGGAGCCTATTAGAAGGTGAGTCACAAACTCCCTCTAAGCTACGATCTTCAACTATCTTAAGTTTCAGAAGTTATCTAGTGTAACTTATATACCCTTGTTTTGTTTGACAAACATAGCTTTAAGATTGTTCACATTGATCTCAAATGACAGGGAAAAACTGAAACCACACCAATCAAATGGGGCCTAAGTTCAGCAAATGAGCACCATTCAGCTTGTGACAGACATTGAGAGTAAAAAAAGACGAAATCATCTTTAGACCAGTGTGTGAAGGCACCAGCAAAAACACACCAGTCTGCACGGAGCTAAGCACCTGCAGCAGGCAGAAGAGTTTCAGGAACACCTCAGATACACCTCACTTCGTGTATCTCAGAGCACAGCGGATGCTCTCAGGTATCCTGTCAACCCCACAGGAGGCACAAGATGCATGCAGCACACTCACACGATTTCTCTAGCAAGTGCTGAAAGGAATTACTGACAGATTTTAGTTTCAGAAATCTCTTAATTAGTAGGGACACAAATCCAAAGTGTTGACAATAAAACTAGATCTTAAGTATGAAAAACAAAATTCTAGGAGGTTATCTTTAATAACCTTTTAAAAAGCTGCCCTGGTGTTCTGACACCCAGAGAAATAAAATCAGAATGAATTAAGTATTACAATAAATAAATCATATTGGTAGCACGTGGTTTCTGAAAGGGGGGGGGGAGGTTTTAGTATGTGGATGACTTTAGTTTTTGTTTTAAGTAAAACTTTCTTATCAAAATGCAAAATAATAGGTCCCTGCAGCAAGTAGTGAACATGAAGGGTTTTATCAAAATCTTCAACCTCAACTACGTTCATGGTAGGCAGGAGAAAATAATGTTTCAGAAAGACAGAAGTCCTTTCACAGGCCAGAAATGAAGACAAGCCTTCCTCCAAAGCCTCACTGCCAGGCTCATTCATTCCTGTTTGTTTCCACACACATTCTGGACAGCTACTTTTTGAGCCAGAGTGGCCTTCCGAGCCTTTCCTTGACTGACTGATTCTAAGATCCTGTATCAGAAAACCATCAATAACCATTCCTGGCATTGATTAGCACTGACATATTCCAAAGGCTAGTACCAAGGTTATTTCAAGTGGTATTCCATCCAACTAAGAATATTCTAACCATCAGAACTGAACAATGGGGGGATAGGCATGGCTCATGGAAGAGTACTTGTCTAGCATGCTAGAGGCCCTGGATTCAGATCCTTGGTACCAAGCATCCCCAAACCCCAAAGTGACCAATAAATGCAGGTAATGGTCTAGGGAAAACTTCAAAAGAATCCCTGGAGGTGGACCACTATGAGTGTCTTGGAAGCAGCCTACAGCATTCTGGGAAAAAGGATACTAGGATATGGCAGAGACAGTATGTGATGGTAAATTAAATGTTGGTAAGCCTTTCTTTGTGAGTGCTTCCCTACACAATTTAGGAGTGGTGGGATATTCACCACATAATAAAATGGGAAGGGCACATGAGTGAGATACACACAAATATGTATGTGAATACACACACGTATATAGTGAGACAGTGTTTCTAGAAAGGCTTAAGTAAATGGATAAGAACAAATAAAGAACCATGTGTGAAAAAAAAAAAAATGATGATGTGGTGGTTTGAAGGCTCATGTATTTAAATGCTTGGTCCCTAGTTGGTAGAATTATTTGGGAAGGATTAAGAAGTATGGCCTTGTTGGAAGAGGTATGTCACTAGGGGTGGGCTTTGGAATTTTAAAAGCCCATGCCAGGACCAGTGTCTGTCTGTCTCTGTCCCTCTCAGATGGGAAGATGCTAAGAAAATTCTAAGCCAGGTAGTGGTAATACACCCCTTTAACCCAGAGGCAGAGGGGCAGAGGGGCAGAGGGGCAGAGGGGCAGAGGGGCAGAGGGGCAGAGGGGCAGAGGGGCAGAGGCAGGCAGATCTCTGAGTTTGAGGCCAGTCTGGTCTACAGAGTGAGTTTCGGGACAGCCAGGGCTACACAGAGAAATTCTGTCTCAGACAAGGGGGAAGAAGAAAAAAAAAAAAGAAAGAAAGAAAGAAAGAAAAGAAAAGAAAAGGAAAGGAAAGGAAAGGAAAGGAAAGGAAAGGAAAAAAAACAGAAAGAAGGAAAGGAAAAAAGAAAATCCTACTAGAGAGAAAGTTGTCTGGGATTGCTGAAGGAAAGGGTGCTAGGAGCATCCAGTAGGCTCAACAAATCTTTGTTCAACTGTCATATCCTAAAACCCAGCCCCAATTATTTTTTATAGTGTTTCATGAAAATGATAAACTTAATTTTAACAAATGCACTATAGAACTTGTATCACACAATGCCTAGCAATAAGTTAGCAGGTGGCAATAACGAATCTAGGTACAGAGAATCTGATTTTACTTGTAACAATTTCCTCACCATATTTATCCCACAAAGAGTTTCTCTTATAAGATAGAGAAACCTACCAGGTCACTGTTTTCCGATCTTTAGTCCATTGACTACCAAGTGAGCCATGACTATGCTGTGTATCTTGAGAACAAAACAACCTCATGCAGAACTCAGAGTGGCCTGAAGACAGCAGGAACAGCATCTGCAGACAGTCTGGATGTTTGCTTTTCAGTACAAGTCTACCTCAGCTTCACTTGAACAACTCTGTAAACACTGTGTCTGACAAACTCAAACCTTAAATTCCTGTACACAGAGCCCCTCTCTAGCTTACAGCAATGGCAGTCAAGCAGACTTTTTCATAGAAGAAAATGAAGGTTTGGGTTCTGACTCAGTTTACACACTTGCTGCAAGATTGCAAGTTACCATCTTTCATGCATAAAACACTATGATTATAATTTTAGCTTCTTCCAAAGGGTACGGTGAAGGCAACTAGTAGATGAAGAAATACACTGGATCACTATACAGTTTCCACAGCTGTGTTTTTAAAAACAAAGTCTTGTGTCCATTCCAAACATTGTATTCAGAGTCTCAGGAATCTGCTATGACACATGAAAGTGTTTTGGTCCCACAGCCCAAAAGGCTGGGGTAAAAATCACTACTGCAGGTAGAATCATAATATGGCAAACTCCACATTCTGGCCTCTTACCTCTACCCTCTCTGTCTAACATCTGTATATCTTGCTTGAGCATGCCAAAATCACATGTTTCATAAGGATTATCTGGTTAAGAACAGGTAGAAGATTTTGAAGCTATACAAGAAAAAATTTGTGTTGAAAATGTTTCTGGAAGCCTGAAAGAAAGTATTCTCCACATGCAGAGCTACTTATTCAACCCATGACGACTAACAATGGATATATTTGTCACCAACTGGATGGACCTTGTGTTCATACTGATCAATATCCCAAGCACAATGGAATTATATTACCCTGTGCTTCATGACAATGGCCTATTGCCAGTGACACACATTAGTCTAGCTTTTAAGAAGCTTTCTAGACTGCTTTCCATATTTGGTTGCTATGGTACCAGCTCTAGTTGATCATGCTGTATTTATCCATTCTCTGCCTCACAGTTTAGTCAGGAAGAGCTAGATTGGAAACATGGGTCAATCTGTTCCGAATACCTCCCTCTCCTGTATGTCAGTCACTTGACCTTTCACAACTTAATGAGCCTAAAGTCCGCTCCAAAATCTGGCTGATGACTGCAGGTTTTAAGAGTCTCACAACCTTTCAGTGCTTTGTTCATTATTCTTTAGCTTCACCGAAACCTCAGAATCCCTCTGTCATTAACTAGCCTTCAAGGAAAAACATTTGATTTGATACAGTGGGAAATAGTCTACTGAAATTTCTGTACTTTTATAATTTATTACTGTAATAATTTCACAGGAAAACTCTACCTTGAATAACACAATTAATATTGTCCTGGTGCTTTATATATTTTAATAAAATTTTCTCATATCTACATATATTTAAATAGAAAAAAAACTAGTTTTAATTGTAATCATGAAAACAGAAAGTTAGAAATTGGATTATAAAGGTGTCTTCAAAATAATTTCACTCTGGTTGTAAATTACATAATGTTAGATAATCCAATTCTTATCAAATTTAATTTCTGTAATTCTTTCATTTGAACTCTATTATCGCACTATTATGGACTACAGTAACTTAAATAATAATAAAATATCCACTGTGGTCAAAACCAGGATGTACATTTCCTCTTATGAGAAAAAAAAAATACTTCTGCTATTAAAAGAGCTTTGAGTCAATTAAAACAATTCATAATATAACTTTAATTAAGTTACATATGCCAATGTACTTTATATTACTGACATTAAGAATGGGTACCATTAAACCTAAATAACACCTATTCTTAATTTTGTTTCTGATTAAAACAAGTCTCTAGCTATGAAAGTTTTTCTGATAGCAAAATCCAAAATGTACATGTAAATTTTAATACTACTTCATCTTTTCAAGTTAACAATAAGTGAAATATTTAAGTAGTTTGTCTACAAAACGTGTCTTGAGTCAAGTGTGGGGATGCAAGGCCTATAACCCTAGCACTAGGACTAAGTGGGTGGCGAAATGGCCCACAGCTTTTTTTAGTTCGCTCTTCTGACAAGTACATGTGGGCCAGTGGGTACCCTGCCCACTGATAGTTAGAGTGTTTCCAGGACCAGGTGATCTCCTGTATACCACACAAACACATGTCTAAAGAATAGATTCAAGACTACATAACAACTTAAAGGGCAGAGAATCCATTCATTACAATTGTCTAAACTGCCATCTGGTACAGAGGTCGATTATCACCATCTCTGTCACAGGGGACACACCAGAGGGCGCATTAGGTAAGATCCACTGTGATAAAGGCACTTGTGTAAATTCAGCCTGACCCTGGCATTTTAGTACCAGAAGTTTGGAATGTGCAAGTGAAGGAGAAACACTCCCTAAGAATGCAATGTACGAACGATGGAAAGAAACCATCATCCATCAGTCACCACCTGAGAGCACCAATGGACGGCTGGACAGACCACCCATGTCTGAGTTCTTGGAGACGAGCAAAGTTGATGCTTATTGTTCAAGGTCAAGAGATTGGCTTACTTTTAACATCTGCAGATTCACTCTACAATGCCTTAACCTGGCAATTAGACAGGTAATCAAATTAAAAAAAAAAAAAAAAAAAAAAACCAGAATTGCCAACAATGACTTTCACTGACAATTTTTAAAATATTGGGTAAACTATAATGAAAACCAATACCTTTCAAACGTTCTCTCTTGATGTTAACTATACATTTTCATACAGCAGAACAAAATTGCAGATTCAGTTGGGCTTTTTTGTTTGTTTGTTAGTAAGATGTTAGAGCCAGGCAGTGATGATGCACGCCTTTAATCCCAGCTCTTGGGAGGCAGAGGCAAGTGCACCTCCAGGCTTGAGGCCAGCCTGGTCTACAGTACCAGTTCTAGGACAGCCAGGGCTACAGAGAAACCTTGTCTTGAAAAACAAAACAACAACACAATTGTAAAATCTCAGAATGGCATAAATCGTGAACAGTACTGTGGGACCAGACTTGTGCTGTCAGAGTGCACACGTGTGCCGCCATGCAGCCCTACCTACCACCACCACCTCCGCCCTGTCCCATGTGTGGCTCCTTAGCACTTGCCATGTTGCTCCTAGCTCTCAGGAAAAATTGCTCTCTTTTTAAACTTTATATTTAAAAGATTTGTTTTATTTATGGGTGGCTTGTGTCTATGAACATGGGTACCCAGCAAGGCCAAGGATGGGCATCAGAGCCAGTAGAGTGATCCTTACAGACAACATGGATGCTGAGAACTGAAGTTGGGTCTTCTGAAAGAGCAGTGTGAGCTTGTAACTGCTGAGCCATCTCTGCAGCCCCAAGCTCTCCTTTCTTTAATTTAAATATCTGAATGTGACTACTGGATAGCCTAAACTGTACAGATAACAACAATCAACAACTCTATAAGCTTTACTGATGTTTCTTTAAGTACGATACAGTAAAATATGGCTAATTTTAACAACAGTATTTTCAAATCTGACACCAGAGCTATCAGCTAATTTGGCACTATCCCAATAATATACATATCGATGAATAATGTTCATTTACATAACCTGTTTTGCTGTCTTTAAGTGCTGTGTGGCAATTAACTCTCTACATATATCTTACTCATATATTATTCTTAAGTCCTACAAAATTCTCTCCCCAAAAGTAATCCTGGGGCTACAACAATAGAAGCAGTTGAACATGAGCACAGAATATGAATAGACCTTCTCTAAAGAAGACAAACAAATGTCCAAAGAGCACATGAAAAGATATGCAAGTCGCTAGTCATTAGGGAAACATGAATGGAAACCACATAGAGCTTTCACTTAGAGCCCATTAGCAAAGGTATAATTAGAGACAGATAATTAAGTGTTGTGAGAAGGGAGAGGACCCCAACTCAGCTGCTGTTAAAGTAAAACTGTGAAATGGCTCTGAAACAATTTGGGAGTTCCTCAAAGTTGAAGTTACCATTTGAGCCAACTATTCTTCTGGCTCTATGTCCAGAAATACTGAATACATTTTTCACAGGAAAACATACACAAATGTTCATGATGCCATTCCTCACAATAGTCCCAAACCAGAGATGAAACACAGATTTGCTACAACACATATGAATCTTGGAAACACTGCTAGAAGCAGCCAGACACAGCCAGGCATGGTATGGCACACCTTTAGTCTCAATTCTCAGAAGGCAAAGGCAGTCTGGTCTATAGTGAATTCCAGGATAGCCAGGACTACATAGGAAGACTATCTCAAAAGACAAACAAACAAAATTAATTAATAAAAAAAGAAAAGAAGCCAGATTCAAAAGGTGATATACTATGTGGCTGTGTATATGAAATGTCTAACTCACACAACAAGTCCGTGGGCAGTAGCTGCATTCTAGTTACCTAGGGGTGATAATCACACAACTTTGTGAACATACTGACGCTACTCAACACACTTTAAAAGGGCAAATTTAAATGAATGGGTGTAACTTGATTGTAAACAGCAATTTCTCACTAAAATTCATTGTCCTGACATTTTTACTAACTCCCTATTATATAATTTGTTGCTAAATGTCTTGAAGCAGAGATTATCTCTCAAAGAAACTGGCCGTTTTAGCAAGTGTTTTTTCTATGACTATATGAAAACAGGTTCTATACCAGGAGGAAAATTTTGAGTTAATTATTACTTGAAACCAAGCATAGCCGAGCCATGTGACGGTGTGAGCTGGCATTCTGAGCAGACAAAGCCAAGCATGTACAGGGCGGACCGGTGTTGCTCTCTGCAAAGCAGCAGCTCAGACCTGAGGCTAAAGAGAATACAGGCTCTCTTCTCTCTGAGACCTGCAGTGTTCAATGATGTAAGCATGAGAAAAAATGAAATTTCTCTTGTAGAAGTTACAAATATGAGTGGGGAAATAAATAAGGGAAGAATACTGTATAAAACGTAAACATCTCCCAAAGAAGAATCATAAATGCTTTAGGAGAAACATTCCCATATCAAGACTGAAAAAACATTTGCTTGTCTGGGTCGTATCAAAATTCAGAGACTTTGTTTTCCTTTTCACAATGTGATTTCTCTCTATGTCATTCTGGCTATTCTGTAACTCATTCTGTAGACAAGGCTGGCCTCGAACTCAGAGATCAGCCTGCCTCTGCCTCCCAAGTGCTGGAATTAAAAGACCATGCCACCACTGCAGGTTTTTGATTTTTAAACATATTCACCAAAGACATGGAATAGGCCTGGGGAGATGGATCAGTGGGCAGGCATGAATAAGAACCTGATTTTGGATTCTCAACACCCACCAAAAGGCAGAGTGGTGACTAGTGTCTGTAAACCCATGGCAAGGAAGAATAGGACCAAGCCACATAGATCCCTGAAGCTCACTGCCAGACTGTCTAGCTAACTGGCAAGCCTGTCTCAAAAAGCAAGGCAGAAGGGCTGCTCAATCATGAGATGTGGAGTTCAGATCCCAACACCTCAGTCGGGCAGCTCATAAACCCCATAACTCCAGCTCTCAGAAATTGATGCCCTTTTCTGGCCTCCAGAGAGGAACACATGAACACACACGTAATCTTTTAAAAAAAAAAGTAGACAGTGATAGAGGAAGACATCAACATGTACTCCTTCCTGACCTTTATGCACATGAACATGTTATACATTTACATACCACACACACAAGTTCCACAGAATACAATGCCATGTGTTAGGCTAGTGAAGCTTTTTTTCCTTAATACACTTGTTATTAGATATACTTTTCCAAATTGATAAAGACATGAATCTCACTTGGGGTATGGAAATGACCACTTGGTTATACATGCCTAATAGGAATATATCAAGGAAAAAATGAAAATTTAAAAACATGCTACATTAAGAAATCTAACATTTAATATTTAAATTGCAAGATGCTAAAAGACAGAAAAAAAATGTGTTACTTAAGTAATTCCTACTAATGGAAAAATAAAAATAGTGGAAACTTCCTGGAGATGAGGGCTTGGCAGCCCAACCTAAGAAAGGAATGGGAAGCAAGTCCCTGCCATGAACTACAGGGTGGGTAGGACTTCCTCATTAACGGTGAGGAGGGCAGCTGATGAGCGCCATGGCCACAGCAAATGTTTTCTGAATCTAAAAGCCTGTGTTTACAGAAAAACATGTGCAGCATACCCAGAACAAAACGTATATGATAAACCTAACTTCAAAAATCATAAAAAAAAATCTTAAAATATGATAAATATTTTCACAGGGGCTCACTTATTGCTGTACTTTCCTGAGTTTGAAATACTCTTAAAAACTTGGTCATTAATGTCTACCAATTTTACATGGCCTCAAATTCAAATATGGCTTTGAATACTCTACAAAATATCTATATAATCCACATTTTGATCATATTAATGTCAGTAAATTTGGTCATAACTATGTGACCCTATCAAGATTATTTAGAAAACTATTGAACAGAGAAAGGACAGGCAAGCCACTGCCAAAGTTGAATGCTGGACAGTAGGCGGGTAGTAGTGGACAGGCCTGCTGATGACCCATTTATCTTGAATTAGTACAACACCTAGGCCACCACTATGTTAATGGCTTTCAGCACAGGGAGCTTGAAGACCTGGCACACTACTCCCAGAGTTCAGAGTGTCTATTAAGTTCTGAGAGTCAAAGCCACAGTATGTCACCTGCTTTTGAACGCTTCACAACATTGTAACTCACCAGAGGGAAGGTCAGGCACCAGCTTAAAGTGATTATTGTTAAGATTCTGAAATAACTTTTCTCAATGATTCCCTACTTTAAAAAAACAGGATGGTATTGTCTAGAAGATATCATAATTTCTACTATACAACTTCTCATCTTATAACTAGCATGAATTTAAGTTTCATACCATACTCTTTAAAACAACAACAAAAACAAAACAAACAAAAAACTGCAAATGTATGTTCTCTAAGATTGCCAATCTATTTTAGGAAACTGGCAGCATTTCCAGCTTGAACTGCGAATTTTTCTTTAAAACACAAGAGTTAAGTAGAATAAACTTCATCTCTCTCTTGGTTACCTGTATGAATAATAGTACCAGTTTGTATCCCACAGGAGTCAGTCTTTCCAGCTGAGCAGTAGGTGTGAGACTTTCCTTTAGGGACTCCTAAAATCTTATTTGTTTGTTTGTTTAGGGTCAAAGTCAAAGGTTTTCTCATTCTATCATGAGGAACCTGGAGATCAAACTCTAGTGGTCAGGTTTGATGACAGACACCTTTACCAATGCAACCATCTTGCCAGGCCACTAATTTAGCAATTGTAAAATGCTAACTGGTCCTAGGAAATTGGACCTCTGTCTAGTCCCAGCTAGACAACAAAATTTCAGGGACCCAACTATGCCCATGATTTTTGTTCTTGTGACCTCTGCTGTTCATCTCTCCGACAGAATCAGGCCATAATTCAGTTTGGTGCCATGGGAGCTGATATTTCTGCTATGGCAAAGAATTCCCTTTAGGATTAGCTTTTTCCTTATCTGCAAGTCACTACTCTAATTGGGCTAACCTAGGTAATCTCCTGGGTCCCAGGCTGGAGCATCAGGGTGAGATGGATTCCTATATAGAGTAGCTAGCTGATGGACAACATATGTTGCCCAGGGAAGCACTATTAAACATTCATTCTGGACCCACTTGGAGAAAGTGTTCATCAGCCTTGAAACAACTGGGACTACACTATTTACTATGGTCAGAAAATTTTCCTCCTTGACTATGGCACTGATGAAGACATTATAAATTCATTACAGAATGTATTGGCTCCCGTATATGTCTTATTCATCAGGCATAGGGCTATGCAAGTAGACATTTACTTGGGGTACATTTTGGTCAAACTGTAAGGTGCAAGGTTCAGACTTGAGAGGTAGGATAGGGTGCTCATCACCAGTACTCCTACTTCAGAGCTTCCTAACTGGAGTACTTTAGGGGTTTTGGTGGTGCAATTAGTAATCTCAGATCTTACTTTACTTAGATATAGTGACTGACAGACAACACCAATAACTTTTTATTCTGAATCTGTTCCTACCCTCTAACAAGTTTAGGATAGTCATCTAGAAAGGAAAACTTCACAATATACAAGTTATTGCTATTTGACAACTATACAGATCTGAACAGTGTGAATCCATATGTAAGATATGTATATACAGTATATAAGCAATGTGACATGCAGACTCTATCTAGGAATGGGTGGCTGGCTGGCTTGTGTGAGCTCATTGTACTCCCAATATAACCAACTCAGCACTTCATAGGACCACTCTGTATTCTACAAGACTATAGCAGCAGAGCTGGACTACATTTTAACATTCAAATAGGTAGGGCAGCACAGCCAAACCCTTTTTCCCTCTCTATGTCCAACACTTAGATTTAAGATTCCATACTTGAAGCAGCAAACTGCACCTTTAAGAGAAGATAAACCTGAAACAGAAGACTTTCATTCGCCTGTCACATCTCCTCAGCAATTTCTTCTATACAACTCCTAGGAGCTCATTTTGCTGATGGTCTGCCTAGTTTGCTTGCTGACCCCTCAATGCACTCTAGAGAGATGTTGTAGTACTAAGGATAGCTACTTAAATGAATTGAAATGATTTTCCCAGGTTAGGGCATTTCATCAAAAGTTCAAGGTCACAAGAAGACTCAGTCTCAAACAAACAACAGAACAGTTAAAAAAAAAAAAAAGTTCAACACAGAGAGTCCTTGAGTGACACAGGGAGAACATCTGAGCTCTGGATAAATCACTTGATTCCTGTTCTACTGAATAGTTAAGTCACCAGGCACAGCCCTGTCCACTGTTTGCTGTTTAGATAACAGTATATTTTCAAATATGAAAAGTTCTGTATGTTGGCTATGGTGGTACATAGGCAGGTGGATCTCTGTGAAACAGAGGCCAGGCAGGAAGAGAGACACTATCTTAAAGGAAGGAAGAGAGGGAGGAATTGTTTTTCCACTTTAAAAATGGTTTTAATGTCAATTATTGTCTATAACTGTATTCCATAAAATTTGTGGATTGAGTTATGGGGTTTTTGTTTTCCAATCCTTTAAAATTTAAGGGTAGAAAAGAAGTTCACATAGACAAACCTTAAAACGAAGCATAAAAAGTAATAAAATGAAAGCTACAGTGCCAGAGAGATGGCTCAGTTGTTAAGAGTACTTTTTGCTTTTTTAGAAGGCTCAAGTTTGGTTCACAGAACCCACATCAGGCAGATCAAAACCACCCCTAACTCCAGGGGATCCTTCACCCCCTTCTGGACTCTACAGGTACTCTCACTCTTATAACCCACATAGTCACACACACAAATAAAGATAAGTTTTACATAAATAAACTCAACAAAATAAAATATAGTGGCCCTAATCCCAGCACTCTGGAGGCAGAGGCAGGCAGGTGTCTGTGAGTGAGGCTAGCATGGTCAACATATCCTTTATAACCTGAATGTTGGAGATATTAACATGCTAAGTGGCTAGCTTAATAACAAGAACTGCTATTTTTCAACTTTAAGACTTGAAGTTCAAGAAGAACCTGATGACACAAGAGTATGAAAAGTCCAGACTGCAGAGGTAAACAACAGAACTTCATTGTTTTTTGCCACTCAACCTAATGTTGTGTCTACCATGTAGCCCTCCAAGGTAGGAGAAGCAAACTGAAGAGTGAAAACTGTGCCCTTCTGAGAGTGACCTGGCAATGACCAAGGGACTCAGCTGACAAAACACACCGTTCCTACAAAGGATGCCTGTGAGCGCATACACACAGACTCAATCTCTGAGAAAAACAGACCAAGCCTCCTGATAGAGGGAAGCTGAAGAGTCAGATCTCCTATTTGTGCCAAGCATTTGGCTGAGTACTAACAACTAAAACATAAGTCCGTTTTGTAACTTTTTAAGTCTAGATTTAGTGAGAAGACAGCACATACCCACTTCTCTTGTTTTTGTCATGTTAAGAATGTGGGGCCAGGAGTTCAAATGTCAAGACCGGCTTCTTCTAAGAGCTTTTTAAAGGTACATAACAGGGAGCTAAGGGAATGGGGGAAAACCAGGACTGTTCTAGCAGTTACTAGTACCCATGTAAGGCAGCTCACAAGTTGCCTCCAGCTCCTACAGGATCCAACATTTGTGTCCTCCATGGGCAGCTGCACTTGCATGTACAATGCCCACCTAAAAACAAATCTTTTTAAATCTTTTTAAAAAGGTACGGAACAGGGCACAAACCCCTGTTCTTGAGAGGCTAAGTAAGAGAGGAGGACTATCCCTCAAAACAACAAAAACAGTTGGAGGAGGGAGAAGAGAGAGGGCTTAGTGGAATGCCTCAGGACATTAGTGAAAACCTAGGGCCTAGGACATTTTCTATCAGCATTTCTAAGCCATCCCATTTTAAGAGCAATTTGTCTAAGTGGTTAAAAAAACAACCTCAAGCTTCTGCTCCACAGGCCACCATTCCTCGAAGGATACTACCATGCAGGGAGAAATCTCTGAGAGCCTTGAAAGGTAAGGAGAACTATGGCCAAGACAAAGCTTTGGTAGACAAAGTGTTAAACTAGAGAAGCTCTGAGCATGTTCCTGGACAGTGTGATGAAGGCCAAACAACAGGATAGAGGGGTCAGAGAAGAGGATGGGTCACCAACCGTGTGAATTCTTTCTGAATGTCACATCAGTGTGGATGCTTAGGCATGCAAATTTAGTTTTTGCTTAAGATCAGGGGGGAAACCCTACATGAATAGATTCCCCGGATTAAAGTTAATATCAGATTTAATTTTTACAGTCAAGAACAATTAAATTGTCTACTCGTATTTTCTGGATCATGAGAGCTATTCACATTGAAATGTCTAACATTTTGCTTGCTGTTTAAAAAAAGCCTTCAAGTGCTGACATGAAGTTATGTGCTTTATTTCAAAGTGTGCACACCAGTACAGCAGAATGCTGGTGTATGAGAGGAGACACGCTCTAACTGAGGCTGCTCTCCTCATCTGCTTGATTTGACAGAGCAGTAGCATCCAACTTAAATATCAATGAAAGCTTATGTGAGTGTTCTTATTCACAGTTACAGAACCAGGACAATGTCTTTCCTCTGTTAACTGTCATTTATTGAACTACGTATTATTTTAAAGAAGAGAAGAACTAGTCACTGCAAAGCAATTCCTATTTTAGATACACCATTAAACTTAACAAAGGCATGAAACACTTTCTGATTATTGAAAAATTAAACATGCCTACATTATCAATCTCATTCTACAGGTAGCCAACATTTTTTTAAAAATCCCTTACAAGATGCTCCTGGGGTGGATTGAAAACACACTCTTCCTCGGCTCTTTTCCTGCTTCCAAAAGCTTCAAGCAGCTCAGCCCAAGAGTGAGTGGAAGGTAAAACGGACCAAAACAGGCAGAATAAGTCATTTGCTTTAGGCTGATCCTATCGGTCCTAATCGTTTTATAATCCAGCTGAGATGGGGAGGGACCTGGGCACTTTCAACCTACACCTTTTTCCCTGTGGGAAAGAAAGGCTATCACCTCACCTTTTGCAACAGTAAAAAATAAGATCACAGGCTACTACTGCAGAGACTATTGTCACATCTTCTGTGTTAGAAGCTTAAATTTGAGGCAACTCATATCTTTTGCCAAGAACCTAGTTTATGGAAATTTTAAAAACAGATATTTGTGTTTCTGGAACGTCAGGATTAAAGAGAAAAAACAAGAGGAAACGAAGTTCCGCATACTAAATGAACTGTGTGGGGTACCTTGTTCTGTAGATAACAGCTTCCATGTGTGCTGAGTAGTGTTTTCATCTTGATTTCAAAAGTTAAGCTTCAAATTAGAGACAGGACAATAATTTCCTCCTCCTTTTGTCCCCAGAATCTCTCGTAGTTTTTAACCAAAGCTCCTTGAAGGCAAGGGCGCTGCCATTTTTCTGTCCCTGCAGGTCTCAGCACAGAGGCCTGTACTGTGGTGGGAAGCAAGAAACCGGAAAACTCAAGGCTTGCTACACTGTAATCAGTAATGACAGTGGAGAAAGAAGGCTGGAGAGAGTCCTGGGGTTAAGTAAGAGCACCTGACACCACCACCACCACCCCCCCCCCCCCCCCCGCAAAGGATGCAGGCTCTATGTCCAGCACCCACATGAGCTCACACCCATCTGTAACTCCAGTTCTAGGACATCCAATGCTCTCTTCTGACCTTCATGGGTGTCAGGCAAGCACATGGCACATAGAAACACGTACATATAAAATTAAAAAGAAAACAAAAGTGTTCTGAAAGGCCCAATGCTCACTTGCTTTTATCATTTCCAAGCCATTGTAACACCAATGACACCCTTTTCCCACACCTAGCAATGGGCTGTAAAAATCAATGGTTATTGGCTACAATTGACAGAATTTACTGAAAGTGCCAAAGGGTCAATCTAAAAAAAGAAAAAACAAAAAACATAAAAAGCTTGACACTGGAGGCTAGAGATTTGGCTCAGTGCTTAAGAGCACTGATTGCTCTTCCAAAGGACTCAGGTTCAATTCCCAGCACCCACATGGCACCTCACAAATGTCTGTAACTGCAGCTCCAAGTGATTTGATACCCTCAAATGCAGATAAAACATTAATGCACAAAATAACAATAAGTTACATTTAAAAACTTGGTATCAATGAAAACAAGTATAACACATTACATTTTCTTGTACATCCATAATTTGCTTCCCAATTCACTACTTCATTTGGAGTAAGGATATGTGTATTTGGCCTCTGCCCCCAAGTTCTAGGCACAGAACTTCTAGAATTCTTGTTGATTTTTCTGAGTCAGACAGATGACGGAAGGGAACATCTTTTGCTGTCTTCCATCATGGTCCCTCAGTCATGGCAAAGAGCTTCGAAGTCCCAGAATTAGTGTCTGTGATAATGTGTCCTGGAACTACAAGTCTGTTACCTTGCTTAGTTCAACAAGCATCTATACTTTTACAATTTACTTGTAACTGGCCCCATTTCCTGGGTATGCCACTTGCAACAGAACTTTCTGCAAGGCATACCTATGTAAGGCTTCCAATCTGGCTAGTATGAGTACAGGACCACATTTTCCATTTAAATAGCGCAGAAGGCCAGTGGCACCATATGGAACAGCACAAGGTGGTAGCTTCAAAAACACATATTTTTTTTTCTTTTTTAAAATTAAATTTTCAATAAATAAATGTGTTTGTGTTATGGTTTATAGCTTTAACTCTTTGATATGAGACAGTACAGTATAAAAATAAAAAGTAACCTGGAGAAGCAAACCCTGCTTATGTTGTAACTATCTGTCATGGGGGGTCTTTAAAAAACCTCATCATACACCAAAGCTGACACATAACGCATACTTAGCAAATCCAAGGATGAAGGGGAGGCCATGCTTTTGAGTCCATCTCAATCAGGTGCTGATCTTGCCCTCCAGACAGCACTATTTCTCCAGCCACCTCAACTCTTGGGATGGAAAATGTGACAGACAGAAACCAAGTCCCCCCCCCCCCCCGCAACACATTCTATTTGAAGGAAACAGCCAAAAGAAGGGAAAACCAACAGAAATCAAAGTCCAATATGTTAACAAAATGATCATGGGAGGAAAGCCTGGAAACAAGAAAAAAAAAGAATAAAGTGATGGCTCAGTAGGTGGAGGTGCTGGCCCAAGCCTGAAGACTTGAGTTCTATCCGTAAGACAAACAGAAGAGGTGGGACTGGAATAAGGTGTTGAAGGATTGAGAATTTGTGTACACTTGGCGAGAAGTGGGAAACAGTAAGTAGGAAAGAAGGTTCAAGATCAGAGTTTTGAGCCAGGTGTGATGGTGCACAACTTTAATCCCAGCACGAGGGAAGCAGAGGTCAGTGGATCTCTGTGACTTTCAGGCCAGCGTGGTCTATATAGTGAGTTCTAGCACAGCCAGGGCTACATAGAGAGACTTTTGTCTCAAACAAGATTGGATTTTTGACAATGAAGGTCCTTAAATGATCCTTCAGGGCAATCAATGAAGAGATACAGGAGCCAGAGAAAAGAGCAGTCTCTGAGGGTGTAAACAAAGTCTTAATTATTCATCGCTCACAGCAAGCATCTGGGGCTTACTAAGTGTTGGGAAATATTGCTGGATGAGAGAATTACAGTGATGCCTGTGACACAGCTCTGACCCAGTGAGGCCAACAGAGTAGCCAGGAAACAGCAAAGAAAACAAGGACAACACCATGTGACTGATATTCATAACAGAGCTGGGCACACGGTGTGGACAAGACCAGAAGAAAGTATTACATCTGGAGCAGCGTAGGAAGGGCCAGGAAAGGTGTCATGTTGGCCTGACCATTGAAAGGGGATGAAAATAGATTACACTCAACAAACGTAGAAAACGGAACATTTTTTTTAAAAAAGCAGAACATTAAAGGAATATAGTATATAGCTATAATTTAGGATTGCTTATACAGTCAATGTATGTCTTTTCAGATCTGATTTCAGAAGGCTGAAATGCTAATAAGGAACATTTTTAAATGAACAGAAGCAAAATAGAAAAAGAATAAAACCAGCTAAGTAATATGTATGATGTTACTTTAAATTATGAAATAAACATGTTTGACATCAAGGTAGAAAAACATTAAGAAAAATTAATCAGATTAACATAACAACCATGAAGACTTTATTTAGGCCAGAAATGTCTTCAGCATTTTTCTCTAGCAGAAAGTGTACACAATAACCATACAAAACAATGGGAGGGGAGAGGCAACAGAAACAATACTTTATAAAATGTTTCAGGAAAACGGAAGAGTACCACCCAGCCTTAAAGACAACCGAGGTCATTCCAAACATACATCTTCATTTTACAACCACACTGGTCAGGCCTACTAGCCTGGTGCATGAAAATGTCTTCCTTCCTTCCTTCCTTCCTTCCTTCCTTCCTTCCTTCCTTCTTCCTTTCTTTTCTCTCCCTCTATGTATGTACGTATGTGTGTGTGCATGTTTGTGTGTGCATGCGGGTGTGCACATTTGTAAGTGTTGGAGCCCACAGCCTCCAGTGTCATCCTACAGGCACTTTCCCCACTGACTTTGAGGCAGGGTCTCTGAGTGGCCTGGAGCTCACGGAGAAGGCTGAGCTCCCAAGGCTCTAACCCAGGTCTTCATGCTGACAAGGCCTCAATTTACTGACTGGGCCCTCCCTGCACTCTCTATTTTATAAGATTAGGCATCATCACATATACTACAATTCTGAAAGAGTTAAAATTAACAATTACATTTAAAAATATAATATTGTTATAGGAAATTAAATGCAGCTGCTCTCTAAAATAATACACAATACAACAGAACCAACCAAACAACCATGAAGCCAAGCAACTATGAATCTTGCTTAAAACCAATTGATGGCATTGTGATAAAACACAACCCACTCACAGGAAATAAATTTACAAAATAATAGTAAAAGACATAATTTTATAAACAAGTGCCTTTTTAATTTTCCAAAAGTATAAATTTAACTTTTAAAAACCTTTCATCTTAACTTACCAAAACATCAGAGCTAGTATGTATGTTGTCTCATATAGTTGAGTGTATAACTCTAGAGAGAAAAATTCAAAAATATATAATTTGATGAGATGCATGTAATTTCAGACTTTTTCTCAGCTAATACAAACTTGTTAGCACAAAAACATAAGTACAAATATCAACAGGGCTGAAGCTATAACTCATGGGCAGAGTGCTTGCCTAGCATACTCCAGGCCAGAAAGAAAGGAAGAGGGAATTCTGAGAGATCATCATTCTGAGAGATCATCCTGTAAACACCATCTATGACATGTGGCTTATATTTGCAGTAAATTAGAACCTGCAAGTGAATAGCTTAACAAGCCCCACATTCATATCATGGTATACTGTTAAATGGAACAGAATATTGCTGAATGCATCAATCTGAATGAATCTCCGAAGAATTATAAGTGGGAAACAATCCAAAATTAAATGCCAATATACCTGACTTATAGTAACTTTTTTTTTTTTTTTTTACTTTTTATTTCATTTACACTGGTGTTTTGCCTGCATGTTATGTCTATGTGAGGGTGTGAGATCTTGGAGTTATAGACAGCTGTGAGTTGCCATGTGGGTAATAGGAATTGAGAACCCAGGTGCTTTGGAAGACCAGTCAGTGTTCTTAACCACTGAGCCTTCTCTCCGGCCCCACAATAACATTCTTAACATGACAAAAACGAGAGAAGTGAAAGCAGCCAGGTATTAAGGGGGGTGGCACAGATGTGGGAGTAACATGAGAGACTCTATAGTGACGGGAGTGTTTGGTGTCCTGACTGGATCTATGTCAGCACTGCACTACAGTTTACCAATGCTAGGCACTGAGGGAACCTGGGTAAAAGCTGTATCAGATCTTTCTGTGTTATTTCTCATAAATAGATGTAAATTCACAGTCATCTCACAACTGAAATTTCAATTAAGGGTTGGGGAGATGGTTCTGTTAGCTTAAATGCCCAGAACCCAAAGGGAAAACAAAACAAAAAACACGATGCAGCAGGAGCCTCTGCAATCGCAGTGTGCCTCCGGGAAGACAGGAAATGGGCACAGCACAATTCCCAGAAGCTCACAGGCCTGGCAAAACGATGACAGAGACATCCTGTCAAACAAGGTGGAAGACCAGCCAAAACCTGAGGGTGCCCTCTGACCCACCCCACATACAGTATGTTTTTTCTCAATTTAATGAAAAGTATACTTGAGCTGGGTGGTGATGCAGGCTAGTTACCAGCATTACAGAGGGCAAGACAGGAGAATATCAAGTTCAAGATTGGCAAGGGCTGTGCATCAAGACCTTGTAACAATAGTAATTAGGGGAAGAGATGCCAAACAGTGGTGGTAGTGGTTTACAACTTTAATCCCAGCACTCAGGAGGGAGAACTAGGCAGATCTCTGAGTTCTAGGCCAGCCTGATCTATAGAGTCCAGTACAGCCAGGACTACACAGAGATACATCCGGTCTTGGAAGAAAGAGAAAGTGGAGGGGGAGGAACTTATTGAAACTTTATTACATCAAACACTCAAGGAAAGACAGTAAGATGTATAAGAATGTTTCTAAGGACACTATTAAAGGTTTGGCCTGAACCCATAGAAACTGCTGACCTGAACAAGGGGAGTTCATGGACTCCAGTCTGGTAGCTGGGAAACCAGCATAGGACCAACGCAGATTCCCTGAATGTGGTGAGGACTGGAAAGTCTATGGGACCTCTCGTAGAAGATTGGTATTATCCCAAGTGTACAAATGGACTTTGGGAGCCCATTCCACATAGAGGGATACTCCCTCAGCTTAGACGTATGGGGGAGAGCCTGGACCCTGCTCCAAATGATATATATGACTTTGAAGACTCCCCATGGAAGGCAGAAAGAAAGCAGAAAGGGGATGGGGTAGGGGTTTGTGGGGGTAACAAGGGAGGGTGGGAGGGTGTGGGAACTGGGGTTGACATGTAAAACAAGCTTGTTTCTAATTTAAATTTTAAAAATTATTTATATATGCATATATATACATATATACATACACACAGCGCACACACACACATATATATGTGTATGTATATATACACACACATAAATACATGTTTGGTCTGATTTACTTTACAAGATCAAAACAAGATTTGTAGATTCTCATTTGATTTGCATAATTCAGTGTCAATAATACTCTTAGGATTTAATAACATTTTCCCTTCTAAAAACTCTGAACTTTATATGTGTTTTTATCTTCAATACTTTAGTTACACACTAACATAGGTATTACAGATTGAGCACTCCTTATCTAAAGATCTGAAATTAAGTACTCCAAACTGAAACGTTTGAGTATGATATTAGCACCCTAAACGTCCTAAGTTAGAGAGCTGGAGAAATGGTACAACAGTTAAGAGAATCGCTGCTCTTGTAGAGACTTGGGTTCATTTCCCAGCACCCACACTGGGTGGGTCAACCACTTGTAACTCCAGTCCAGGGGATCCATCTCCCACTTCTGGACTCGAAAAGCATCTGTACACCTTTAATACACATACATACACTCAGGCATACACATACAAATAAAATGAGTAAATTTTTTTAAGTTCTAAGTTTCAAGACACATTGCACATGTGTGTGACGTTGTCAAAGAATAAATTAAAAATATTCTTAATAATTTTTAAAAGTTGCAGATTTTGGAACAATTTTTAGTTTGCATTTTCAGGTGGGGTGGGTGACTAGTAAAGTCTACTCAGATATTACAAATTAAATGAGTAGCTCTGAAATCTAAACATTTCTGGTCCTAAGCATTTCAGTTAAGATACACAACCTATACTAAGTCACAAGAGACAAGCTATCAAGTTTGCTTAGTATCAAATTTCCAAAATCTGAACAAGCTGGTCCTGGCACCTGACAGAGGCCTACTGATAGTTTCAGAAAGAGTACTATATCTCTGTAGTTATAATCCAAACAATTAGGGTTACATGGAGATGAATCAATCTGTTTGAATCTAATTAATTCCATAACCAGAATATGACAAATGAATTCTTTATCTAGTAAATGGCTAGAAAAAAAATTTTTGAAGAAGGAAAAAAATTAAGGGTTTCATTGAAGCACCATGAGCTATAAACACAGGTCTCAGACCAGTTGACCAAAACCACATGAAACAGAAGGAATTGTTGAAAAGTGTAGGTAAGTAATGTTTCATAACTCTCATTCGTTTGTTCTTCATCCCGTAGGGTTCAAGATTAGTCACAGAAAGACCTGAATCCTTGCTACTGAATAGTTTAAGGGGAAAGAACCATTTGCCCACAAACTGATATATACCCACTGGATGCCACAATAGGTGATTTACAGTTTTAATTAATCTATTGAAAATTGTTTCTTAAATTCAGATGAATTTTTTGGTAAACTGACAACATGATAGATTTCAGATTGACATAATTTTATCTGCAAAGAGCTGAGCTGGACATTTTAGCAGCAAAGTTCTTTTTCATCAGTCTCAAATTAATAGCTGTTCTTATAAAGTCCAGGTAATGTTTCTGACTCCTTACTGTTGTATTAAAATGGTCTCTTGCTGCCTATTCAGTCGATGACAATAACTAGAAATTTTCCATCAGTGCTTGAATCTAAGATTCAATGAGACTATTTATTATAGCAGACATCTTGGGAGGCTTTAAATCACTCTTTTATTTGTACAATGGAAAAGACTATTATTAATAGCAAGTTCAAACTTATAAAGATTTATAAATTGCAAACAAGATGAAAGAAAACAAAAAACACACTAAATGGGTTTTTTTTTTTTCCAGAAAATAAGAACTTACTAAATGGCAAGTCTTGAGTCATCAATTACTGTCACAATTATGGTATTTTCATTATGGTTAATTATTTTCCAGAAGCTATTGAGTACATTGTTTCAAGAGCAATAATCAGATTCATGATGGCAGCCTGTTCTGATGTCACTATCTTATTGCTGGAAGGGAGTGCCTTTTGGTTTTAAATCTTTTATTAAAAATATAGTCAATGACAGTGGCCAACACATCTGACCCTCTAGATTTGGATAGTTTATTAAGTAATAAACATGTAATCAAGCAGAAGTAAAAGCTAAATTCTAGTCATTTTACAGTTCATCCTTAACACTGATCAAACAATTGTACATGTCTGTTTACAAACCAAAACTTCTAGGTTTGATTCATGTGTGTTACCTTCCCCAACCATGCTATAAAACTTGTGAAGGATTCCTAAAGACAGATTCCACACAACCAGGACACTCCCTTCAGATGCCACTCCCAAGGCCTAGCAGAATCTCACACAGCAGACAACTAACGGGTGCTGGCCAAGAAAAAAAGAAAACAATCACTTTCAATGAAAAGTACCTTTTTGAATATGAGTTATCCCAATTGTAATAACAATATCCCAGAGACGGTAGGGCTCCAACAAATATCTGAACCATCAATTGCCTACAGTCTCCTTACCTTAGATCTCTGGCTGTGCAAAGGGTTAAAAAGTTACCTCTACCTCACCTTTGGCTCCTGCATGGTCAAGAGTACAAGCATCAGAAAACAAGGTTCTCTTCATTGCAAAGTAATTATTTTTAATGTTTTCTGTAAAGGTACAGACACCAAATTGCCTGTCCAAATGTTTACTTCAGTTATGACACTAAGAATTCATTTAGTAGTGCATATATTACTGCATTATTCATTTTGCCCTTTGAAAATAACACATTAAGGAAGATGACCAGCTTCAATGCATATGTATGAATGTATGTATGTATGTATGTATGTATGTATGTATGTATGTATCTCAGTTCTCTAGTCTCCATCCCCAACCCACCACACCTTTGTAAGAAAGGGAACAGGACATGGGATAAGCTCTCTCCATTAATTTTTTTCTTCTTTCTGAAGAATACAAGACTAAGTAAGGCCAGCCAGTTGAAATCCACCTTAATTTCTGAGTGTTGATAAGCAGGATATACAGTAAGGGTTAAGAGTTGAGTTTAAGGAGTCCACATTGTATGAAATATGGAACCCTATGATCATGAAGTGTTCACAGAAAGTATCTTTTCAGAGGAACAATTGTATGTCCTGACTGTTGAATTTCCTTGAGGACTAATCGAACCATCCAAGCAAATAATAAGAGAGACTTCCTCATGCCAGCAAGATTAATTCACTCTAGCTACTACCCTTTGTTCCCCTAAGCTTCTAATACATGTCTGAAAATTCAGTCTTGAAGCTCCAATGTTCATGGGGGACTGGTGGTTAACAAATGAGTCCTCAAGGGCAGGGCTATGACAACACAGTGTGCAGCATCCTAAGAGCCCACTGCACAGCTCCTGCTGGCTGCCACTTTGCTGAGCCTCTAAAGCCTCTTTCACTCTATACATCACATACGCCACACAAAACATGCAATCCTAGATTCACATACTCTGAACACCTGTGACACCAGGAGCTGAGAATGGCAGGTACACAACTTCAATTTTGCCCCTTTATTCCAAAGGATAAATTGTAATATAATAAATTCTTAAGAAGACAGCACCTTCTTGCTGAGGAAAGGAATGCAACAGAAAGAAAATGCTTAATGCTCTAAGAGCTGTGAAAATAAGTAGCAGAAGTACTCAAGAGACCACAGTCCAACTCCCTACTTTTCATGAATAAAGAATACTAACGCCCAGGGAGTTGGTGACTAGCTCAAGGGACATACTTGCCTGCTGGCAGAGCCACAACCAGAACTACAGTCTGCATAAGTTATCTTTCCAATTTTTTTAGTAGTTTACTTTCCCCCAATCTACTTTATGTCCATAGTCACTTGGCTACAACACTGAGGCCAGTCACTCATTTGGTCTACATACAGGAGATGCTACATACCATGAGAAGAAAAATAACGCCTATTTATGTGCTGAGCCAGGCCCTATTGTATAGACTTCATATGCATTAGCATATTTAATCCTCACAATCACCATGAAGTGAGTACTTAGAGCACTCCACTTGACAGATGACCAAAACTAGACCAAAAGATTAACTGTAGAGCCACACTGAATGACCTGTGGCTGCTAGTGATGGTGCATCGCTTGGCGGCACTTTCAAGAGCATCACTCACTGTCAAGCACTACAGTTATCCTTGAACTAGCTGTGGGTTGTGGGTGAGATCTTGGAAACATTTATGACTTACCCACTCTTTTCAATTCTCTAAATACTACTGAAAAACAAAAATCAAATGCTAACAAACAAAATAAAACAAAAACACCAAAACTCAAGCCACCTGCCAGCTGACTACAGTCAATGCCCAAACTTACATAGTAGAACATGAGAAACAATTCCTTCAAGATACCCCTTGACATGTGCCATGGCACAATTCAGTATCCCTACAACCACCCCCCCACACACACACAAAATTTGTAATTAACATGAAAGAAATTTCAGTATTTGGGAGGCAGAGGCAGGCAGATGTCTGTGAATTTGAGGCCATTCTGATGTACATAGTGAGTTCAAGAACAGCCAGAAGCTCACAGTGAGACTCTGTTACAGGGGTGGGGAGCCAGACAGCTGGTGGGTAGCTTTTATCTCATTATTCTGAAGACGGGAGGACTGCCTGAAGCTTGAGTCCAGCCTGAACTATACATTGAGTTCCAGGCCAGCCTAGGCATCAGTGTAAAACCCCAACTCAGAAAAACAAAAAATTCCCAAAATGGAACCCCGACTTGCCTGTTGCTAAGATTTGGGATATGAAGGGAAACAAGATGATCTGTATGCATACTTAGGAAACTTGAAGCTTGGATTGTTAGTATTCAAGGAGGAGAGTGGCTCCCAAATGTTAAGGAGTTTGTCAAGGTGATAAAGTTTAATGTCATTCTGCCCCCTAATTTATAGCTCTGGAGTTTGGAATATAAGAACGAGCACATGATTGGAGAGATGGACATGTCCCATCCATCTAATGTTTCAAAGTTTGTTAGGTGCACTGTTGAGTTTCTATGAAAAACTGAATTCCAAGTTCCAAGACAGGACCCCAACCCAATGTACTTGGATAGCCCCAGTTCAACTACAACCACACATTAACACAACAGCATTTTATGACAAAATACATACAACTCTAAATTCTATCCAGACACTAGGCACCACATCTATACTCTAGGTAAATGGCCTTAGTCCCTTAAAAGGGCTTCCCCTCCACCAACCAGATAATTGTGATGGTATTGGTAGCATGTGGTCACTGGGAACCCAGATTTGGGAAACAGGGTCCCTGTCTACCATATCAGCAGTCACTGAATTCATAAGTCAAACAGAAGCTAACGGTACTGGCTAGTCTTATTTCAACTTGACACACAATGTAGAGTCATTTGAAAGGAGGGACCCACAATTGAGAACATGCCTCCATAATGTCTGTCTGTAAGATATTTTCTTAACTCGTGATTGATGGTGAGGTAGAGCTGCCCATTGTGGATGGTGCCATCCTTGAGCTGGTAGTTCAGGGTTCTATAAGAAAGGAGGTTGAGCAAGCCAGGGGTAGCAAGCCATGGGCTCTGCATCAGCTGCTACCTCCAGGTTCCTGCCCTATTTGAGTTCCTGTCCTGACTTCCTTAGATCATGAAAAGCAATATGGAAGTATAAGTCAAATCAACTCTTTCCTCCCCAACTTGTTTTTTGGTCATGGTGATTTGCTGCAGCAACAGAAACCCTACTAACAGTAGAAATCATTCACACTGTGGCTGCCGCAGAAAGAATTACTGTCTCCTCTGCTTTCCTTCCACATACTCCACTGACAGCACTGAGCTCTGTGACAGCTATCTGTACAACCTCATCTGTCCAAACAGGCACTTTTCAGTACATGAAAACGCTTCATATGATATGACTAGGGGTTCTGAGACTACCATATCTTACAAAGTTTATACCATTTAAACCTTATAATCCAGCCTCTGTTGACAATTTATCATCAGCCATGAATCATTATGAATCCCATAATAAAACTATGTTATCAAGGCTATGAATAATAGAATGATCAACAATGTGGCCAACATTTATTAGTACGTCAGGTAAAAAGAAATCTAAGCTATAGAAGAAAAAAAGGAAAAAAAGAAAAAAAAGGAAAACAAGTTAGCCAACGTATGCATATGTGAAGCAGTTCTAGGTGTAACTGAGGAGTACCTTCTTGTTATACACCCCCAACTTAGTCACTGTAACATGGTCCCAAAAGATTAAGTAATTACACTGAATTATTAAGTGGCAATATGAGAAGCACTTCAGTGCTGTGAGACCATCACACACAGACAGAGCTGTAGGTCTTGGCATCTCCAGGCCTGATTCCCTTACTTGGATTCTCGCTCCTGGCAATAAAGATGGCCAGCTGATGACTAGAGCATTACTCCTTGAACCTACATGAAGCTTGATATAGTTCTCCCTTTCTTGTGTACACTATCAGTGGTTAAAGTTTGGCTATGAGACAGTCATTTAATCCTCCAAACACTTCTAGTCCAATGGTGCTCTGTTTCAGAGCCATCTTCACCTTCCCTGCAGAAAGGTGCTATAGCTGATAGTCCATATGGGAGAAGGAATCATCCCAGAAAACTTTATGCAACTTTCCAAAGTGACATACAACGCTGTGGATGTTTATATTCTAGAACAACCCTACAGCAAACTCCATTTTTCATCAACTAAAAAAGAAAGTTGTTTTCCACTTTACACTTAAGCAAGGAATTACTTCTCAAAGTAAATTTAAAAACATTACAATACATACCACTCTCAAAATGACTTTGAAAGGAGTCAGGTACCGGTCAGAATTTGCCAGGTGGCTGGCATTATTCCAGCTATGAAAATCTATTTAAATAGATGTCTGGATAACTAACAAGGGGTGGGGGTGGGAGGAGAGGTTTGCTTAAAAGATGACAACAACTACATGTTTTTAAAGTCAATTTAAGCAGTTTAAAATTTTTAAATTTATTTTGACAATTTGTAGAGAAAAGAAATAAAGCTGCAGCTATGATTTAATGCAGACTTAATCTAAATACTCAGGTTTTTATTAAATTGAAATTGGTAGTGGGTTCTTTATATTATGTCAGATCCATTAATGGGATTACCTTGGTTTATGTAGCCTGTAAAAGCAGCAACAATGTGTATGACTTTCTCTCTAGCTCAATGGCAGCTGCTGCCTTCTTTCAGGCTTGCCATCATTTCTCTGCTATTCTATCTACCTCCGAATACATCCCTCCCATTTCAGAGTCTTCCCTATGGCATTTACATGCCAAATACAGCACCTTCTCCTTATATAATAGAAGGTGAAGACTTTGGCCATGACAGTTTGATATTCCCAATCACAGACCATGAGCCCACCTTCTCTTTAAGTCTTCCTAACACAGGATATATTTCCAACTGAAACCTTGCTTTTATCTTAAGCAGGTAAAACTTATCTGCTCATATACATTCTGTATATTTGAACAACATTTTCCATTTCTGATACATCAGAGAAACTAAATTCCCTTTTACATTTTGGGGAGCAAGAGCAGGGAATGGTTTGGGGCAGCAGAATCTAACTGTCCCTTTAATTTTTCAATCTTGAAGTCAAATTAAACAAGCAAGAGTTAAATTGTTATAATGTTACATAATAAAAGTTTCCTGTAGGCACTTAACAAACACTTCCCAAAATCCTCCACATTGTTACTGTAGGCAAATTAAACCTCCAAATTAGAAGGCTCACTGATTACAGACATACCTGAAAAACAATGTAGCAACTAGAAGACACAACCTTTCATTTCATCTCCCTTGGGTCTTAACTAAAATGCCTGCAGACTTTTCAATGCCCTTGATGCAGGCAAAGTAGGGGTTGGAAGACTGGAGACTGGTTGGACAATTGACTTATTTTACTGAATCAGATATCAAAATAACCGAATGCAGAAGGTTTTCCTGGTACCTGCAACCTTCAAAGCAAACAGTGTGGAATGAAAGTACACGGGGCATGCTTAGAAACAGCCAGAAACACTTCGTCAGGCTTTCACGTTGCCATTTTTCACAACTGTTTCTCAGGTAGCAGAAATGAAGATGCTTTCATGCACTATACTCCAACTAAAAAGGGATGAATTCTACTTTCTCAAAAACAAAATCTTAACCGCAGTTCTGGGAAATCACATGTCAAAATTTTGCCTATCTGTGTTAACTGACCAAAAAATGTATACTAGCCATTATTAATTTTATACATATTTACCAATCTTTAAGTTATAGGAGTGTGGTTTTTATTCAGTGAAACTCGGTGACAAAGAGAAAAATGACCCCTTCCACTAATAAATTACATCTTGAAATATACATGACTGTGATGTCCCCAGGTTACTTGCAGTGGTAACTTACACGCCCCGAATTTCACTGTACCAGACAGTTCTATCTGTCCCATCGCTGGCCAAACACTGCTGCTCTGTTTCTATTCATTATGTATTATACGAGGCCTAAACACAGCCCAGTATGACGAGGGAAAATATTCAGATCCTTACGACAGCAGTGATGCATTCAAGATTTCTCACAGTACAGCCCGGACCTGGAGCACTAAAAGGCATTTTCTGATGCAGCTAAAATATGTTGGCTGCAAGCTCGTCACTCAAGAACATTCGGTCCTGTCTCTGCGGGTATTCAGAAAAATCCTAGTTAAAAAAAAAAAATTCGCTATCCAAACCTTGCAAAACCAAACTTGCCAAGAATCTTGTGCAACGATCAATAACCTTGGCTACACTGACACTCAAATTCACGGTCCTGGAGACCAATGCTGCAAAAACCCAGAACCATAGCTGGAACCCCAGGAAACTACCGGGCTCCCCTCTCCACCGCCCTCTGCTGCAGGAAGAGAAGCGGAGGCAGGGGAGTGAACGAGGCTCACCAGCTCTGAAGATGCTCCGTGACCTCTGGCTGCGCGGGGGAAAGCGGGGCTGGGAAGGCTCTAGTGCGGCCGCAGCCCGTGCGGACTCTGTCCCTGGTGCATTCCTTGCATTCCAGCACAATCTGTCGCCAGCCTACGAGCTGGCAGCGTGCGTCGCCCGTTGGGCACACACACACACACACACCTGCCTATCACGGCGCCCGGAGCAACCGCGGCGTCTCCACTGCCTGCGCTCCCGGAGTGTCACACTCAGCCACCTCACCGCTGAATCCCGGCCCCGCCGCTGGTCCCCTCGTTCCCCAAGGAGCTGGAGGGGACAGGTACCCCTGATCCTCCAATGGGTGCAGCAGCCCCGCTCCAACTCCTGGCAGCGCGAGGAGGCAGGGCTGTGCGGGAGGGCGGCCCGTAGCCTTGGGGCTGGAGCGCCCGCGAGGGAGGAGCGTGCGGTTTGCTGCCGCGAGCTGGAAGCCCTGAACCCGCCGGGCGGTCTCCACAAGCACCAGGTCGGCTCCAAGGGCCAGGGCGATATGCGGGGCGAGCGTGGGAGGCAGCGGTAAGCGGTTGCTTGAGGAACGAGGGACGGACTTACAGACGGCCGGTCCCCGACGCGACGGCGCGGGAGCCGAGGGGCTCAAGTTCGGGAAGCGGTGGCGCGGTGCCGGAGGAGAAGTGGCCGCACCGAGCCGTGCGGTGCAAAGTTGTGCGCCGCCGGGGGGAGGGGAGAGGCGAGCGGGATGGCGGAGCACGCGGCGGGGACAGAGCGACCCGGGCCAGGGAGCCGCGGGGGGCGCCCGGCCGTCGCCAGGTCCCGGCTCGGCGCGCTCAGGGCAGCTCGCTCGCGCCCCCGAGCCCCGCGCCCTCCCGCCAGCGCCGCGCACTTACTTTCCAGCTCAGGCGGAGATCATCGTCGCTCCAGGAACCAGGGACATCCGTGCCGGAGGGTCGCCGCTGCGGCACCGGAGCAAACTGGCCAAAGTGCGGCAACCGCGCCGCTGCCCGCCCCTCCCTCCCCACCCGCCCCCTCCCCCGAAGAGGCTCTCCCACCACCCCGGTGGCGGCGGCAGCTCCGCTCTACCCCGTGCCCATAGTGCCGCCGCCGCGGCCAGCGTCCACGCGCACTCAGCCCCGGAGCCACTCAGACTGCTCGGAGGCCGCCGCCCCGCCGCCAGCCCGCCCGCCCGGCCAGTCCCGGCACCCGGGAACGTCAGCACGCCGCCGTCCCCAGACAGGCTGCGCGCCCGCCCCATTGGGCGGAAGGACAGGGCCGGCCCTCCCCATTGGCCCGGCCCTCATATTGAACGAGCCAATGGGAGCTGCGGTTTCAGGTCGCCATGGAGACCGATGCTGTTAAGAGCGAGAGGGCCAGGAGAAGGTGGGGAGTGAAGATGAAGGTGTCTGTGGCCTCCGGCGCGGGAGGGGGCGGGGGGGAGAGGTATTAGGGGATTCCCGAGCTAGGGCTCTGAAATCGGGCGGGTCTTGCTTTTGACTGTTGCCAAGACTGTGCATGGTAGGGCTTGTCCCTGGCGTCAAAGGCAGAAACAACTGAGCCCCTGGACTTCTGCTTTGCATTGAGAGTTCAGGAGTGGGCGTTTCATTTTTTTCCTGCGTCTGGGGAGCCTGCAAGGCTGTATGCCCTTTGACCTTTGACATCTGTGCAGCCCGGTGAGTTCCTCTCCATTCCTTAAACCTCGGCTTCTTCTTGACGTCACAGGGTCACTTGAATTCTTCCAACCACTCCCCCTTCCCTGAGCAGGATATTTCAGCGGATTTTTTGGTTCTTCTATCCTATAAACCCCCCCCCAAGGTAAACAGGATTTCTTTCTTACGCGAGGTATTTTGGTAAAGAAACTGGATGGGATTGTGCCAAGGATCAGCCCACAACAGAATGAGTTAGTTCTCTGCTTTCCGAAGCAGCAAGTCACTGGTCTCTCCCATCCCTCTTGTTCTGTGTGCTTTCTGCACTGAGCTTGGCAGGTGCAAGATCTTTCCAGTATTTCACGGGCTGGAGCAGTGCCAGATTCAATCCTGATGATTTTGCAAAAGCAAAGAAGAAATAGATTACAAGTGATAGATTTTTTTTCTTTTTGCTTTCTGACTATTTTCTAAATTATTTCTAAAGTTGATAAAGAAATGTTGAATTGGGACATGGTATCAGTACTCGCCCAAAAACCTTGACCTTTAGTAACGAGTGTTCTACTTCCACTTAAATCATTTTGTGCTAGTTTGCGTGTACTAATTATTTTTGATGAGTGGTGTTCATAATTAGATACTACCCATTAATCTGGAACTTTTAGACATGATACTACTTTTAACCATTTTTTAAACCACTCTAGCATATAGCCACTGTTAAATTCATCTTGCATCTTTTGGTGACTTTGTTAGTTACATAATATCCTCTTAAAATCATAATATCCTCTTTAAAAATCATGTTTATGCTGCTTTCCCTCAAAATAAAGGACTATATATTGGGTTATTTTTTGTTGTTGTTATATTGTATGGGAAAAACTAATAGGAATTTTAAAATCACAAATATTGAGAGAAGTAGATTACTGTGTGTGCAAACTACATATAGCTAACTTACATTCTGAATTTTAATTGGATGGTATGTTTTGCTGCCATATATCTAAGAAATGTTAATATAGCACCTTGCTTGGGGAAAAAAATAACTCCTTAGTACTTATTGTAAACTTGAATTTAATTGACAGTCCTATGCTAGGTTAGACTGTGTAACAAAATTGGTAAACATGAATATATCACTTGAATATTTTAGGGTTAGGGTGGAGGCATCGAGCAGTAAAATTGGAGATATCTCATGGCTTGTTCGGAAAATTAGCTGCTTTTGAGTTTTTCTTGGTTTTGTTGTTTGTTTTCTTAATGTGTGTTTGTTCATAGGAAAATAGAAAAAGGTAAAATTGGAAGATTGATAAATAAGACATTTTAAATGTGTAGTCAAGATACCAATAATTAATTTTTTAATTTAAGTAATACAGAATGAATGGAAGATACACCTAATCAAAGGTGAAAATGGGTGTCTCACTTTTTTCCTCTGTCAAAAGAAGAAAAAACAGAATCAATTTTACTTCTAATGATCATTTTCTTTCGTATTTTTCTCAAAACATATATCTGACAAGTATTTTCATATTGTTTTTATGTGTGCAATATACTTGTCATTTCCATTGTCAGTAACAAAAATATTGCTGAAATCTAACAGGAATAATGGACATCCCTTAAATCAGTTGTCATTCAGCATTATTTTGTTTTTCTTGTTATATTTAATGGGAAAAATTTTTTTGAACTTTTATTGCTAAGCAATGCTTGTTAAAGTAAGAAAACACTTTGTTCCACTAAGAGTTGATGCTACTCAGTACCTGCCTGGCTCCTTACATTCCTTCCACCATCAGCATTGTAATAACCTAGGACAGCCTCATACTCCAGTGATGCTACTAAACACACAGGACTCTTGCCAACAGGATTTTTCTTTGTTGTTGTACTTTCTCAGATTACTTTTTATACCCCCTCCTCCCAAGCTCTCCCTTAGCCTCCCAATATCTGGCCTTTTATGGCACTGCACTGCACCATGTTGCTAATCCTCCCTCTCTCTCAGCTGGCCTTTCCTTTCACCAAGAAGCAGAACCAGTGGGAGAGCTCCACTTTTTCTTCCCAGATGCTTTGACCCTTGAAGTTGTTCTGAAGAAGGTTTTGTCTCTCCACAAAATCTCAGCGCATCTTGCTAAGTTCTCACATATAACGATGCCTTTTGGACCAGGAGTGGGGTACATGCCTATAAGTGCAGCACTTGGGTGCCAGAGGTGATAGGATCAGAAGTTAATCCTCATCCATGTGTACATAGCAAGTTTCAGGCCAGCCTCGACTACATGAGACTGTCTCAAAACAAACAAACAAAACTTTGCTTTAAACTTAACAGGGTTTGTAGTCACTTAGAAAGGGGAGTCTTTTTTATATAGCAACAGATTTTTTTTTAAGTTTTTTTTTTGTTTGTTTGTTTGTTTGTTTTTTTTAAACAGGGTTTCTTTTGTGGTTTTGGAAGCTGTCCTGGAACTAGCTCTTGTAGACCAGGCTGGTCTCGAACTCACAGAGCTCCACCTGTCTCTGCCTCCTGAGTACTGGGATCAAAGGCGTGAGTGGATTTATCTAGTGGATAAATTTATCCACTAGAAGACTGTCACATTTCACATTTAAAGTGAGAAACATGAGGCAATGAGAACTAAACTGACCAATGATATATCACCATTAAGGAATAAATTGTAACTATCCCTGACATGCTGATTATAGAGCTTAATTCTCTTTTAGAAAAATGTTTTGATTTTTTTGTTTGTTTTGTTTCGTTTTTTTGGAGACAAGATTTCTCTGTAAAATAGCTCTGGCTGTCCTGGAACTCACTCTGTACACCAGGTTGGCCTCAAATTCATAGAGATCCGCCTATCTCTGCTTCCCAAGTACTGGGATTACAGGAGTACACTCCCACTACCCAACCAAAACATTTTTTTTATTCAAAACAATTTTTAAATTTAAATGTATTTTCATTACATTCTTCCCCTCCTGAAAGTCCTTCCAGATCCTTTCTCCCTCTCTGCCCACCCAACTTTAATTTCTTTCTTGGAAAGCCAATATAAAAACAAAACTCTCCCAAACCAAGAAAATGAAACATGCCCCCTCCAAACAAACAAAAGGTCTACCAAACTTTAATTAAATAAAATCATACAAAAATACCGTAGCGTCTATTATATGTTGATCAACTACTTGTGGACATGAGATCTACCTTGGAGCGATTGATATTACCCAGTGTTACTCCATTGGAGAACATTTATTTTCCTGCTCCCAGCAGGTGTGACAGTTCAGCTATTATATTTATCCTAAGTGGCTAGGTTTCCACTTGGTCATTTTTAAAATATAGCAAAATTATAATAAAACAAAAATTATCACATTGAAGTTGGGCAAGACAAACCAACAGAAGGAAAAGAGCCCAAGAGAAGGCTCAAGAATCAGAGACCCACTCCTTAACACACTCTGGAATCCCAGAAAAAACATACATGGTGTAATTGGAAGTCAGCTTCTGTAAGGATGTGTGAAGACCTATCTACCTGGAGTAATCTGCGCTATGTCTCTGCTGAGCCCTGCACTAAATGAAGAGGGGAGACAAGCATCCCTGTGTTCTCTGTTCCTGACTGCATGTCATGTCAGCTGTCTGGGGCACCTGCTGCTGTGACTTCCCTGGATTGGGTCTACAACCTGAAACTGTGAGCTAGAGTAAACCCCTTTCCCCTCAGTAGCTTTTGTCAAATATTTTAGAACAGAAATAGAAAAGAAGCTGAGGCACACCTAATTCCAGGATCTCCTAGAGGAAGAAACCTTTATCAGCCAGCCTGAGGACCCATAGAAATGCAAATAGGCTGCCTCAGCAGAGGGAGCTGTATGTTAAAGGTCTGGGTCTGGGGGCTGGGTAGCAGGAATAGAAAGAGGGCACCTCTACTTTGGCTGATGGTGCACAAAAAAGAATGAGGAGGTTGGGTGACAGCACCTCAGGATCAGAAGTAAAGAGCAGAACCCCAAGGAACTTTCCAGTACCAGTGTGGAAAGTGAACCCAAACCTTAGTATGGCCAGATTTCAGGGCTTACCATTTTCATATTAGCTCATGATGGTTAGTGAAAATTGTCCTTTTGAAATGCACTACAGAAAGGAAGAAATAGATGCTCTCTCTCTCTCTCTCTCTCTCTCTCTCTCTCTCTCTCTCTCTCTCTCTCTCTCTGGTATCTCTACAGTAGGAAGGAGCAGTGAAAACAAAGACTAGGAAAATGCAGTAGCGATCATGGCTTTCATTATTGAACGTTTAAACAAGCAGGCAGGTGGTGAGTGAGGAAAGGAACAGCAGTGCTTGGTAGCTTCAGGATCTGCTATGCCTCACCTTGAGCCGCATTATCTGAAATATGCAAACCCTTCACCACCCTAAAGATCCAGCTGGGTTTCCTACCCCCAATCTCAGGCTGACTTCTGACATTTTCTCCCCTGATGTAGCTGTTTCTGTGTGGACATTTTCCCCAAGAGGATATGTATCCTAGCGCGTCCAAGACTATCCGTTGGAGCACTTGGGGCCCCTGAAGTATGCCCCACAGTAAGAGATGTCTGTGTTCATCAGCCATTATTGTCCTTTCAGCAAGCTGATTTCCAACTATGACAAATAGGAATAGGTAATAAGAAAAAGAAGAAATTAAATAGTCCATGTGGAAAATGAGAATCTGTGCAGAGTAGCGATTTCTCCTTTGTAGCCCTCAAAGACAACAAGGCCTTGGAAACACCAAAACATGAGTGAAAACATGCATGAGAAGTGGGTTTCTGTGCCTTCTTCACAACTCAGACTGTAGAACTCTGTGTATTAGAGAAAGCCATTGGAACTCAACTTTGCCAAGGTGTTTAAATAAGTCATTTAATTCTTATCTTTATATGAAGCTCCAAAAGTGCTGTCTCTCAACACAAGATAAGATCATTAGAATTTAATAGCTTCAAGAAGTCAGAACACCATCAAACATTTGGTATGTGTAACAGATATCTGTTATGTGTTGATGCTCAGGTGTTTTAGATCTGTCCCCATAGTCTTTGAAGGATACAGCCAGAATGATTCATGATTCTCTACCCTTCCCCCCAAACAACCTCATGGGGGTGATAATTTAATGTAGTTCAGCCACTGGCTATTTACCAGTGACTGTAATGGCATCAGCCAGAGTCTTCTGGCAGTGTGGAACTTAGGCAGCAAGAAAGCTACCTTGGTCCTGATGTTGAAGGAGACTCGAGTTTGTTAACTCAAAATACCACCAAGGGGCTGAGGAGCTAGCTGAGTGGTTAAGAGCATTTACTGGTCTCACAGAGGACCAGAGTTTGGTAGCCAGCACCCATGTCTAACAGCTAACTACAAACAGTAACTCCAGCTCTAAGGGATCAAACACATCAGAACTCAAATGCACATTCCAGCCCTGCCCCTGACACACACACACACACACACACACACACACACACACACACACACACACACAAATAAAAATAAAATACTTTTTTGCCTTGAACTCACAGAGATCTGCCTCCAGAGTCTCCATGCCTGGCTCCAATTTTTGTTTGTTTGTTTGATTGTTTGTTTGTTTGTTTTTAATAAGCCCATTGAACATAGCTCTTACTGTAAGTTCTGGTTTTGTGAGCCCAATGGTGGGAAGACACAGATCAACAGAGGCACTAGCAGACCAAGCTCCCCTTTTTCCCCTTAGAGATCTCTGCAGGCAACTAAACAAAAATGAGCATGCCAGTCTTCTGAGATGGCTCAGCTGGGCAGTCTAGGTACCTGCTGCCAAGTCTGATAGCCTGAGTTCAGTCCCTGGAGCTCACAGTGGGAGGAGAGACCCAGTCTCTGGAAGGCATCTTCTGACCTCTGCAATTGTGCCATGACACACAATGATAGTAAACAGGATGTGGATTTTTAAATACTCAGCCAAAAAAAGGGGGGGGGGGAACAAGGATGCTGTGTTTAGCAAAACTGTCCATCAATACTGACTATGACAGTTCTCATAGATGGACCTAGTTGGGAATGCACACACAGCAACCAGCTTTGTGTGACACTCTGAAAAAGGAAGGACAATTAGACAAGGGCAGGGAAGCACTCAGCAGCTAGCTCTGTTTGAAAAGCAGAGTGGTGAAGTTTGGATCTGGACTACTGCCACAGAGGCCCCTCTGTTAAGGACTGTTCTCAGAGTGACACTGTTGCCCGGTGGTGGTTATCATGCCCTGGAAAAGGGGTGTAGAGTTGAGTTGTGGGGGTTCCAGCCTTCTGGCTCTCTTAAGCTTCCTAGCCTCCTCCTGTGCTCCCTATCTACCATGACACTGGAACGGGCCCCAAAGCAATGGGGCCAGACCACTGTGAACTATACACATGGGCCAAAAAAATAAAAAAAAAAAAAAATCCCCTTTAGAAGCTGATGATGTTAAATATTCATTATGGCAAGTGAAAGCTGATTAACATATAGCTCTTTACTAGGTGCCATTCTGGGATAGCAAATGATCATTAACTATGAAGTGATTACAGATGATTACTAAATACGAATTTGCTGTTAAAAAGGGCTCTCAGAAGTTTTTCCTAAAGTAAATGATCAGAAAATAAGACCCCTTATATTCTTAACTCTAGGCCTCTCTCTCTCTCTCTCTCTCTCTCTCTCTCTCTCTCTCTCTCTCTCTCTCTCTCTCTCTCTCTCTCTGGCCTATACTCTCCCTGAGCCGCCATTTCCTCTGCACACCTCTCCTGCCTTTGCCCTTCCAAGCCCCTTGTGTAGCTTGTTACAGCTTTGCACACCTGTGAACTGGACAGGGAGAATGAGTGAGCAGCACTTGCTAGTACACTGTTCTGCCATGAACCAGGAGTCAGAAACCGGGAGGTGGGTGGGGGACAGATGTAGAAAAGCCAGGCATAAGAAAAAAACGTAAGTTTGTAATAAAATGCTCTGTAAATTAGCAGTAGAAGGGAATTCCCTCCATATCATAAGGAACACGTGTGAAAACCTGCAGCCAACTCTGTTTATGACGAAAGATTAACTTGATCCCCCTAAGACTGAGAGTAGAGTCTATGGCGGTGCACCTCATCTTGAAAGCAAAGGAAAAAAAAAGTTTAGTAACAATTGGAGAACTGGACAAAGACATCCACAGGCATCCTTACTGTTTGTTCAGTACTTTACTCCACATTCTAGCCAGTGTAATAAGGAGACAACAGCAAAATCTAAAGGCATATAGATTGGAAAGGAAAAAAAAAGTTAAAGTTATCTACCTTTGTTCACATATCCTGTCTATAGAATATCCTAAAGAATACACATACAGACACTAGAACTAATTGATAAACGCAGTAAAGTCACAAAATATAATCATTACTGAAACCAGTTACATTACATATGCTTGGGACTACCAATCAGAATATCAACAAAAAATTCTACTCATAACATTGTTATTCACAACAATAAAAATTCAATATTTATGCACACATTTTCAAAGTAAAGTATAACACCTTTGATCTATAGATTCAATATGAGCACTGTCAAATTTCCAGCAAGTGTTGTTGTAGCAATTGATCATCTTAAAATGGGAACACAGAGAAACAAGACTACCTAAACCAATTTCTGAGGAAAGAACAAAGAGTAATTACAATATTTAATTGTAAATCTTACTATAAAGCTGCAACAATAAATACCATATTGGCATGATAGTCCTGTAGATCAATGAGAAAGCAGGCCCAAAAATTAGCCTTTATGTTGTGGTCAGTTCCTTTCAACAAAGATGCCAAGACAGATCAATGGGGAGAGTCTTTTCAAGAAATGCTGTTGGAATGATGATATTGAATATCCATATGCACAGCAATGAACACAAACTCTTAAACTCATACTGTACAGAAAGTGCTTATGCAGTATCCACCATACACCCACATGTGAGAGCTGGGATCTGTAAGACTTCTGACAGGAGAGTAGAAAATCTTTGTGACCTACCTTTTGGCAAAGCTTTTCTAGTTATGTCTCCCAAATTATGAACTATAAAAGAAGGAATTAATAAATTAGGTTTTATCAAGATGACACCATTTCCCTTCAGAAGACAGCAACAGACCTGCAAGGAAAGAAAAGGCAAATGCAGGACCTTGAGAGGGATGGGTACCTCAAATATAAGCCAAGAGACTCGATTGAAAAGTGAGGGAGAAGGCCTGGAGAGATGGCTCAGTGTTTAAGAGCACTCACTGCTCTTGTGGAGGACTCGGATCTTTTCCAGCACTAGTATCAGGAGGTAGCTCACATCTGTCTATGACTCCAGCTCTATGTGATATGACACATCTTGTTCTGAGGTCACAGGAACCAGGACACAATATGGAGACAAACACACACACACACACACACACACACACACACACTTAAAAATAAAATAATCATTTTAAGTAGGGTATTTTAATAAATAGATAACTAGTTCAGTATTCAAGTGACAAGTAAGCACATGAAGATATTCTCAGCATCAATCATTAGGGAAATCATAATTAAAACCATAATGGAGTACCAGAGAATAATTATAAACTTCCTGATTGGAAAGTAGAATGACATAACTATTTTGATAAATGACATGACGATTTCTTAAAAGCATAAATGAAAGTTTATCATATGACCTTTCACTTGTTCTTCAGGAAAATGTATGTTATATAAACTAGTACATGAAAAATAACAGAAGAAACTACTATAGTGAAAACCTGGAAATAACCCAAGGGTCCCTGAACTGATTATTTGCATAGTAGAATACCACTTATGCTGTAATAAGTATGAGCTATGGATACATGCTAGATGGATAAGCCTCTAAAACATGTTAAGAGAAAACAAAGTCATGTACAAAGGACACATGTGTGGTATGATATCAGTTATGTAACAATTCCATGAAGTTTAAAGTATATCATCAGTGATCACCCTTCACCTGGGATGGAAGGACTGAGCAGGAGTTATGAATAAAGGTTTCCTAGGAAGAGAAATAAACTGGAAAGTGGTGATGTTTGTACAATATATTTTCTTAAAAATAACTATTTATAATGGATTCATTTTTGTTGAATAAAATTATGCCTCAATAAAGCTATTATAAATAAAACCTTTTTTAATAATGATACATCCTTAAAATTCTAGTATATGAACACAGTAAATCTGGAAGTAATTTTGTCATGATTGAAAAGCCTCCAAATGACGTTTCATGGGATTTAGGCCTCATTTATTAAACATTAAACAGTACCACAGAAAACTGGTTCACATCAGAAAATCCAGGAATTTACTAGAGAAAAATATTAAACTACAACCATTGCATAATTGGTGAATAGAATTTAAATTCGGGTGTCTTAATTGGGAATATGAAGCTGATGTTCTAACTTTCCCATGTCCACTTCTGTTTTATCTGTTTATATTTATTAAAGTAGGAATGGAGAGAGAAACTGACCTTGGGTTGAGAACCCTCCCATTACCTCCCATTATCCTACTAGGAACAGTCTCTATCACATCAATTTCCCTAAAGTCAGTGTGAATTGTCAACATTGTTATACTTACCAGCAATATGTATTTTCCTATATGTATATTTCCCATATTTGTGTTTACAATTTACATACTATCAAGATGACACTAGATTTAGAGAATTTATAGTATGTTATTATGTTTAATAATAATGGGCTGTGCTGTGGGTCATGTTCAGTGTTCTAGCTTGCTTCTTGTTGCTGTGATAAAACACTGACCAAAAGCAACTTGATGAGGCAAGAGTTTATTTCATCTCAAAAGTTATAGTTTATCATCCAGAGAAGCCAAGGCAAGAATTCAAGATAGGTGCTTGAAGAAGAAACTAGGGAGGAGAGTTGCTTACTGGCTTGCTCCTTCTAGTTTGCTCAGTTACCCTTCTTATAAGCCCAGGACCACCTGTGTAGGGATGGTACCACCCACAGTGATCTGTATCCCCGCCCTCCTCATTTATTACTAATTAAAGAGAATGCCTCACAGACACAGACACAAGTCAATCTGTCTAGGCATATTTTCATTTGAGGTTCTCTCTTCCTAGGTGACTGGGGGTTGTTTCAAGTTGACAGCTGAAGTTAACTAGGACATTTAAGCATCTCAGCTTTACTGGAATGTCTGTAAACAAACTTATTTTCTGTTTTGTCTTTTCCTTTTAGTTTGCTTTGTTTTTCTGATTTTCTCTTTTGTGAGTCCCAGGAATTTGAAATAAGTCTCCAGTAAACTACACTCTGATGTTAATCTTTTGCTGTCTGTCTGTCTGTCCTGATAAAGCACAGGCCTCCACCCCCACACAGTCCCAGGTGAATCTCCAACATATCCATCACTCACCATCACTAGTGTGTTGCCACCCAAGGTTAGTCAAGGGATCTGTAGTGTTGCCAGGGAAGGGCTCATCTTTGGACAGGTCCTCATGTTGCAAATGCGAAACAGAAACAACAAAAATACACAATAAAGCAAAGCAGGACATTTCTGCATAGATGACAAAAGGGAAACAATGTCCCCCACACAAAATTAATGCATTTATGGTCAAATAGAAATTCTGATTTTTGGAATTCTCCTGGTAGCCATGGCATTTCCTCTTCTTGTAAGTAGCCTGAGGTGACCTGTGAAGATGGTCACTCACTTGACCCAGAAAACCCTCCAAAATCATGCAAATCAAGAGGTTCAAATATTAGTGTTCACTTTAAGAACACACAAGACTTGCCTATGCTATCAAGAATACCATATTCGAAAAGCCACCAAGTACAATAGTGGAGTTGGTAGGTGTGTCCATACCAAACAGTGAGGCTAGCCACAGGACCGGTGGGGAAAAAGGGGGGGGGGCTGAATTTTTGCTGCACACACTTAAAAATGCAGAAAGCAGTACTGAACGTAAGGGTTTAGGTGTAGATTCTTTAGTCTTTGAATATATCCAGTGAACAAAGCACCTAAGAACAAAGCACAGGGCGCAATCAGCCCATACATGTGATCCCCCACCCTGTAAGAAACAAAATATTTAAAAGCCAGAAGGGGAAGTGCACAGTAGAAAATGATATCCCAGAAGAAACAAAACCTTATGGCAGAGGAATAAATTCAGCATAAAATAAATGCAGATAAGAGTACAAGTAAATAAATAAATTCCTGATTTTAAAATCTGTTTTCAATGACTTAGTGGGTGCTTTGGAAGTCATCTGCTGTTTCTCCCTGCCCACCCCACCCCATCACATGTCCAGCCTCTGAGCTGGTTCTGTCTCCTAAGCTTTAGTTATTAACTTTACAACATCATATATCTTCCAAACTTTAGCACAAGGGTGCTGCTGTACTTGGGGGGTGAGGCTGAGGTTCCCACCTGACTCCAATCTCTCTGCTTTCCTTCTGTTTGTTTGCAGTAGGCTTGACAATACCTCATCTCTACTTTGAAATGTCACAGTAGCCTGATCAGCTTGCTCAACTTCTCCCAAATCTCATGTTGAATTGAGCATCGGCCTCATCTTGGTCACATATGTATCCATTGAATATTCTAATTTAATATTATTATTTGACTACTTGGCTTTTAAAATTACACAGTTTCAGGCCTAGGAAAAAGGTTAGAGATTATAAATGAGTATTAAAATTGCCAAAGTACCTTAGATTTTTTGCCCAATCTTGTTGAACTCCCTGATGGAAGAAATAAATATTAGTGACATTCCTGTTTGCTGCGTGTTTATAGATGTCTGGTTAAGTGTTCTGAGACTAAAATAATACAAAAATCTGAAATTTTTGAAAGAATTAAATTATTAGAGATGGCTCATCTCTGTTACCCCAGCACTCTGGGCCAGTGAGTCAAGTGGCAATTTTGAGGCCAGCCTAGGCTATATAGATGCTATCTTAAGAAGAAGAGGAGGAGGAAGGAAAGAAAGAGGAAGAGGAGGAGGAAGAAGTAGAAATGAAGAACTACATTGGAAGACAATTATGGGAAGATCCTAAGAACACTCCTTCTAGTATAATGACTAAATGACTACTTTGTGCATGCTTCTACACCTTACTATTCTTTCTTGAGAAAAGGAAAAATTGTTACTTTTTACATTTGGTCTTCAGTGTGGGTACACTGTGATTCTTTTTGTGTTCTAGAAATTGAGTTGTAACTGCTAAATTGTGTTTTCCTGGCTGGTGAAGAATGCTGAAACCCAAGCCAGGCAGTCTGGATTGGTCCTGACAGGCTACTCTCACTTTTTGGGATCTTAGACAAAACATTTAATCTTTCTGACCCTGTATTTACTGATCTTTAATTGGATTGGTCAGACTAAGACCGTTTCTGGGCCCAGGTTAACTAGCCTGCAAAATGGAGTACTGCATGACCTTACTCTAAATGTGTGGTTTTTGCTTTAGTAAGCATGCTGATCCTGTTACTATAGCCCATAAGTCTACTTTCACCATCTTTGTTTTCCATTTTCTGTGTAAGCTATCGTTGTTTCAACTTTTTCTTTGTTCAAGATATGCCTTACACTTTTGCCTGTGCCTTGCCTTCCTTTCTGTAACTCTGTGATCTTACCCTTTCATAGGAGTATGTTTCGTGAAAACAAAACGGGGGCTGGAGAGATGGCTCAATGGTTAAGAGCACTTGCTGTTCTTGCAGAGGACCAAAGTTATCTTCCAAGCACCTTGTCAGGTGGCCCATAAATGTCTAGAGCTCCAGCTTCAAAGGGTCTGACACCCTCTCCTGGCCACTGTGTGCACATGCACACAGGTGGCACACACACATATATATAAATGAAAACAATAAAAATAAAATTTTGTGGGGTCGCACCCCTAGACAAAGAACTACAGGTAACTAATGACGGCTAAGAGAGGGAGAAATAGCCTTTTCCAGAGATAAGCCCCGTAACTGGTTATCCAAGACAAAGTAGTGAGCTCTAAAGCCATATAAACACAAACAGCAACAGCAAAACATACTCAGCAGGCTGTATTTGTATACCTTGCATACATACATACATACATACAATGTATATGACAATAGTAAAGAAAAATTATCAATTTGAGGGTGAATGGGGACAAGTGAGGGATTGGAGGGAGGAGATCTGATAGAGGAAAGAAGAAAAAGAAGGGAGAAAGTATTATACCTCGATTTTAATTAAAAATGTATACAAAATTTTAAATACCAAATAATAACAAATCTTTAATAAAACAAAACTACACTGAAATTTGCAAAAATAGTTGGACAAGCCTGTAATCCCCAGCACTGTGGAGGCCGAGGCAGGAGACACCTAAGTTTGAGACTATATTGAGATATGGGCAGCCTATGCTACACAGAGAGCCCATCTCAAAAAAAGCAAAACAATGGGCATTGTTGGAGCACACCTTTAGTCCCAGCACTCAGGAGGCAGAGGCAGGCGCATCTCTATGAGTTCCAGGACAGGCTCTAAAGTTATACTGAGAAACCATGTCTTGAAAACCAAAACAAACAAACTACTAGGGGTTGACAGAGGGAAAGTGCCCTGCCAGTTTCCCGTTCAGGAGTCACCACGTGAGAAGCATGTGCCCCCTCTGAGTGAGTGGGCAGAGGTTGGGTAAGGGGGCTGTGGAGCAGACAGCCTGGTTTTGCCTCTGCTCCTTTCCTCCTATGAGTTGTATCAACTGTTTCCTTACCTGCAAAGAGGAAGCAAGAATATCTTGGGAGATGTCATTGTGCAGATGAAGTGAGGCTTCTGCAGATCCCCATAGGAAAGCGATGGCTTTGGTGTGGAGCTGTCCTGAGGGAGCAGTCTCGGGCAGAGGATGCTGTGCTTGTTCCGGGGCCTCTGAAACACCACACTGTGCCCTACCATCTGCTGTTTCTCACCATGTTCTTACTCAGGGGTGTACATACTGGGAAAAATGCTGAAGAAGGAAATTAGCATGGTTTGTGGGTGATGTTCTTTTCATTTCATTTGAAGCTACCTACAGCAAAATTTTTTCCAAAGTTACTTTTCTGTTGTTTTTGGTTTTGTTTTCTACCATGCTTCCCAACTGGCCTGCCATAGTTATTATTCCCTAAGACATTCAAGAGGGAGGGAAGGTCCTGGAACAGTCCTTACACAACCATTTTATCTATCATTCCATTTGAAAAGCATTGCATACAAAAATTGTTCTCAGCAAATGTTAATTGATGAAAACATTCCTGCTCTAACATCCAAGGAATGCAATATGTTCTTAGCTCTCTCAGAGCACAGACTAATGTAGCCACTCAAGAGAAAGCCGGTTATTTATTTTCTATTCAACCCTTAAAACCCTTAAAAAACCTTTGTTGTTTTAAATCAAGGCTCTTTGGTTCTCTATCAAATCAAGTTTTTAAAGATATCCCCCACCTCACACACTGCTTTTGTTTGTTTGTTTGTTTGTTTTTTAAATAAGGGAAAGCCAGCTGAATTATTTAGTAGGGCACAAAGACTACTTTCCACTTCAATATTTAAATACACAAGAGTTTTAAAGGGAGTATTTACACATTTTCTAAAGTGTACCATTATACCTCTTGTTCTAAAGAATGAGCAAAGTAATTCACACACAAAATAAAGCACAGTAAAAGTTCGCCACCAGTGTACCAAAGTTCTTTAGTATTTATCGAACTATGTTTCACACAGACCTGCAACATGGGAGATTCCAATTCTGGATGATTCAATGAGTACTTTACTTTTGTCAAACTCCCCCAGATGGAGACTAAATAATTAAATAAATAAACATGATTGATAAAGGATCAGTTAGTACATAGACTTTATCAGATTTTAAATATTCTCTTAAAAACTGTAAAATTAAACTCTACATGCCAATGGATGTAGACATTATAATTGCCAGGCTCTAAGATGCCATACTGCAAAGAGTTTTGACTTTTAAGAAAAAACTAGATCTGCCATTTAGATTTTTTCATCTTTCACATTGGTGCACTTGTACTGATAAAATAAAAACTCCATGTCCAAAACCCCAGAGGATCCATGCTGACAACCTCCCCAGTGTGTTCAAACACAGGACTGTATGTGGTTTGCTCACTGGGACTAATAGTACCTCAAGATTTGCTTTAGAGAAGAGGGGGATAAGGACCTAAAGAGTATATAAATATATCCAAAGGGCATTAGGTATATTTGGAAATTCCACAACAAAACACATTATTTTGTACAATTAATATACACAAGCGTAAAAGTGTTTTGTTTAGGTTCTATGAAGTCAGTGGACTCCGTTCACACAGCCTAAACAGGTGGTTCTCATCAGATGTTTTGTACCTCTAAGAGTCTTTATTCCTCTAAAGATTGATAGAACTGAGTAATGCAATTATCTGGGCCTGAAATGTCCTCTTTGAACTTCTAAATAATTGAGTAATTAATTGAACAGATATTAGGCTAGTCAGATTTTCTATCCTTTTAAAGTCCCTTTTGGTAATTTGTGTCATCTAAACATTTTTTCATGTTGTTAATTTTTTTTTTCTTTCTTTTCTTTTTCTTTCTTTCTTTGGTTTTTCGAGACAGGGTTTCTCTGTGGTTTTTTTAGAGGCTGTCCTGGAACTAGCTCTTGTAGACCAGGCTGGTCTCGAACTCACAGAGATCCGCCTGCCTCTGCCTCCCAAGTGCTGGGATTACAGGCATGTGCCACCACAGCCCAGCCATGTTGTCAAATTTCTTGATATGAGTTATTTTTTCTCTTTGGTATTTGTATAGTTTATCTTGAGTTATTTTGCTTTTGTAGCTGGTATTTGTGCTTAAAGTAAGCTTTTTTAGATAGCTCATGGTTGGCCTGTTATGTATGATTTGGTAGTCTCTACCTTTTGTAGTGTGTATGTAATTTATCTCTGATGTATTTTTCAATAGTGCTGCAGTTAATCCTATATCTTACTTATTTAAAACTTATGTCACCTGTTTATTCATTGTCTTTGTTTTTTACTCCTCTTTTGAGTTGAGCACCTTTCTTCTATTTTAGCTCTACACTAAGAAATTCATAATTACACTCTGGTGGTTCTTCTATAATTTGTAGTTTATCTCATCTCAGTCTACAATAACATTTACCATGCCTAATCTTTATCTACATATGATGTATCAATATATAATTTTCTTTGTAATATTTTTCCCTCTTGAATAACTTTTAAAAACCCATCTTCTATGGTACATGTCTCGTAACAGCTCATGTTTGCCTTTTTAACATTTTGTTATTTTTAAATTACACGTGTATGCCAATGGATATGTACCTGTGAGTGCAGATGCCCAAGAAAGCCCCTAGAGGCGGAGCTATAGGGGACTCTGAAGCTGCCTGACTGGGTACTGGGAAGAGAATTTGGATCCTCTGCAAGATGGTGCACTCTTAACCATCTAGCCTCTCCAGCTCCTGGGGAGCAAGCAGTTCTTTTGGTGCAGTTTACACAGTTTTGCTTTCACAACTCCTTTTTTTTTTTTTTTTTTTTTTTTTAAGTTCCATCTCATCTAATGAAATTCCCATTTCACAGACTATAGTTTTTTAGTCTCTCAATGGTTATTTTTCTTTCCTCATTGAGTTCAGATTTTTTAAACCTTGGAAAATACATCACTCATTACATCTGTTTTCAAGTCCTCTAGTACTAATCTTTTAAAAAATATTTTTTAAATTTATTAATTTATTTTTTACATTCCAATCCCAGTTCCTCCTCCCTCCTCTCCTCTTGCTCTCTTCCTTCCCCCTTCCCACTTCCCACCTGCTCCTCAGAGAGGGTAAGGCTTCCCCTAGGAAGTCTACTAAGTCTGTTCCATCTTCTCATTGAGGCAGGACCAAGGCACCTCCCACTCACCCCATTCCTGTGTCTAGGCTAAACAAGATATCTCTCCATATAGAATGGGCTCCGCTAAGTCAGTTTGTGCATTAAAAAGAGTTAGATCTTGTATACACTGCCAATGGTGTAAACGGGGCAATATATAAGGCCTCTTGTACTAATCTTAATGCTTTTTCTATTTTCTGATTTTTATCCAATATATTGGTCAGTATTTTCTGGTTCTTGATGTTTTGAATGTTTTTAAGTTCATAAAAGACATCCAGAATGTTATATTTTTTTGTGGTTGTTTTGGTTTTACGAGACAGGGTTTTTCTGCCCTTGCTGTTCTGTAACTCACTCTGTAGACCAGGTTGGCCTCGAACTCACAGAAATCCACCTCTCTCTGCCTCCTAAGTTCTGGGATTAATGATATGCACCACCACCACCTGGCAAGAAAATTCTGCCTATTTGGATAACTGAAGTTTTTCTTTCTCTCTTATTTATAAAGATTTTATTTAATTTTATGTGTATTAGTGTTTTGTCTGTATTCATGTCTGTGTGATGGTGTTGGATCCCCTGGAACTGTAGTTACAGACAGTTGTGAGCTGTAATGTGGGTCCTCTTGAAGAGCAGCCAGTGCTCTTAACCACTGAGCCATCTCTCCAGCCCCTTATTCTTTTTTTTTTTTTTTTTCTTCCCATGTATGCCTATATACTATGTCTACGCCATTGTGCACAGTGGTCAGAAGATGGTGTTGAATGCCCTGTTACAGATGCTGTGAGAAGCTTTGTGGGAGCTGGGAATTGAATCCTGGTCCTCTGGAAGACTAGACAGCTCTTTTAACTGCTGAGCCATCTCTCCAGTCCCCTCAAATTCTTTCTAATCAATGTTGGGCCTGGCTTTAATTAGCAGCTAAAACTTATGGACACAATTGTGGTTTGCTTTTATGATTTGATAGGATTCTCTGCCTGAGAGTTTTTATTTTACTGCACTTTAGTCTTTTGGGTAAGACATGAACTTCTAGGGTCTCTGCTGATTGGGTGGAGTGGATATCAAAAACTTGCCTTGCTGACCAATAAGAAATCAAATATTTCCCATCCCACATAAACTCAAATAATTGCTCACATCAGAGGGCATGTACTATTTTCTTTATATGCTCAACTACAGCAAAGGCTCATAAAGGGCCATATGTAGATAGTGAATATGATCAAAGTAAATGCACATATGGTAATGCCATAATGAAGGAAAGGCAGACAAAAAAAAAGTAGGAGGAGAAGTGGGAGAAGTGACAGAAGGGAGAGGAAGGAGAAAGGAAGGGAAGGAGGAAGGAAGTCCCACAAGTCGAGTCCCAGAGCTGATCCTCTGCCATGCTCCCAATTTTAAAGTTTGCTTCACAGCCTCTGAACTTAACCCTCTCGACTGCTCATCTCGCCCTCCTCCCCCAAGTCTCCTAGGACTTGAAAACTTCCTCCCTGTTGCAGAGTCTAGACCATCTCACTGCAGAAATCCATGGCAGTATGAGTCTCACCCAGCTTGTTTCTTTCTCTTCAGTGATCAGACATGTACTCTTAGGCCACCAGTGTGTGAAGTCATGGGTTCATAGTGTTTGCGTGCGTGTACACACACACACACACACACACACACACACACACACACACACACACCACACAGTTTTCTAGGTGTTTAAACCGGAAGGGTTAGATTTGTCCTTGATGTTCTACTGTGTCTAAAATCAGAACCCTGGTTTAAATTCTTAATAGTCTCTTTACTGCCTTCATCTGTCAGAAACTCATGTCAGCAGTTTGCACTTGTGGGTGTATACATGAGTGTGCACAAACACCCTTGCTTCATTCTTTTTTAAAAGTTTCTTCTCTTCTACTGGTTTCTAGAATATCATACTAATATGATCTATTTTGCTAATTTTTTTAAAAAATCCTTCTTAGCTCATCACCCTTTACCTGGGAATTATATCTTAGAATTTTTCAAGGCTTAGCTGTAAGTAAGCTGTAAGTACACTTTCTTTTTATTTAATAGTCCCTCCTGAGCAATGCTTCCTATAACGTTAGTATCAGCAAGGACCAGCAAACCTCTGTCCTGTCCTAATTCTGCCTCAGTACACATCTCTGAGGAGACTCAAAAGCAAGATAATGAAATACAGGCTCTTCTCTGCCTCCCTGACACCTGCTTCCAAAATTCATTCTTCTCTAGGACTTTGCTTCAAGACAATTAACTGCTAGTATGTTGTCCTTACATGGTTTGGGTCCTGGAACCCTGATTTGGATCCTGGGAGCTGACAGAATGAAGAAATGATAAACACACAGAAAAGCTGGAATTAGATGGTCTAGGCTCTCTGGTGGAGAAGCTGCAACACTCAGAAGCTTAGCGTGTTTATTAAAAACCATTGAAGGGGAAGGCAGGGTTGTTGCTTACACCTGAACAAGGAAGTAGGTGATGAATAAGGAGGGGAGGTTATTAATACAGCTGAACAAGGAGGCAGGGTTATTGCATACAGATAAACAAGGAGGCTGCCTTATTGTATACAGCTGGACAGGAGCCCAGTTAAGCTAATCCAAGTAGGAGCAGTCTCTGTTGGAAGTGGACTTCAGGCTGTACACTTTTGAAAGCCATGCAGTAGACACTGTAAACATTCCCATTTGGACCCAAGGAAGGCTTTGCCATTCCTCCGAGCCTTAAACAGGGAAGCTTTGCCAGTCCCATGGCTCTGAGGCATTGGTCCTTGACATTGTGCTGCCCCTGTCAGCCACGCAGGTTCACTCAGGACTTTACTGGCTCCCCACATTTCCCCCTTTTTATTCCTTAGATGTTCAGGATGGATTCTCATGTTTAGTCTAGAGGAGTTCACTGCAGTGCTTGACACTGGACTGTAAGGATGCAAGAGGGAAGCTCCTAGTAGCCTCCACACCCAACAGAAACACAAGAGACTGGGTAGCAAATTCATTCAAGGGATTAATGTCTCAGGAAGGACGTTTATATGGCATTAGCAAGAGAAAGGAAGCTGAGAGTGAGCCTTCTGCTTTTCCAGGATTTGCTGGATTGGGCATAGCCATGTGATCCTCAGTGTGGGTCCAAACATCCAGAGGGTGTGTCCCAACTAATTCCCCAATTGTTTAAATCACAGGGCTGTAATCCACCTAGAATAATTGAACAGCACCTACTGGGACTCCAAGAAGTTAGGGAAATGCAACCCCCCCAAAAAAATAAACAAAATAAACAAAAATGGACTCAATACAGACAGGTAATTCCAGGAGGTTAGGGAAATTAACCCCCTCCCTAAAAAAAAATCAACAAAATAAACAAAAATGGAGAGACTCGATATAGACAGGTATGGGAGGATGTGAGGATGTGACCAAATCACTGGGTGAAAAAGCTTAGTCCAGGAGGGATCTCCCCGAGCTGGTCCTACCAGCATGGATACAATTACCAAACACATCAGAAAAGTAGCCACTGGATTTTTTTTATTTATTTTTATTTATTTATTTATTTTTTACATTGGGGTCTTAAAAAAACAAAAACCAGCTAACATTTAAAGCCAGCAAAAACTTTCCCGCCTTCGGCTGTGTGCCTCCTCCACCCAAACCATTCCAGTCTGTGGCTGTTGACCCTTTTGTTGCCCTCAATGCACCAAAGCTGCTATGGCTCCGCTGACTTCATTGTTTCTGGGCTCTCAGGCCTGACTCTGGCCAGACAGGCACACAGTGCAGGCTGTTGGACAGGGTCACCTCACCCAGTGTCTGCTCTGCACACCCGGCTGGCCAAGCAAGCCGACCTGTAGCCCACCCTGGGCTTCTCCACTACATATCCCTCAACCGTGTACTGTTTGTTTTCTGACCTGAGTACTAGGAGTTCCCATCTTAGTCGCTTTCTGGGTGCCACATCCTGCATAACTTCAGGTACTTCCCTAGCTGGGGCTTAGAGGGAACGAGAAAGGACAGGCTCATGGACAGACATACCGACAAGCTAAGATTTGATGGTCTGGGCTGTCTGATGGAGGAGCCACAGCATTCCAGAAGCTCCATGTGTTTATTATATACAGCTGTCAGCATTTGGGGAAGAAAGCTATGGTGATAGTTTTTGCGCACACTGTCCACATATCTGTACTTGGATCCATGGAAGTCATTGCCATCCCACTGAGCCTTACCTGGGGAAAAGACTTTATCCCTTGTAAGGGGCTGAGGCATCTGTCCTTTGGTATGGCCATGTCCCTGTCAATAACATGACTTCACTCAGGACCCCACTGGGTTCCCTACTTGCTAGCTATCTAGTTACAGTGCTAAGACACCATGGGAGATCTGGGATAGTTTCTTCTTAGTCCTCTGCACTCTCTTAGGAGTAAGTATGTCCTGTAGATTTTCCTCTCTGAAGTCTTTGACTCACCATTTCTCATCATTGTCACTAATATGCAATCTCACATCTATCCCTTCTAATAATACCCAAATATGTTCTTTCCAAAGTGAAGGTCTGGGCATGCCACTTTCTTCCTTAAAACTACATGATGTAGTCTCTTGATTTCAGGCTACACTTTAATCCAGAGGCCTGAAGGACTCTGAGTTGGGCTCTTGACTACCCTTCTTACCCTTCTGTGGCCACAGTATCCCTGACCCTTTCTCCAACCCTGCTAATGTACCTTCAGTTCAGTTTCCAATGCCTGTTTCTGCCTGCACATGAATCTCTGAAAATGCAATTTTGTTAGCATGAAATGTCATTTCTATCTTCAAATCATGCACACCATTTCCAAGACTTAAACTCATCTCACCTCTTCAAGAAATCTCTTTCCCTTTTTAAATACACCATTGTATGTAATTGTGTAAGATTGTTAATGCTACTTGGTGTAGGTTTGTGCTAATGCTACTCTGTGTTCACAGAAGTTGCTCCCAAGTAACCACACACAGACTTATTATTAATTATAAATGTTTGGCTGATAGCTCAGGCTTGTTACTAACTAGCTCTTACATTTTAAATTAGCCCATATTTTTTTATTTGTGCTCTGCCATGCGGCAGTACCTTTTTTCAGTACAGCAAGTTTATCTTCTCTTTGAATCTCCTTGAGTTCCTCCTCCTTCACAGCATCCTCTTAGTCTGGTTCTTCTGCCTAACCTTATCCTGCCTGACATTAGGCAATCAGCTTCCTTATTAAACCAATCACAGTGACATATATTCACTCAGCATAAAAGAGTATTCCCCAACTTTGTTTCCAGTAAAACTCAGACTTTTAGCACTATGAGTAAACTGGTAATATATTTTGAATGCATTAATATGTAAAATACTCAATAATTACCTTAAAAAACAGAATCATGAGCATAATAGATTAAAGTGAAAGCATTAATGACCTAATGTATATAATCACTTTATATATTCTAAATGGCCATTTTTTTAATGCTCTCATCGTGAGAGAAAATTACTGTTTACTTTGAAAAACATGAGTGAAATATTCACCTATGGTTTCTGTTTAAAATTTGTCTTTTAGGTGAAAAAAGACTATCTTAAAAATATTTTAGTTTTAAAACATACATACATATGTGTGTATGTATTTTCATAAATGATAAAATAGCAACAAGTGTCTAATATGGGAAAGAGTTTGTAAAGGTAGTTGTAACAACTATCTCCTTTTGTGAACACACTCTTGATATATCTTGATATAATTACATTGGCTTGCTTTTCTGTCATTTGTTACTTCACATGCCCATAGTACTGTGTTCAGTGCTTTGAAGTGTCACCAATATGTCAGACAGTATCCAGGTATGAACAACTCCATTCTACAACTGTGAAAGTCTGAGATTGTAATTCTCTACAAATAATAAAACAATCAAAATCAAGTCAATTATCATTTCTTATTATATTGTGATGAAAGTAAATATTAATGATAAGAAAACTTTGTAAACTATATAACTTCAGGAAAACAGAATAATATGCTCTGAGCAAATAGTATAAAAGTAAAAAGATTATAAAGAAAAAATTTTTTAATTAATTCATTTATTTTTTATTTTACATGTTGATCCCATTTCCTTCTCCCTCCCTCTTACCCTCTCTGCCCCCTCACATGCACCCTGACCACCCTCCCTTCCCATCTCCCCACCCCAATTCTACATGTAGGGCAATGCCATCCAGGTGGGGTCATGTAGACCTGTCAAGTCATTTTAAGTAGGGACTAGGACTTCTCTCCTGTCTCTAGGTTAAGGCCGTATTCCTCCATGGAGATGTGTCTGCAATATAAAGAAAAATTTTTAAATTTTCTTAAAATTAATGAAAATAGCTAAGCAGTGGTGGTGTATGCCTTTAATCCCAGCACTCAAGAAGCAGAGTGGATCTCTGAGATAGGCAGATCTCTGAGTTCAAAGCCAGCCTGGTCTTTAGAATGAGTTCCAGGACAGCAGTGCTACACAGAGAAACTTTGTCTTGAAAAAAAATTTAAAAATATAATATGAAAATGGAAACATATCCAAACCTCTATGCCAAGTCAAAATCGGCAGTAGGAAAGATGCATACAGCAACCAACATATAGACCACTAGAGTAGAGAAATATAAGAACTGTCATCTACCTCAGGTAACTTGAAGAGCAATAGAAATCAAATGCAGAATAATAGGAGGGAAAATAGAGATCAGAACACAAGTAGAGACTTTTCAAAGTGTAAACAGTTAATTAAATGAAGAGTTTTCTAAGAATAAACAATTGACAAACCCTTAGCTAAACTAACAACAAAACTAAGTGACTTAAATAAGACAACAGACAGTATAAGTGACACTAAAGAAATACAAAAGATTATAAAGGGTCATCATGAACTGTACACCAAAATTTGAGGACATAAAATAAGCAAAATTTTAACACATTCACCTTGAGTTTGTGGAGATACAGAGACTCTGAGCAATAGTGAACAATGAGACAGAAACAACAATAAAGAGGCCCTCACGAAACAAAAGTCTACTCACCATACATCGTGTACATGTGTGGAGTTTCTAAGTAAATAAACAAATCAATGTCTACGATGGCTCTCCTATGGAGTTATGCTAGAAATTCTAAAAAAAGTTAGACTTATTTACAGGAGAGAATTTTTTGGAATTCATTCTGAAAATCCAGTATTAGACTGGCGCTAAGAATGCAGAATGGTACACCAAAAAAAAAAAAAAAAAAAAAATTACAGATGAATATCACCAATGGACCTAGATGCAAAAATGCCAGCAAATGGAGCCAGAGATGGCTCAGTGGTTAAGAGTGCTTGCTACTCTGGCAAAGGACCCAGAATCATTTCCTGGAACACATTTGGCAACTCACAAGCACTTGTTCATTCCTGTTCCAGGCATTCAACACTATCTTCTGGCTCCTGCATGCATGTGGTACACATACATACATGTAGGCAAAACACCCAAATACGTAAAGCAAAATGAAATCTTAAAAAAAAAAAAATTCTAGCAACTTGAAACCAACAGCACATTAGAAAGATTAGTATAGGATTTTCAAGCCAGGGACGCAAGGATGGTTCAACACATAACGTCAATAAAGATGGTGTGCCTCACCTAAAGGTTGTTTCTAAGATATGGATAAAGAAAAGTCTAAGCTGGAGCAATCAGGCAGAAGAAAGATAATAATCAAAGTTTTCCAACCTGTAAAGGAGGCATTCAGATTGCTAGTTTGCAGATGACATGATTGTATGTAGAGAAGATCCAAAAGCTCCTCCTCACATCTCTTGGAATAATACTGGATCCAGTAAAGTGTCAAGAAAGAAGCTCATAGAAAAATCAGCAGCATTCATACTTACTATCCTGTAACAAATTATCCAGAAGAAATCATCAAAGTAATCCTATTTACAATAACTACAAAACTATAAAAAATATTACCTCAAAATGAATTTAAACCATTTTGGAAGTCTCTACAGTGAAAATACAGGGCATTTGTTCTAAGGAATTAGAGGAAATATCCACCAAATGAAAAGATGTCCCATGTTCATGGGTCACAATAAGTGCCATTAAAATAGATTACCCAAGGTAACCTACAGACTGAAGCAGTTCCATCAAAATACTAAACAACAACAACAACAACAAAAAGTCTGGCTGGGTGGTGGTGACACATGCCTTTCATCCCAGCACTTGAGAGGCAGAGGCAGGCAGATCTCTTTGAATCTGAGACCATCCTGGTCTACACAGAGGGAATCCAGGACAGCCAGGGCTACACAAAGGAACCCTATCTCCAATGACAAGAACAAACAAAGGCTAGAATTTGCTCTAACACTAGCCAAAGCAATCTTGAGACAATAACACCAAACAATTCAGGAACATAGCACTGTCGACTTAAAGTATGATCCATTCTGTGGTAATGCAAAAAGTGTGCCATTGGCAGAAAACCAGCCTCACAGACCAGAGGAATAAGAACCCCTAGTCCAGAAGGGACCCCACATATCTACAGTTGACAGATCTTTGGCAAAGGTTCCCAGAACACACACTGGGGGATACATGGCTCCTGAAAAATGGTGCTGGGGAAACTGGGTACGTACACACAGAAGATTGAAATTACATCCCCATCTCTCATCTCATAAAAGAATCAAAACAGGCAATGTCTTAAATGTAGAACCCCAAACTGGAACCACTAGAGGAAGTGACAGGGATTTTTTAGCCAACAAAGGAGAAGCAGACAAGAGATGCCATCACCTAAAATCATGCACCCCCAAAGTAAATAGCACCTCAACCAGACACCTGCTGAGTAGGCAGAGCAGTCGCAGCCTGTATTGCAGCTGAGGAACAGATTGATTGTGTGGTACCTGTACATGCTGGTATACTATACTAGGTAGACTCTGTAAGAGCTCAGATAACTCTAGAAAAAAATCAACAGCAGTAACAGCAACAAAAAACCAACCAAATAACCAGACTGAAAAAGAAGCAGTAGACCTAACCAGGCTGAGCTTCAGACACACAATAGGTGTGTGGAAATGGTCAACATCACTAACATCATGGGAACCACAATTAGACATCACCTCATGCAGTTCACATGACTACCGTCCAGACAAAAGGTAAGTGCTGCCACAAATGCAAAGAAAGGGCAACTAGTAACCCTTCAGGTAGAAATATAAAATTAGTGCAGCCATTTATGGAAAACAGAAGAGCTTGGGGAAGTTTCTCACAAAATTAAAAATAAATCTGCTGCACCATCCAGCAGCCTCACTAGTGGGTGGATGTGTGGCCAAACAAACTAAGTCAGCATGGTCAAAGAGGCTTCTACACCCAACACATTGACTACGGCACTGTTCACTACAGCCGAGTGCAGCCAAGCAAGTGTCCATCAACTGATGAACAGCCTAAAGTTGTGATCAAAGGAAAATGTTGAGTGTTTTAGTAACCAGGTAACTGGTCAGGATCTAGGAGATTTCAAAACCTATTTGCTTTCTGCTCATCTTCATGAACAAATTCATCCTTTTATCTCGGAAAAGTGATAGTTGATCATATATGTCTTCCTTTGCACTGTACAACATCACACTCAGTTTCAGTGTTTTAGTACATCTGCAGCTGCAGCCTGCATGTGTCCCTAAATTCAAGCATGGGGTACTCTTTCCCTTTAAAATAAATGTCTCTTCAACATCAATGACACGTTCTTAATATAGCCTTCCCATAGTAATTAAATTTTCATAACACTGTTTGATGACTTTACTATTAGTTCTTTGGAAATCAATAGAATTATTTTGATTCTTGCTTATTTCCAAATATTAAAACCTAAGCAGTTTGACTTGTTAGCTTAATTAGAACATGGTCGTGGTATTGACCACCATGTGATTCTAGTGACTGCTTGTAGAAAATCCCCAATGAAAGCCCTACCTGATACTTCTCCTTGCTCACATTTGGGTAGATTCTTTAGTTATCAAGCAACACAAAAGAAGAATTTTTATGGCACATCTATAATTCTCCAGAATGGAGAAAAATGGAAAGAGATGGTTTTCCTAACTCCTTTCCATTTAAGCTTCCATGAGTGTCTGGGTGGGTAGGTGCAAGTGTATTGTGTTTGAGAACTCAGGTACTCATGTGAGGTCAGAGGATGACATTGGGTGTTGGTCTTCCCCTTTGCCTTCTGTTTATTTGAGGCAAGGTCTGTTGCTTTGTGGCTGCCTACACCGTGCTTGCTGACCCATGGGCTTCTGCCCATTCTATTCCTACCTTCCATTTCCTTATAGGAACACTGGCATCTCAGGCACACACTACCGTACTCAGATTAATGTGGTTCCTGGAAGCCAAACTCGAGTCCTCTGGCTTCTGTGGCAACTGCCTTACTCACTGAGCCATCCTTAGGTTCCTCCTTAATTTTCTTTTTCTTTTTTTTTTAAATTTTGTTTACTTATTTTTATTACATATACAGTGTTCTGTCTGCATTTCAGAAGAGGGCACCAGATCTCAGGATGGATGGTTGTGAGCCACCATGTGGTAGCTGGGAATTGAACTCAGGACCTCTGGAAGAGCAGCCAGTGCTCTTAACCTCTGAGCCATCTCTCCAGCCCCTCCTCCTTAATTTTCTAACAGTTAAAAATGTTGATTTTTCTTCCTTAGTGTGCTTGTATGCATTCAGTTAGTTGTTTGTTAGCAAACATTTATTAAATACTTCCTACACGCAATTCTTTCTGGAAGATATAATGAATAAACTAGACAGAATATCACATAACTTCTATTGTAGTGTGGAAGAGATAAAGCAATAGATAGAAATGCTGATAGAAGTGTAAGAGGTTTGTGCAATAAGCAGTTTGGAGACAGATAATACTATTGGACAGGATTGTTCCTTAAGGTCTTTTGGTGGAAGTGACATTTGCACTAAGACTTTGTGAGAGTCACCAGCCTTTTGAAAGCTGTTCTCTAGACACCTGTACCCAGTTGTAGGGGCAAAAATGAATTGAGGAGCTTCCTGGGAAGAGTGAAGGCAGAAGATTTCAGACAAACTGAATGTTACCATCACTTTCTTTAAAATGCCATTGCTGACATTACAGTTACCTTAGAGTTAATTGTAGTTCACTGATGCTATTTGGCCTCAGAGAAAAACCATGTATTATGAAATTGTAGAACTGAGAAATTCCTTGAAAATTACTGAGCCCAACCCTTTCATTTTAGACACAAAATGAGAATTTGAGCCTAGAATGGTTAAGTGGCCTGTAGGAGGTTACTTAGTAGGGCAGAACAGCTAGGGTTTGAGCTTGGCCTTTAATATTACAGGGTCCAGTGTTCTTCCTAGAAAACCAGTATTTTGTTTTCTCTTTTTCTTTTTCTTTCTTTCTTTCTTTCTTCCTTTCTTTCTTTCTTTCTTTCTTTCTTTTCTTTTTTGGTTTTTCAAGACAGCTTAGCTGTCCTTGTACTGGCTTTGTAGACAGGCTGGCCTCAAACTCACAGAGATCTGCCTGCTTCTGCCTCCCACGTGCTGGGATTAAAGGCATATACTACCACCATCTGGCTAGAAAACCAGTTTTTAAGAAACCATTTCCATTTTTTTTTACGTCATATCTTTTGTGTGGCATGCCTGCTTCCCATTTGATTTTTAAAGAAAACTAAATAATTGTAATTTACCCAATATTTAAGAAGAATTAATTGTTCTTGATTTGGATTATGTATAGCCTTTCATATATTTTTCTTAAAATTTATCTATTTGGTTTCCTCCTTCTACCCCATGGTTCTGGTTACCAAAAAGAAGGTTATGTAACTGATGAATACAAACAAAGAATAAAATATGGAATGTAGACAGCACGAAGGTTCAAACTTGCTGTTCAAAGGATGAACTCTTCTAACACACTTTAAAAATAGTGCCAAGTTGTATCTCCATGGGTCAGATTTGAGAAGACAAGAGTTTTTCCTCCTTGTATTGATTTCAGTTTTGAAAAATGATTACACCTTATTTATATAATGAAATATTTTAGATTTTATTCTTAATTCATTGACACTTTTTTTTCTCAAAGCAAATTGGAATTTTAACTGTGTTTTGTGAGTATGGATTGTTTCACACTCCAACATCACTGTTGTCACTGTTATTACACAATGCTCTAGAAATTTCCAAGCCTCCTCTACAGAATTTGACCATATCCTCACGACACTTTTGCCGCAGGTCATACTGCCTCTGCCTTTTTAACAACCTTGTCTTTCATGGCCTGTTTTTCACAATTCTTTTGAAATTTTCCACGTTTTTGTTATGCCTTCTTTTCACTAAGAATATTGTGAACATTTTGAATGAAACATCTATAGTAGACATTTCAAAGAGCATACACCAGCACTACAGTGAGGAATCACAGCCCAAAGCCAAATCTGGACAGCGGTCTGTTAGGTAAATAGAATGTTTCTGGAGCCTTGCTCTTTGGACCACATATCATCTGGGGCTGCTTTGTTTTGAAATATGATCTCATGGTGTAGCCCTGGCTGACCTGAAACTTGCTGTGTAGAACAGGCTGGCCTAGAACTCACAGAAATCCACCTGCCTTTGTCTCCTGAGTCTTGGGATCAAAGGTGTGCGCCACTACGCCCTACCTGTATCTATTTTCATTCTATACAACAGAGTTAAATAACAACCAAGACTGAATGATCAACAAAAAATAAGATATTTATTCCCAAGCACTTTACAGAAAAGCACCTTTTTATTTATACACACACACACACACATGCACGCATGCACGCACGCACACACGCACACACACGCGCACACACACAAAAGAGTAAAGAAAGATCTAAAGCAGAAAAGCAACTTGAGGGAGACATATGCCTCACCCCTAACCTAGAGCCAGGCTTATAGTATTTACTGGACAAATATTTGTAGAAGTAACCAGATTGTGGTTTTACCTTCTATTAATTTAAAAAAATGAAATAATGAAAAGTAAGAAGAGATTTCTTCTCAGTATGTTTCCACTCAAATGGCTCCATGAATAAGCTAGCTGGACAGCCCATTAAAGTAACCAGCACAGACAATCTCCCTGAGGTGATTTGTAACACGTTAGGAAAAAAATCCTTCTATTAAAAAACGATTAGCTTAATAGGATAATATATCTGACCCCACCCCCAGCTACCTTTTTAATGGTTTTGCTTTTTATGGGAAGGTCCCTTTAACAATTTCTTGACACTTTAGGCAAGATAGCTCATTAAGTTACTAGTCTCAAATTCATTTTCCACAAATATGTTGAGTAAATGTATTCTAGTACCTGACTTGGAAAGATTATTTATATACAATATAATCTTGGAATCTGACATCTGAAATACAAAGTTAACTTTAATAGTTCTTATATTGCTATAAAAGTAAAGCTGTTTTAGATATCATAGTTCATCAATTATTTATATTACTCAAAATTTCATAAAGAAAGAAATCCAACTTTAGGTACATGACAGCCCTGTTAAAATTAGGACAGGTATCTCTCCTTTTTAAAGAATTAATTTTGTGGTTATGCACATATGTTTGCAGTTGACTGTGAAGGCCAGAGGCATTGGATCTCCTAGACCTGAAGTTACAGGCACTTGTGAACCACTTAGTTCTGGAAACTGAACTTAGGTTCTCAGGAGAGCAATATGTGCTCTTAACTGCTGAGCCATCCCTCTGACCCCAGGTATTTCTAATTTCTTTTCTCCTCTCCCACCCTCCTTCCTTCTTTTCTCCCTTCCTCCCTTCTCTCTCTCCTTCCTTCCTTCCTTTTCTCCCCTTATTAGTCACCATACAGCACAAGCTGATCTCAAATGTACTGTGTTGCCCAGGCTAGCCTTGGACTCACAGCTTTCTCACCATAGCTCAGCCCCGTGCTTTCCAACAAAACAGAACACACAAAAAACTTTTTTCCCCTCCATTTTTATTTAAATTTGAAACAAGGTTGTTTTACATGTCAATCCCAGTTGCCTCATCCTCCCATCCTCCCCTATCACCCCCACCAAACCCCAACCCACCCCCTGAGGCCTTCCATGGAGAGTCTTCAATCTGTAATATCATTTGGGGCAGGGCCTAGGCCCTCCCCCTCAAAACCCCACAAAACTCTTTTATTGCATTTTTATTTATTTATGTTTGTGCTGGGGAAGGGCTTGTGTATGGTGGCTGTAGACATCAGGTGACATCTGTGGGGGGGGGGCTTGTGGAGACCAGGTGACACCTGAAGACATCATGTGACACCTTGGACCAGGGCTTGTGGAGACCAGGTGACACCCTATGTGAGTCAGTGCTACTCTCTTCACCACATGGGATAGGAATTGAACTTGTTGCCTGATTTGGTAGCTGGTTGGGGCTTTTACCTGCTGAGGCTTTTCTTATTCTTCCCTTTATGAGTCGTGTGTTTGTGTGTTCATTGAGGCCATCAGTGAGTAACAGCTTTGAAAATTTAACAAAAAGTACCTGAAACTATAAAGCTACCACAAGAACAGGACAGAAACTTCTTGATGTTGTTGGGGAATGAGTTGGATATGACATCAAACAGTAGAGGAAACCATTAACACAATTTAAAAAAAAATCATGCATACTTTATGTCTGAGAAGGTGTAGCAAGATACATGTGTGTGGAAGGGGACAGCCCAAGAGCCAACAAGGAACTCAGTTTAGAGACGTGCAAAGGACCTGACAATCTTTTCTGTGGAGAAGATGTACTGATTGCTGTCAGGTATTTGGCCAAGTGCAAAACATGACTTCGAAGCAGAAAAATGAGAGTCAAAATCGAAAGGAAAATCACATTCGATAGATTGGCTAAGAAAGTATGTTGGTATCAAAAAAGCCAAGAGACCTAGTGTTGGTCATGATGTGGAAAAAAAAAAAAAAAAAAAAAAAAAAGAGCTCCTTGTATGATGCTGATACGAATGTAAATTGTAAAGCTGTTACAGAAAATTAAAAACGAAACTACCCTATGATCCAGCAACCATGTGACATTGCTTACAATAGCAACACAATGCATGTAAGCAGGTTGCATTTAATCAGTGGTTGAAACAAAGTACATGTGCTATCTTCCTATACTGACATGTTCTCATCCTTGAGTAAGAAGGACATTCTGTCATTTGTTAATACATGAGAAGCCTGGGAACCGTATAGTTACCAATATTAGCCAGGTGCAGAAAGACAAATTCTAGAGAGCATGTTTCTATGTGTCTGAAATAGTCAAACTCATGGACTCCGAGGGTATGGCAGTTGCAGAGAACACAGAACAAAATAGGGAGATCTTGATTGAAGCTTCAGTTACATGTGATGGATAACTCTGGAGAGCTAATGTACAATGTGATTAAAGTTAGTAATGCTGCACAGCACATTTGAAGCATATATATATGTATATAATACATATATATGTATGTTTGTATATGTATATGTATGATCTTTAGTTTCATCATCATAAAAATGGAAAAGTGATTATATGAGGCATGGACTTAACTAATAATTTGGTTGTGATTACTTCATGTTCTATACAAATAAAATATTCATTGGACCGACTCAGACCCGTTGAACATGGGTCTCAGTTAGAAGGCCTGGGCAGTCTAAGGGACCTCAGACAGTAGAACCAGGATGTATTCCTGGTGCACAAAAGGACTTGGGGAGCACATCCCCCACAGTGGGATACTCCCTTAACCTAGAGGCAGGAGGGAGGGCCTAGTCCCTACTCCAAATCACTTGAAAGATTTAGATGACCCCTCCTGGAGGGCATCACCCTACATGTGGGGGGGGGGATGGGATGGGAGAGTGGTCGAGGGACATGGGAGGGTGGGAAAGAGGGATGGAGAGGGAACTGGGATCAATATGTAAAATAAGAAAAATAAATAAATAAAATTCTATTGTATGTCTTTAATATTTGCAGAATTTGTCGGTTGTATTTCAATAAAGCTATAAAAATGCTTTCACATCTTCTGAATTGTACAGCAAGTTGTCTGACTGGGGCCTGAGTACTTTGGTTGAGCCCATAATGAATGCGTTCCTACCAGTTATTTGAAGTGACAACGGTTTTTGTTTTTGATATTTTAGTCGATGTTTCTTTTTCTGTGTCTTAGGTTTATTTGGGTCAGAGATTCCCTCTGAGAAGTTGATGAAATCTGTGTAATCTCTCACCAGGAAAAGTAACTCAAAAAATTGTTGCATATAATTACAAGGCTCTGCAAACCTCGACATATGACGATGGACTCCAGCCATGGACCAGTTTAAGATCTATTCTTCAGTTATGACCTACTTAATGTTTAATATTGTTCTATATGTAGGCATCTTAACTTGCTCTAACTTCTTTCTATCAGATACTCTACTGCCCAAAAGTTAGTGACTTACTCACTGGCTTGACTCTGTGTATCTGTTTCCAAGTGAACTTGGATCATACATTTCTAGTTTCCTTGTCATGTTCATTTAATTTTTTTTATCGTGTATTTTGACACAGCTCTAGTTTTAAGGGATGATGTTGATAGAAAAAAATTTAACAAGTTTGTGCAGTATCTGAGGGACAGAGATTGCTTGGATACGTTGTCACCCTCCCGCACACACACCACCACCATGTCATCTAAGAAGGATGACGCCTCAGGGAAGACGTTGAGGTGAGTAGAAGCCAGCAGTGAAATTCTGAGGACAGACTGGAGTCAAGCGGGTGAGTTCAGAGGAAGCTGGTGGCATTGCCACGATTCTTCCTTTCCTTGTTTTAGAAATGAAAATTCAAGAAGGGATATGGACAGCTTGGGTGGCAGATGGCAGCAGAGAGAGCCATTCCAACCCAAATTTGAGGATTGTATCAAAATCTTAGGCAGAAAGAATCTTATTTTCTTCAAGGTCTTAGGTGAGGTCAGAGGAGAAAAAGACAGGATTATTGAGAGTCGTGGAGAGGAAGAGGAAAAGTTAGAAAGGGAAAATGGGAGAGAAGGAGGGAGGGCAGAAAGGAAGGAGGGAGGGAGGTTAGGAGGGGGGGAAAACTGAGGTTGAGGCAAATGTGTTCTTGCTAATTACTGTGATGGTGTAGCCTGCCTACCTGGGGCTTCTCTCAGCAATGTGTACCTAATGATGTTTTTGTTTGTTTGTTTGTTTTGCTTTGTTCTGGGCTTTGCTGTTGTTGCTGTTTATTATTTTTAGAGAAGTTATCATTTGAATTTGGACTAGCCCATAACTCACTATGTAGACTAAGTTGACCTCAGTTTTACTGTGTTCCTCCTGCCTGTGTCTCCTGAGTGCTGGGATTACAGACATGTGCCATCATGTCTGCCTATCGTGACTTTTCTAAATGTTCAGACAGTTAACGTCTTATGAATTACTGTGCATGGGTGGGGTGTACCTGTATGTCTTACCCTGCCTCAGTCTCACACACACCCACTGGGCAGTTTGTTGGCATTTGAAGCAGATAGGTCTTGCCCACAGCAGAACCTGTGGCCTAATAATACAGCACAGTTGGCCTTTCAGCACTCACTCCTCTCTATTACCATGCTTGTGTTGGTCCCAGCTTTAGTTGCACAAGTTTCCAACAGAGGTCCCCGCATTAAAGAGTTGACTCCAAGGTGATGTGGTCTTGGAGATGCAATGGGTTTTTAATAGGCAGGGCCACATGGAGGTCCTTATGGTGTTGACAGTATGATCTTGAAGGGGATTGTGAGAAGTGGCCTTGCTCTGTCTTCCTGACTCAGTTGTGAATAGTTTACTCCACCAGGGGCCTTCTACAATATTAGGTTTTGTGTCTAGGATTCAGTTAACCAAATGCATGTGAGTCTGGATAAGGAGGTTATGGGACAGGTATGTTTGAGAAATATGCATGTGGAGAGACATCACATAGAAGCACCCTGCCAGTCATTAAGAAGGTCTATGTTTTGGGGAAACCACTCTCACATTCAGTACTAGTTTGTTTCTTTCCCCCCAAAGTTGTAAAAAGAGTTCCAAAAATCACATATTGTATATAGTTCACATTCCTACTTTAATATATTTATAAATCCTAGCCTTAAATAGCCTAGAACTACTTTAAATATTATATCCAACCAATATACTTATCCATCAAATGCAATGAATATAAACAATTAATTTTGATGGGTTCTAGTATAACCAAATATCAAATACATCAATGAGATAAATCATTAGCTTTGGGGGAATTTACAAACCATGATTCAAATTCATTAAACTGTTCTTTAAGATTTAAAGACTAAACAAATAGCCAGCTGTTTAATACATTTTATTCACTTAATTAAGTAGAAAATATTTCATGAATGTTTTTGTACTTCTAGCTTTTGCTCTATTTGCTTTGGGAAAGTCAATGAAAACCTGGGCAAGAGGGACTTGTTGACCCGATAAGAGCTGTGGGGTCTTTCTTTGTATCAAGGTAGATTGTCTTCAAGTCTGATCCACTCCTTCATTTAGACAGACTGGACATTTTACCATTGAACTAATGAAGCTGTAAAAAAGTACTGAAGTATGTACTTTCCTTGTGTTTAAACTCTTTTGTTTGTTTGTTTATGGGTTCAAAGCAGTGAGGAGGGCTCTTACTCTTCTAAAAGATGGACAATTTAAATATTCTTTAATTTTTTAAAAGAATATTTGTTTATGTTATTTCATGCATATGGATGTTTTGCCTGCATGTGTGTGCAATGCATGCCTGGACCCTTCCAAAGCTAGGAGCAAAAGTTGTTTCCCAGGAAACTGGAGTTACAGCTGTTCATGAGCCATCATGTGGGTGCTGGGAACTGAACCCGGGTCTTCTGCAAGAGCAACAAGTACTCTTAGCCACTAAGCCATCTATCTCTCCAGCTCCAAAACTCTTTAGTTTTAAACTATATACGTTATGATATAAACAAGTTTCATGACCAGACCTTCCTTCTTCCTTTCAGACTCAGTGGAATCATGCTTGAATGTATCTACTTTATCCTTTCAGTATCTGCTAATGACAACAAATAAATACTTATTGTTACTTCTCTTCCTTCCTTTACAGAACAGGCAAAGCTTACCCCAGAATTTTCTTCTTAATTTGACTTATTTCTCAGTTGGTAATTCTTTGCACAAAGAATTTGTTAAATTATCTACACAGAATCAAGATCTCCTTAAGGTTGTTGAAATTAATAATATGGTTTTTCATTTAAATTTACATTTAACTGATATATAAAAGTAACAATGTTATTAAAGGAGTTCCAGTACTGTTTCAGTGTATATAAATATTGTATGATGTTTATGCATCAAGATAATTATATCTATCTCCTCAAACATTTATTACTTCTTTGTGGTGAAACATTCAAGACCCTTTCTTTTGGCTGTTGAAATACACACCCTGCTTGCAGTAGCATACTAGAATTTTTTTTTTTTTTTTATCAGTATGTATCTCAGGCTGGCCTGGAACTTATCATCCTCCTACTTCTGCCTCTGAGTGCTGGGTTTGCATGTGCCACCATAGCTACTTGCCAATTCTTAGTCCAATTCAACCCAACTTTTCTCTTTGTCTCACTTCCCATCTGCATGTAATGAGTGTTCTATTTCCTACATTTACAATTTTTTATTTTGAGGCAGAATCTCACTATGTAGTCGTGGCTTGCATAGAATCCACTATAGAGACCAGGCTGGCCTGGAACTCAGAGATTCACTTGCCAGTTGCTGTCTCCCAGTTGCTGGGATTAAAGGCTTACGGCACACCTGGTTCTTGAATTAGCTTTTTTATATTCCACATGTGAGTGAACTCATGTGATATTTATTATTATCTCCCTGCACCTGCCTCATTACACTTGACATGATAAATTCTACTTCTGTCTGTTGTTGAAAATGACAGTCATTACACTTTATGGCTGAATAGTGTTTTACTTTGTGTATATAGCATAGCAACATGTTTTAAAGTTAACATTAATAGATAGTACTCTTACAAGATCTCAGAATGACTGGCTAGTTTTCTGAAAAACACAGTATTTGGGTTGAGGACATCAGAGAGGGAGCTCATCTTTGAGACAATTAGAGTGTTCTGGTGTGTTTTCACACTACCATTTTCTACCTGATTTCTAGAATGTTCTGGTGTGTTATTCACACTGCTGTATCTGCTTGGTTTGATGATATGATTCCTCCCCGTGCCATGTTTCTTCCCAATTTTCAAATTAATTTCTCACATAAAATCACACTAGAAAACTGTGAACTGACCTAAGAAATAATTAAGACTGACTTATGATTAATGCAATTTGAAAACTTGTCCTTCCAAAGTGTTAAAGTGGTGTTGCAAGAGTTTGAGTGGTTTGAATTTACTGTGCTAAATCAAGGCTGATGCTAATGCCTGTCTCTACTATGGTCATATGATTAGCTGACTATGAAGCCATGAGTTTTTGAGCTGCTTGAGTCCTTTCTGCCTCTCATTGCTCTTATTTCTCTCTAGTGATTATGAAGATTCCCCCATCCCCGCCACTAACTGCTATGGCATCCACCTCAAAAGTGCTCAATATTGCATGACAAATATGCAATTAGTCTTGAATGGGCTTTTTCAGTGATGATAACGACAATCTTACCTTGTCCGGCTTGGGATCTGCACCACGCACTGTGCTAAGCTCCTTGTATATGCGCTTTATCTTATTCCTTATGTCTAGCATAACTTTCAGGAGGCAGTCAGCATTCTGATGCCACATTGTAAACGACAACAGAAACGCAGAGACACTGTTTTTTCAAAGCCACACAACCAGTAACTAGGTAACTCGAATTCAAGCTTTTTTTTGATCCACACAGTAACTACTGTACATTGCTGTGTCACTCTGCGGCATTGATGCCCAAGTTATGTTGACAACATCTTGGTTGGCAACAACTTGACCCCTGACTTTCTTTGGATTACATTTTTTTCAGTTTATTTTTCTACTAAATACATTGTTTTATTTCTTAAAATAAATACTAAAATGAAACAATGCTGTGTGTGTGTGTGTGTGTGTGTGTGTGTGTGTGTGTGTGTGTGTTGACACAAGACCAATAATTTTGGCAGTGCTATTTTACAGTGGCTTTTTAAATGCTAGCATTAAATGCCATTTTTAATTGTTTAGCTTGGTGAGTGCATTAGAGACAGTGGTTCACTGTTTCACTTTGGAAAAGCTGCTCTCTGTCAGGTTTGTGAACAGTTTCATTGTTTAGTTCACCCAGAGGTCAGTAGTTCTAAAAATACACTTTTAATAGGTCATGCAATAGCTGTTTTGTATTTGTTGTAGGGACTTGCCCTCAGTGGTTAAGATGAGCAGTTTTGTACCTTCTGTGTGTGTGTGTGTGTGTTTTGCCTGTGTGTGGGTGTATCTTGTTTAAAAGCCTGAGGCTTATAGTCTTAGAAAACTAAACTCTTAAATCTCTGTTTTGTGAAATGTCTATTAGATATCATTGCATTTGACAGATGTTTTGGCTGTGGAACTTTAACACATGGACATTTTGTCAGAGTTGAAAGAAAAAGGAGGTCTGTCATCATTTTGTTTGATTAAAAAACATTGAGGCAGTCAGGCTGGCAGCCCTTGCAGGTGACTTCAGTTTCTGTGTCTTGCTCGCCCTGGAGACTGCCTCTTCGCTCTGGGTTCTCCTCTCAGCATGATGAAGTGTTAAGGTTTGTTCATTTCAAAACAGACCTTTTAAAAATGAAAAAGCCACATCGTTTAGCACGCTGGACTGGGAGCCTTAGCGACAGAGTCTCCTCTTGGCTTGGGGGAAAAAAAAAATCTCTTAAAGCAAAATCACATGACCCACAAGAAAAGCTATTACTCAGTTTGAGGTGGCTTATTCTGCTTCTTAGTCAGTACCAAAAGCAGGGCATTAACTGGAAGGAGCTTGGCAGAGCTGTTTAGCCAAAGGGTCGAGTTCTAAATCCTGGCAGAGACCATTCCTTTGAGTTACATTCTTCTATGACTTTGTAAAAGTCTGCTTTTGACTGTAACCCTCCATTTCCACCAGCAGAATTGAGATTAATATATCCTCTGAGCGAGAGAAAGAATTATTTTAGATGAAGTTGTTATAAACCCTTTGGTCATCATTACCCTCAATTGCAGCCATATGGAATTTGGGGTAGTGGGAATGGAATTGGGGGTGCCCTGACTACAGCTGGGCCTTGGTGGCTCCCTGAATAACATGGGAAACTGACTTTTTTTTTTTTTTTAAAGCTATGCTGGTTTGGGCTTTAAAAAAAATTTTTTTTTTAATTGTGTGTGTCTGTGTAGGTGTATACACATGAGTCCAGATGCCCACAGAAGCCAGAGGCATCAGATCTCTAGAGCTGGGTTACAGGCAGTTACGATCTGCTCAGCATGGGTACAAACAAACAAATTCAGGTCCTCTTCAAGAGAAATACGTGTTCTTAACCACCAAGCAGTCCCTCCAGTCCCAGGGCCAGATTTTGATATATCTTTTCTGTGACTTTTTTCTTTTAAGTTCAAGGCACCAGAAGCAAACAACAAAAGAGAAATTTCCTTAATTAAACAAGGAGAAATAGGCAACAGATGCCCAACATGGCTGGAAACTCCATTGTAGGTAGAGTGCGGCCTCTGGGTGCAGTGCAGTGAACAGTGCCCCAGCCTCAATTTCTGAAGAAGTAAGCTCTAGCAATCTTTGTCACTTAATTAGTTTTATACTTTTTGGCAACTGACATAATCTTCTCATTTTTCTTTTTATCTGTAAAATAGAACAGCAATGCCAGCCTTGGGTCACGTGGCAACTTTGAGAGAACTTTGTAAAGGAGAGATTAAGTACATTTTCTGGGTGAGTTAACCCACCTTGGATGACCCAGAGCATTAAGTACACTGTGGGGCCACAGAGGGAGGCAGTCTCACTGCCTCCTGGCTCATCCCTTGCTTTCAGCCTTTGCATTGGTTCTGTAATTGGAGCTGGGCTGCCTTGTAATGGTTCCAGTGCACACACCCCGACTGTACCCCTTCATGGCCTTTCCTACCTACACTCCCAAAGATAATCTTGCCTTTGCCTGGTCAGTTTCCCCTTATAGTTACTTCTCTTTCACCCCGAAGTGCACTCATGTCAAGCCAAGACGCTTACCTTCTCTCTGTCCCATCCCTTCTGCTGCCTGCCTTACCACAACAGTTTCATGCAGGGCTCTGGAGACCCATTTCTGCCCTTCTCTCCTGGCCCTGGGTGTGGCTCCGCTTTGCTCATGGTCCCTTTGTCACTGACAATGGGAGCCTTCTTGCTTCATCTTGTAGGGTGCTTTCCCTGTCTCATTGCCAGCAGGAGATGGAAACCTGCCACTTTTGAAAGGTCCCATGCTACAAGTGAACTTCAGTTTCCAGTTTGAGAAAGCAGAAACAGGACAGTCATGTTTTTACCCTTCTCTGCTAATAGCAATTAATAATAGACATTAATAGCGGAAGTAACTACAGCGCTGGCTCTATCAGCAACAACACTCATCATTGCCATGGCAGTTAAAATTTATTGTCACTTTTTGCAACCATGCAAGATGATTTTTTTTTAATGCGCACTGTATTATTTAAACCTTAAGACCACTCTATGAGATTACTAAATGACACTTTCTTATGTTGACTTGATAAAAACTGAAGCTGAAACAGTGTAGACACCAGACAATTAGAGACACCACATTGAATGCCGGGTGTGTCGGGTTTCACACTCCGCTGCTACATGTTCTGGATTACACTGATTAGCTCCTAGGGCTGAAGCCTTTGATGTGAACGCTCACTTGAATGAAGCCAAGACAGACGTGAAAATTCAGTAGACAGGCAGGACTGGCAAGACACCAGCCTCTGATGCTGGGAGCCTTCTCCCCCATGTTGGTTGCCGTAAGGTAGGATGGGGACTAGCGACTGACTGTTGCAGAAAGATACCTGTCCTGTCTAAAAATGGGTCACTGTGCCAGGCAGTGGTGGCCCTTGCCTTTAATCCCAGCTCTTAGGAGGCAGAGGCAGAGGCAGGCTGATCTCTGTGGGTTTGAAACCAGCCTGGTCTACAAGAGGTAGTTCCAGGAAGGCTCCAAAGCTACACAGGGAAGCCCTGTCTCAAAAACAAAACAAAACTAAACAAAACAAAAACAAAATAACAACAACAATAAAAAACAAAACAACAAAAAACCCACCAAAAAAACCAAACCAAAACAAAAAAAAAACCCACAAATAAATAAATAAATAAAAATAAAAAGGGTCACTGCTAGTCAGCACCCAATCTCCTCAGAGAATGAGTTTTTTTTTTTTTTTTTTTTTTTTTCCTTTTGGACATAGATTTTAAAAGATGAAGATTGGATTTTATAGTTCTTAATGTCCTAGTTATTAAATATTGACATTTAATGGAAAACCTTTAGAAACCTAAACAAAACACTGCAAAGGTTAGAGTAATTATGTCTGGGGACTGTGTTTGGTTTGGCTCATTCCCTGTTTGGGCTTAGGTCTTATAATGTTTTACTATTTCAGTGAGTAGTAGCATGGATCGAGAGATGTGTTCTTTGCTATTCCCCAGCAGTTGTACCATTCTGAGCCGCTCTGTGATTTATTGCTTAGGCAAAGACTTTGAACCCAACCCATTTGATTGAATATGCAAGAGCAATGCCTAAGTACCTACTGCGTGCCACCCACCTCGCAAGTATGGCTTTCATTGAATCCCCTTAGCGTTCCTGTTTGACACCTAAGGGAAAGAGATCTGATTGGTTAAGAATGGCTGCAACAACTTGCCTCAGTCACATCTCCAGTGTTAGGGCAGGGCTTATGTCCAGAGGCACTCTGCCCTGAAGGTCTCCTTCGGGCATGGGTCAGGCTCCCTGTGCTCAGGGTGAGTTTTTAGTTTCAATGGAGACAATCCCTCTAATCAAAATGCTGTCTGTACACTACCAGAAATCCTTCTCTTTTACACTGTCACCCTGCCTGAAATTCTACCCTTGAGGGATTCCTTTGTGCTACAAACAATGTCCCCGGTAGGTTCCACTACAGGCTTTCTTCTTTCCAGGGTGGATGTGGTTGCTCAAGTTACCTCTTTCCAGAATCTCGCTGAAAGCATGGGAACTTTCCTGGATACTGGGAGACAGGGACCATTCTGGGAATCATGAGTCATGCTCAGTCATGGTGGCTGGATGGTGGAACAGAGGAGTGCCTGAGCAGGTCTCCTGCTGCTGCTGCAGTGGGAATTTTGTTTTTGTTTATTACTTTTTCTTATTTTACATATTGATCCCAGTTCCCTCTCCGTCCCTCCCTCCGTCCCTCCCTCCCATGCTCCCCCAAGTCTCCCTCCTATCCTATTCCCCACCCACTCCACAGGGAGGGTGAGGCCTTCCAGGAGGGAACATCAAAATCTGTCAAGTCATTTGGAGTAGGGCTAGCCCATCCCTCCTGCTTCTAGGTTAACAAGTATCCCTCCATGGGGAATGTGCTCCCAAAGTCCTTTCGTGTACCAAGGATACATCCTGGTTCTACTGTCAGAGGTCCCTTAGACTGCCCAGGCCTTTAAACTGAAACCCATATTCAGCAGGTCTGAGTTAGTCCTATGCTGGTTTCCTAGCTATCAGTCTTAGGGGCCATGCTCTTCCATTTGTTCAGGTCAGCTGTTTCTGTGGGTTTCTCCAGCCTGGTCTTGACTCTTTTGCTCATCTCTCCTCCCTCTCTACAACTGGATTCCAGGAGTTCGGCTCAGTGTTTAGCTGTGGGTGTCTGTTTCTGCTTCCATCAGCTACTGGATGAGGGCTCTATGATGGCATTTAAGTTAGTTATCAATCTCATTATGGGGGAAGGGCATTTAAGGTAGTCTCTCCACTATTGCGCAGATTCTTAGTTAGGATCATCTTTGTAGGTTTCTGGACATTTCTCTAATTTCATTTTTCTCTTCAAACCTATAATGGCTCCCTCTATTATGGTATCTCTTTTCTTGCTCTCCTCTATTCATCCCCTGACTCAATCTTCCAGGTCCCTCATGTTCTCCTCTCCCCTCTTTTTCTCCCCTTCTCTTTCTCTTAACTCCCTCTCCACTCACTGCCCCCCCCATATGCTCAGAAGATCTTGTCCCTTTCCCCTTCTATGGGGGCCATTGTATCCTAGCTTCTCTGGCGGTATGAATTGTAGGCTAGTGGTCCTTTGGAGCAGGAAAGTTTTAGGAGAAGAACATGACAGAGTTTTGTTATCAGAGTAGGGTAAGTGAACAAATTTTAGTCATCAGAATATGGCAGAAACAAGGTGGTCACGTTTACAGAGTGAAAATTTGTGTGATAATGAGGCACTTGCAAGAGAGCAGGGGATGGCTACCTGGCTCTCCAAGACCCCTCCATGGGAGCTTGGTCTTTCTCATGTTCCTGAAGTGATGAGGAATATGGGGTTTTCAAGATGTCTTCTGCAAAGGAGAGTGAGAGGCTGAAAGAGTTTATGTGATTCATGGCAAGGATCCTCTGTCCTGTGTGAGGCCTTAATACTGACTGTATTTCATTACACAGCTTTGGTCCCAAAATGTTTGCTGTGCTAAGTCCGATAGAATTTTCTCATGCTTGTGGCTCCCACCCATATTTTTGGAGATTCCTGGGAGCTCAATTTTCCTCTCTTTTCCTTTCACTTTGGAAATCCAGGATGAAAAATTTGTTCTTTTGTTGTCGTTCAGATGCAACTTGGCATCATGAAGTCAATACCTTAACTGTTGTTCAATGGAAATTGTTGCTTCACTTAAACAGTAAATTGTCTTTCTACAATTCTTGAATTTTTCAAGAATATAAGAGTAACGCTTGAATGTACTTGCGTATTGACTAACCAGGATTTACCGTGGGCAAACAATCTTAAAATTGTGCATACTGAGTAGGGTCAGGCTTAGTGATATGAAATATGAGTATGGACCCTTGTAATTTACACAGCCCTCTCTGGTCAGTTCTCAGAGTCCCTTGTGGGAATTGAAGTGTAAATTTTACAAAGAAGACTATCATTGCCTAGGAAATCTCGGAGGCTTTTTGGTCACTAGTGGCCAAATGGCAATGCGACCCTTTAAAAATCAAGTGTTATATGTTATGGTTTGAATATGTCCTCTAAAACTCCATGAGTTGAAAACCTGGTGCAACTTAGTTGGCAGGTGAGACCTTTGGGAGGTTACTGAAGGCAAAGTCCATACAAGAGCTTAATCCATACACAGATCAATATGGGTACAGAAAACTCTCAGGCAAGCTTGCTGTACCTCACCGTGTTGTACAGCCATACCATTATCCATTCAGAAGACCCTCACCAGCTGTTATCCAGATGCTGGAGTCATATGCTTAGGTTTTCCAGCCACCAGAACCCTGAGTTAAATAAACCTCAATTCTCAATGAAGAACTCAGCCTGTGATATTCGGTTACAGTAGCAGAAAGATGAACCAAGCCATTGTGGAATTACTCCATTTGTCTAATCCACAGCCAGGTACTGGGAAAGGCTTTTACGGACGAACTGCTTTATTCTTTGTGATATGCTTGGAAAAAAGAACCATTTATTTAGTTCCCAAGAAAGCTGGTTGAGAGCAGTGTCTTTTAATAGGACATGTCCTTCAGGGATTCCTCTTTAAAAGCCTGTCCACCTCTGTGATCCGTTCCTCCTCAGCTCATCTGTTTAACGTTGGCGCCTTTTTTTCTGAATTGAAGCCATCCATGTTCTTGGCATCAACATGTTTCTGTAAAGTCTCTTTTTATCCATTTTCTTCTGTTCTAAGGCTTGGCCCCACTTGATCTCCCTAGCCTGCAGTCACATGGGATACTATTCTAAACACATCATGGGATTGTGCACCCTGGATGGGAGTGTCTATTTCCCAAGGTCTTCCCTCCCCAGACTGTACAATTCAAGGCTCACCTTACAAGGCACCTGCACCTTCCTTTTCCAGCCTGGCTTTCAACCAAAATCAAAATTAGGCTGTTGACCTGGGGACTCCAATGGCACATTGTGTATCTCTTGAGAGTCATGACCCCTGGCTCACTCTGCAGACCAGTGTTCTTCCTTGTGGAACAATCCAGGCACTGTTAGATTTTCTGTTTATCTCAAATCCACAGCAGTCCAAATACGTTTTCCTCCTCTTTAATGAGTGAGTCATCCTGGCACTTTCTCACACTTTCCCTGTCATCCGTACTTCCTTCTGCACAGTTACTCACATTCAGCAATTTAGGAAATGTTGTAGTTACCTTTATGTGGTTGTAAGAGGATTTACAGATGCTGTTAACGTCTTTAAAAACTGAAACCACCTCCACAAGATGGAGAGGTGCCCAGATGTACATCTGGGCAAAGACTCCCTGGGTTGTAACTAATGCCTGTGATGTGAGTGTCTAGAGAGTAAAGGAAAGCCGGAGCAAGATCCTGTTCTCGGTGGGGGCTTCATTGCCACAGTGTGGCAATGTGTAACCATAGACATTACACACAGTGTGGCTGTGTGTAACCGTAGACAGCCAGCTGCCATCAGACCCTCCACAGATAAAAAACAGTAACAACTACAGCTTATGGGAGATTTAAAATCACCAAGTTCATTGGAAATGTAGAGTGATACCAACTACTGCTACTTCAGAACACTGTTTTAAGGATTGAAGTTGTCCTGAGATTGCAGTGAAAGTAATATAGAAGTAGTTTATAAATTGTGGATGCTGTGATACAATGTGCTAAGACATGTCTTGTTGAGACTGTGTAATAACAATGCTGGGTAGCACTGGTGTAAAGCTCACAAGTCAGCTGCTGGGACATGGGGCCTGTGCTTCATTCACCACCAGCCCAAGGCCTGGTGTGGGCGGTATGCTCAGCAAGGACTGGATGAGTGAAGAAACCTGTGGACACCCACAGTAGGAAGGGGAATGCTCTGCAGAGAGTGACCTCATACTGTAGGGGAGGAACCGATCTGACCAGAGCTACCAGTGAGTCAGCAGCAGGAAGTAGATTTTGTCTGAGATGACAGACAAATTATGGCCCTACACTGTCAATGGTATGATGAGGTCATCACTTCAGTCTCGCAGGGAGAGAATATTAGGTAAAGGGAAGAATCTGAAACCAATCATCTTTTCTTTTACTCCCAAACTGAATCCTGATCTTCAAGTCCTCATCCAGGTCTTATCGCTTCACACCTCTAGTTTTGTCTCTTGTTGATGTGGAAATTCTGTTGCCTGAAAGTCTTACCTGGGTCACTATGCCTTATACTAACTAACTACAACTTTATTTACATACACGTCCCTGCAAGGACATTGTTTAATGTAGTTAACACAGCTTCTTTTGAGTTCATACCATGACAATTGCATCAAGAAATTTCATGATTAACCAATTGTGGTGTTGAACACTTTTAATCCCAGCACTGGGGAAGCAGAGCCAGGTGGGTCCCTTGTGTGTTTGAGGCCAGCCTGGCCTACAGAGTGAGGTTTAGGACAGCTGGGGCTTTAAATCCCCACAAAAATTTCATGTTCAATCTTATTTATCTTATTATTTAATTACCCTTAGAAGTTATAGGTTCTTAATAGAGGGAATCTCGGATCATTTTATTCATGAACAATATCATTAAGTGCTGGAATGAGCAATGTGGAGTAACAATAAACTGTGCTTTCATAAGTAAAGAAAGAGCTTGCTCAATTTTTCCAGAGTGAAGCCATTTAGATAAATAGTAGTATAGAATAAAGCCTCATTACTTTGGTAGTGAATGATTAATTCATCTATGTCATTGTGATTAAATATTCTCTAGGATTTTGTAGTAGTTAAAACTGACCTAATATATTTTAAGACTAAGAATATAGACATTTTACAAATAATATTGATCTTTTAATTAAAGTTCATGATAAACATAGACTATTCTTTTAAAACACAAACATTTTTATTGTATTTATTGGAGAAGAGCATAACTCTCATCAGTAACAAGGGGGAAGTTGCCATTCATGCCCCATGAAGGTAGGAGATGTGACCCTTGTATTCCCTTCTGTGGCTCATGGAGCACCAGCAGGTAATAAGAATCCAATAAATCATCGTCAAATGACACAATCCACATATTACAGTGCTGCCTGCTCAGAAAACAAGTCTCAAATAATGGCCATTACATGAGCAATAGCTTCCAGTTTGTGATGTGGGGAAACCTCGGTGCTATATGGAGATGCTGAAGGATTCTGCAAATAGTAAATTACTTTCTGTCACATCTGACACATTGCCTAGACATGTTTGTTCTTAGTTATAGAGCAGTCCAGTTTAGGCAAAATCAAAACACACTGGTTGAAGAATACCAAGAAGGCAGGGAAGAGGAGGAGAAGGAAAAAAGGAAGGGGAGAACATGGAGGAGAAGCAGCAGCTGCCACAGCTGCCACCATCTCCAGAGAGAGGGCAGCTGTCTCAGCACAGGGCACCTCCCCTAAGGTCCCTACCCCATCTCTGGGTGGGAGACATTCACTTTGGGTCAGTGTTAGTGGAAGCATGCTGAGGAAGCTATGAGGGTTTAGATATCACAACAGATCCAGGTCGACTGCTTCCAAGCTTTATTGGGTCTTGACTTTAAAATCTTGGAGGAGAAATTCTGTTTATGATAGTTTCACTGTTAAAAGTATCTGAAACCTGTTTTACCTCATTATTTTGCAGCCCACCACCCTCTCCTGACCCTACAAATTTTTCCCCATCTGGTCTTGCTCGGCACCATTGCATCTGTTCCAAACTTGGACTCCCTGCCTGGTCTTTCCCCTATTAACCCTCCCCACAGGCCCAGTTGGCTCTGAGATTTCCCAGTCAGTGTGTTTGATAGACCTTCGGTGCTTCTACTTGACCTTCACTGAATGTCCCCCAATGAGAGAATGCCCTTCCGTCTCTGTATCCGGGAGAAACTGTGCTTTGTAGTGTACAAGTTTCAAGGCCATTAAATGGAAGGTATTTTAAAATCTACTTTTAAAAGGTTTTCATTTATGGACAAGAGGCAGTTACTCTGGTATCTATTGTGTTGTAAGCCCTATGCGAATGTAGTAGAAGTTCTTCAATTAACTTCTTTCACAAAGCAAACACCTTTAATCATCAGAAACCTTGAATGTTCTCTGATACAAAAGCCAAAAAAGTGATGTTGATCAGTAAGAACACTCAGGGGTGTTGAAGAATGGAATGCTGGGTATGGTTCTTCCTTCGTTCCTGTGCAGTCAATTAAGATGTTTGGTTCCTGGGCTGCAAAGGTGACCCCAGTCGGGTCAGACAGTAACATTGTGTTTCTGTGACCACAAGAGGTGCTAACTCACAGCTTCTGCCTATAACTTCTGTTCTAAATTAGAGCATATATGAGAAATGTTCTAGAGACAATTTTTGTGTCTCCCACCCAACATACACATGCCTTGAGATAGAGTCTCTCTATATTTTGTCCCAGGCTTCCCTAAGCTCAAATGATCCCCCACCATAGCATCCAGAGGCATCCTGAGCATTTGGGGTTCGAAGTGCAATCAGTTGCAACAAAGGTCGGGAGTATAATTTGAATCTTGAGAAAATTATTACAAATAAAGCCAGAGGTCAAGACAAATTCTAGTCAAACATCACTGGATATATGTGGGCAGGGCTTTGGTCTTTTTGTCTTTTCTTTTGTTCATTGAGACAGGTTTTCTTTGTAGCCATGGCTATCCTGGAATTTGCTCTGTAGACTAGTCTGGATTAGACCACACAGAGATCTTTCTGCCTTTGCTTCCGAAGTGCTGGGATTAAAGGCGTGAACCACTATTGCCTGGGTAGGGCTGTGGTCTTAATGAGAATTCTTCATGTAGATCTATGGTAAGATTATTTTAATTTTTTTGGTGTTTTTTTTTTTTCAAAACAAGTTTCTCTCTGCAACAGCTCTGGCATACTTAGTACCCAGATCTCATTTTCTAAATCCTTTCCCTAAAGATCCCAAATGCCTGGGGAAAATATTCAGATCAAGACCATACCCAGAAAAGTCCAAGATGAGCGTAGAAAGTTATGCAGAAGCAACGATGCAATCAAGGAAGATTTTAAGTAAACATGATTGTCCAAAACCATATATGTACTTTCATATTGCTGATATAGTTATGATTTGAATTAACTACCCAATATTGATTATGATTAGCAAGAACTACAATAAGAATGTAGCAGATTGTTGGGGTAGAGATGGATGGGAAGTAAAGATGCTTGAAGGTGGATGCCAACTGAAATTTACTGTGACAACGAGGAAGCAAGAATACTTGGAAGGAGAAGAAGAAGGAGCATATGTATAGCAATCCCAGAGAATGGATTATTCAGTGTCTTTAGGGATTGTGTTAGTTACTTTCCTGTTGCTATGGTAGAACACCATGATTAAAAGTAACTTAAGGGAGAAAAAGTTGACTTTGGCTTATGGTTCCAGAGGGGTAAGATTCCATTATAATGGGGAAGCATGGCATCAAGCATGAACAGGAAGCTGAGAGAATACATCTTCAACTTTTAGCATGATGCAGAGAGAGAGAGAGAGAGAGAGAGAGAGAGGGGGGGGGGGATTTGAAGTAAGGCTATGAAATCTCAAAGCCTGACCCTGGTGATACACTTCCTTGAACAAGGACAAACCTGAACATCTCCAAACAGCATAGCTAACTGAAGAGCAAGTGTTCAAATGTATGAGCCTGTGGGGGACAGTCTCCTCTAAACCAGCTCATTCTACTCCCTGCTTCCCAGAGGTCCATGGTCATCTCACAATGAATTTAGTTCAACTTCAGAAGTCCTCATACTCCTTCTCAATTTCAACACTGTTTTAAGTCCTAAGTCTTTTCTGAGACTTGAGACAAAAATCTCTTACAATGAGCCCAGTAAAATAAAAGAGCAAAATATGTAATTACAACATAAAATGGCAAAGAATGCTCTCTCATTCCCAAGATGGGAATGAGGGCCTAGTGAGGACATACTGGGCCAAAGCAAGACTAAAGTCCACCAGGGCAAATATCAAATCCTGTAGCTCCTTGATTGATGTCAAAGGGCTTACATGGCTCCCACAACCCAGCTTTGCTGCCTGCTACATACATCTCTTTCTTGGGCTGGCTTCACTCCCTTTTGCAGCTCTCCTTGGAAGATGTCTCACAGCTCTGGCATCTCCAGCATCTTGGGGTCTCCCTCATAACTCAGACTTTACTCAGACAGTGTTGCACCATGGCCTCTCTCAGGGCTTCCTGCTCACTTAGAGCCTTAGTGAAGGGACTCCCCTGATATACTCTGCCAGGCCTCAGTGACTTCCTAAACAACAGAGGAAAAGTCCATTATCCCCTCACGCTTGCATCTTTTGTGTCTCTAAAACTCAGACCCTTGAATTGCATTTGGGATGGCATTTTTATTCAGTTGCTTTCTAGGAGCAGAACCCTTCTGAGGCCCTCTTTCCCAATGTGGAAACTTAGCTGGGTGAAGTCTTCCCCTGAAGGTACTCTTTCAACACAAGCCTTTCCCTATGCAAATGATATGCTTGTATTTCTTTCTGTGCCACTTGTCCTTTTTCATAGTCAACCTGTATAATGGATATCAGTTACAACCATGCCACACACTCAATGTTATGCTGCCTCAAAAATCTCATCTGGCCCCCAAATTAGTCCATCACCGTTTAATTTAGCATTACGCAAATTCTTAAGAACAAGGACAGAAGTCAGCCAGATTCTTTAATGAGGCAGCACAGGAGTGGCCTCTGGCCCAGTTGCCACATCACCCTCAGCACTCCTGTTTTCTAGGCTCCTATTAGGACAGTGCTGAAAGCCCTGTTTACTGTTTTTCTAGTCCAAAGTTGCGGAGCCTCCCACTTTCTTCTGAAAATCATCACGCCCAGGTTCTTCACTGCAACAGCCCACTCTCAGGCCCCAGCTTCTCTGTTAGTCACTTTTATGTTGCTGGGACAAAATACCATGACCATGGCAACTCAAGGAAGATGGGGTTTATTCTGAAAGACTCACAGAACATGGACCCTCATGCCCAAACTCAGGAAAGGCATCCCCCCCCCAATCACGCATGAGAAGCCGTCTTGATGTAAAAGCATGAGGTCTTTTATATTCCAAGTGCATTGGGGTCCACAGTCATGCCCCACACAGGGGTAGAGGACTGAGGACCCTGAGTGCAGAATTGAGACAGCTTTTATAGGATTAAACAAAGCCCGCACATTTTAAACCAATCATCTCATAGCATCCAGAGCCCACACGGTGCAGACCAATCAATTTAAACCACCCATGCCCACACTTTATAGACCAATCAGTTTCCTATAGCCCCGGAGGCTCGGGTTCCTGGGTGGGGTGACAAAGCTCATGTACTCACAGGTCCTGTGGTAAACAGCAAAGAATGTGACCTGTGGCCTATTTACTGGCTGAGGGCAGGGTCTGGAATTTAAGGTTTAAACTTCTAGCTTCTTGGGGTCATTGGAGAGTTAGGGTGTATTTTTCCATTCTTACAATTCTAGCTCACAGTTCCAGAGGGGTAAGAGTCTATCATGGTGTGATAGGTAGACGTGGTAGCAAGCAGCAGGCGTGGTGGCATAAGAAGGAGGCTGTAATATTACATCTTCAAGTGCAAGCACAAAACAGAGAGAGCAAACTGGAAGTGGAACAAGATTGTGCAATCTCAAAGCCCACCTCCATCCATGTAGTTTCCTCCAGCAAGGCCACACTCTCAAAACTTACTAAACAAGCTGGGGAGCAAGTGATCCGATCCATGAGCCTAGGAGAGACATATTTTGCTCACATTAACACAGGGACAGGGCATTGATATTTGTTAAGAATTGTGGCAGAAGTAGTATGAGATAGGGAAAAAATGAGCTTGGGTACCAGGATGTATGAAGAGATGGACTTTCAAGCATCTCTTCATGGATTGTAGGGGTCGTGAGAAAAGTTCTTAACTTGATCTTATGCATGACTAATTTGCCTTCATGAGATAAGTGGTGGTGGACCTGAAGAGGGCTAAGCTTTGTTTTTCTCCAGGATTTCTTTCTTTTTTCCTTTCTCTTTCTTTCTGTAATAAAATAAACATAGAAGGTAATATATATATTGCTATGGTGACAAGAGTGAAGCCGGTAGTTTGAAAACTTGTTTTTGGCTGGTGAGTTGGCTCAGTGGACAAAAGCATTTGCTAGCAAGCCTGATGACTTTATTTCAAGGTCCAGAACCCAAACAGTGGAAGAGATAACAGACTCCCAGAAGTTCTCCTTTCAGTACTGTATGTACTCTGTGTTGTACATGCTCCATCCCATGTACAAATTAAATAAATGAAAACAAAACCCCAAACTCAGAACATCTAGTTTAACCCTTTTCTAAGTGTGAATGTGTAAATGAGTTATTTAAGCCCTGTAAGTGTTAGTTTCCTCACCTACTAAGTGGGTCTGATTGCAGCTGTTGTATGGTGTGATGTACACTGTACACTGTTGATGGTCCCTTTTAGTTCTCTTCTGTTTTGCCCACTCCACCACACACACACACACACACACACATTTTAATGTCAGATGAACAATTCTATTGTAGCTAAAGAGAAATAAAGCTATCCTCTAAGATCTTGGCTGGGTGTACTTTAACTAATTTTGTATAAATGGGACAGTAGATTTAGAATAAAGAGCCAGCCATTAGTCCCTTAGGGTTTTTGGAAGATGCTTCATCCAGGAAGGAAGGAAACAATGCAAGGCCTTCCTTTTCATTATGACCTTGTTTGGCAGATGGGCAGCGCCAGACAGATGGTGATGGGTCATGCTCCTTTTCTTTTCAAGTGACCCTTTCTTGCCAAAGGACACTTGGGGCTCCAGGAAGGATGCTATGCTCTCTAAAGAGATGCCAGAAGGTTTGTTTGACCTATGGAAGTGTGAAAAGGTGAAAATTCTCTGCAGGTACCATAGAAGCTTGACTAAGATGTAGCCCAAAAGAGATAAAGGAAGGCTGCTATCCATTTGGCATTTGGACAGACTGGCTGAGAGATTTAGAAACCCCTTATCTTATTTGCAGCACAAGTCTGTCTCTGTTATTAAATGTTTTTAGACTATATACTTTTATGTTTTTTTTCAGGTTTCCTTATAGTTTATTGAATACCTATGCCACCCTATTTAATTAATCCCCAAAAGGAAAAGCATTTATTAGCCAGGTGTGGTGGCTCACTTCTGCAGTTCCAGCACTTGGGAGACTAAGGCCTGAGGGATAACTGAGTGTTTGGGCAACCAAAACTAAAGATGAGAAAAAGGCATCTTTATTATATTTTACACTATAATTAATATCATGGTTCTTTTGTGTGTGTACCCCTGATTATAAAATTAGTATGAATTCCTGGAAATGGAAGCACTGGGCTTTCATTATAGGTCACCCAATTAGCTTCTAGAAGGTTTCACCAATATGTATTTTCTGTATGGTATCAACTGAATGTTATTTCTCCTACTTTTGTCGAACCATGGGACTACTATTTAAAAAAAAGTTCTTAGAATTTTCATATAATAAGCAATAATATTAGCTAATATATTTATATTTATAATGCCAAACACTATTCTAGTGCTATTTTAGAATTCTAAAAGGACCTCCCAAAGAAAACCTACTTCCAGTACATACCCTGTGTAACTCTTGGGAGTTACACTGTTTGTCCTGTGGTACCGCTATCTTATGTTGCCAAAGAGACTGGGAGATGTCATTAAGGTCCCCATTAATTGACAATTAAGAAAAAATAGTTCTGACCTTTTCACAAGAATAGTTTCCAAGTCTTAGGACTTGAGAAGAAATCAAGGGATTCTAAGTATGTCAAGGAGTTGATGAGAGAGCGACTTTGCCTGGTTGTCTTGAAGATGGAGGCAGCCACCAGATAATGAAAGCAAGCAGCCCACTGTCCCCCATCCTGTCCTGGCTTATAATAAGCAAGTACATGAGAACTTCTATCCGAACACCTCAGGTAATTGCATCTGACATGGATAGTTTTGCAAGTAGCTTTTTGCTCAAGAACAGACTGGTTGCACCTTCGGTTTCAGCTGTGCCATGCTTCGAGGAAGGAGCTCACATCATGAGCTAAGATTTTACAAAACCTGGCACACACAAGCCAGGTGGAAGGAGATTCTGTGGCCAAATTTGAGTAACAGGTCCCCTGTCCTTAGTAGGCCCCCAGATCTTAGCACAACTGACACCACAATAGTAGTACCATTTGGGCCATAAAACTTAACACATAGGCAGCACCATCTGCCAAAACAAGCAAAGAAAAGATCTAATCCACTGAAGTCCATAGTTCTGGAAAAGTCTCTAACTGTACTAATCTTGGTTTTTGGCTTATGTAGTTCTGCTTCTGACTAACTGTTCTTGCTAATTGAAGTATGTCAACCCAGGGTATGGTTTTTGTGCTTAAGAGCTCACTCTAAGAAAGGTTTTGGTGTGCACTGGCCACTGGCTAATAAGACTTTCTATGGGCATAACCCCATGTCCAAGAAGCCTTCTCTGGTGGATGTTCCACAGCAGTAGCTGATAGTAAGTGATTGTATATAGTGAGTTTGGGTAAATAAATGCATAAATTATGTATCTAGTGAGTAAACCTCATTAATTTCAAAGTTACCTCTTTATAAAACACCAATTACAAGCAAAAAGAGTAATTTGTGGTGGGGTTTTTGATAGAAACTGCTTTAATTAAATGTTGGAAGTGACACCAGGGACAAGTGGGAATCAGGCTGCAATATGAAGAGGACATCACTCCTGTCACAGACCTAACATGCATCTAATCAGAAGGAAATACCAGACAAACCCAGCTTGAAGGGCAATCCACAGAGGAAACTGGCATGTAATCTGCAAAGTGTCACGACCATCGATGTCAAAGGCAGATGGAGCATCATGACTGACTGAAAGAGGCTAAGAGACATGGCCACTGAACGCAGGGCTTGATTCTGAACGGGGGCTCTTGCTGTGAAGGACATTGCTAGAGCAATGGGAAAAACTCGAGTGACAAAGAGGACGAATTGATAGCAACATCACCAATGTTAGATCTTACTGAGGGCTGTCTGGTGGCTACATGGAAGACTGTTTTGTTTTTGGGATGACACTCTCAAGAATGTAGGAGTGATGGGTAATGAGGGCAGCAACTTCCATGAAATCGAAGCCTCCCCCAGAAAATAGATTTCTTTCTACCATGCTTTTAGCTTTCCATAAAGTCAGTGATGATTTCAAAAATATAGAAGTTAGTGCAAAATAAATCTTAAAGAGGAAACTTCCTTCTTCTTTTTAAAAAATAGATGATAAATATAGAGCAAAAAAATTATTGTATTTACATTGATTTTTCCCCCCTGTGGCATTTTTATGTGTAGCTTTGCAGTCATTTACAAAGCATGCATGCGTATATTTACTATGTTTTTATACTATGTATATATAAATATACGCATGCATGTGTTAGGGTTCTCTAGAGGAACAGAATCTTTATATTTATATAAATGGGATTTATTAGAATGGGTTACAGGCTGGACTTGTCCAGCTAACCCAACAATAGCTGTTTACCAATGGAGGTTTCTAGAATCCGGTAGTATTTCAGTCCACAAGGCTGGATGTCTCAGCTGATCTTTAGCATAAACTGGAATCCCAAAGAAGGATGTTCTAATGCCAGTGAAGGAATGGACTTGCTAGTGAGAGCAAGCAGGCAAAGAGAGCAAATTTCCTTCTTCCATGTCCTTTATATAGGCTGGCAGCAGAAGGTGTGGCCCAGATTAAAGGTGGATTTTCCCACCTCAAAAGATCTGGATCAAAAGTGAGTCTTCCCACTTAGAGTGATTTAATTAAGAAGAAATTCCTCACAGGTATACCAAGACCTCTGGTTTTAGTTGATTCCATATGTAGTCAGTTTGAAAACAAAGAGTAGTCATTACAAGTCTATCCCTTGTCAACTAGACCCACAATCATATCTCCTTATGTCATGCTTAATTTTTAAATGAAAACAATAATATCCAGGTCATAATTACACCTAACATGATATAATTATCCTATGCACAATCCCAAACACATTATATATTTAATGAGGTCATAATTAGGCCAAACATGATATAACTATCCTTCATACAACCACAAATGCGTGATAAATTTGAGAACAGGTAGCAATGTCCCTGGAGGAATGTTCTGTTAGTAACTCAAACTTAAATAAGATAACCACTGATACTGTCTTAATTGATGTTACATTATACAATAAATAAAATGAGGAAAGGCAACACGAATATCTGTACAAAAACATTCTTGTGGCTGGCTCTATTGATTCACATGCCTAAAAGAAAGTCAGTCATGAATCATGATGTTAGAGCCAACATGAACTATATAGTTGACTAGGCTGGTGACAAGCTCATCTCTGTGGCTGTTGTGCTAACAGGGTTTGTTGTTACCAGATAAAGGGGGGACTGGAAGGCCTGCTGGGAACTCAGAAAATAGTCAGGAAGTCACTGCAGGTGTTCTGATTTTTCACTAAGGCAACACTAGGTAGCCATTTTTCCACATTAAAATCTTTCTTTAACAATTGTCCTGCAAAAAAAAAAAAAAAAAAAAAAAAAAATCATAAAAATAGGATTATCATGCATGGTGCCAGGTGATAACTTACTGGAAACTGTGTGACAAGTTTGTTCTTTAGATGCATGTGTGCATCTCTCTCTCTCTCTCTCTCTCTCTCTCTCTCTATCCCTCTCTCTCTCTCTCATAAGTGACAGAGACAGTTAAAAAATGATAGATTCACACCCAGGTGTGGTTGTGCACGCCTTTAATCCCAGTTCTCAGGAGGCAGAGGCAATCATATTTCTGTGAGTTCAAGGCCAGTCTGGTATACAGAGAAACCCTGTCTCAAAAAATCAAAAAAAAAAAAAAAAAAAAAAAAAAAAAAAAAAATAAAAGTAAAAAGTGACAGATTCAAGAACACACAGCAGACACAAAATGTATGCTGGCAGTGGGTTTTGACGCCTGTCCTCTCTGGCCAGTTAAGGAAGGGAGCCTTGTCTGCTCTCTTTCCCTGGGAGCTGCTGGGCCAGTTCCCTGATGCAGGCTGGCAGCTCCTGCCTCTGAGCCCAGTGGAGCTCAGCAAGGCTTGTGCTTCTGCTGGGCTTTGCACCTGCCCAGTGGGTGCTTTCAGATCAAAGTTCTCCCGGGAGGCTGAGCAGATGCCTCTGTATGAGCAGTAGCTGCTGGCCTGGGATGTGCATCTCACCCTTTCCATGGCTCTTATGAGGACAGAAGACATGCTTTCAATTGTGACATAGATAACACCACTACATCCTTTAATAAACCACCAGCAGAAGGTGTGGTCCAGATTAAAGGCAGATCTTCCCACCTCAAAAGACCTGGATTAAAGGTGTATCTTCCCACTTTACAAGATCCAGATTAACAGTGGATTGCTGGGTAGCACTTGGGAGGCAGAGGCAGAGGCAGGAGGGTCTCTAAGCTCAAAGCCATTCTGGTCTATAGAGCAAGTTCTAGGGCAGTCAGAGCTACACAGAGAAACTCTGTCTCATAAAAATGTATGGGTCCCACTTTGCATGATTTAAGAGGAAACATGCATGCACACACATACGCATGCACACACACACACACAAATGTATGCATGGTGTATGAGTTTGTGTGTGTCAGTTTTAGCTACCATAGTATGCTGATGGTGCTCTCACATTGTGACTTACATGGGATTTTCTTAAAGAGTGAAGTCAAATGCCTTTTAGTGAAGCTGTCTTTTTGTTTGTTGTAGACTGTCTGTTCAGCTTTTTTTTTTTTTTAAAGCTTGTCAGCTTTTTTTTTCTTATTAATTTATATGTGTTTTAAAATATACTTCTGGACACACACTTTTATGAGGAAAATGCTTGGACAGCAAATACATTTCCCTAATGTATAGGTTGCCAGTTGCATTTTCATTTCCTTGCAGAAGTTCTTAGTTTAATATTGCCCAACTTCTTAGATTTTCACTTTGGATTAGCTTTTGGTAAAGAAATCTCTTCAGCTCCTGCTTTCTGCCTCCCCAGTGCTGGAATAATTTGTAGCATACCTGATTTTATGTGTGCCAGGGATTGAATCCAGGGTTTTATGCATGCTAGGTAGATACTCAGCTGAGATACACTCCTGGCCTTTTGTAAACATGGGTGTTCCCCTCCCACACAAAGCTCACTCTCTCAGTGTATATGCTCCTGACCTTCAATTCCCTATCCCTCTCAAGTTTACAGGTATATATACCACTGATCTCTATTATTTTGATTGGGAATATTATAGTGAATCATTTTAATTTATCTGGCATTTAATGCTACCAACAAGTGGCAGTTACATTAGATTTTCATATTAATATCATTGACCATTGTAATTCTATCTATCTATCTATCTATCTATCTATCTATCTATCTATCTATCTATCTATCACCTATCTAAGGCGGAGTCTCACTATATAGCTATTCCTGGCCCTGAACTCATAGAGACCTAGCTGATCTGCTTCCTGAGTACTAGAATTAAAGGTGTGTACCACCATTCCTAGCTTGAATCAGAGTACATTTATTTTTCTTTTAGATTTATTTTTATCATATATGTATGAGTGTTTTGGCTGCATGTATGTCTGTGCTCTATGTAAGTGCCTGGTACTTTTGGAAACCAGAAAAATGCATCAGATCCCCTGTCTGGAGCTACAGAGCACAGTGAGTTGGCTTGTGTGTGCTGCGTATAGAACTCAGGACCTTTGAAAGAGTATCAAATGGCCTTATCCACTGAGCAATTTCTCCAGTCCTTGATAGTACATTTAAATTCAAGGAGAAAATCCTATGTACTGAACTCCTCACTGCCCCTGAGTTACATGATGATGGGTCCCTTTTACCTCCATTCCTGCTCCACAGACAAAATCTAGAAGGTAGAACCTTGTTCCTTTCCTCTCCCTAGCTTTAATAAAATCTTAGATTTTTTTCCCCATAAAACAATGTTAAAATCATTGATTGGATGATGTAACATGATTCTTTCCCAAGAGTTTGTGAAGTCAGAGATGGTTGAAGCATTGCCACTGCCATCAAGGGCAGGTTGAAACTATCTAGGAAGGAGATGGAGCCAGGCCTCCCCTAACCACCTCACATTTCTCAGTACCTCTTAGCTCAAATCTCACTGAGGTACAGTGCTACAGTCCCACACATCAATCCGAAAGTGAGGATCCGACTGGGATACAGGGCCCATGTCCTACTGAAGGTGACTGGCTCAGCAGACTTATCAACATCTTCAGAGTTACCACAGCTGCAAATTTGCCTTTAGAGAAGAAGGAGATCAAAGTCTCTCTCTTTTTAATGACCCAAACTTGAGGTGCCTTGTGAAAGGAAACAGGAAGTGAGTGATTTTCTTTTTGTTCCTTCTTTGCTTTTCTGCCACCTTTCCCTCTAAATATCATCTTAACACCTTTAATGGTGATAATATTTCTTATCTTTTTTTTTTTTACTTATTAGCATAGAAATCTTTTCAATTCCCAACTGGCAGTAACACGAAGTGAATAAACATTTCTTACCTATTGTAACTATTTCATTCATTCATGATGAATTAGCATCTACCATATTACAGCACTGTCACTGAGCAGTTTCATAATCTTTGTTGCTAATAGATTGCTATTTTTTATTAAAATTAAAAAACTTTCATATAACATTTACAAGAAAATTGCTTCCTGTATAATTGATCCTTTGTGGAAAAACTATTCATTCTAGAGCATTACAAACCCACAGACATATTCTTTTGCCTTGCATCTTTTTTTGTATTGCTTTTTAGCAGTTTAATTAAGTTGTGAAGTATTTTTTTTTCTTTCTTCTTCCAGTACCACCCACACACCCTTTTACGCACTTTCCTCCAACTATGTTAAAACTGAATGTTCTACTCTAGTGGAGTTTTTAAATGGAGGATCTTGCTAGATGACAATCTCTTGTGCTACTTGTGAAGAGCAATGATAGTGATAGTTTCTAATACATCCATCTTTAGTGTTGTGTAGTTCTCTAGAACAGTTTCTACACTGCTTTAAATGGATGGGCCATGAAGGCTCTTTTCTACGAAGGGTGCTTCATATTATTCCAGAATTTTAGCAGTTGAGAATTTTGTGTGGTTGGAAATGACAGAACCTGACTGCAGAAACTGGGGAATTTATTTTTCCCATAATGCCATGTTCAGAGGGAACAGTGCAGGGTAAGTACAGCGGAGTCTTGATGTCAGTTGCCTAGCTTACTTCTCTGTGATTCTTGTGTATATCGTACATGCAAATAGTCCCTTTGCAATTGTTTTTCCATCTCTGGTTTCACACTTGCATTTCAGGCAGGAAGAACTGAAGAGCAGCATGTGTATGGGTGTGTATATGGGGGGAGCAGCTGCAAGAGAAAGCACATCTGACCCTCAACTTCTGACATCACATTGCTTAAATCCCATTGGCTGTAACTCTACTGCATGGCCATATATAGCCTCAAAAGGACAATATTCTAGCCTTGAACAAAAGCAGGATCTGATAGGAAGGAAGATGAAAGTGGAGAGCGGATGTAAGCACATTACTGTCTCTGCCAGTTTCAAACTTCACATGGTAAAAATTCTCAGCAGTAAATAGGGAAAAGCACATCAAAATTCCATTTAATTATTGAACTTCATAACCTTGCTTGTAGCCTTGGCATGAACAGTTTTCTTTTAATGAACAAGCTGTAATCAAGAGAGAGAGCGATGCGTTTGTGACAGCTAATCACAAGGGAAAGGACAGGGGTTTTAATCATTTGGTTAAAGGAGGTGTCTTAAACAGTTTCTCTTGCAAATCACACCAGTTCTATATGAAATTATATGAGTATGTAAGATTAAATGTAAAGTTAACTAGAAATCTCAGGCTGGCTGTCACATCATTATTGCAATTTAGTAGGGTCATTATACTCCAGAAAGGGGCTGGAGAAATGTTTCAGTTGTTATGAACACTGGCTCTTCTTCCAGAGGATCCAGGTTCAATTCCCAGCACCTACATGGTGGCTCACAACCATCTGTAATTCCAGTTCCAGGTGATCTTCTGCCCTCTTCTGGCCTCCACAGGCACCACACACAGACACATAGTACACAGTCATACACGGTCATACCTAGCCAAAGCACCCAAACGCATTAAGCATATGTTGCTCCAGGAAGTGATCTGGGGGTTCCAGAATGACTGACACATAACCAGGTTTGGGGGCCCTGACAAGTAGAGACCTAACAGAGTGATTAGGAATGAACAGGGCTGGATTAAATAAACAGGGACCTGGATATGGTCTTTCCCCCTTAATTTAGTATATGATAGATGTTCAGTGAACACTGGGGTAAATGCATCCATAAAAGAAGCAATGGTGATGCTCACAAGGTGCTACCATAGGACAGGAAGGGGGAGAATCATCTGTCTGAACTATAAAAGCCCCCAGTAGCATGCTTGAGATGACGCTTAGAAGGACAGGCCAGAGAGGTAGCTTCAGGAAGGGCATTCTAAAGGTCAGTGATGGTGTGTGTGTACAAAGGTGAGGGGGGCATGCAAAAGAGTTCCCAGATACCTGGGGTAGAGGAAAAAATTCTTAAAGAGCTAGAGCTTTAAGTAACACAGACCATTACCATACCACTCTGCAGGTCAGACCTCCAAAATGGATTTCAGTCAACAATATCAGGGTACCAGCAAGGATTTGGGATCACTAGGGGAAGGAGTATCTGTTTTTTCCACATTTGCAGGCTCTAGGTTATCTGCATTGGCCATACACCCCCTCCATCTTCAAGACCCTATATATGTCATCACTCTTGTTTCTGACCTGTGCTTTCATCATCATGTCTCCTTCTCTGACCATGATGCACTGTCTCCCTTTTACAAAGACCCCGGGATTATGCCAGTCATCTGGACAATCCAGCATCCTCAGGGCTCTCTGCTGCCCTCATTTCCCATTGCCATGCAGTGTAGCACAGCACAGGTTCTGAGAACTAGGTCCTATGTGGACATCTCTTGCGGGGGACATCTTTCTTTCATACTATTGTGTGTTTGAGGATCTTCATTTGGCTTAGGATAAGGGATAACCAAGGTTCTAGATTCTTGTCACCTATGCTGAATTTGCACTCTATCCTAGAAGTTAATAAGAATCCACTTGGTATGATGGATTTCTGGTCTGTTTGGATTTTTGAGACATTACTCATTCAAGCAGTTGTAGGATTAAACTGCTGCTAAGAGAATAGATGAAAGGATATTGCAGAGATTTATCTAGAAGATTAGAGCAGTAAGTGATATGGCACCCATACAGCCAGAGACACAGGAAGTGGAAGGAATTGACAAGGGACAGGTGGAATTGTCACAGCAGGTCCTGGTACTTTGGGAAATAAATTTCCAAATGGCATCAGATGGTTGACAAAGTGTCAAATGTGTGAGTGTCCAAATGTCAAATCAAGGAATGAGGAAAGGCAGAGAGTCTCCATAAACAGCAGGGTCACAGACAGCTAGCTCCCTTTTCCATCAGTCCCATGAGCAAGGGCAACATTAGGAACAAAATTTTATTTTTGTTTTATTTTGAAATGGTCTCATTCAAGGCTCAGGCTGGCCTTGAATGTATCATCTTCCTGCCTTAGTCTCATGAGCGTTGGGATTGTACTCACCACCGTCTTCACATGAAATTGTAGGTTTTAGAAATAATTATTTACAGGCTGGAGAGATGGATCAACCATAAAAGGCTAGTTCACAACCAAAAGTATAAGAAGTAATTGCTTACTTTCCTTAAGTTGATTTGCCAAAACTGAGACCCATCATGCTTTCTTGTCAGAATGCCTTGGACTATCAGCACAAGCTGTGTAAACTCAGCCATTCTGCCCTCCCACCTTACAGCACAGAACATATTGTCTAAAGATAGGTGTATATTCCTTTTATCTTAGGCTATTAGAATTATTGCAATGGCTTTGAGAGGTATAAAGGGAGAACAGGGCCGAGTGATCCCATTCTGGCTGCTCTCACTTTTTTCCCCCCTGTGGAATTCTAGAGATTTGCAGAGACTGGCCCATCTTGGCTCTTTCACTGAGTAAACTGCCCCTCTCTACCCAACTCTATTCTCCAACTTGGAAAAGCATTGGGATAATTGGGTTTGCATTTTAATCATTTTTAAAGCCAGGTTGATTTAATCTTTTTGAACTATTGAAAACATGAAAACAGAGACATTTCCAAAAGGTTGACTATATGTGGAATTTGCTTCATAAGCTAATGTTTATGAATTATGAGAGGGGCAGGGATTTTATAGATTTCTTGTCTGATTATTGATTTTGTTTTGCAGTAAAAGGGCAGAATTAATTTTTTTTTTCTAGAAAAGTTTCTTTCTTGGGCCAACACAATGGCTCACTGGGCAAAGGCACTCACTCACCTGCAAGCCCGATGGCCTGAGTTCCATTTCTGGTACCCACATGGTGGAAGAGCACTGTCACTCCTGTGCATTGTTCTCTGACTTCCACATGTGCATGCTCACAGCACGCACAACTCATGCCCACGTGCCCCACATACAAAATAAGTAAATTCATGCTTAAAAATTAAAATATTTTTCTCAGATGCCTCTTTTCAGTACATTGTTGAATATATACATTTTATGGCCATTAAGATCCATGTACATTTATGAACAGGGGGTAAAGCAACAGAATGACAAAGAAAGATGGCCAAGTTATATTATTAAGTAAAAACCAACTTATACAGCTGTGCATATGCCATTATTACACTTGTATACAGATTACAGTTACACTTGTTTGTGCATAGAAATACCTTGGAAATAATTTCAAAGGCTAAATGTAACTGTGTATCAGGACTGAATAGAAATGAATGTTGTTGTTTTTCGAGACAGTGTTCGTCTGTGTAGTCCCGACTATCCAAGAACTCGCTGTGTAGAAATGACTGGCCTTGAACTCATAGAGATCTGCCTGACTCTGCCTCCCACATGCTGGGGTTGAAGGTGTGCACCATCACCACTTGGCCACCAGACAATTTTTTTAAAAAGTAATTTTCTGTGCAATTTGACATTATTTTAAGTAATACCTGTATAATTGAAAAAAATACATTAAGCTGATTATTTGTCATCACAGAACATTAAAGCTGACCTTGAGAATTTCTTTAATTGTAACATTTGAAAACTGTATTTTAGTATATCCTGTCTCTTGGAAAGATTGTAATAAATAGTTCAATTTTGTTTCAGTATACTCTCACACATTTACAAGTTCATGTCTTGCAAGATTCTTGATATAATGAAATTTGGTTTCTTTTATAACTTAAAATAATAGAAAATGCAATAGAGTCTTCCCTATATATACGGTTTAATAACTGCTAGCAGCTATTGTGGAGCAATCTTTTTGTATATGGTGAAAATGTGTTGCTTTCACAGATTTAATAAAGAACTAAATGGCCAATAAATAGGCAGGAAGAAGTTAAGTGGGACATGCAGACAGGGACAGAGCTAGATGAAAAGAAGGGCAAAGTAGCCAGGAGATGTGGGGAGAAGTAAGATGAACATGCCACGCTTGAGAAAAAGGTACTGAACCACATAGTAAAACATAGATAAAAATAATTAATTTAATTTAATAATTAATTAATTTAAGTTGTAACAGCTAGTTACTAACAAGCATAAGCTATTTATGTTGAGCATTTATAGTTAATAATAAGTCTCTGTATTGTTATTTGGGAGCTGGCTGGTGGGACAGAATATTCCACCTACAAATGGCATCTTCTGTGGAGTCTTGAATACCCAAACATAGGGCCGGAGAAGGCTAAGAAAAGTTCTGAACAGGGAGGCAGATGTGGATTCCTAGTCCACAGGTGCTTGTGGTGTATGGAGATGCAGCTCCTGGGAAAACCAGCCAACGCTGTGCAGCTGAGCTGAGCTGTGCCAGTAGCTGACAGCAGTTTAAGATTTGTCTCATGCGATCAGAGAACAATGCAAATGCTCACTAAACACAGATCCAGACAAAAAAGAAACCTCTAAGCAGGCTACAGTGTGTTAAAAAAAATGTACATATGCTTAAGAAAAAAAAGAGAAAGGATATAGACAGTCATAGAAAAAGTATAATTTAATAATAATAAAGTCATTAAAAAGAGTTACCATTAAAAAAATAAGCCCTGTTGAGATGGAAAATACACAGGAAGTCTGGATCCTACATGGTATTGTGTTGACTTTAAATTTTTTGATTACTGATGAAAAAGATCTGCTGAAAGACATTGGATTTTAGAGGCAGCTGGGTTAAACCAACCTATATATTTTAAAATTGTTTTGCCTTTAAAATGGAAGTCAAAAGGTGTGTTGCTTTGGAAAAGAGGTTATGCTTTTGTTCCCACAGAAAACGAAAGGCTGTGGATTTGTTCAGGTTTGAAGAAGATCAGTTTTCATTGGGAAAGACCCACTGAAAATCCGGGCTACAAAAGAAATAAACCTAGAAAAAGTACAAGACAAGTGATGTATATTTTACATGCTCAAACATAAAACAGAACAAAAACATCTTTTGCTGACTTATGTACAACACACAATTTATACTTGTATTAAACACACACACACACACACACACACACACACACACACACACACACTTTGAAAGTTTATGTATTTTCCGAGGAAGGGGACCAGACACCAATGAAAATGGATGCCCCAGGTGATCCAACATCTCTGCTGGCAGTTTTCTCAAGTTCTGCATCCAGAACAGCTTCAAGACTGCTGGCTGAGATGGTCTAGCCTCAGGAATTTCTCTATCCAGGACTTGACCATTATCCTGATTTTCTTAGATTCTCCCAAAGATTCAAGCAACCCCAGACAAAAGGAAGTAGTTTAGAGGAAAGAACACCCACATTCCCAAGAGATGACTTATCAATGCTTGTCATCATTTGGGGGGTGGTTGGTTGCAAGTTGTTATTGGTAGTGGTAAAGACAAAAAAGGGGAACAAAGGAAATTATATTCAGGGTCTAATTTAGAAAAGAAAATTGGGAGAGGGGTATAGAAGTGATGGGATAATAGAGTATACTATTGAATCTACTTTTAAACTTAAGAAGCAACTACTAGTCTTAAATATTTTACATTGGTGAGGATTTTTGTGTACTGATACAAATTTAAGCCACTTATTGCTATTAAACTTGTAGTCATATTAGGTATGTTTTCAAGGTCAAACAGAGATATAGAATAGTGGTCTTCAAACACTTCAGAGATCTATAGAATATGATATTTAAGATGCTTTAATAACATAGTTTTTTTTTTTTTAAATGACATTGAAACAAATCTGTTCCTGGCAGCACCAATCTACTTCAGATGAGATGATGGGCATTGAAGAACGTCCACTTAGAGTTTGCTTTCTTTATGTCAAAAGTTAGCCACTGGGCAAGACTGTATGCTATCCAAATTGGATAAGGAGGAAACAAAAGAAATTGACATTGCACTTGGCCAGGACAAGGTAGGACAGTCCCTTAAATTGCTTCACAGAAAAGTCTGTTGATTCTAGGCTTGTAGGCCTAAGATGGATGCTCTAATGTTACAGAAGAACCTTGGGTGACTGTCCAGGTAGTCTGTCAATTCTATAGTTTTGGAAGTTGTTTGCTCTGCCCTTCCGGTTTACTCAAATAATATTTTATCCTTCTTGGGTCTCTGATGGAGATTGAAATCTCAATAGTTGTAGTTTTCCTTGTTACTAAATTCAGAAAAGAAACAAAAAAGGTGTAAAGTATGCAAAGTTGAGAGATACAAAAGCTTAAATTATTTAGCTAAGAAAATGTTTGTGGTCTAAAATTAAAATAGTTTTGGGTTAGTAATAGGAGTTAGGATAGAAAGTAAATTAGATATAAAACTTTGGACTCACAAAGATAAGGTAGATAAAGGAGTCTTTTCTCTAAATTTGCCAACTACAAATGGGCTAGATATTGTAATTATAATTCTTACCGGATAACTGTTTTTCTTTTTTATATTTTACTATGTTAAAGTTAAAACCTTCCTTTTTAATTAGACAAAGAGGGTGAAATGTTGTGAAACAATCTTTTTTTATACACTGTGAAAATGTGTTGCTCTCATTGGTTTAATAAAGAGCTAAACGACCAATAACTAAGCAGGAAGAGGTTAGGTGGGGCTTGCAGACAGGGAGACAGCTTGGTGATGAAGGAAGGGCAGAATAGTCAGGAGATTTGGAGAGAAGCAAGACAAATGTGCTGTGTTGAAAACAAATGTACCGAACCCCGTGGTGGTACATAGATAAAAAATATGGGTTAATGTAAGTTATACGGGCTAATTAGTAACAAGTATAAGCTAATGGTCAAGCATTTATAGTTATAAGTCTCTGTGTTGTTATTTGGGAGCTGGCTGGTGAGACAGAATATTCCACCTACAAGCAGCGTATCTCTTTGTGTGTGTGTTTGTGTTGTGATATATTTCTTCTTATTTCTTGTTGTGTGATAAAAGTTTAGAAATTGTGCTTAAGCAATCACAAAGTCAAAATTAACTGCAATCCTGTAGTCAGGAGATTTCTACTCTTAAATATGTGGCTTGCAGGGCCTTTCTGCTCAAGATTCCTTTTGTTTCCCACAATGCATATTGCTGCTTTCTTTTCTTTTCTTTTCTTTTTCTTTTTTTTTTTTTTTTTTTTTGAGGACAAATCCCATAAATTCCTTAAGCAGTTTATTCTTAGATACCTTGTTTTAGTTTTTCTTTAGAATAAGATCTTTCCCATCATGTTTGAATTTATCCTTAAGGTATTTGTTATGTAGCAGAGCAGTCTGACCATGATTAGTTATAATCATTTCTCATTTTGGCTCCATTAGTTTTTCCAGGGCAAAACTTTCTCTTATGCAAACTAGAATGCACAGTTTTTCATAGTGCAATAAACATGAAGCATTCTGCTTAGAATGTAAAAGAGGATTTTGGATATTAGGAAAAAATTACCACTCAAGCTAGATTCTAGCCATAATATTTGAATTAACATTTAAAATATTTTGAAAGCTGTCATATGGAACAGATTATAATTTGATATCATATCCAAACTATTGCATGTTGATATCTACATAATAATTGTATGGATATGTAGATTAATCAGTTACCACTAAGATGAGTTTTCTAAGATAACAAGGATTTTACCAAACACTGTAAGACTGTTATTAACTTTTAATATAGCTATAGATTTTCTAATTTTTAAGTCTAAATATAACTTTTTCTCCCTCAGTATATTAAAAGCTTTTCCTCTAGAAAACAGATCAAAATAACTTTTAACATTGTGAAAAAAAATTACTGCATTTTATAAATTATAACTCTGCTACTTATTTTTCTAGTCTTTAGGGAAGTCCTGACTTTTCACCTGCTCTGTAGGTGAAAAGACTTAGTTAAGCCCATGTGTGTTTATTAATTTGTCTCTTTTTTAAACTTTCTTTTTATTTATTCTTTGTGTCTTTCACATCATGCATCTTGATCCTATTCATTTCCTGTCCCTTGTTATCCACTCTCTGCCCTTGCAGCCCCCTCCCAATAAAATAAAATAAAATAAAAATTAAGAGAGAGAAAAAAGGAAAAATCTCGTCATGGAAGCTGTAGTGTCACATAAGTGAGTCACACAGTAAACCGTTTTATTCTTATTTCTTTATTTGCAAGTGTTCATTGCAGAGTCGTTGGTCTGGTTTGAGACCTCTGGTTTCCGCTACTCTATTGATAGTGGGCCATCTTTGCTGGGCTGGTACTCCTTCTGGTTATCCTGTTGCTGTCCTGTGTCATAGAGATGCATAACTTTGGGTCTTCAGGATCATAGATAGGGTGGATGTTGGTGGAGTCCTGGTTTTGGGCCTGGTTAGTTGCAGGGTTGGTCAGCCTGCCAGCTCTCTCCTATCCTCACCGCCAGGTAAAGTTCTCCATCATTAGCCCTGCTGGTTCAAACTAGGCAGTAAGCAGAAAGGCGGGGCCAGATCTCCAGCTTTCATACCCTCAGGGTTGGCTTTCCCACACCCATACCATCAGGGTCAGTTCTGCTGTGTTACCCAGGCAAGGTGCAGGGGCCTTTCTCCCGAGTTCTGGGGCAGGGTCAGTTCTCCCACTCTGTGACCTCCAGGCCAGGTCTTCTACCTGCCTTAGGCATCGAGGGGTTGGGGGGGTGGTGGAAGCTGGGAGGGGTCATCAGAATGTCCTGACTTAATTTGTCTCCTTTAACAAAAGTTCAGATGCAGTGAGGCTGGGCGCAGTTGACTCTGCCTTGTGGAATTCCACCAGGCTAGTCGGCAGTGGACAGCACGCCGAATCCTAACTGCTAGGACACTAGGGCAGCCACGGGGGCTGGGAGTAGGAATCCAACCACGTTGATGCCAATTGAAGGCATGGATGTAAAGATTTCACTAGATCCAAGATAAATGATAAAGTGGGTGCTTTATTGAAGAACAACTTAGAACAATAAAGAACCGCCACAGTGTTTCTCTGCCCGGGACCAGAGAGAGAGAGAGAGAGAGAGAGAGAGAGAGAGAGAGGGAGAAAGAGAGAAGCCTCACACTGCTTGTCTTCACCTGAAGCCACGCCCAAAGGGGTGTGGCCACTGTTACAGGTTCACAGGCAAGATGCCACTATATTCAGATTCTCTACCAGATCTGTAACACGGAACTACATATTAAACTGGCTTTCAAACCTCTTGTCCCTGAGAAGTTATCATTACATTGTGTATAAAAGTATCCATCCCGTATTCTAAGACATTTTTCCTAGATGCGTTAATGTTTTTAGTAATTAAGTTTATATACAAAGCTTATCTTCTTGACATCATTCAAACACTTTCTTGGCTGTCACACAATGTAAGCATGGAGCACTTTCTAAGACCAAGCAAGCATTCCTAAATGATTTGGCGTGGGAGACCCAGTTCAAGCAACAGTTACTAACCATAAAGCCTTTAACCACAGGCTGAAGCAGCCACTTTGGATATTAAATGGCCTGGGTGACATGCACTTGTTTTGAGGGTCGCTTGACAATCTTTTATCTGAAGTGCATGGGAACTGTGTATTTTATTTTTCAGAGGTTTTAAGAACTGTGTTATAGCAAATAGTTTCCGTCTTACTGGACACACTGATGGAGCTAGGGCAGTCCCTTGCAATGACATATACTGCAATTTTTGCACAGTGTGTGAAAGTTCAGAGTGAACAGGGCAAATTTGTTTAGTTTAGGCTTGCCACCGAACAATTTCATCTCAGGTTGGGTTTGCTCACCATACTGATAATGAATTAAGCCTCATTTCTGAAAGTTTTATTATGTGAAGTAGCTCTGCTAGTCACTGGCTGTCAGATCTTTGTTGTTTTCCTTAATCCTAGCACCCCAAATGCTAAAAGGAGCAGCTGGACCATGCCAATTGTTTGTACAATTTTCAAATTCTAAATCTGAATGGGCTACACAGTTCTTTGGTGGAAATAACACAACAAGTGAATTCATTGCTTTTGTAATGCCCAAATTTAATCATTCTTTAGAAGTGTACAATAGTATTGAAGAGAAAGTACTTATGTCAAAAACTTCAAGAATGTTTGACTTATGCATGATTGGACCAGGCTAGATTTCAAGTTCCTGAAGCAAATTGGCTTTTGCTTACAACATTGATTTCCAGAGGTTATCCTAGGGTGAGATTTTTATATTCCAACTTAAAACTTGGGGCTGGTAAGATGGCTCAACATTGCCAAACCTCTTGACCTAAGTTTGACCCTTGTAACTTACGTGGTGGAAGGAGAGAAGCAACTCTTCAAGTTATTCTCTGATTCCCATATGTGTATCATGGCACACACATACTCACTAATGCACACACACATGCATGTACACACATGCACACATGCATACACCCAACACCCATGCGTGCAATCAAGTAAATACATAAATAAATGTAAAAATTAATAAAACTATGTAGTAAGGAACACTGTGTAGTTTGCATGTTTTTCCTTGGCAAACTAGGAGACCAGATTATACAAAAACCATATCAATCATTATTCACAATTTCTCAACAGACAGTACCTCTTCCCAAATGTCTCCAGTGTGTGTCAAGTTGACAAAAAAATTAACAAGGATGATATGTATTTGTTATTTCCTGTGATAAAATGTCTCACAAAAGCAACTAAAGGGGTTGTTTTGGCTTACCTTTGGGGGGTATATTCCATCATGAAGGGGAGGCATGGTAGCGGGGGATGAGGCAGGTGTCTGGTCATCTTGTGTCTACAATCAGAGAGCAGATGGAAATGAATGTGGGTGCTCATACACTGCTATTTCCTTTTTAGTCAGTGTGGGAGTTTGGCCTGTGGAAGGTAGCCGCCCATATCTTCCCTCCTCAGTTAAAGTCTGTGGAAGCTTTCTCACAGATATGTCCAGAGGTGTGTCTTCGTGGTCATTCTAGATTCAACCAAGTTGCCAGTGAAGAGTGACCGTTACAAGATATAAGTGGGAATACAATGTAGTGGAACTGAGCAGATAGGATGTAAATTTCAGAATTAGCTTATTGGCTAAGATGTGAGTATGAGCCGAGAGCGAGCAGCCTTAGCAAGGAGTGCCCTTGTTATTAAAGCCTCAAAACACAATGTTTGTGGTTAAAGACCCATGAGAAATTACACACTAGCATGTATAACCTTATTCACAAGGCTGGTGGGCAATTTACACATGATATGTTGTCAGGGTTTTCAAAAAGTCATGGACCCTTGCTATTTTCTCTTCCCTTTAAGATTTAGGTCACTGTAAATGCCAGTAGATGTGAGTAGTTTTCCCTATTGTATGTGGAACAAACATTTGTGAAATGAGGGTGCAATAACTCAACCCCATTTAATTAACCTGTCTGCTGTGGAGGTGTGTTTTTCTAGAGAGATGTCTGCTTACTTCAGTGCTCCTGCAGATGTGTTCCCAGGAAGCAGGTTCTGAGGCATATTTGGGCGTGCAAGGTGTTAATCAGGACCTGCATCCATGAAAGGAAGGGGAAGGGGAGCGAGCCAGGATTGAACAACTGAAAACTAAGGCAACAGGAAGCTGTAAAGTACATTTTCCACACGAGAGCATCATGTGCTGGGCCAAGCTTGCTTAATAGCCTGTGTTGCTTAGTCAGTGGTCAGGGGCTGTCTGTCCCCAGAAGGGTGTGCCTTTAGATGAGGCTGTTCTCTGCAGCAGAGTCTAAGACTGAGGGAGGTGACACCACAGCAGTAAGGCACTCCTGGAAAGGGTAGAGGGCCTGGCTGGTGCATTTCTACGTTCTCCTCACTATCGCAGTAAAAGTGAAGAGAGTTCACTCTTCAACTGATGCGTTTCTTTCTAGAAATTCAAGACACCCCCCCCCATCCCTAATTAATCATCAAGTATTCGACTGTCAAAGCAATTGCATGATTAAGAGGGAAAAGAGTAGGTATGACCAAGAACAAGAACGGCCCAGAAGAGGACCTAGGAAGAGGGGCTAGTCAATAGTGCTTGCCACACAAGTATGGGGACCCAGTTAGGTCATTACTTCTGTATAAGTTTACTATTGTGTTGTGTGTTTGATCTCAGCACTGGGAAGGCAGAGACAGGCTGATCAGTGGGTGCCAGACTCCCATGGGAGACTGTTTTAAACAAATAACATGGAGGTTGGCTCTTGGGAAATGACACCAGATGTTGACCTCTCGCCATCACTTGTACACATATATACACATGCACACTGCATGTGTACCCTCACTAGGTGCACACACACACAGATGAGATAGAAAAAATACCATAGAATATAGACTAATGACAGCCACTCCTAATTTTTCCTTTTGAAAATAATTAAGTCAAAGCATCTCTGAAAATATTTGAAAATCAGTCTGTGAAATTTAAACCATCGCTTGTTCCTTGACAGATTACAGAAAGCATGAATAAAAGAGATTGGCCATTCATGATGATTCAGAGAAACGACAGCTCAGGTATTTTTCCACCGTCTTCTTTCTGTCCTTTTTGATTTATAGTGTATTGTGCAGTTTAAAATGAAAATGAAACAAAATTAGAATGCTGATTTCTAAAATTTTACTAAGGGAAACTGGTTTTCTTACACCGAATGCCTGACCCGTTCTGTTTTAGTCACATCTGTGGCCAGGATATCGTTGCCTTCTCATGTTTTTCCTGAAGACATTTGGGATTCTCTTACAGCAGACATTAGTTATTCACATTGATGCAAACATGCACTTTTGTTACACTTATTTGGGTCATTGTGATTTATGCCTTGGCCTTAGTGGACCTCTTCCTGTAATTTATCAAAAAAAGGTTAATTTACTAAATTAGGATATTGTATGTCTTTGGGTGGAGAAAGTACACAAATATTAATGTAGTTAGAGTTTTATTTGAGCTATTACATATTTAGTTTAGTATTATTTAAAAAATCATTTCTCAAATTCATTGATGCTTCAATATCTCCTTGTGTAGTTTGATTAATAGAGATGTGATGCTTAAATATTTATTATTGATACAGAACACATTTTAAAAAAAATGTCTGAAATGTAAGTAGATTGAGTAGCACCATAGTTTCTAGCACTGGCAGCATTCTATCTAGCTCACATAGAATTGACTTTCTATGCCCCATTTGGAAGCAATGCTCTACAAGGACTGCGATAGCCATCTCTAAGAGGTTATTGACACATAGTATTAAGTACATCATGACTGTTGTAATTATCTTTTACTTGCTTTTAAAAAATAAAACAACAATCTAATCTCAATACTTTTCCCCTAACTAAAATTTGAGTTTGAATGATGTGACATTATTTCACTGTCATTTTTCTGCTTGTACAAAAACCAGATAACCTGGCTATCCATATCAAAAATGGGATGAGAAACTTCAGGTATAAGCCAGCAGACTACCAACAATTACATGCCTTAACCAGAGCCAGGAAGTTAGCATCTGCTTCCACAGAGATGAAGGTTAGAGGCTTTTATTTATTTATTTATTTATTTATTTATTTATTTATTTATTAATTTTTAAGTTTGGTAAATTGAATTGCTAGGAGGGATGATGGTATTTACATCGAAAATAGAACACAAGTGAATGTGCAAGTAGTTTTTACTACTGATGATAGCGAGCAGCAGCAAACATCCATCGTATGTCCTGACAGTGCTGGGATTAATTTAGATGCACTACAAATCCTTAGTAACATAATTAAGAAGTCTGTATTCAACTTTACTTTTGTAAAGAAGGTTATTTCCTTAACTTTCAACAATTTTCAACTTGGTAGGAGAAGTAAAATATTCTGACAAGCCACAAGTTATTTCCCAATCTAGTGCTCTTTCTCCATATAAATATGCCCTTGGGTACCAGTAATTGGGGAAAGGTGCTTGTTGCCAATCCTGACTATCTGAGTTCAATTCCCAGGACCCACATGATGAAAGGAGAGAGCCAACTCTTTAAAGTTGTCCTGCGACTTCATGTGTATTCTGTGGCACATGTCCACACACATACACACAAAGTAAATGTAGAACAATATGCTCTTGGGTATTTTCTGTTCTAGAATTTTATGTATTTCTCCCCTGGAGTATGTGTCCAGTACCATGAAAAGGGTAATTTGACTAAATCTGAAGGAGTCATGTACAAAGGATCATGCATATATTTTAGACCTGTATATCTCTGAGGATTACTCATGTGCTATACTTGTGCAAAGAATACAGTTCATTAAAAATAGTATTTTGTGTTGTTGTTGCTTGGTTGCATTGAAAATCCTGGTGAAACAATACACCAATTTACAAGTTTTCATTAATATTTAAAGTTTTAGGATTTGGATGGTTTTTCATGTCTTTTATTGTTAATATTAATCATTTAAAAAGGCAATTCTTCCAAATGCAAAGCTCATGTAAGACCTTAGTTTAGAGAAATTACAGATCTCCATCAGCTATATCACTACAAACTGAGTCAGGTACTTAACAAAGTGGGGTATGGTTTGCTTGGCTCAGGTTCGACTGTAAATTATTGTCATCATAAGAAGATATTCCATGTAATTTCACAGAAAAGCCCCCTGATTATCTTCCTGGAGGACTTTCTGTGGCTTGTGTTCTGAGACTTCATAGAGTTAAAATGTACTCACACACACACACACACACACACACACACACACACTATATGTGTTTTAGTATCATTCACTATTAAATCCCATATATATGTATGTATGTGTATATATATATATGTGTGTGTATATATATATGTATATATTTGTTTCCTCTTAACATTTTATCACATTACCTTTGTATTATTTCCATATTAGTTAATCACCACAGAGCACAAAGTTTAGGCTTTGTCTCCTATTTAGCTTGCAGACACGTGTGACTAACATAGCCTACTCCTTTACCCTCAGTGGAAGGCTCTGTTTGCTGGGATAGAGACAGTCTGTTAAATAAACCTGGGAATAAAATAATATTAAATACAAACTACAATAAAACATGTTTCTCGTTGTATAGTAACTAGATTTGATCCTAAAGGAATGGTTAGGAAAATTTATTTTTCATTTTACATTCCAGTTCCCCCTCCCTTCCCTTCTCCACCCCCTTCACCCCCTCCCCCCTCCCATGCACTCCTCAGAGGGGTCAAAGAAGAAAGACCTTTTTTTTACAGGAAACATCACTGGATTTGATATCTCAAGGTCAATAAACATGAGCTAAGTGGAGGTGGGGAGACACCCCAGACACCCCAATGTGTAAAGTGCTTGCCACACACACATGAGAACCTGCAGGAGTCCCAGCCCTCAGAAGCTACCTAACAGCCAGATCTACCTCCTGTACTTGTAAGCCCAGACCTTTTACAGTGAGGTGGGAGGCAGAAAAAGGAGAATTCTTTTTTGTTTATTATTATTTGTACATTCCAACTCCAGTTCTCCCTCCCTCTGGTTTTCCTACCCCCCCCTTTCTCGTGTTCCACCTCCATCCACTCCTCAGAGGGGGTAAGGCCTTCCTTGGGGAGTCATTAAAGTCTGGGATACCAAGTTGAGGTAGGGCCAAGTCCCTCCCCCTGTATCAAGGCTAAGCAAGGTATCCCACCATAGGGACTGAGCTCCAAAAAGCCAGTTCATGTATCTGGGATAAGTCCTGGTCCTACTGCCAGCTCCCCTCCCCCCAAACAGATCAAGCTACACTCAGTGAGTCCCATGCAGGTTCCCCAGGTGTCAGTCCAAAGTCCATGAGCTACTGCTAGCTTGGGTCAGCTGTCTCTGTGGTTTTCCCCATCTTGATTTTGACCCACGTTGCTCATATGATCTCTCCTCCCTCTCTGCAACTGAACTCCAGGAGCTCAGCCCAGTGTTTGGCTATGGATAGCTGCATCTGCTTTCATCAGATACCAGAAGTGATGCTATGATGGGATCTGACTACAGGGGAAGGCCAGTTCATGCATCCTCTCCACTGTGGCTAGGAGTCTTAGCTGGGTTCATCTTTGTAGATTCCTAGGAATTTCCCTAGCACCAGGTTTCTCCCTAACTCCATAATGGCTTCCTCTATCTTGATATCTCTTTGTTCTCTCTCCCAACCCCTCCCCCCAACTTTTCCATCTCCATCCCTCATAAATCAATGAAGTGTCCTTTTACAGCTTCAGTGCCTTATCTGTTGTTTTGCACTTTTGGTTAGTGAGAATGAACGTGTTTTGAGAACTGCTACATAACTTTCTAATACTTTGATTTTTTTCTTCATGTAATTTACATTTTTATTATATCTGGATTAAGGAAGATGTATTAGGAATTGTACCTGAATTCTGGAACTTTTTTCTTCTCATTCAACTTAGAGAATTTACATTGACATTTTGCTTTAATTTACTTTCTAAGACAAAAATAATTTCTAAATAGTGTTTCGTTAAAAGACTCAGGACTTAGCTAGAATTAAATAGCTGGGAATTAAATAAAGCTCTTAAAATCCATTTTAGCATTATAGATGTTGATATGCCAAACAGTCTGTACTAAGGAGAATTACCAATGCTATCTCTGTTAATCTTGATTATATTATTACTTACATTTTTATAAAACATGTACAAGCTCAAAGAGTAATTCTATCTAATGTCATATAGATAGCAATTCACTCTGCATATTTGTATTAATTATGTCTATTTTCCTTTTCATTTCACTACTATATGTGTTCAGTTTTTGCAGAGGAGATTAACAGTCTTAACAGCCACTGTTAATGGTCACAACACTTTGCTCTGGCAATACTAAATAGACACAGAATGATAGGCTGTTGACATGTAGACCCAGGAGTAAAAATGGCACCTCAAACTAGATCTGGACTGCTCAGCCGCTTACCAGGATGTCGTTACTGACATAGGGTGTGATGCTGCTCTGTATAACCCCTGTGTCATTAAGCATGATGAGTTTGTAATGCCAGGTGAGACTCTGAGGTAAACGTCAAGCTTCCCGAAGACCAGTCTCTAATCTCAAGCTGCCTGGTGGACCGGGGCTGGAAACCAAGGCCAGTTTGTGGTACACTGTGTTTTCATTTGTGATTCATTAAGTTTAAAACAATCTTCCCACTTATTTTGATTTGACTTTCTTTGTTTTAGATGGATATATCTTCTTGCTTCATTTAGATACCTTTCCATCTTTCTAACCTTATAGAAATTACACATATGAATATAATTAGTTTGAATGGTATGCTAAGTCACTATGGGACTTCTAGCCTCACACATGATCAGCTCTGGCCTTGGCTCTATTTATGATGCCATCACACCGTCTCCCATTCTAAACTATCGTGCATCAAATGATTTATATCATAATATTTCATGTATAAGCATTTAGTATGTTACTCTAAACATTAGAACCTAAAAGTCCTGTTATACCACCACCATGCATGAAAATATTAACTTCTCAATAATTTGTTTTCTCTAGTTAGTATTATTAAATTTCCTTGATTGCCTCATTAAGTTATTTCAAAATTTACTCAAATAGGCTTGCATGCCATGCAGACATTTCAATTAATTTTTGTAATTTTGCTTCAGCTTGTTCCTTCCATTCTCTTGTAGTTTTATGATTTGTATTTCTTGAAGAAGCCACATTACTGGTTGTATAGTTCCTCATAGTTTGAATTATGCTGACTTCGTCAATATTGGGTCATTAAACATTGTTTTCTCTTTGCATTTCCTGTACATTGACAGTCACATCTAGAGAACTGATCAGATTCAGGTTCAATTTGCATTGGAAAGAACAATTTTGAAGGGATTTTTTTTTTGTTGTTCTCCGGTCTTTTTCTATTGTAAATGGTGCTGCAGTGAATAATTTTGTACACTTTTTTTTTTTTTGGGACAGGGTTTTTCTGTAGCTTTGGAGCCAGTCCCAGAGCTCGCTCTGTGGACCAGGCTGGTACACTTTTGTTAAGATGGTTTTTGAATCTATTTCTATAAATGATGCTGTTGGTCATAGTTAATCAATGCAAACATCTTATGTGTAGCCATATTCCCTTCAGTGGGGCTTGTATCATTCTCTATTCCTACTAGAATGTAAGAGGGAGCATGCTTCACTGGAGACTTGAGGACTGCTTTGTTAGATATCAGAGTTACTGCCAGTCTGACAGATGAGGGGCTGCATCTTAGGGTAGTTTTGTCCTTTGTGCTACATTGACAGTTCTTTATTGCTAGAGCTCCCATCACATCCCCGTGAGTTTTGTCAAATATGTAATCACGTGCACTGTAGTTTCAGCTGCACACTGCCTGCAGATGTTTAGTTCTGAACCTGGACTCTCTGACCTATATGTCTTTTGTAGTATTTCCAAAGGCTTAGTTGGGGTTTCATATCTTAGATAATCAGAACAAACCAGATGCAGTAGACTTTTGTTTTCTGATCTTTTAATGAATTCATTATTTTTCTTCAAACTATTTTAAATCATCAGCATTCTGCATTAGCTATCGCCCACCTCAAAAATATTTTTACATGGCTTATTGCCCAGTAAAATGAATTAGAGTCACCTAGCAATATCAGCTGATGAAGATACAACTTTAAGTCTTTGAGTTCTTTTAAAGGCTTTGTTTTTCTTCATTTGTGGCCTGAGGATAAAAGTAGAGTCAGTGGCTGAATTTCCAAAAGAACAAAACAAAAAACAAAAATTAAGATGTTGTACAAAGTATTGGAAGTGTCTTGTGGAAAATAGTAGCTTGAATTTTGACTTTTATAGTCTATTTAATTGGTCTTTCCTTGGGCCCAAAGGCAACAACATTGATTTTTTTTTCTTTAAGCTATAAAAAATATTTTCACATCTTCTACCAATGTGTTTTAATTTTTTGTACAACATGGACCAAATATGTCAAAGGAATCTAATTTTAAAGTTGTGTCTGTTGCAAGAAACTTTAGGGACTGTGAATGTTAAAAATTTGAAGTTTTAGACATTCTTTTCTCAAGTGCTAGCCTGTCAGAATGTAGAAACACTCCATTCTTTTATTTTTCAATAGGTAGAAACTGTGTTTTTACCAGTGTCTCCCATTGAATTTTTCCTTAAACTTCGTAATTATAATATTCTTCAGAACTTCTGTGGAAAAGGTTTGACTTCGTCTTTTTTAAGTCAGTCTTTGGATTAATTTGTTTGCTCAGGTCCCTAATTTTGAATCAGAAGCCAGAACAGCAAAAAGATAAAACTCAAGGTTAAAGTAATCAGTGAACAGCAGCTGGAAATAGCATGCATTATGAGATCCCTTTTTGGAACTTGTCTTCTCAAGTTTTTAATATCTTCATTATTGATATTTTACAGCTATTAAAGTACTGGAGTAGTTTAGTACCAGAGAAATTATGAAATATGCATATTTTGTCAAGTTTCTGATCTGTACTCTCTGTTTTAAAGGTTTGTTTCATTTTGTAATTGTGTATATGTGTGTCTGTGTGTGTGTCTGTGCATATGAGGCCAGAAGAGGTTGTCAGATCCCCTAGAGCTGGAGTTACAGGAGATTGTGAGGCTCCATATGGGTGCTGGGAATCAAACCCGAGTCCTCTGCAAGGGCAGCTGCTCTCAACCACTGAACCATCACTCTTGATTTGATTTTTATGGTCATGCATTTCTAAAAGTGTTAACATGAGTTCAGAGTACGTATGACTATAAGCGGAGTCTAAAATAAGAATTAGACACTGCTTGCTGGGTTGGGGTCCAGCAGCAGTCAGTGTTGGAAGGTGGTCGTGCAGATGGCAGAACCATAGGGCTAAGAGGCAGGGGACTGTGAGGCAACATAGAGGTGAACATCCGCTTAAGTCACTGCCACCCTCAGATGGGAGGGATGAAACAAAGCAGTAGGGTGGTACCACATCCCATGGGAGAAACCTCAGAGCTATTTGGAACCATGTCCAGGGACAATTGGGTGCACTGGAGAACTCCAGAACCTTCTTGTAGTGATATCTTGTTTATACTCTAATAAATAAAGCTTGCCCGAAGACCAGAGGGATGAAGCTAGTCACTAACTAACCATAGAGGTTCAGATGTCTGTACAGACAGGAAGTGATATGGCTGGATGGAAAGAGGAAGTGATAAGGCAGGAGGAGAGAGGAGCTTTGTCTCTTTTTTTGCAAGGAAGTTGAATAGGTAAGGTGGCTGTAGTTTTGCTCCTTTATCTCTCTGTTCTCTCAGCATTACTCCTCCCCCCCATATCTGACCCTGGGCTTTTATTATTAAGACCTATTAGAACTTGTGCTACATCTTCTGAAAAAGGAGGGGTGGGTAATGCTTTAGGAGGAGGGTGATGATGTGTTGGCTTTGTCTTGTCTCCCTCCCTCTCAACTTCCATGGCTGGCATCTTTCTTTGTCTGAACCCATCTAGAAGTCAGCTGAAAGGGGCATCTGAGAAAGAGGCTGTGTTATGCATGAGCACAGATCAGAGAGGTGGCAACAGACCCAGGCCCGACAGAAGTTGGCTTCAAAGTCCCTAAGCATGTGGGTGCAGCATGTTCAAAGGCCATGGAACTCAGAGAACACTACATTTAGTTGAACAATTAAGTTTACCTCTTCCATAATCTTTCAGCACTTCTTTCCTAAGTACCTTATAATAACTATTTGCCTAACTCTGAAAGGTTTATTTTTAAAGCTGTGAAGCTGAATGATTGCAGTTGCATATTCCAGGTCCTGTTCTTGAGTACTGAAGCTGGGACTGAAGCCAGGTGATGTGGGATGCCCTTCTGTATGCTACAGATATGCGTTGCTTTTATTGGTTGATGAATAAAACTGATTTGGCCAATGGCCAGGCAAAATAAGGCTAGGTGGAAAATCCAGACAGAGATACGGAGTGAGAGGAGGTGGAGTCAGAGATGCCATGTAGCCTTCAGGGAAGCAAGATGTGAGGTAACAAGCCATGAGCCATTGTAGTAAAATATAGATTATTAGAAATGGGTTGGTTTATATGTAGAGCTAGCCAGTAAGAAGTCTGAGCCATCGGCCAAACAATTATAATTCATATTAACCCTCTGAGTGTTTATTCGGGAGCTGGTGGGTGGGAGAAAAACCTCCATTTACAGTCAGATCCCCTAACAACAGTTTTAATGAACCTTTCCCATCTTACAATGAGGGTTCAGATTAAATCCAACCCAACACCAAGGGTCCACAGGTGCGATATTTACACACTTTATGGCTTTGACTAAATCTTTGAACCAAATCCTCTGGCCTTTGGGCATCCTCATGTATAAAATGGGAATAATATTACCTAAATACCTTGCAGGAAATGTTTTCAAAATGGGGACAAATGTATGGGAACTCTTGAAAGCTCCCTTGGGAATGAGGTGGGGGTATTACTTATTTGATAGAAACAGAATGGCACTGCTGGGAAGAGGGCTCAGTGTCTAAGTCCACTCACTGCTGATCCAGGGGACCAAGGTTTGGCTTCCAGGACCCACATGGTGTCGAGCAACCATCAGTAACTCCAGTTCTAGGGGATCTGACACCCTCTTCGGGCCTCTGTGGGCTTGTGGTGCATAGACATAAATGCAGGCAAAACACCCATACACACAAAGTAACAATAAGTAAATATTTTTAAAAAAGCAAGCAAGCAAACAAAACAAAACAAAACAAAAAACCCACCTACAACAACTTCACCTCTTTTTACAAACCTTAAATGGGGTTCTCAAATTGGCCAGTATTGGAAGCCATCATGTCTTTCTTTTCATTGATATTGTGCTTTTTGAGACAGTCTCAAACTCGCCATTTAGCTAAGACTAGGCTTAAATTCATGCTTCCCCCGCCTCCATGGTCCTAGGGCTGGGATTATTGGCATGCACCACTGGTGCACATGTCTCTTCTCCCTGATGCTTAATTCAGTACGTATTTCAGGTGGATTGTGTGTTAGAAGATGTGCCGGTGATGACTGTAAAAACAGGAAACCTTCCTTTTGTGAAAATACATTTCTAAAATACGATTTGTTTTTTAGTAATTCTCTGAGAAGTTCATGCATGTATTTTGAGCATATTCACTGCCTTACTCCCCTCCCCCACCCCCACCCCAACTTCTCCCCGGATCTGGGAAAAAAAATTGTTTTTAAAAGCTTCAGCATTGTTATTCTTTTGTTCGTCCTGTAAATGTAGATCAGAAAAGCTGTGGAGACTTCAAAGGCAGCTAAAGAACAAATGTTGATCAAACAACACAAGCAAGTGTGGTGGCAGGAACAGGAGCGGCTGAAGGGAGTCAGGTGAGACTGGGGATCCTCTCCCTTCCCATCCCACCCCACCCAGGTTAGTGGTAATGTGTGAGAACTCCTGTGCCTTGCCATGATTGACTTTCGTCAATAATGGTCCATGCTAGTAAAGCCACACAATGAAAATTCAGAGTTGTTTGAATTGGAGTCACATTTTCTCAGCTTACCCTGGGAGGCAGGAAGTGTGTTGCTGTGTGTTTGCTTCCTGATACAGCTAAAGGACAGTCACCACTACTAGCCACTCTCTCTTTTGCACTCCCCATCCCTGGCTTGGCCGTGTGTATGTACACATCACATGCTCGTGTTTGACTTATACTCTTCTTCCCTGTAAAACACAGGCTCCTTGAGGGCAAGCATACTCTTCTTCCCTGTAAAACACAGGCTCCTTGAGGGCAAGCATCACCGTCATCCTTTCACAGAGGGCACTCAATACAAAGGAGCTCTCCGTGCTGGCTTGATATTGTACCAGGCAGGACTCACTTGGTTTTGATCTGGATCCTGTTGTTATTTGTAGAAATCAAAGATGAATTAAGACAAAATAATAATTTGATATTTGAACTTAATTGTAAACTCTGCAAAAAATAACTTCGGTTTCAAAAGTAAAGACCAAAAAGAGAAAGCAGATGTCTTTCTCACTGTTTAAGGCTAACCCATTTGCTCTGGACAATGTAATATTTATACATTAGGCTTTAAAAAATGTTATTACATGTACTTATTCTTAGGAAGATAGAACATTGTTGTGATCTTACTCTAAGTTAAGTTTCTGAATTTCATTCTCTTTGCTTTGGACTTGTGTGATTTCATGTCAATAAGAGTTTTGCACTCTGTGCAGTGATCTCTATATGAGAGGTGCGAGGCTCATGATTGATCAGGGGTTTAGATTATGATAAAACTTAAAGCAGAGAAACAAAATGCTACAAACTGCACAATAGAGTTAAACTAGAAAAACCAAATCAGATACACCAAAACCCTTCAAATGTCACCTCTAATAGAGAAAAAAATATCAAGGCCACTGAAAAACATTTTGAAAATTTGCATAACTTGAAATACAATAAAAAGGAAAGCCACTTGTTAGCTTTAATCATAGTGGTCATTGATGCAAGCACACACAAAGGAGGGCACTGGGAAGGGTTCCCTTTTCTCTTTCATTTTATAAATTTTGGTCACTGTACATCCTCCCTAATGTGTGGACTGAGTAGGTCTTGAGCCAGGTAGATGCATCATATGCATAGCATTATGGAAACTCATTCTGTTGACAGAGATGGAAAGACATATGTTGGGGACAAGGAACTCTCCAGTGAGGACGACCTCACTATCTGCAAATTTATAAGGACTAAACACTGAACCAAATAAGAATCCTAAGATCATTTTCCATGTTCTTCTAGAATGTAAGGTAATTTAAATGAATTTTCAGTGAAATTAAAAACTAATAGCACCAAGAAACTTCTCTAATGATAGGGAAGTGTCTAGATGTATTGAGGATGTAGGGACCTAGAGCAAATAAGTAGTTTAAGTGCTGTATTTGTCTACCTCAGAAAATCTGCCTGGCATGCTGGATGGCATGTATAATCCCAGCAGTCAGGATGCAGAGGCAGGAGGATTGCCACAATGTCGAGGACAGTCTGGGCCAAATAGCAAGTTACAGGCTAACCTGGGCTATAAAATGAGACTGTGTCTCAGAAAAATTTAAAAATTAGTACACATACACACATATGCACACACAAAATATGTACTCCCTTAATAAGGAAAAGATTCTTATGCTTTACCCAAAGACCTCATTTAAGGGTCTCCAACCTGCAGAAGATAAGGGGTACAATGGTGTTTAACCTCTTCTTGGTAATAAGTCACCATCAAAGTTAATAGTTACTGTGTTTAACCTCAATCTGGGAAAAAACCATACCAAGTAGGTCAGACTTCTGGCTGGGTTTAGAGGGCTAAAGTGTCTGCAAAAGTTAAACAAGCTAGCATATGGGAAGCTGGGACTGAAATTGGTATTTGTTTCCTGTGTTCCATCATCTGGGAGCTAGCAGGCTTTTCTTTTTCCCAAAAGGGTCGATTCAAATCAAAGTAGATCTACTCCTCCAGCCTTGTTAATAAAACCCAGGAAGGCAGGCTGGAAGATAGTTCAGTTGGTAAAGAGTTTGGGAGGGAGCTACAGGGGCCCGAGCTCCATCTCTAGTACCCACAGGATAAAATGCCTGGCACGATGGCCCACAAGTGTTCTGATGAGATGAGGAAGGAGGATCTTGGAGATGGCTGGCCAGCAAGTCTGGCTGAGTTGGTAAACTTCAGGTTGAGTGAGAAACCCTATCTCAGAAAATAAGGGGGGAGGGCTGGAGAGATGGCTCGGCTGACCAGAGCGCTTGTTGCTCTTGTCGGGACCCCAGCACCCACAGGGAGCCTGGCGACTGTCTGTAACTCCAGGCCCAGGGGATCGGAAACCCTGTTTCAATGGCACCAGACATGTGTGTAGTACACCTACTACGTACGTGTAAGCAGGGCGCACATACATGCATGTAAGCAGAATACACAAACACATAAAATAAATAAATCTTTCAAAATTAAAGACAATAGGGTGGAGACTGATTGAAGAAGACACCTAACATCAGCCTCTGACTTTTGGCCTCTACTGTGCACATGTACACACACACACACACACACACACACACACACACACACACACGCACGCACGCACGCACGCACGCACGCACGCACGCACAGGCACAGGTTAGGACCTTGAAATCTGTGCTTAGAGAACTAGATAGAACTTCCAAATATCAAATGTGTTCAATATTTAAAGTTGTAAATTTCTATTTGAAATTCAGCAGGCTTACTCAAATCTCATTCCCTGTGGACTCTGCTACATGTTCCCAGAAGCATGTGCCGTTGTTTCCTTCTGTGACACAAAGTGAACTTTGGTGCAATCATTTGTAGATGATGTATTACTGACTGCAAAGCAACCGTTTGTAGATGGGTTAGCTGGTGAAGAAGTGGTGGTATACACCTTTAATTCCAGCACTCAGGAGGCAGGCAGATCTCTGTGAATTCCAAGCCAGCCTGCTCTGCAGAGTGAGTTGCAGGACAGCCAGGGCTACACACATAAACTCTGTCTCAAAATAATAACAACAAACAAGCAATATATATATATATATATATATATATATATATGAATAAAAAGAAAAAGCACCCACTTTGCATGTAACAGTTGCAGATATGCTCTTAGAAACAAGGGCTGGAGAAAGTCTCAGTTGAAAGAGTACTTGGCTAAACATGCACATGAGGCTTAATTTTATTCCCAGAAACAAGGTTTAAAGGAAATCTGGGAGAATAGTATGTTCTTGTGAACCCAATGCTGCAGAGATGAAGGTGGACTGATCCCAAGCTCACTGTCTAGAATGTCTAGCCACTGAGTGACCCCCAAGCCAGTGAGAGACACTGTCTCCTAATGGTAGGCAATAACTAAGGAAAGATACCTCAGGCTGACCTCTTTGCACATACACCCAAACACATAAACATATGTGCTCACATTCGAACACATAGGCAAACCCTCCACCATTACTGGAAAAAGCTGCCTTCAAGGAAATAGAGAAGTATCGTCTATAGTAGCCTCTCAGATTTATTCATATATGACTTAGCTTGAAAGGTGATGGGGCATATGCATGTGCACACTATCTAGTATTACAACGTGAATTACGAAAACCATTTGAAAATAGTGTAAAATACCAGTGATAAATAAAATAACCTCATAAAATTATAGCATGAGCTATTAAATATGCTGTTATTCCAATTATATAAAATACAGGTAGTTAAAGAAAAGAAACCTGTTTGTGAAAATGAAAATAATAATCATATTAAAGTATTATAATTGTCACTATTTTGTCATGCCATTTTAATATTAAAGTATACATCAACAACAAATCTCTGATTTAGCTACTTAAACAAGGGGTACAAAAATTGTGTTGAATGCCCACCTAGAGGTGAGAATGGTTTTACTCCAGAAATGATTATATCTTTAAAAATGTAGTAAAAGATTATAAAGATTTATTGGTCATTACTGGGTAAAACCAAAATATGTGTTTTGTTCCTGTTTGCCTGAGTCAGACTCCATCATCTCTGACCTTTAAGTGGCCTTCTTGCAGGTCCAGGCTGGCCTCTCTCTTCCTCTTCAGCTGCTGCTGTTACTCCTCATCTCTAACCTGCTGCCTTGAGTCTTTCTGAGCTGAATCCTGACCAGGTGGGGTAGCTTCCTGGTGCCCTGGGTCAATTAGTGTGGTATGCTGCTAAGATCTGTGGAGGCCACTTGTCCATGCTCATCCTGTTGTTTCTGCCAATGTTAGGAACATGGCTTGAATAAATGAGCAGATGAACAAAACCAAATTCGATGGACTATTCCTACCCCACTCACATTTAAGCCTATATGCATGATTATGACTATAAAGAAATTGATTGAGATCATGTCTGTTTCAGATGTAAATTGGAGTCTGAAATAAAATCTTGTCTCAATGAAGAGAGCATTGGAAATGAATGTTTTTGTGAGCTTATGAATTTTGGTGAGTTTTTATTTTTATTTTTTGAACCTACATATAAAGGGGAATTTTGTTTGGAATTAATGAAAGTTGGCCACTCGCTTCATGCTCTTTTTATAGTAACACCTGTCTGATTATTTTTTTTATAAACAAACATGAAAAGTCTGTAAACTATCAATCTGTCCTTTACTTTGTGTCTCCTTGATTCAATTTCACTTCACACAGAGGAAGAGCTGTCAGAACAATGGTGCACATATCTTAAAGCTGTGATCGACCCAATTCACCAGCTAAGAACAGACCTGAAGAGACAGCACCACACTTCCCAGCATGCACCCTGCCATAAGGGGTCTAATTCAGCAATGATTCTGGAAAAGGTTAGTATGTTTTAAAAGCAAAATGTAATATGGGTTTTTTGTTTTTTGTTTTGTTTTTGTCCCAGATAGAACAGTTGAAGCAAACACCTGCCTTGTGTATTCAAGTAGAGGACTCTTCAACATCTTAAACATGGGCTTGGATGTGTCCAGGGCCTGCATTTTAACTCATCTTCCTACCTTCATCCTTGCCCCTCCTCCCAGCACACTTGGAGACCCTGACAGTACAGAAACATCAAACTGTCTGACTACTGCAATTCCCCCACAGGCTCTTCTTAGTCCTTAAACCCACCTGCAACCCTGTCCACTGAGTCTTCTTCTTTCTTCAATGACATCTCTTGCACGACATTGTCCCATTCAACGTGAGCTTGGTCCCACAGAGGCTGGCCTTTGTGCTGTGCCCTTCACATATCAAACCTACTCCTGTCTCAGAGCCTTTAGGTGACCTGTTTTCTCTGTCAGGCTGTGGCACCTAATGCCCTTTAGTTCTTTGTTGACCAAATAAGTCTCTGTTCTTAACCACCACCCTGTTCTTAACACCTCTTTCTTCCGCTGCATGCCTTTGTTTACTTGTGTTGTGCTAGTAGGGTCTGAACCTTCATCTCTCTACTTGTCAGCTCCTCTATATTATACTGCTTTCACAGATAATCAAAAGCCTTAATTATGCCTAGACAAGAAGCCATACCTAGTACTGTAGACTAGCAGCAAGAATTCTTGAGAGCGAAGGTGTGATTGAAGTTTTACCATCAACAATTACCATCACAACACAGGGTAGCTGTGATTATTAGGTGGTGAGCCCAATTTTGGTGATAGGCCTGGAACCCTCACTTAGGCTTGCTTGTTTGGTGAGCCTTGGCTGGCTGGCAGCTCTTTTCTTCACAGATCTTCAAAAGGATTTTCCCTCCTCTAATTTTTTACCCCCTACTGGCTTCCGAGACTGAGTCTTTCAATAGAAATAACCTTGAGTGAATTGCAGTAATTTATACACTTCCTGTCCACATGCTGCATCCTCTAGGTTGACTGTGTCAGGAAACAATCCAACGCTGACTTTGAAAGACTTGATCAGGAGCAACAGAAAATAGAAAAAGACCTTTCAGACTTGAGTGTGAAGGTAAGTGTAATGCGACGCACGGTTGACTCTTTCAACCCACTTTTCATCTTTGTTAAATATAATAATAATTCCTTTCAGTTACTAGATTATTGTACAGATGAAAAGGCTAACCTGCTCAGTGAACAGCCCACGGAGTTAGAGACTTTGGAGTGCCCATACCCTGATCTGAAATCATCAGTCCTTAATGAATTCTGGAACTTTACAGAGAAATATCAAAAGAAACTTGAAGACTTTGATCTGCAATTAGAAGACATACACAGGTGATCAATTATAACTCCTTGAGTCCTGAATGCTGAATCTGAATTTGTGTTCAGGGTCACTATACTTCTGATTTAGTGTTTTCTATTTATATGTGATTGCAATATAACCAGTACAGTTTTGACCTAGTTTGTTGAATAAAAAGAATGGGTTTGATTTTACTTTATTTTCTTATTTTATTGTGGTGCTGGGGATCTAACTTGGGGGCCTTGAACATACTTGGTATGTCCTCTATCACTGAATCACACAAAAGCCTTTGGTTTTTGAGACAGGGTTTCAGTCTGTACCATATGTGGCTTGCTACTCACTTTGTAGTGTCCTCTGCTCTCATATCTATGGTCTCCATCCTTAGCCTTCCAAGTGCTGGAGTTACAGACATGCACCATATACCCAGCTGGAAAGACTGTTGTACTTTCACTTTGCTTTTTCTTGCTTTCAAAGTATTTCCTAGACATAAAGGCTTATAAGAGTTTTATTGAGCCTGGTGGAGTAACATACACCTTTAGTCCCGGCCCTCAGGAGGCAGAGGTAGGTGGATCTCTGTTTTGGAAAAACAGAAACTCATAAATTCTAATAACAGCCTGTATATTACCCAGAATACTTTAAATATAAATGGTGATGTGTTTTATTTGATGAATATTTATTGAAAACTCCTTAATTGACAGTGGTCTCTGTTGAGCTCCTTTGAAAAAGTTCATGAAGGAGGTTCTAGATGAGTCTAGAAGATGGCATTGCCTGGCAGTATTATGGGAAGAAATATTATGGGAAGAAATATATTAATTGGAGAAAAGAGGAACAGTAAAAAATAAATTTCAGGGGTGGTTTCTTGAATGAGGAAAGATAACTTGAATCTAAAAGTGGTTTGGAACAGTCATCTGCTGCTAAGCCCATAAAGGCACATGAATACATTCTAATCAGCACAGTGGGTGACACACTTAATCATAACACTGATTCAACTTACAATTTATCAGGATCTCACTTTAATTTAATATGACTATTTTCCTTTTTGTTTCTAGTTGTTGGGTCTTGGGGAATATCTATGGGAATGTGTGCATATTTTATTTATTCATATTTCATTTCATTTTTTTGTTATTTTTGAATTAGGGTTTCACTATGTAGCTCTGGCTGTCCCAGAACTCACTCTGTAGATCAGGGTGGCCTTGAATTCACAGAGACCCAGCTGCCTCTGCCTCTTGAGTGCTGGGATTAAAAGTCTCTGCTGCCATGCCTGGCTGAGTGTGTGTCGTTCTGTAATTAAAAAAAAAAAGAAAAAGAAAAAGAAACAAGAACCCTTGGGGCTATCTCTTACTTGGACAGTGACATTGATGTGAGATCATGAAGTAGGTTGAGAGTGCTGGTCATGCAGACATTGGACATAACATTGTAGCCCATGTTCAATGAGTGCGTCTGACACGGTTTCAGTGTCCAGGAACCAGGGAAAGATGAACAGAACCATTGGATGAGGTTCAAGATATAAGAGTGAATGGCAAATTATTATAAATTATTATTTGTATTAAGTGTGTGTGTGTTTTGCTGGGAGTTGAACTCAAGGCCCCTTGCATGCTAGGAGAATGATGTACTGTTGAACCTGTCCTCACTCAGCAAGTGGGTTATGTAGTAGCTGGGTGGTGGTGGCATTCTTGGGTGGCAGAGGCAGGTGGATCTTTGTGAGTTTGAGGCCAGTCTGGTCTACAGGGCAAGTTCCACACACTCGCTTATGTTTTAATTTCAGTTAAAATGGGAGCAATAACAATATGTTTGATGCTCATGGGGATAATCTAGTAAGGTATAAACTTTAGGGGAGACAGAGAGTAGGAGGGAGGGAGTCACAGAGAGAGAAAGAGAGAGGAGGAGGAGAGGAGAGAAAGGAGAAGAAGGGAGAGAGAGAGGAGAGAGAGAGAGAGAGAGAGAGAGAGAGAGAGGGAGGGAGGAGAGGGAGAAAGAAAGAAGAAGAGGGGGAGGAGGAGGAGGAGGAGGAGAGAGTTGTCCTGGGTGGAGAGGAGGCTTACTTAGCATGTACCATAGTGACTGAGTTGGGGGTAGGGGTGGCAGATCAGATGCTGGGTAATGAGGTGTCACAGTGGCCTGGAACTTCTCAGTTGTTATTCTAAATACAAATGGGTCAGCAACCTATGAACCTCTCTACTTATCAAAGAAAGGAAAAAAAAAAAAACTCAAATACTGTCCTTGTGAGAATGGCCAAACATATCATAATTTTACCCAGGGTTAAAAATAGCCAGGGGAAATGGCTATTTACATATTATTGATACATGGTATTTTTCAAAGCCAGAAAATATTTTTCAGAGGTCACTATGACACCAGAAAGTTTTATATGGGGCCAGAAACATAGTTCAGACAGTAAGGTGACTGTCACACAAGCACAAGGACCTAAGTTCAGATCCCCAGAACCACATAAAAGAGAAGTGTGGTGACAACATCTGAAATCCTAGCCCTGTAGAGGCAGAGACTAGAGGACCCCTAGAGCCCACTGGCCAGCTAGTCTTAATCAACTGGTGGGCTCCATGTTCAGCAAGAGACCTTGTGTCACCCTATAATTGAAGAATGATAGGTACCAACACCAACTCTAGCCTCCACACATAAACCACACATACATCACACACACACACACACACACACACACACACACACACACACACACACACACATACATGCATAACACTCTATTAGTATAAAGATAATAATATGTCTCATCAGAAATAATAAAGGCAAAATCATTAAAATGAAATAAATATTTGACTAAGTATTTTCAATATTAATGTTTCCCTTCCTACTGGTAGCAAAATAGTGTTTTATCATCTTGACACGAATTAGCATCATCTGGGGAAAGGAACCTTAATTGAGGAATTGGCCTGTGAGCATGTCTTTGAGGCATTTTCTTGATTAATGATGGATGTGGGGGGCCTGCCTCCCTGTGGGTAGTGCTACCCTTCAGCAGATGATTCTGGGTGGTATAAGAAATAAGGCCAAGCAAGCCACAGGGAGCAAGCCAGTAAGCAGCACTCCTCCATGGCTTCTGCATCTGCTCCTGCCTCCAGGTTCTTTGTCTTCCCTTTATGATAGACTATAAATTGTGAGATGAAATAAACTTTTTTCTTCCCCGAGTTTCTTTCAGCCATAGTACCTAAATAGCCAAACATTAGGCAGCAGTGACATCTGGCAGGCTGAGTCCATACAGCATAGTACCATGCTGTTTCTAATCCATAGGGATTTTTAATGACACAAATAGCTGTAATATGTGCTAGCTGTAATATGTTATGGAAGTAAAAAGCAGGTCACAAAGTAGGTTATATAATATACATTCTCTTGGTGTTTCTTAAAGTTTGACATTTACATCTGTACATCCACAGAAAAAAGACTGGAAACCCAGTCATTCAAATAAATAGTAACCACAGTCACCCCAGGTAGTGAAATTATAAACACTTTGTCATATTTGGTTCTTATTTTATAAGGCAAATTATGGGCTTAAAATTTTAAGGGAAAAGTTCAATAGATCATCAATATTTAATGAGTACCTACTGCATGATATGACAAGTACCAGTGACTTTAATCAGAGTTTATCTCATTTTAATAGCTGTGTTTTGTCAGGTGAGGCATGAACTACATAGCCAGACCCTGTCTCAGGCCATGGAAAAATCAAAGGAACAAACAAGAGAGCTGTTTTACTCATTAAATAGCCACAGTTAGGAGGAAGGAGGGCCATTTCCCTAGTTTTGAGCCCTTTGTAATTCAGTGGATGAGGTCCTTTCTGCCCATCTAAATAAGAAAGCTATTTACATATGCTAGAAAGCTGGTCAACCTTGCATCCTAGATCAGTGCTGCTTAATGGAAATATGTGAGCCACATATGTAATTAAAAAAATTTTAACCAGTTTTATTAAAAAGTTAAAATGAAAAAGGTGAATCTTTCAAATATATTATAACTAATATTTCCAAGATATTATAATCCCAATAGACAACAAATATTTTAGAATTATTAATGAGCCTTTACACACTGTTTTTTCATGAAGTTTTTTAAACATGCTCATACGAAAGATCATGCTAACATAGCTGTGACAAGCCACGCACGTGTGTGGTGGTTAGCCTCTTGGATAGCATGGCTTTAAAGAATGGTCTCATTTACTACAACACACTATAAAAGCAATCTGAACACAATAGAGCCTCACCATTCATCATGCAGGCAAAGCTCTTTGGATTCTGCTTAGTCTGTGTGTCATTAAGAACACGAAGTTGAATTTAATTGCTTGTTTTAGATTCCAAAGAGATTGTGGCTTTAATTTCCTCACATTTAGATGAATTAATCATATAGATGAGACATAATTGTGTGATGGTCCATTTAGCTGTGTCAGATCCAAAGTCAATATGTAGACTACTATAGCAAGATAACAAGTAATTTATAATTTTTTGTTGATGGGTATATTAAATTTTATACTGTTGGCTCATAATTAATATTCTGAGATCTGAATCTGAATGCCGTTTAACAACGGGCCCTCACAAATGCTCTAGTGTCTTGTTTTTCAACTTAATTATTTCCACTTATCATTTTTGTTGGTACCATTCAAGACAGTGCTTTCATACTCCATGAAAATTTCAGTTTGTGTATTTGTCTCTGAATTCAGAGTCACTTAGTTGTGTATAGTTCTGCATCCCTATATTGACATTTGTGCATCTGACTGGTTGCTTCTGCCAGTTCTACAGGGTAACTTTTATAGTCTTTCTCCTGATGATGGTTCCTGGGTGTTGAATAGACAGTCTGCATTGGCTGCGGTTTTTTTTTTTTTTAAGTTGGGATGGGTTTATTGCCTACACTGAGTACAGTGGGTTTGGAGTGCCAATCTGTTTCTGTGGGTTCCAGGCATGTTGTCTCCTTAGTGGGCCCATGTGTGTTGCTTTATACCTGGTACTGAGTCAAAGTGTCAGTATCTGAAGCCGTCGCTATGATAAGTAGAAGCTTAGTGAATAGTGAGTCAACATATGCTTTTTGGAATGACTCAAGCACATGAAATTTTGTAGAAATCAGCCAGGGTCAAACTGAATTTTCCTAGTTTAGATCTGTTTGTTTTATGAATGAACAGTTTTGCCTCTTCTTTTAGAAAATCATAATGAAACATTGGAGGTGGAGGAGAGTGAGTGGGGACTGAGTGCCACATGTCCCATTCTCCACATACTGAAATCCCGACCTGCTAGAAGTCCTTGGTAACAAGCACACTGAGAAGTCTGGGTGTACTCTAAGGAAAACCAAGTTACAAAACACACTTAAGTACAAAATTTGGATAGACCAATAAAATAGAAATGGTAAATAGTTAACAAGCTTTTTTTTTTTTTTTTTTAAATCCGAGGTATGTTTTAAAATTAATTCATTTATTTATTCTTACATGTATGGGTGTTTTGCCTGTACTTAGGTCTGTGCACCATATTCTTGCCAGGTGCCTGCAGAGTCTAGAAGGGGACATCAGATCCCCTGGAACTGGAGTAACATATTGTTGTGAGCTTCGATGTGGGTGCTGGGAATCGAATCTGGGTCTTCTGCAGTGCTTTTAAATTCTAGGTCATCTATCTCTTGAACAACTGTATGCATTATTTTTAATTGCAAAAATTTATAATACTTTTAGTGTTTTCCTTGAAAAGTTTAAAAATTAAACAAATTTCTATTTCAGGTAAGAGATTTTTTTTTTTTATTAGCCATGTAACTTAGTGTGGTTTGTTGCCATGATCACCAGTTAATTGGTTAATTTGAACAAGAACTTTGTAGGGTAGGAGCTAACTCTTAGTTATTTTACACACTTGTTTTTGTAATAATAAAAAAGTCAAGGTTTGATCGGAAGAGATAAATGTCCAAGTTTTAGTTTAGAAATACCCTTATGTTTGTTATGAGTAGTTTTTTTTCTGCCAGCCTGGTCCCACTGCCACACCAGCCCCAAATAATACACAGAGACTCTGTATTTGATATAATTCTGTTGACCTGTTAGTGGTTTCTTATCAGCTAGCTCTGTCTTAAATATTAACCTATTTCTATTAACCTAAGTATTTCTATGTGGCCTCATTTTACTGGAGAGAGGGGCTGGCATTCTGCTCTCTCCATCTTCCATCTTGGAACTCCTCCCTACTACTTCCTCTCTCCACCTAGTCTCCTAGTCCTGCCTATCTTGCTTTCCTATTAGCCAACAGTGCTTTATTCATTAACCAATATGAGAAAAATATTTACAGAATGATATATCCCGTCATATGTTGAGTATCATTTTAGTGGCTAAAAGGCCAAGTTTCTAAGAAACTTTCTAAGGAAGTTTGCTATAGCATTCAGTCCTTTCGGATTTTTCTGTGCCAGCTCTGTGTGTGTGTGTGTGTGTGTGTGTGTGTGTGTGTGTATGTACATGCATGTGTAGATGAATTCTCTCACTTTCCCCTCAAACAGTAATCTAATGTAGATATGTGGTTGTGCTGTTATTATTGCCTATGTGAGTATTTGCTTTAAGATACAGGCCTGCTTCTCTGGAAACTGCTATAACTATTCTAGAAATGATAATATGATATTTAACATGGTATTTCCTTCAAACATGTTTTTTAAATTTTACTTTTTATGCACTAGAAAAATAACTTGCAACTTGTGTAATTTTAGTTGAGATGTGAAGCTTCTCAAATCATCTGGAAGGTCAAAATGGATGTCATTGTTATACAGGGCATACTTAGTTTGAAATATCCAATTTAAATGTTTTATAGTCCTCTCATACATTTAAGTGACTTTTAATGTCATTAAAATAGCAACTAATTAATATATTCAAGCAATTTATAAAAGTGAACCAAATGCCACAAATTCTTCTGCTGCTGCTGTGTTTATTTATAACAGTGTTTACTGCTTAATGTGTACTTGTATTTGGAAAGCATTTCAGTAAATGTTTGCTATTCACACATTGTGGACAGCTACAATCTTGCACCACTATTCAGTAGGCGAAGCCATCAAAGTAATTAGTTTAAATTTACTTCTCCATTTATTAAACCATTCAAACTGGTTTTGAAAATTATGTGTAAAGGTTCATTGTAGATTATGTTAGGCTGATTTCTGCAGAAACAAAGCCAAGATGGTTCCTAGAACAATAGAACTATTAGAGGATGCTCTAAGAAGGCTTTGAGGGAGGCAGAAGAGAGGAGGAGAAATGCCTCTGCAGGAGGGCATCTTAGTGGAGGCTGACTCTGGTGTCATTTGAGCTAGACTGATGTCAGAGTTGGCCCCATTGGAGGGAACTGACTGGGTAAACCTTGCTGACCTGTCTATCATTCAGCTGCTATTTGTGATTGGCCTTGGGAGCAGCATGGGGGGGTCTCAGAATGGGGATGCTTCTCCTGTAGCCCAGGAAACTTTCCACAGAAGAGAAGGGTCTCGATGTCACCAGCCCAGACTCTTGGCATCTTATGATAGGGATCTCCCCTAAGAAACAGCCACTATTGTATAGATGAATAATAGTTAAAAAGGCAGAAACTTACTGGATAAAAGTTCTATCCCTTTCCCCTCTGGAGAATATTCCACAAACATAGGAATCAGATAAGGGTGGAAATTCAACTGTGTTCAAGGCACTTTGATTTTGGAAATAGTTTAAAACATTAACAAGGGCATGGACTTTAGTTCTCTTCTTCTGTTGCTTGTGGGATGATACTGAAGAATTTCTCTTGATAATTGCTGTTAACATTCATCTACACTACAGTGAATAAGAATGGTCCTTGAGAGAGGACCTGAGGCATTGTCCTTGACCACCCAAGGGCATTTTAAATGCCAAGTGTCCTCAGGAAAGCTTTTCTCCTGGGTTAATTTCCCTACTTGAGATGTTTTATTTGCAGAAGCCTTTGGCTGTCTGCACATGCAGAACCAATCCAGTTGGAACCAAAATAATTGGTGTGTTCATGAATGAATTCATTTTAATATTTCTCCTGCATTAGATTATTATGACACATTGAACAGTTTTCTTTTGGTGGGCGTTGTCTCACCCTCTTTTTTTTTTTTTTTTCTCTTTATGTAGTAGGTACGGAGAATTTTCTCTCTTTAAATTTTTTTCTTATGCTCCTTATATTGAAGGAACTAAGTGACCTTGTATGAGGTGGTGGGATTCCCATTAGTTTCATTCACTTAAAGAGGGTTTTATCTTCTTAAAATTATTTTTCAGAGGCAGAAAGATATCTGAAAAAAGTGAATTGCACAATCTAAGTTGTAAGATCATTGATACAGTAGAAACAAACAATGGCAATCCATCTTGGATCCAAGAAATGTTCGCTACTATTAATACTTCCCCTGATTGCATCTGTATTTGATTATTCTAATTTACTTAACAGGGGTAATAATAACATGCAAATAAAATCAGAATATAAAGAGGCATTAATCAGTTTAGAGTTCAAATTGACGATGTAACTTTTTCACTTTGCATAGGACTTTGTCAATACTTTACGCTGATTGTGAATCATCCCAGTGCTTAGAAGTGCTGGCAAGGGGAGCTGGAGAGATGGCTCAGCAGTTAAGCCCACTGCCTATTCTTCCAGAGGACGCAGGTTCAATTCCCAGCACCCACATGGCAGCTTACAACTGTCTGTAACTTCAGTTCCAGGGGTTCTGATACCTTCACACCAATTCACATAAAACAAAGTTAAATAATTATATATACAAAAAAGTGGTGGGACAGGACTAGGCATGTTGAAATATACTGGACACTTGACTGGACAACTCGCAGGGTCTTGTTTACAAGTGATTTCTTTGCTCAGGTGCTTCCTTCAAGCCACATGACTTTGATTTCAACCCCTAAATGATTTCAACCCCAAATGGTAGAGAGAATCAACTCTATTTAAGCTGTCCCACAGCCTCCTGTGTACCTCCTGCATGCACACACACACACACACACACACACACACACACACACACACAGAGCAAATATTATGAAAACTCATTATCAGAAATGTAGCATCATTGTTTTCTTTTCCATTACCAGTCTGTAGTATAATCCACAAAGCATGAGGTAAAGAGAATGAAGTAAAAGATTATTTGACTTGCCTTGGAGCTCAAACCTCACATAACTGCTTTATTCTCCTTTATGTAAAAATTTCATCTCTTTATGTTTGTCTCCAGTGTAGAAATGGGAACTTTGTTGAATAAGAAAATTTTCTTTTTAATCTTTATCCCTAATAAATATTTTTCTAGTGTTTATTTCATTCACTGGTGACAGCTTTTAAAATATTGCTAAAGGCAAAATACAACACATATCAAGAGAATATTGTGTCTTACCAACATCTTCAAGCTATGCCTGGAATTATGCAAGATCAAACCAAGCACTGAAAATACCCTCTGTGTGTGGTCTTAGTTCTTCTCAGTGGTTAACGCTGAGGGAAAATGCCTCAACTGAGTGTGTTGGTGTATTCCCAAGGTCTTCCCTCCTGGGAGTGAGGGTGGGGGGGTGGGGGTAGGGGTGGGAGTGGGATTGTAGGGTGAAGCTGGGGGTTCCCTTGAGACCAGCCTGAACAACATAGTGAGACCCTGTCTTCAAAGAAGGCTTCATCTTCTGTAATTGTCATGATTTGCTAATAGCCTTAAATGCCATGATTGTTCACCTCTGTCTTGTGACATTTTTTTATTGCTTCCAGAAACTTCCAACTAAGTGAAGAAGAGCAGTGGATTTACCAGGCTGTCTTAGACCAGTACCCTGGAAATCTCCTTGGCAGAAGGACTCTGTACTTGGACATGTTACAAAGATATTTTCCTCACAAATCTAGGCATGATTTGGTGAGTGCATCTTGATGATGACTGTGTATATCCTATATGCCTGTGACTGCAGTGTTTAGTGATCCATAATTAGTAACACGAATGTATGTCTGTTAAATAGCCATGGTGGTTTGAAAGAAAATGGCCACCAAACAGAGTGGCACCATTAGGTGCCTTGTTGGAGGAAGTGTAAGGGTGGGCTTTGTGGTCTCTTTTTCTCAAGCTTCCCCCAGTGTGACAGTCGTAGACTTCATGCCTGCCTACACGCTGCCATGTTCCCTTTTGTTTTAATGCATCCAACCTCCGAAACTCTAAGTGAGCCACCCTCAATTAAATGCTTCCTTCCTTCCTTCCTTCCTTCCTTCCTTTCTTTCTTTCTTTCTTTCTTTCTTTCTTTCTTTCTTTCTTCCTTCCTTCCTTCCTTCCTTCCTTCCTTTCTTCCTTCCTTTCTTTCTTTCTTCCTTTTTTTTGATTTAATAAAGTTTTATTTTTCCAAATGTACAGCTGATTGAACCTGTTTATGCATCTTCACCAGCAGTTGGGGCATCTCCACCCTTTGTGTTTCTGGTATAAATTACTTGGTTTCTGTGCTTTGAAACCAGCTTGATAAGTCCTTTACTAAGTAGTAGCTCTTGAAGGACAGCTCTGGCCAAGGACCCTCAAATCTTCAGTCTCTCAGAGACCACAGCCGGAGTAATAAGCTTATAATTGGGTACTTCCTTGCAGAGTTTGTCGTATGTAGCTTGTCCTGAACTTTGCCTTTGGACAACTTCTTTTGGCCTTGCCACCAGACTTGTTTACTGGGTCTTTCTTTGTCTTTCTTGGCCGACTTTCTGGCATCTTTCTTCTTCTTGTCATCCTTAGGTGGCATGATGAAGCTCGGAGAGTGGCGATGACCACTGCAGCCTCGCTAAGATGTCCGAACAAAAGCTAAATGCTTTCTTTATAAGAGTTGCCATGGTCATGGTGTCTGTCGCTTCACAACAATGAAAACTCTTAGACATTAGCGCTCTGAGAACTTTTTATTCTCCCTCTATAGAAGATACTCCTACAGTTTGCAAACCTGTGTGGGTCATGTTTTAAGTCTATAAAGTCTGGGGGAAGGCCAGGGTCAGTACACTCTACCTCCCTTCCTGGAGACCTTCATAGTTTCCCAGCTACATAGCAGCCCTGGAGTTCACACCATTGCTTACCTGCGCACTATGGAGGTTCTGCTGTGTCTGGCTTTTGCTTGAGACTGGAATGCCTGCTTCTTACCGACAGAGCCTGATCCACTTCAGCCCTAGGCCCTAGGAAAACCAGCATTTATCCTGGGAAATGTTACTAGCCTCCATCACGACAGTTCTGCCCGATTCCCACACAGTCCCAAACACATACACCACTTCAGGAAGCAAAGGCACAACTGAAAGTTACTGGAAAAGAGATTGGGAAATTATTACTTCATTCTGTTGTGGACACGACTATAATGGCAAGAATCTAGAAGTTCCCGTGTCCTCATTATTACTTCAGTATAACTTACCTTATAACACGTATGTAACAAGCATGTGCAGACTTAGCTTTTAAGTGAGCTGTGCTAAGAAATATCACATTTCACTTTTGCAACTGTCTCAAATTAAGAAGTGAATTGTATGCACTCACATGCATTTGGAAATTACTTCCTGTCAGTCCTGTGACAGTCCTTCAGTAAATGAGACAGTGGATGAAGTACCATTGTTATCAAATAATGTATGGTGAAGAAACTGAAGTAAAGACCACACAGCTAGTGTGGCTATCACTTCCCATCCTTCTTATCCTTCTCCATTCCATTCTCCAACTCTGTGTAGTAAATACTTATTTTTGTTAATTTAATTTTTAGAGATTAAAAACAGTTTAATTTATTCTTTGTGTCTTTCGTATCACTCATCTTGATCCCATTCATCTCCCCATCCCTTCTCTCTGCTCTCTGACCTTGCACCCCCCCCATGCAATAAAATTTAAGAGAAAAAGAAAAATATCACTGTGGAAGCTGTAGTGTGACACAGTGAGTTACACAGTATACCCTTTAGTCCATACCTCTCTGCTCAAAAGTGTTCATTGGAAAGAGTCAGCCGTCTGAATTGAGGCCTCTGGGTTTTGCTACACCATTGATACTTGGCCGTAACTAGGACTCCTCTTGAATATCTTGTCTGTGTTGTGGAGATCCTACAGCTTTGGATCTGCAGGACTGGCCCATTCATGTTCTCCCAAAGATCATGGACAGAGTGGATGCTGGGATAGGCCAACTCATAGCCCTGGTTCTGAGCCTGGGTGATTGCAGGGTTGGTCAGCCTGCCAGCTCTCCCCTGTCCTTACAACCCGGGTGAGCCCTCCAGTATTGCCCTGGCTAGTTCACCCTATGCAGCAAGGAGCAAGGGGTGGGGGCCAGTTCTCCTCCTTTCCCATCCCCAGGGCTGGCTCACCACACCTACACCACCAGGGCCAGCTCTGCAGGGGCCACTCTCCCAAGCTGCAACTGGTGAGGGGCAGGGACAGCTCTCCCACTCTCATGACTTAAGGGCTAGCTTTCCCGATTGGCACAGGTGGTGAGGGGTAAGGGGGGCATTTCTCCCTTACTGACACTGTTGTATGGCAGATGAGGGGCAGGGCCAGATGTCCCGTACCTACTTTGTTGGGGCTGGTTCACCCCACCCGCCAACAGGGTGAGCTCTACAGTGCTGCCCGGGTGAGGTTTAGGACCCACTCTCCAGATGCTGCAGCTGGTGAGGGGTAGGGTCAGCTCTCAAACCAGCTCTCTCACTCTCATGTCCTCAGGGCCAGCTTGCCTGTGGCCCCTCAAACAGGGTTAGCGCTATTGTGCTGCCCAGGCAAGGTGTAGGACCTGTTCTCCCTAGTGCTGCGGCCAGTGAGGGGCAGGACCAATTCTGTGCAGGCCTATCCTCTTGGCCTTCAGTGTTATCGGGAGCCACAGACACATCAACACAGACCTGGGCTGCTGCAGGGTCACGGACCCAGATATGGGTCTTGGCAGCAGCTCAGGCCCACAGGTCACCACCACGGTCCTGGGTGGCAAGCAGGCTGCTCACCTCAGCCCACTCCCCACTGCCTTCACCTCTTCAGATCTGCCTTTCTCCACAGGACATGAACCTCTCTGTCTGTCTCTCTCCTCTCTCTCTCTCTCTCTCTCTCTCTCTCTCTCTCTCTCTCTCTCTCTGTCTCTCCCTCTCTCCCCCTCTCTTTTTTTCTCTTTCTCTCTGCCTCCCCCCCTCTACCCCCTCTTTCTCCCATACTCCACCATAGAGTTGCTCACAATAACAGCACTGGACTGTTGCAGGGAAGGCCCAGCAGGGCTTTTCTCCTTGCTACCCTGGGCAAGCTACCCAGAGAGAGGGATGTGGGTCCCCCCCCCCCCGCATCAGACTTATTGATGCTGAGTCGGGTCCCCATGTAGTAAATATTTAATTTTGGTCTTTAAGTAACTCATAATAAATTTTTAAAAAGTTATTTTTTGTGATAATATTTTTTATTTAAATTTGAAACAAGCTTGTTTTGCATGTCATTCCCAGTTCCCTCACCCTCCCCTCCTCCCCTGTCCCCCTCCCAACCTCCATCCCATTCCCTTTCTGTTCCCCAGGGAGGGGGGAGGCCTTCCATGGGGGATCTTCAAAGTCTGTCCTATCATTTGGAGCAGGGCTTAGGCCCTCCCCCATGTATCTAGGCTGAGAGAGTATCCCTTTATGTGAAATGGGCTCCCAAAGTCCATTTGTATACTAGGGATAAATATTGATCCACTACCAGGGGCCCCACAGACTACCAGTCCTCCCAACAGACACCCATGTTCAGGAAGTCTGGGTTGGTCCCATGTTGGTTTTCCAGCTATCAGCCTAGATAGAGTCCATGAGCTCCCCCTTGTTTAGGTCAGCTATCTGTGGGTTTCTTCATCCTGGTCTTGACCCCTTTGCTCCTCACTCCTCCCTCTCTGCAACTGGATTCCAGGAGTTTGGCTCAGTGTTTAGATGTGGGTGTCTGCTTCTGTTTGCATCAGCTACTAGATGAAGGCTCTAGGATGGCATATAAGTAGTCATCAATCTCATTATCATGGAAGGGCATTAAAGGTGGCCTCTATACTATTGCTTAGATTGTTAGTTGGAGTCTTCCTTGTAGATCTCTGAACATTTCTCTAATGCCAGATTTCTCTTTAAGCCTATAATGGCTCCTTTTATTATGGTATCTCTTTTCTTGCTCTCCTCTATTCTTCCCCTGACTCAATCTTCCTGCTCCCTCATGTCCTCCTCTCCCCTCCTCCTTATGATCAAGTTAGAAGTTTCTTTCCATTCCCTATTAGTTCTGCTTGCCTCAAGTATAACTGTATATTTTTATTTCTTAGTACTATTGATGTGATAAAGATTTTTACATTTACTTTCTCCATTGGATTGATTACCATATATTTCTGCATGGTGTGTGCTTTGTTTCCTTTATGCTTGACAAATGTTTAGTGTATTTTTAGCTTTATAGAAGAAAGCTAATAACTTTACAGAATGTGTTTTGTATCTGTTTAAAGTGAGACCCTGGCCTGCTTTATCGTGATACTAATTCATTCCTCCTAAAGCATTGCTTTACAGATTCAGAGGTGTGGGCCATACTAGAAAAGTCAAAAGTCACTTGTAGCAGTGACTGACATTTTCAGAGTCACCTGCAGGGATATTAGACATGCCAGACTCCCCCTGTCTCTGAGTGTTCCCTGAGACCTGTGCTCCCCTATGGTTACTGTTCACCATTGGAAGAAGTACTTGCTATGGGTGCGAGAACCCATGTCCCTCACAGGGTTGGGGAGAAGGAAGGGTGCCATCACCAGAATTACTTGTAAGCATCCTAACAACTGAGCACTTTAGCTCTGAAAGCAAAATGGTGACTTTCTAAGATTATGGTGGCACTAAAAATGTTTCATCAAAGTATGCTGTTTAACTGAAACATAATGTAATCATTTAAAATACCCAAATTGCTTTAAAAGTGGGATATTTGAAGTTACAGATGGGAGGCAGGTTGCTCTCTGTTGAAACATTGCCATTTAGAATCAAGAGTCATTTCAGGAACAACCTGGCCTGCTTTTATCCTACTGAGGAAACAGAGGCCTTAGAAAATCAAGTGACTATACTCACTAGGCAGAGTCTCTGAAGAGTGGAGCTTGTGTCTTGTTCCTGGTTATGGTGAGGATGTTTGTCCCCAGTTGTTCAGAATCATTGAGTATAATGAAGTTTATCCACTTTGTAACAGTGACATAAAATACGGGCCCGTTTCAGAGCAATAAGTAACTGCCATCTGTTACCTTTGTAGGTAGAACATGAGAAATACTATGACCAGTACCACTTTGCTGGAGAGCAGAGAAGAATCCTGATAGACAGTTGGACTAAGAGTAGGAAAGACTTTATACAGAAAGCCATGCTGACCCTCCTTGAGGCCTGTGCAGTTCATGAAATGGAGAGCATGTTGGCTAAGGACAGGAGACGACAGCAGGAACTGTGCGCTGATCTGAAAGCCAAGGTAAGTCTCTTTAATGGGTGCTTTGATACAAGGGGTACACTACGAATCTACCAATGCCAGGTGATGGTGGCACACACCTCTAATCCCAACATGCAGGAGGGGAGGCAGAGGCAGGCAGATCTCTGGATTGAGGCCAGTCTGGCCTACAAAGTGAGTTGGAGGACAGCCAGGGCTACACAGAGAAACCCTGTCTCAAAAACCTAAAATGAAAACCAAAACAACAAACAAAATTTTTACCTGAAGCTCACTCTCTGGAAAGTACATCTTGATGAAAACTGTTGATTTGAGCAGTAAGATATTGCAATTCATTTGGGTAAAAAAAAAAAAAAAAAAAAAAAAAAAAAAGGTTAGCAATCAGCAATTTCATGAAGCTCAACCCAAGGTTACTGTAACAGGGTGGTAGTATTGGAATTTTGATGGGGACAGCTAACACCTGCCATAGGTGCTGTCAGACACGACTTGATGGAACTGTCTAATACTGAGCCAGTCTGCATGCACACAGAAGAGCTGAAAAGGCTAAGAAGATTCATACAGAGCAACTTTGGTGGCCCTGTATGGCCCTCAGCAAGGTGTGAGGGTGTAGATGTGGCTTTGCTCCTCCTCTGACCCAGTGAGGGGGCTTTCATATACTTGGAGAGCTTGTGGTTGGAAGGAGGGCTTGTGGGTGTCTGTTGCACACAGGAAAATACAGAGGTGTTATCTCATGTGAAAACTGAAGGTATGTTCTGCTGAAGTGTCTTCACATTCCTCTGCAGTCACAGGGACCATTAAATAAATTGTGTTCACGTGCAACAAGATGTAGTCATCTTGGTTTATTGCTAAGTAATACAGGAGGACACAGAAAAGACATTTTATTCTCTTGATAGAAACAAAAAACAAAAAAACACCTGGCAGATATCAGGGTACTGATCTAAAGACTAATGCCTATTTGAAAATATTAGAGGGAACATGCTTGCTTGCCATTTTTTTAAAAGTAGAAAGATTTTCTTTCCACACTGCAAAAGTTTGGAACCTAAAAAAGTAGAAGTTGTTTCTTCTAATCTGATCTGTCTCAGGCTATGGACATGGCATGTGTTTCTCATCCTTGGAGGCTGATAGGGAACACAGGTTCAGGGGCTGGGGCAAGTCCTTGCACTCCTACCCTGCCTCTGTTCATGTTTTGAGCTTCGCTGTTAGCCCTTGCTCTGAGGTAACTATATGTGCAGCCAAGCTCTTAGATGAGCTGTGGAATGACGTTCACTTATTATACTCCATGTAAATGTTGGGTATAATATAGTGCATTATACCCATTAAACACATTTCAGTGGCTCAGAGGCTTGGTCATGGCTCTTTTCAGTCAATACTGCTCCCTCACCCCCTCTTCTGACTTCATCTTTGTGGACGTGTTTTGTCTACTACAGTGGTTTGATGCTCATCAAACCGTTGAGGATTCAGCCTTTAGCTCGTCATATCTGTTTGTTTCGTGTTGCAATAATTTGCTATTTTAGTTGCATAGTATTTCATTTTACATTCACACAGTTTATTTATATGGTTTTCTGAATTTTGCTATTCTGAACGTAACCAGGCATGCCTTCCTGAACAGACATGCTGATTTCTGTTGGGTCTGTGAGAGCAGAATGGGTAGATTACAAGGTTTGAGTGGATGTAGCTTGAGTAAACATTGCTAAAATAGTTTCCCAGAGTGGCTACACAGATTTTTCAGCTGACATCCTTCATGTTGTGTTTTCATGAGCATTGCCTCAGCCAGTCTGGAGTTCAGTCTGATAAATGAGGACCTCACTGTGGCTTTCATATTCATTTAAAATAAAGACAGAATCTTTATGCTCACTGCCAATGAACCTTCCACTGGAGTCTTTCCCGTTTCTCTCATAGGTCCCCTGATTTTCTGTTCCTCATTATATTCTCTTACATGTTCTCTTTACTCACACATTCTGTTTGTATTTTCTCCCCATCTACTGCTTGTCTCTTTTGTAGTACAAGTTCAAATAGGTCTTAATAATAAAAACCCAGAGTCAGATATCGGGGAAAATGCTGAGAGATCAGAGAGACAAAGGAGCAGGCCACAGCCATACCTCTTACCTTGATAACTTCCTAGCCAAAAAGAGACTGAGCTCCTGTCTCCTCCTTCTGTTTTTTTTTGTTTTGTTTTGTTTTGTTTTGTTTTGTTTTTTGTTTTTTGAGACAGAGTTTCTTTGTATTGCTTTGGAGCCTGTCCTGGAACTATCTCTGTACACCAGGATGGACACGAACTCACAGATATCTGCCTGCCTCTGCCTCCTGAGTACTGGGATTAAAGGCATGGGCCACCAACACTCAGCTGTCTCCTCCCTCCTTATCACTCACTTCCTGTTTGTCTGTATAGACCTCCAGACCTCTATGGTTAACCAGTGGCTAGCTCCACCCCCTGCTCTTCAAACAAGCTTTATTTGCTAGAGTATGCACATGGTATCACTACACATTTCACTCTATTAGCAATGTCCTTGGATGAGCAAAACTGTTAATGGTGTTTTGTGTCAGCAGTTATTTCCCTTTTATCCCTGTTGCAGATGCCTGTTAAGTCATGTTAGTCTCTTTGTGACGGTTGCGATTTTGTTTATTGTGTGGTAGGGAGCTTTAGGCTTTCTGGTCACCCTCTGCCTCTGAGAGAATAATTTAGCTCTCACTCTACCCCTTCCCCTGACTAGGTTGTCACTAGACACTGGACATGGTACTTGTAGGGAAGAGGTACTCTGCTTTCCTCATTCATCCACAGTCCCTGGGCCATGGAGCTCAGCCTCTATTGCGGTAAATAAGGATCAGGATAAACAAATAGGCGAATAGATGTTTATTCAGGGAGAAATAACTTACAACCTAGACAGATGAACACCAGGAAATTCAACCCGATCCTCTCCTGTCTGAGTCACGCCAGAAAGAAAGAGCGCCTTCCTGGCCCCCTCTGACCTCCTTCCTCAGGTCACCTCCGCCCATCGCTCCACCCCCCAATGGGCGTGGTCAGTGCTACAGAAGGACTACCTCACTACAAGCCTCCCCAGTGATTTTCCTCATGAAAAACTATCTGGTGCCTTTAATGGCTCTTGAGAGGGAGATACTTTCCTGCCATGCCCAGAGGAGGATCTTTTCCAGTTCTTTGCAACTCCTGCAATGTGGGCTTGCTGCCCTTCCCTATGCCTGTAATAAGCCCTCCCATCTCCAGTCCCTCCCTCCCTTGTGCACCTGCACTGCCATCACAGGCTTCCTGTCCTTGGAGACCCTGACCCCAATAGTTTTTTTTTTTCTTTCTTTCTGAGCATTCTGAATCAGTGTAGTAGAAAGCAGGCACAAATTCCCTTGTGTCTGTCGCTTCTGCTGGCTCTAGCTTTCATGCTCTGCTAAATCATCAAAATGTGAAAATCATTAAAATGTATCAATTCCTTACAGAGGTCTAGCTGCTATCTCCCTGTTCCTGTGTACAGTGGCCTCATCTTCCCCCGGTGCTCTGCCATAGGTGAGCCACCTCTCATGTCACCTGTCCTAGAGGCTTCTATCCTAACTAGACTATTGTCCTGTGGTCTCTACTGATGGCTTTGTGAAAAAAAAAAAATTCTGTTGTAGGTGAATCAGCTTTTACATTTTTTTGCTGTGTAAGTAGGAGTGACGTTCTTTTCAACCCTCTATGCCTAAATGGAAGCTGGAAGATCCTAATGAAATACTACTCATCATTTTTTTTTTTTTCATGTGACCTAGTTAGAGGGCTGGCAGTTGCAAGGGTCATTTCCAAGGGTAGCCTGCCCAGGCAGGATTTTTGTGCTCACCTAGATCCCCACTTAAGGTGAATGAAACCCCCAAACTAAGGTATGTAGTGGGATATTTACTTTGTCTCCTTCTGTGGCACTGACCACGCCCATTGGGGGGTGGAGCCAGGGGCGGAAGTGACCTGGGGAACTAGGTCTGAGGAGGAGCAGGGGAATGCTCTCTCGCTCTCTTGTAGCTCTCTTGTAAGGCGCACTGGGACAGGAGGACATCCAGAGGAATTCTTGGAAGCAGGAACCTGCTGGTGTTTACCTGTCTATGTTGTGAGTTATTTCTCCTTGAATAAACATCTGTTCGGCCTAATCGTTTATCCTGATCCTTATTAAACTGCGATAAAGGTAGAATGACAATAAATGGAAACCTAATAGGCTAGTCAGATGAAAATATGCATGACCAATACTGACATTTTTCTAGGGTTAGTCATCAAGGTGATGGAATGGCTAGGGCAGCAAGATTCAGCATTAGCCGCTGGCTGGGTATAATGATAACATGTCAGTGACATCGAAGGAAGGCAGTGCTCTTCTCTCCTTGTCTTGCCTCCCCTCTTGCTTTGCATTCCTGTGGGTCCTGGAAGTGAAAGGTTCCAGGAAACGGAAAGAGAAGTCATTTTGTGATCATGGAGGAAAGGACTCTGGTCTACCGGACTGGACACTGACTTCAGACGGGTGCTTCATGCCTGATCTACCGGAACTGAATACTGACTTCAAGGGTGTTTTATGACTTACAGCCCCTATTCTGATGAATCTGGATCTGATGATCAGAGGAATGGGGGCTCCAAATGTCAGAAAATGGGGTCTATATGTCACAACTGCTGCTTTGATTATTCCCCACACATCACACTGTCCAGCTTGTCATCATTCTACTGAGTACCAGCTGCTCTTCATACAGACTCTCTGGCAATTTGCTTGATCCCGAACTCCAGCTCTGTGTAAAGGTGATGCTGCAGTGTCTGACTGACTAGGAGACAGCATAGGTGTAGTCTCTCTGAAGGGATGTGACCTCACAAGGCTACCAAGGTTTGGAGGTGGTTTGATGAGTCCCTGAAAGTTTGTGTGCTGGGAGTTTCCCCAGAGAGAAGACCCTTTTGGAGTTGGGCGGTAGTTAGGTCATGGGAACACTACCTGGGGAGGGACCTATGTGGTACCCAAAGTGTTGATTTGCTCTTCTGAGAAGGGGCTGTTTTAAAGCAAGCACGTGCACTCCTGTATGCAGTCAGCTTTCTTTCTGCTTCTGCATCATGGATTGAAGCCGCCAGACACCCTCACTAGGGTACCAGCACCACAATACATGGATGCTCTAGCCATCAGAATTCTGAAAAACAGAATTCTTTAGGAGTTAGTTATTTAACCTCAGATGTTTTTGTTATAACAACATAAAACAGACAAGGGTGAATGAATGCATCCTCCAGTGGATAAGTAGGAATAAAAAGTAGAGAAATAGGAACACAAAATTGTGGTGAAGCAGATTTTATTGCCCTGCAGATACAGGGCTATCATCAGACTTTGCATTCCTAATGAGGGACGAAGACTCAGTAAATAGCTGGGATGAAAATATATTAGGAAAGGAAAGAGATAAATCTGTAAGTTGCACAGTAATTTACAATGTTCAATTATGCTTACAGTTTTTGACATGGAAGAAACCACGAGATTTATTCCTTCACCATCAGTTTACAAAGCTGAGAGCTGAGTCCAGAGAGATGAAGGGACTGCCTAAGGTTCACACTAGCTCATTCGGCTTGAAATTCAACACTATCTGTCTTGGCCTCACACAGGTTTGCATACAGGAACACTACAGAATAATAGAAGATATTTATTATACCGTTGGCCCCAGGTGTGCCATGAATTAGACCCACAGAATGTAGGAAAAATATTACTTCACTGTATCATAAATTTGACCTTTCAAAAACTAATACACTAGCTATAATAAACATTAATTAAACATTTAACCATAATTTTGTTCTCAGACCTAGAATTTCAAAGGTCTTTAGCGGGAGGGAGTTAGACGATTTGTGTCTTAAGGAAAGTATTAAAGACATTTCAGAATGCCAAGTGCCTGTTCTTTGTCTTTTTGGTGGTCTGTCAGTAATGATCGCTATAGCAAAGCAGAGCTGGTTGGGCCTCTCACTCTCAGGATGAGACAGGGAAGAAGCATGTGCTCCTGTCTCCTGTTCCCGCAATCCCTACTGTCCTTGTCTCATGTGGAGCTTACACCATCCTGTTAGTTCTACCTGCAATTCTCCCATCCTGTCTGCGGAGCTCAACTGAGGAGGCTTCCCTGAGATGCCTAGCCAGGGACTTTCTTTGCTTCTGTGCTGTGGAGAAGACAACACTCACTAGACTCTCATGCCCTCTGGGAGGCTTGCCCTCTCCCTGCCCATTCCTTTGTGACTATTGTAATAGCTGCTTGTGCTTGCCTAACATTATGCACCCAGATGCCTAGACTCAGTGATAGATACCTACTAGCTATCAAGAAAATGATATCATTGGAAAATAAAAGCACCCAATTAATTTCTTCACACTCTGCTCTTGATGGTGTCAACCTTCCTGACCAGGCTTCCTGTGGATGCCCCCAACAATGCCACTTGCATGTTCAGGTCCAGCCTTTCCCAATGCTCACTACTTTCCCACCTGACAATGGAGCCTGCAGGCTTTCTACTTTTTGTTTTTTCGTGTTCCTTGATCTTTCTAGTGTTTCCCTCAACTTATACACTCTTTCCTCTCCAAGTGAATCTCTTGCCTCCAAGTCATGCTCTGCACCTAGGGGGTCCATCTCTGCCTTCATGTGAAGTCAACCTTCCTATACCATTCTTCCTGGTTCTAGGAAGTTCATCTTTGTCTTCATGTGAAGTCAATTTTCCTACAGCATTCTTCCTGGTCCTTAGACCTCTATAGTTTTCTGTTCAAGGTTATGTGACCCCATGTGACCTAATCCATTAGAAGTTTTCATTCCCATGCTGCTCCTCTCCATGTGCTCTGTCAATCACCCACCTTCTCACTCTTTACTCTCTTGAGTGCTATTAAGGGATTCCTATTACCATGTCTGTGTGTCCGTGCCCACACAATTCTAAAGCCGTAGTATCCTCTGGGTTTCTTTCTTGGCTCATTGTTCTTATTGCTTTGTTTCATTGGCTACTCTTTCCTGTTACTTTTCCAAACCCTGAATAACTCTCTCCTGACTTTGCCTAGTGACACGACACACTGATTATATTAATTTTAGAAGTCTCCAGATGCCTCAAAGCCAACATCAAAAATGGAAATCTTGAGTGTCCTATGGTAAATTGTACTTTGCTCTTACAACTTAGCTTTTTATTATCCCTCATTGTTATAATGCATGGAATAATGTTGGGAATCTGCCTAATTTAACTCTATATCCTCTTCTTTCCATCCTTGGATCCATGGCTCAGTTCCTAAACTATGTACTCTGACACTTTGTCTTAGTTTATAGCCCTTTCAAGTCTTTCCCTTCAACAGGAGGCAGAATTCTCAGTCTAAAATTCAGTTCAGAGCCTGGAGTGATAACATGGACCTGTACCTTCTAGCAGTCAGAATTGGTGGCAGAAGAACTGTGAGTACTGGATCACCCTGGTCCTGCACTACACAGCAAAACTTGTTCTCAGTTCTTAACCACAAAGACAATGGAAAAAATAGTAGAGGTAGGGGGAGGAGGAAGAGCGTGGTGGGGGAGGAAAGTAGAAGATTTTTTATTTATTTTTTAAAAAAAATTTTTTTCTACCTTTGCTAACTTCTCCATGGCTTGCCTTGCTTTGTAGCAATGGGTAAACATCTTGGTGGGTATCTGGGTCTTCAGTAAATTGGATGAGACTCTCTTCTTAGCTTCCTTTCTCGATACTCTCCACTCTACACCTTGCAAGTGAGAAAGACCAAGTCACTGGGATTCACTTTCTTGCCTCCTGCCTCTTCACTGAACACTGTTTTGTTCGCCAGCCCTGCACTTTAGCCTGCTTGGATTTGCTGGTGTGTTTCTCTCCAGTCTCCCTTTGCTTGATTATATCTTGACTACCTTCAAGACTTATTAGCTCAAATGTTCACTGCAGAAAGAACTCATCGAGTCTATAATTAGATTTAAGACATTCCTTGTTTTCTCTGGCTCCTGGATACCTGCCTCTGTTATGACTGTAGCATACTGAAAAATCCATGTCCACAACAGAACTTCAAACAATGTCCCATTTCCTTCATCTTGGTACTGTATAAACCTCCTCTCTCCCCCAACACATTTTCTAGTGTTTGGGCTATGCTAGGTCCTCAGTAAATTCTGTTGAAGTGAAGTGTATAAGCTGCAGGCATTTTCCTCCCTTCTCAATACCTCCTGACACAGTGATGTTTCTATTACCTCCTTTTTACTTTATTTATGAGGAAGCTTGCTGTAGAAGCAAGTATATCATGTGCAAAGTCATTAGGAAGCAAAGTATAAGGCTTAATTATCAACACTGAATATGCTAAGATGTAGTTTTAAAAATAAAACTTGGCTACCTATAAAGCTGAGGTATATATCAGGCATGAATTAAACCACCCAGCTCTTGGTTTTCTTCTTCCTGCCTCACTTCTGTGCCCCTTGTTCCTATTTGTAATTGGTTGAATGATCTGGATATGAACTTTAATAGTGATGGGCATGAGATAATGTGAGTCAGACAATGGTGTTTTGAATAGCCATAATCTGAGCTCACTCCCCATGATGGGGGCCCCTTACAGCATTAGTTCTCTCCATCACTTTCTCTTGCTTCAGCTTCCTTTTGTTGTTGGAGATAGCCTTGGAACTGGGTTCCACCAATCAGATATGAAGTACTCAAATCCAGATGGAGAGTTTTCGGAGTATAATTCCAGGGGTGATGAGTGACTGCTATGGGACTCACCCTCACTCATACTGTAAAGTCAAATTTGCAAGATGTTTGACAACCAATGTATAGCTGTAAAACAAATATTCATCCTGAGTTTCTTCATAGACTATTTTGAGTATGGAATGCAGAGGTATATCACATGAGTGGAGAAGACAGCATTGGTGGGAGAATCTGGGCTGCAAAGGGATCTGGGGTTAAGGTGGGGAGGATTTTAGAGGTAAAGAACTTCTAAAACATATATAGAGACAATCCTTAGACCCACTTCTATCCTGTAACCTCTGAATGTACAGGAAGGAATACCAAAAGACCAACAAGAATAGATGCTATGGAGCTAGGAACTGATAGGGATCCTAGAGGTAAGAGAACAGTACTGGACAGGTTTGGAATTGATGTTCTAGCCCAGTCCAAGTTGGGTACCAGGAAACAGAGACCTTCAGATAGAACCAGGACTAGGCTGCAATTTTCAAAGCCACATCCCTTCATGACTTATTTTTTCTAAATAGAACCTACCTTTTAACGGTTCCATAACTGTCTAAAGCAGGATCATTGGTTTGGGGCCAAACATCCAAACACATGAGTTTGCAGAGACAATCACATTCAAATCATAGCATGGTATATGCAGGAAGGACCCTCCTTCAGATTACCTTTGAGATAGAAGTCGTTCCTAAGGTTTAGCTATCAGCCACTTGCCTAAAGGACCATATACAGAGAAAGGATGTGTCCATCACATAGTAACTCTAATGTCCATAGATGCCATTTACTTTTATTTAAATTTCTGGCATCATCCCAGGAAATACTTGCTGAGTAATAGAAGATGGAAAAGTTGCATCTTAGATGTTAGTTATCCATATATAATATACTTACTTTGTTATAGCAGGGGTAAAAGACACTAATTGGAGAGTTTAGTTGTCCAGTGTGCCAAATGAATTAAAGATTCAACACTTTTTGCCAACTTAAGACACTTACTTATTGATGTCTTGGCATTAATAACCATGCCATGTACCATTAGCATAATCAGTATTATTGTGGCGTTCTTCCTTGTAGTCTCTTCAGTGGGGAGGCATTCACAGAGAAGTCCCCTGTGGGGAATATGTGTATGTAACATTGAGAGAGGCAAGGGAACTGCTAGGAACCCTCGGATCAATGCCAGAAAATCTTTCTTGGGTCACAGCAGCAGATAACATTTCCTATATGCAGCTGCTTTGCACTGTCTGTGCGTCTTGGCAGGTAGCTAATTAAAATTCCACAGGGTTTGAATACTTGATGAATCTACATACTATTTCCAAGTAAAATATTACAAGTAGTCCAACTCTTAAAATGCCTTAGTTTTAAAAGCTGATTTGTCTGCCTTGGGTCTAGTTTATACAATTTAAAAGAGGCTGTACCTTTTAATGTTCTTTATGATGAGAGTCTTATATCTCAGTGACAAGTCATAACAATATCTCACAAGATGTTTTGCAAATGAAGATACTTGGTCTAGAATATAGATGTTTGTCTCTTACTGTGACTGTGTGCAATAAAAAATAAGTCAGCCATACTATCAAGTTCTGGATAATTAAAGAGGGGAAGTCACAACTCAGAGTTGGAAAATCGTGGTTTTAAAAATACCTGTGAAAAAAAATAAATGCATGGCAATTTAAAGAGAATGTGTCCAATGGAACAGAATAGGATATCGAGAAATAAATCCATACATCTTAGGCCAGTTGGTTTTTAGCAAAAATATAAAGCTAATTAATCCAAAATGAACAATTGCTGTAAATAACTGACTATCCACATTATATACAAATACCCTCAATTCGTATCTCATGCCCTTTAGAAAACATGATTCAAGAATCATAGACCTACATGTAAAGATAACATGGAAGGAATTTTTTACAGTCTTGAGTTGGAAAAAGGTATCTTTGACACGATGAACTATGGTAATATGATAAACACCAGATGTATCATCCCCAAAAGAAAAAAAGATTAATTAGATATTCTCAAAGTGATCAAAAGACACAAACAAGACAATAAGAAGCCTGGCTAATCAACCAAAGAATATATTTGTATATTTAGTGTCTAATGAAAGAACTAGATACATTATTTACAAAGGAGTCCCAAATATTAATGATAAGAAAATAATTAATTTTTTAATGTGTGTGTATGTGTTCTGTTTGTGCAGAGTGAATGCATGCTTGCATGTGTAGAGGTATACAAGTGTATATGAACATGTGTTTACAGTAATGTAGAGGTCCAAGGCTTATTCTAGGAGTCTTCCTTAATTGCTTTCCATAATATTCAATTGTGTCCACTGCTGGTTTCTCTCTAACCATCTGAAAGGAAGAACGCATTTTTAAATTCATCTTTGGACCACTCATGGCTGATCCCCATCCTAATCCAGAGTACTCAGTAAACACTACCATTAACCTGTACCATGGGAGGAATTTTGTTGTACCATGTATGTTCTCTGATAATTCACCATGTTTTACATGTTTTACATGTCTTCATGTCTTCAATGTTTACAGTTAAGCAAAATGCACTGTAAAATCTGGTGATAGCATTAACTGTCCTGAACAATTACACATGAGACAGTTCCCATCATTTTTATAATGTCAGGGCTCTCTCCATGTTATATAACACACACACACACACACACACACACACACACACACACACTTTCTGCCATTAGGAGCTCAGAGGACAGATCTGCCTTTTGCAGTTGTCCTTTTACTCAGGCAGCATCATACTTCTTTGGCACCGAGTAAAGGGATAATTGTGTAGAAAGATTCAAGTCCCAACTCCTTGCTTTCATCCTAGAGAGCATGGGAAAGCATTGGTCCATTGGTCAAAAGGGTCTTGAGACAGTATTGATGGTTTGCAAACATGCAGACAAAGATTATCTTTTAATGTATCGTTTATTTTTAAAGACTTCCTTGGGCAACAAAGAAAGAAAATAAACTCATCATTTATTAGAGAAAAAAAAAATCTCTGTTTCTGTTTTAATGATGTTCAAGTATATCCTACCTCACAGAGCATCCAGCACTCTGAGCAGTGTCTTCTTGGTGTTGGCTATCAGTTTGTGTGTAGTCAAAATGAATTCAGTTTGAGTATTTTCCTATAGACTACTCAAGAAAAATTCACTCCCATTTTGAAAACATCTGAAGTCATCATTTGAGTCTTTCCTGTATGTAATGTCCTGTAACCATTTGGCTGTAGTGGCTTGATGCAATGCAAATTCTTCGGTGAGTGAGAAAGTTAGACTAGGAAAGGAATAAAGTTAAATGACAATAGCAACAAAACCCTGAGAAAATACTCTGTCAGTACCCAAGGTGTCTGTAATAAAGAGAATCAAGTTTCCGGGCATGAAAGAAGCACACGAGACAGATAAAATGATTCTTCTGGGCTCTATGCCTAGTTCTTTACCTTTTCAGGAATGGGATTTGTAAAAGGTATGTCTTGAATGCCTGAGTATTTGAAAGCAGCTAAATTGCTTATTACTGATAGTATACTTTCAGATTTTTACAAAATTATGTTTCTTTGACACAATGTAAGTCATTCATTTTCTCATTCAACAACAGGCTTTTGTACACTGCTCTCCATGTGTCAGGTACTTTTATAGGTGCATTCATTAAGAGATGAATACAGCATCCTTAGGGATCTTAGTTTCCTGGAGAAGAGACAAGGGACATACAGTCACTTGGAATGTGGTAAATCCTGTGGGACAGAGCTAATAAATATTCTAGGAGAAAGGAAGGAATCTATAGGAGGGGTGGGCTGTAGTGGTCAACATTAAGGAGGCTACCAATTAAGCAACAGCCCAGACAGTGGTGTCAGCTTTATAAAGTAGGCATGGGAGGATGTTCTAGATCCTGGGACTTCACAGTCAATCTTTTTTTTCCATTTTCTATTTATTAATTTTATATTCCAACTACACAACTACACTTCTTCCTCCCACCCCTCCTCACACCCACATCACCTCCCCCTTTACCTCTCCCTAGCCCACCCTTAATCCACTCCTTCTCACGGGTAAGGGCTTCTATGAGGAGTCAACATAGATTGGAACAGGGCCCGGCCCCTCTCCCATGCATTAAAATTGAGCATAGCATCCCACCATGCACAAAACTCAAATCCAAATGTATCAAGGACCTCAACATAAATCCAGCTACATTGAACCTGATAGGAGAGAAAGTGGGAAATAGCCTGGAATGCATTGACACAGGAGACCACTTCATAAATATAACACCAGTAGCACAGACACGAGAGAAACAATCAATAAATGGGACCTCCTGAAACTGAAAAGCTTCTGTAAGGCAAAGGACATGGTCAATAAGACAAAATAGGAGCCTACAGAATGGGAAAATATCTTCACCAACTCCACATCTAACAGAGAGATGAGCTCCAACATGTATAAAAACTCAAGACACTAGACATCAGAATACTAAACAATTCTCACAAGAAGAATCTCAAATAGTCAAAAAAAAATATTAAGGGATTGCTCAACATCCTTAATTATCAGGGAAGTGCAAATCAATCTTTCATAAACTGTGAGTCGGTGTACACATTTTTTCTTAATTTATAGGTCAGAGAGTAAAGAAAGACAAGCAAAAGGGGTGCTATATCTTGCAGGGCCTTGTGCGCAATGTCAAGGAGATAGTGTTTTAGTGTATGTGTGTGATGGGGAGCTGTTAGGTTTTGATAGATGAGGGACATGCTTTAAGATATCCGATAACTGGAGCTGGTGAGGATTAAGATGAAAAGAGGTCTAAAGGTAGCTGAGCATCTATTGCCATAGTCTAAGTGAGAAATGGTAGTCTTCTGAACTATAGGGATGATCATACAGTGGAAGGGACAGATGGTATTTAGGAAACTAAGTGTAAGGACTGTGTAAGGAAGGAGAAGGAGACAAAGGTGCTATGTTTCTGTTGTCATTACCGCACGGATGAAGAGGGAGGAAGGATGTGTGAATTTGTTCATTCAGTGAGTAGTTCATGAGTGCTGGTTTCATGCTAGTACTCTACTAAGTTCATGGGAAAGAATCCAACATCCAAACCTTGTGGGTTTCACCTTCTGGAAGTCTGAGTGACATATATAAGATGGATAAGCAGTATCTATGCCTAAGAGTGGTGAATGCTAAGAGCAAGGGAGAAAAACACTAAGCAAAGGAAAGTAGACAGCGGAGAGGGGAAGAAGTGTAGTCATTTACAGACTTAGAACTCTTCTTGAGAAGGTGACAGCAGGAAAATCTTGGAAAGGCTAAGAAGGAAACAGCTAGGGGGAATGCTATCTATGCAGAAAAGCTGCAAACAGAAACGTCTTGCCTGGGGTATTTAGGAAGTGTGTAGGCCCCACTGTTCTTTACAGTTAGTGCTTTTAGATTTTGTGCAAGAAATAGTTTCTTTCTTACCTTTAAGTCTGAGAGCCCCTATTCTTTTTAATCTTCAAGAAATTTTGCTACTTTGCTTTATATACTCAGGCCTGTGATCTACTAGGAACATTTCCTTAGTACAACAAAATAAAGGCCCAATCTTACTCTTTATCCTAAGGATGCCCAGTTGTCCTAGCAGCTTATTCTGTCCTTTCCCACTGCCCTGTAGTTCCATCTGCACCAAATGGAAATGACTATAAATGTGTGGATCTATTTCCAGACCCTTCATTCTGTTTCATTTGTCTATATGTAATCATGGGCCAGAACTATCCTGCCTTAATTTCCATAGCTTTGTAGTTAGTCTTGATTTATTGTAGAGCAAATCTTCCTGCCTTGTTAGTCTTATTAATCCTCCTATGTCTTTGTGTTAAGGCTATGAGTTCTTCTTTAACTTTATTCTTATTTTAAAGCATTTTATCAATTATTTGAGGACTTCACAGAGTCTACTTTGATTATATCACTTCCTCTCCCAACTCTTTTCAGATCTACTCTCATCTCCCCAACCAATTTTGTGTCTTCATTTTTGTTGTAAAACCAATCAAGTCCAATTCATGCTGATCATATACTCTCTGACATGGGTCATCCAATGGCATATGGTTGGCCTACCAGAGGCCACGCCTTAAAGAAAACTCTCCCTTGCAGCAGCTATTAATTATCAATATATGTTCAGCTAGGGATGTTTCTTGCTCACCTCCACACTCCCTGTTGGGATTTTGTCCGGCTTTAGTGTGAGCAGGTCTTGTGTATGCTGTCACATCTATGTGTAACTGCTCTTCTGTGTCCAGAAAATATAGTTTCTTTGTAGTCATCCATTACTCGGGCTCTTACAGCCTTTCTATTTCCTCTTCCATGATGATCCCTGACCCTTGGCAGAAGGTTAGGGTTAGGGTTAGGGTTAGGGTTAGGGTTAGGGCTGAGCATTCCCCAGTCTCCTATTCTCTGTACCTTGACTAGCTGCAGGCCTCTGTTAATTGCCATCTACAGTGAAAGGAAGCTTCTATAATGAGAGTTGAGAGATGAATTAATTTATGGATATAAGTCGTTTATAGTATAATATCCATTTATCATAATAATAATAGTATGTTTTCATATATGGCCCATGACATGTCTAGCCACAGGTTGTTGGTTCCAATAACGATGCCAGGTATGGGTTTTAAGCAGGACTTAAATCCAGTCAGAAGTGGTTGATCATTGTTTTAACATTAGTCCAGGCTATCAGTTCTTTTTTGTTGCTTTTATGTTTTTCATAACAGCTCTGGCTGTCCTAGAACTCACTTTATAGAGCAGGCTGGCTTTGAACTCACAGAGATCCACCATCCTCCTTCCCCTGCCTCCTGAGTGCTGGGGTTAAAGGCATTCACCACCACACCTGTCTCAGGCTATCATTTCTTTATCACCTGCTTCTAATCTGCACTGAACTTACCTATTTTATTCTTCTAAAAAGTTTTAAGCATTTCTATCACTGTATACTAACTATACATGATAATGGGTTTCCTTATAGCATATACACACATATTTGTGTGTGTGTGTGTGTGTGTGTGTGTGTGTGAGAGAGAGAGAGAGAGAGAGAGAGAGAGAGAGAGAGAGAGAGAGAGAGAGAGAGAGATGTGTGTGATGTGTGTGAGAGTGTACCTGCATGCTGGGAGTTAGAGAACAACCGCAGCTGTCAATCCTTATTCCCACTTTTGTGTGGTTGCCAGGGATGTGGACACTGGCTATCTAGCCAGTGCTTTTTACCCACTGGGCCATCTTTCCAGCACTGTATCATAATTTAATCACATATACTCCCATTGCCTTCTGTTTCCCCCTTCCATTCTCACTAATCCTCTTCTCCCTAACTAGTGCCCCTTCTACCCCACCAGCCTTTGCTTGGGTTTCTATTGCTGAGAATAGACATCATGATTATGACAGCTGTTATAAAAGAAAACATTTAACTGGGTGGCTTACAGTTCAGAGGTTTAGTCCGTTATCATCATGGTGGGACATGGTGGCATGCAGGCTGACACGGTGTTGTAGAAGGAGCTAAGAGTCCTACATCTTGACCATCAGGCAACAGGATGTGGTCTGAGACACTGAGTGTGACTTGAGCATATATGAGACCTTAAAACCTGCCTCCACAGTGACACACTTCCTCCAACAAGGCCGCATCTCCTAATAATGCCACTCCCTATGAGATTATGGGGGCCAATTGCATTTACACAACCACACCTTCTCTCCTCTCTTTCTGTGTCCCAATTACTTGAATTTGAATTGCTCATATGAACATGGATGAAGGTCTATTTCTAGGACCTTGGGCAATTTACCAGTAGTTATACCACTAAGAAAATGTTTTCCTTCCCACAGCAACCAATAACTGCCCTAGTTTCTCAGAGAGGAGGTGCTTCATGAGCCCTCTCCCAGGCTGTCATTGACTACTTACAAATCCTCATAGAGGAGTGAGGCCTCATCAACCCCTCCTCCATCTATGATAAATGTTGATGGGCCCTGTAAAGCAACCACAGCTGTTGTGAGTTCATGGGTGGCGTAGCCATGTCATGTCAAAAAGTGTTATGTAACGTGCATCCCTTCCTCTGACTCTTACCTTCGTCCTGCCTCCTTTTCTTGTGTAGGACAAGTGCTATAGATAGCCCTTTATGGATGAGCACTCAGTAAACATTTCTCAGCACTTGGACTAATTGTGAGTTCCTGTAGTCACTGCCACTCTGACCAAAACTGATATTAATACTAATATATAGCCATAAGCATAAAGATTTAGAAGGCAGTTTAATGGGCACATTATGTCCATTTCACAAAAGTATAGTAGTAGCTCGCCCACTAGAGCCTGTGACTTCTCCTGCCATGGCTTTTGACAAGGTTTATATTACAAGGCATGAACCTCCTGTGGAACAGGTTTCAAATTTTATTAGAGAGAAACTGGTTATACCTTGTGCTGGTTTGAATGAGCGTAGCTCCCCTAGGCTGTTTAGGGAAAATTAGGAAGTGTCATCTTGTTGGAGGAAGTGTGTCACTGGAGGTAGGCTTTGAGGTTTCAAATGTCCATGTCAGGCCCAGGCTTGCTTTCTCTTTCTCTGCCTCCTACCTGTGGATCAGTATGTATGCTCTCAGGTATTGCTGTCATGCAGGCCTGCCTGTCTGCCATGATGATCATATATTAACCCTATGAAACTGCTAACAAGTCCCAAATTAATGCTTTATTTTATAAGTTGTCTAGGTTATTTTGGTTGTCTAAGTTGTCTAAGTTGTTTTGGTGATTTGAATAGGTTTGGCCCCCACAGACTAATGTGTTTGAATGCTCGGCCTATAGGGCATGGCACTATTAAAAGGAGTGGCCTTGTTAAAATAGGTGTGGTCTTAGTGAAGGAAGTGTGACATTGTGGAGGCAGATTTGGAGGTCTCATATGCTCAAGCTATGCCCAGTTTTGGGCACAGTTTATTTCCTGTTGCCTGTGGATCAAGATATATAACTCTCAGCTCCTTCTCCATAACCATGTCTGCCTGCGTATTACCTTGCTTCTCACTATGATGGACTAAATCTTTGAAACTATTAGCCTGAACCAATGAAATGTTTTCCTTTTATAAGAGTTACCACAGTTATATTGTCTCTTTACATGGATAGAAATACTAACTAAGACAGAAGTTGGTACTGGGGACTGGGTTAGTGCTGTGATAGGCCTGACCATGTTTTTGTTTGCAGGAATATAGCTTTTGTGGCTATGGATTTGAAAAGTAGTTGAATGCTTTAAGTGGGGCTTAATGGGCCATCCTAGTAGGAACATGGAAGACAGTGGTGCTGAGGGTGATTTGAACTGTAGGGGCCTGGCTCAAGAGGTTTCAGAGAAGACTATTACTATGTGGCCTAGAGATGGGTCTTGTGGTATTTTGGTAAAGAAAGTGGTTGCTTATTGCCTATGTCCAAATAGTCTGCATGAGGCTAAAGTGATTTGAATTAATTCCATTCCAAGAAGAAATCTGAAAACAACCTATATACTCTGTCATGTGGTTTTTAGTGTTAATTCTAATGAAGATTTATAATGAAAAGGAGAAAGCTGAGCAAAGAAGAACATAAAATGTACAATTTGAGGAGGAGAAAATGAGTACCAAGAAGAGGGTTGGAGCTAATTTCTATGTTCAAGTAGATAAACAGATTAAGAAATGAGTAGTGACCTCAGGGCAAGATCCCACCCAGTTAAATTTCCAACTTGAAAAAAAGAACTAAAGAAAAGCTTAGGACCAAGAGTGGTGGTGCACACTCTTAATCCCAGCACTCCAGAAGCAGAGGCAGGTGGATCTCTGAGTTTGATGCCAGCCTGGTCTACAGATTCAGTATCAGTGTACAAGCTTAGACAATGAAGGAAACCATTGGAAACAGAGAGCTGGTGAAGATGTAATTGAACCAGGGGGTTATGTTCCAGCCTAAACAAGCAGCAGAAATGGGCACCCTTGGCCATGAGGTTTTGGCTTTAAAGTCAAGAATAGAAGAAAGGGGTTATGGAACCTTCCTCTGTCAATAAGGAAAGCTGCTGAGGCCTGGCATATGTCAGGGGTGTCTCTGAATGGAGGCCTAGAACAGCCATTGTGTGAAGCTCTGAAGTTGAAGCCTGGATTGCCTTGAAGAACCCAAGATGTTGGAGATTCAAGAGCTGTGGAAGGAGAGCTGCCATGGAGAGCTGCTAACAGGGAGTGGAACCAGCCCACGAGAAAGAAGTGTGTTGCACTCAACAAAGCTGAAAGGAGTTGGAGATCTGAAGAGCGTTTTGACATCAGACATGGAGATGCAGTTTGGAGTTTCCCCAGGTGGTTTTCTGTTTTGCTTTGGTGCAGTGTTTCCTTCTATCCTCCCTTCCCTTCCTTTTGGAATGGTTATGTATATCCTGTGCATTACATGTTGGAAATATGTGATCTGCTTTTTTATTTTGTTTTTATAGGGAATTACAGTTAAGAGATTGCAAAAATCTCAGAAGAGACTTTGAGCTTTGAACTTATCAACATTCTTGAGACTGTGATAAACTAAGTTGAACTAAATGCATTTTGCATTATGTTGTGGTTACAAGTCTCTGGGGGCCCTGGAGAGGAATGCGGTGGTTTGATTAGGTATGACGCCCCCCATCGACTCATATGTTTGAATGCTTGGCCTTCAGGGAGTGGCATTGTTAGAAGGACTGGCCTTATTGGAGGAAGTATGCCACTGTGGGAGCAGGCTTTGAGGTCTCACAGGCTCAAACTATGCCCAGTGTGGTTCACAGTTCACTTCCTGTTGCCTGTGGATTAAGATGTAGAACTCTCAGCTGGTTCTCCAGCACCATGTCTGCCTGCATGCTGCCATGCTTCTCACCATGATGACAATGGACTAAACCTCTGAAACTGTAAGCTATCCCCAATTAAATGTTTTCCTTTATAAAAATTGTCATTGGCCATGGTGTTTCTTCATAGAAATACAAATGTTAAGTAAGACAGTCATGGTGCCTCTTCATAGCCATAAAACAGTAAACAAGAAGCCTATTAAAAGGCATGTCACTATTGCACTGGTGGGTACATCTTGCCTGGCAGGTCAGTGGTGTTCACAGCTTGGTAACACTTGATGACTTTTCTCCCCAGCAGTTCCTTCTGGTACTACAAAAGTTAGCCAGCAAAGAAGTTTCCAAGTTGGTTTTAGCTTGATTTATCTATGTCCTCCAATCAACATATGTGACATGTATGTCTTATCTTCTTGTTCTGATGGACCTCCAGGATTGGTGGTAATATTGTTCTGCTGGCTTAAGAGACCTCCCTGACTAAATAACTCATAGGAGTTAGCTCACCCCTGGCAATGAGATTTTCATTTAATAACCTGTGTCTGCTGGGAGCCGCTTTATCTACTCACACAGATCACCTCTGTTAAAATGCTTAAAGCTTTTTATTAGTGTATAGTCATTGAGTAAAGTGGTGAGTTTCATATGGCATTTTCATACTTCATGTGTGCCTTTCCTTCCACAATTTGAAATTCCTTGCTTAAAATTTCTAATTCAACTTGTGTCTTTATGATCATAGGACATATTTTGGTTTTCTAGTCTGTTTCTGGTAATTAATTTTCACAGATAACTTTTTGTCCCTGCTGATTCTGTCTTATAGCGTGTATTTTTATGCATCCCGTGCTCTGGCTGCTTGATACTTACTTAATTAAACACTCCTGGAAATAATGTGATACCAGATGACTTCATCGCCTTCCCAGGAACGTGTTCCCTTTTTCATATGCATGAAAACATTAAAAGCCCAGGACCAAAGCTTGAAAATAACTTTATTTTTTTTTTTAAGGTGGAGTCTCATTACATTGCTCAGACTAGGCTTTAAGTGTCAAAGATTTCTGAATCACTTAAATTATTCAAGGCCACTGTTCTGAGGTCATGGCCATTTTGTTCAGACTTCTACCTTCATGAACCTGGGCTCCATACCTTCTTCTGGGTTTACTGATCTATAGTGGTTTCTAGCAGAAGTTCTTATGTGGTAAACCAGGCTCTACTGGAATAACTATTCAAAACTTGGTCCTACCCAATTACTCTGAGAGGTGCTCCTTCCTCCTCCTGTCAATGGGTGCTCATTACTCAGCTTATGACAAAAGCTAGAGCTTTGGGAAGTCATCAAATCCCAATTCCATTTATAACATATAACTGCCTAATATCTTGTTAGTGGTTGGTATTGCTAATTAAAAAAAAATCTGACTGGCCACTTTTTTAGCCACTCAGAAAAACATTGATAAATCATTATTGGTTCCGTTTTCAAATACATTTAATTATATTTTAAGAAAGAAAATCATTACTACCTGCAGACTGTCTATAGATTCAGTCAGGAAGGGATACCCTAGTGACTGAGGGTTGTAGCTTTGTAAGCAGTGGTTCGACCAGTGGCTAACCAGCTCCACTGATGCTGGTTAGATTAACTTGGCTCCCATTACCTATAAGTTTGTTAACATTGATCAAGTTACCCAACCCTCAAAGCCTCAGTTGCTTTTGAATGAAATAGAGAATAAACAGAAAAGCCTCATCTCACCATATTGTATTAAATGAGGCCATGTGTGTAAACCACATGGTACAATCCTCATAGCATTTAGTCATTATTTTCTCTATTTGAAAACCACTGAGCAAAATGTCAGTAGTAGTTGTGGGTGACTTCTGACCAAAGCATTTCGTCGTCCTCCTACTCTCCTCTTCTCCCCCTCCTCCTCAAGTATATTATTTTATTTCATCTTCATTGGTATTTTGCCTACATGTATGTCTGTATGAGGGTGTCAGGTCCCCTGGAACTGGAGTTACAGTTGTGAGCCACCATGTGAGTGTTGGGAATCGAACCTGGATCCTCTGGAAGAGCAGTCACTGCTCTTAATCACTGAGCCATCTTTCCTTTTCTGTTTGTTTGCTTTTGTTCTGAGACAGGATTTTTCTGTGTAGCCTTTGAGTCCTGGAATTTGCTTTGTAGACCAGGCTGACTTTGAACTCACAGAGATCTGCTTGCCTTTGTCTCTCCAGTACTGGGATTAAAGGTGTGTGCCACCACCACCTAGCTGCAAACAGCATTTCAATGCACCTTCTCATATTTGGAAGAAGATCATGTTTTCCCCTTTCCAAAGATCTGAGATGGAGGTATAATATTTTATCTATTTTCATTTGAAAGAATGATGAAGTTCAGGGTTGCTGAGGACACCTTAAAGGCAAAAATGTTTACAAATTGGTCCAGGAGTATAGGAAGACATATGTCATCTCTACTGAATGTGTGTAGGGAGAAAAGGCTAATGGCCCAACTGTCCATGTGGACATTTATCCCAGCAAGGTGGACCACAAAAAAGAGGTCCTGGAGAGGAAATCCAAGTCTTAATAAGTAGGACAGATGGGCAAATATAAGAAGAAACAATCGAGAAGATGCTGGAATAGAGGAATCTCAATCCACCATGCACAACTTTCATTAGAGACCATTTAAGTGATCAAAAATATCAATAGTGTATTTAGCTCAATTATTATTCTCCTTAATTATGAAACTTGGGACATATTTTTGGTATATTTTGGTGTATGAGTATCATGAATGTTAGTAATTACTTGAAAGAAATACAGAGTGATTTAAGATAATTCACCAAATTGTTAAAAGGACTTTCGCGAAATGTCCAAGACTGCTGTGGACAATCATCTAGCTTCTGCTCTGCCCAGCTCTTACACGCTCACTCACCTGAGTCATATTGTGTATTCACCTGTCCTGAGTAGCTATGTGCAGTGGCCCTGGAAATACTCTTCAATTATGACATATTTAATATACTTTCAATAGTAAGTTGCAAGTCATAATTGGATTTAAAGCTATAATTAGTCTTAATTTTGTTTTGTAAGAGAATCTCTTGAATGGTAGTTTCAACCATAACATTAACTGTTTGTGGTGATGTAGATAGATCACAATATCCCAAGGCCTCAACTTCTTCCTTTGTCAAAGAAGAGAGTTGGGATAAATTATCTCCATCTTTAAAATTCTGTGATTTGCTTGTAAAATGCAATTTTAGTATCTCTAGTACATTTGCATGTGTGACTGAATTTCTAGTGTTAGCCGGGCAGTTAGCAATTTGTATTTATAGGCTGGTAATTAGCATAAGCATCATCCTTTTTCCATCTGTCATATTAACAAAGAATACATATTCTCTAACAAATGTGACCTTTAAATAATGGTGCTCAGTATGACCTTACTGACACCTTCACTGCCTGTCCCAGAGCCATAGTTATCTGTGTATAAATAACCACATTAGATGCCTTCTTAGTTCACAGCATTTCAGATGGCAGAAAGTGCTCATCATTGATAATGGAAACGCCATTGTGGAGATCTGAAAGGGGTCTCAGCTCACCTAATGTAACCTGTGTGCCCTTAGCAGTGTAATAAAGCAGCTTCCAATGTGAACCCAATAAGCTCCTTTTTGGTGCCTAACCCTAACCCTGGTCACATTCTTACAAAGGCTTCAAGTCAAATAGTCATGTTGCAAGTAAATACCAACATTTTAAGACAAATGATTAAATAAAGTTGTTTTACTTTGGGGAGAGGAGAAATGAGAGGGGTCAAAGAGAACAGGAAGAGTGAGACCAAGCAAGAGAAGCATCATGACAATTCTTTTATTTTAGAGTGAGTAGAGGCTCAGCCCACTGACCCCTTGGTTACTGACAGGGATGCTGTTCCGAGCATCCACTGCGAGGAAGCCCTCATCATGATGGATAATTTTTTTAAGAGTCATCATGACTGCTTGTACTTTTCTGAAGCAATAATAGTTTCTCCAGGGATATTCCTTTTTCAATTTAAAAATTTCCCCATCAAGAACCTTTTACAATGTATATTGAATAAATATAACCAACTGCAACCCTGACTTCCAGCTGTCATCAGAGTTCTCTGAAGAATATACTTTGATTATAAAACAAGATTGACAGGGACTGAAGAATAAAGAGAATCCCAATAAGCCACTGAACTGTTAAGTCCCTTTGTTCACACCAATTCTCTAGTGTGCAGCCACAGAAAAGTTACTATCAAAGGGTTATTTTTTACTCGTTTTGAGAAAGGAAAACCTAATTGCTTCCTGGAAGCAAATGGCATGGTATCCACTTGTGCACATAGGTACTCTGGATGCAAACTGATTATATTGTCTAAATTTAAACAGTGCAGCAATCACAGTTATGTTAGGTTCCTTGACTTTGAAAAAAAAATCATAGCATATGTTTCTCTGTCATTGATGCCATTGTGTGAGAGGACAAATAATTATCTGCAAGAAGCAGATAGGGCCATCGAGTCACAGAAAACTGACCAGCCAGAAATGCTGGAGCTCACTGGCATTTTTCTTAGGATGGGAATTTATTTTTGCAAGTTCTTGACAGTGACATTTCTCATATGTGTGGGATTGCTTGTGGGGAGGTGGGAATAAAAGAAAACCACCACCCAGAGGGAATGAGAAAAAGTGTTCATTCCCTCTCCTCTTTTTTTTTTTTTTTTTTCTTTTTTCTTTTTCCCTTTTTTTTTTTTTTTTTTTTGGCACCTGCCGAGGTAAAATGAGTTGGCCTTGTTCATTCTCATCTGCGCGCAGATTCCTGGCTAGCCTTTCTGCTTCCTTTGCAGATCGTGTAAGACCAACTCTGACCTGGTCCTTTCTTGAACCTCTTTCACCATGGCTTTTGCGGTCCTCCCATGATCCACTCCTTTTCTGGTCTACACCCACTTGTCTAAGTCACTTGAACTACGCTCACATTTGCCCATGGTGGCTCTTCCAACACCAACCTTATGATCCAATATCCACATTCAAACAGCTACCAGAAGAAGCAACCTGACACCACCCCTCTGACCCTGTTTTTCACTGCTCAAAACATTGTTAAATGACTTCTCATGATGTTGGCAGTGGTTGTCAATTCCTTCAGACCCTATGTCCCTGACTTGTAACAAATACTCTGTAGAACTCTCAAAATGAAAGCCACAGAAAACCATATGTAACTTATATGGGTAATTTGAATATTAAATCAATGTAGTGTAAAACAAATAAAACCAAGTATAACATAATATGTATTTGGTTGTGCAGATGTTTGGATGTGACACCCTCTGAAAACATGCTTGCACCTGTGTGTGGAGTGACAGCGACTGTGATGGCTGCAGGTATAGAAGGGCTTAGGAGCTTATGTTCACAATTCAAACCCTTGAGTAGTATCACTGCAGTGACATAGTTTTGTAAAATGGAAAACACCAGGGACGTGATCTGTAATACTCTTTTCAAGCTTTAATGTAAACATGAATCTCTTGGAAATCTTTTTAAAGTGTAGATTCTAGGGTGGAGCCTGAGAATATGCATTTCTTTCAAGCTCATAGATGATGCATAGGTCCATAAATCATCAGGCCCTAAACTAGAGAGGCGATATTTGTATCTAGAGACAGTGGGATCTACTGAAAAGCAGTAAAATCTTGATGTTCGTGTAATACATGTAGCCTAGAGTTATCAGTAATTGAAGTAACCTCTCCTAGAATATTGTCATGGATGTAGCAGCTTCAGTGACCTGGGAGCCCAGAACAGGGGCCAGAAGCTGCCAGGAAGATGCAACATCTTCTCTACGGAGATGGTGGCTGAGGTTTGAATCTTCTTCAAGGGACTGATAAGCTTTTGGGGGAGTGTGAAGGTCTCCAGAGGATGCAATATGGTAAAATCCATCCTGCCAAACCTAAACTGAGCCTACAACCCCATGCTGCTCACCTCTCATGAAATGTGGTTACCTCAGATGGTAGAGAGGGAACGAGAGAGGAACAGTGACTCATTCTTTCAATTAGGAAGTTGAGTATGTGTGACTTCCATGTAAGGAACCCAGATTCAGGGTGGCTCAGAAGTCAGGAGGGAATCCAGTATGGGACTGTCTAGCTGTTCTAGGTGTGGCAGCTTCCTGAGAGAAGGGCATGGCATTCAGAGAGTTCTAGGGAGAGGTGCTGCAGAGGTAACTGATGTGAGGAGAGAAGACACATGCTCCCGATCTGCTGAGAGAGAGAGGCAAGGGCCTGTGAGACACATATTCATTATTATATCCCCTATTAAGCCCCAGAAGCACACACTTTGGCAGCCCATTATGGTGCAAGTAAGTGAGTGTGATAGAGGATACATTGTGCACAACGTTCATGTGACTTCATGTGCAGTCAGGCTGAAGAAATCTGAGACATTGGGTGTGAGCTGGTACCCACCATAAAACACCTTCTCCCCTACTGTCCCCTAGCTATGGCACCTGTCATCACCATAATGAACACATCTAACTCTTTCTTATCTTTCTTTTGAGAGTATCTATAGCAGGTCTGTATGACTCTTATGAAAAATTTCCTCTTGATCATTGCCAGGTGCACATCTACAACCATAATTTGCGGTACAGAAAGCACATTTTTATTTGACCTGTTATTTAATTCTTACATTTTCCACCCTCTTCTGAAGTCATGATGTTACATTAGAAGAGAAAAATGAATCTACCTTTTAGGCCACTTAAGGCCTTGAATCTTTATTTTAATTGACAAATAATTAGCGCTTACACTTATGGGGTATGATAGGCTGGTGTGCTGTAGTATGTAGACATTGTAGAATGATTAAATTAATCTAATAAATACAATGATTACCTCAGCTACTTATTACAAGTCTTTAGTTTCTGAAGGTACCTTTTAAGGATAAAGAGATACATTACAAATTTCACTGTTTCATGCCTTCCCATTGAGTAGGCAGAAGCATGAGCATTGACTCAGTTGATTCTAGGCCAGCTCCCCTTGAACTTCTACTGAACGTTCCAGAAAAGATGTAACACCCACATCAAGCTTTGTATCAGCTGCTGTGGCCTCTGCACTGAGACTGTATATTGACTCTGTGTTGCAGCAGGGGAATCTGTGTCTTTGTTTGGAGTTCTGGATCTACTCCACTCTCCCTCAAAGAGTAGCACCTGTGATAGACCGTTAAGCTTATAGAGTTTCCTACCATTGTCAAGGATAAGAATATCAAAGAATCGACAGTCATTGTGTACATTTTCTTACATGTTGCCATTCAGATCCTTTTTTCTGTTTCCCCAAGAATCATTCTTCATCTTCCATGATCCAGTGATGCAGAGAGGGAATACCGCCCCTCTGTCAAGGAGGCCAGTCTGCACATAGCACCCGGGTATCAGTCCCTGCCCCTACTACTTTCTCTGCCTGTCCCTGAGATTGTTCCAAGATTATTATTCTATCTGAAATTGAGCTAGTGCCTTTTGACTTTTCTCCAGAAATCCTCCTGTAAGTTTGAAATCATCTTTGAATACTGTCTTTAAACTATCCCAGCTCCTCTCATCTCTTCTCAGAGATGACTTGTAATTGGCCCTGATGTTATCCAGCCAAGCATCAGACTTGTGTTTTCACTGGAGGAGGAGTACAGACAAAGATCAATAAATAACTCGAGGTCCTGTAAAGAGGCACAGAGGATGCAAGATGCCTCAGATTTCCAAGCTGATGTGACAAGGGAGATGAAGAAAGCAGAAGAGGGATTCACTTTTGTGACAAAATAAGCATGTTTGGTTTTTAAAGTTATTATCTAAATGATATATATACCCATAAATAAAAATATGGAACATTTTCAGCTCATTGAATTTCAGTATAATAAAAATGGATATATTGCCAGCTACTCAGATAATGGTGAATTATTATCTGAGAGATTTAGAGAATACAAATAAAATTCTCAGTGCAGCTAAAAATTGGCTTCATTAATCCCATTAGGTGGTGAAAGTGGAGGTGATATTGATTAAATTGAAACAATGAGTGGGTGTACTTCGTGCAGGCAGTGGTGCTTAATCATTACAAACATTAAGAATATATTTGTATAATGTTCTCTTATGTATTTTTTTTTGAAATCATGTCCTACTTAGATTGCTCCTTTTCCTCAGGAGTGTTTTGCCAGCACTTAACCTGTGAAGCCTCTTAGCTGTCCTCTGATAGGATGCACATAGGTGGCTTCTATCTACTCATCAGTTCTTAGAATAAGAAAAATATCCTCCTCTATAAAGTGCTTGTACATATAATCAATATATATGTAGCAGAAGATATTATGTGCCTGAGTTGAGTTGAAAACTTGGGAAATGCACAATTTTGAATACACCAGCTGTATTTATCAGGATTCTCTAGAGGAACAGAACCTATAGAATGAATCTCTCATATATATATATATATATATATATATATATATATATATATGCGTGTGTGTGTGTGTGTGTTTATATGTACACACACACACACATATGATTTATTAGAATGACTTATAGGCTGTGGTCCAGCTGAACCACTAATTGTTGTCTATCAATGGAAGGTCCAATAATCCAGGAGGTGTTCAGTCCATAAGCTATATATCTTAGCTGGTCTTCAGTGTAAACTATAATCTTGAAGAAGTGGGCTTTAATGCCAGTGGAGGAATGGATTTGCAGTGAGAGTGAGAGCAAGCAGGCAAAGAGAGAGCAAGCTTCAATAGATCATTTATTTTATATAGGCTGCCAGTAGATGGCATGGCCCAGACTAAAAGTGGATCTTCCCATCTCAAAAGATCTGGATTAAAGGTGTTTCTTCTCACCTCAAAGATCTGAATTAGAAGAGGGTCTTCTCATTTCAAATGTTTTCATTAAGGAAAAAAAATCCTCTACAGGTGTGCCTGGTCACATGGATTTTAGTTAAATCCAGATATAGCCAAGTCAACCACCAAGAATAGCTGTCACACCAGTTTTCCTGTGCTTGCTAACAAAAGCTATACCATGGTGGCAAGCTAGAAATGGACTCTGCTGTCAAAGTGGTGGCAAGCCAAACTTTTTACTACAGATCACTCTATCTGGACAGCTTCGGAGGGGGTAGACTTCATCTGACCCATCTGGTCACAGCTTTAGTGGCTGGAATGCTCAGGACCCTGGGAACAGGCTGTCATTTTCTCTTGCTGTTTGACCACCCCATGGCGCCCAAGTGACTAGATCACTGTTGCTCAGGTCCTCTCCCCAGACCTGCTGGGACCTTTGTGGAGAACAGCACTGCCTCCCATTAGAGGTGACTTCTAGGCAAAGCCACCCCAGTCCTGTACCAATTCCATGAGGCTGCATTACTAAATAAGCAAGTGAAATAAAGCAGTGCAGACCCACAAATTACTTAAGTCCTCACTAACTGATAAGCAAGTTGATCTTAATGCTTGTGATAAATGCAAAATATCATAGTCCCATGTCTTCTTGTAATTCCAACTGAAGAGATGTACTACCATACTTAAAAAAAAAAAATTTCACGTCAGGCGGTGTTTGCGCATGACTTTATTCCCAGCACTCAGGAAGCAAAGGCAGGCAGATCTCTGTGAGTCTGAGATTAGCCTGAGCTAGTTCCATGACAGGCTCCAAAGCAATACAGAGAAACCCTGTCTCAAAGAAAAAAAAAAAAAAAAAAAAAAAAAAAAAAAAAAAAAAAAAAAACAAAAAAACAAAACAAAACAAAACAAAACAAAAAAAAAACAAAACAAAAAACAGAAAACCCCCCAAAACCAACCAAACAAAAAAAATTACACCATTTAGCTTCACTGAAGATATGGCTAAAAATAATAGTCACCAAAGGAGAGGGGCAATGTGCAATGTGTTCTTTTGTCCCTTATGAAATTAGTGTAAGCTTTGTGCTCTCTGGTAGTAACTTTCCCTTAAAACTTAAGTGCCTCCAAAGGTGACTTCTGAATATTTCCTAAGGCATAATCCAGTTAAGGGCTCACATGCAGGTGATAGTATTTGGAAAATGATCTCAAGGAGGAAAAACAAGGCTTTGAAAGAGTCAGACAAAAGAGAAAAGGCCATTTCCCAGATGTGTTATTTGCTGGTCTTTTTTTTTTTTTTTGGTGGGGGGAGCAGCACTGAGCCTGATGTGCAGAGCCCCAAAGAGCATGCTCCAAAACTGTTCTTCCAAAGGATGAATGAGAAGGGGGTCCTGTAGATGGAGTCCTGTTCTGCCTGGTCCCACAGCCCTTTAACCCCAAATAAACACACAGAGACATATTAATTATAAACTATTTGGCAGATAGCTCAGGCTTCTTATTGGCCACCTCTCTCTTAATTATTAACCCATTTTTATTAATCTAAGATTTCACATGGTCTTGTCTTACCAGAGAATGCTCCAGTCTGTTACTATTTCAACAGCTACTTGGTGTCTCCCTGGTGGATTCTCTCTGCCTTCCTCTCCTCAGAATTCTCCTTGTCTGGTAGCCCTGCCTATACTTCCTTCCTGGCTACTGGCCAATCAGTGTTTTATCCATCAACCAGTAAGGGAAACATATATACAGAAGGGCACCCCCCATCAGGGTACCCACCAGCTCCCATCCAACATTAGCCACGGGCCGTGTACCTCCCTTGTTTTTCTAAATGTGTACATCTGTTAGAATGAACAGGCTCCTGCAAATATTTCACTGTCAAGAGGACAGGAAACCCAGGAGCAGAATGTAAGAGATATTAGGGTGCCAGTGAGGTGAGATGGAGCTGCTGCTAGGGCATGACTGTGAGCAGCTGGTTACCCCAACACCTGCAGACAGAAGTTTGGCCAAGGCCAAAAGGTGTATGGAAAGGTGTTAGTAGTAAGGTTTTTACCAAAAAGAAACAAGATGGTCTAGTTCCTACACAATCTCAGGTCTGAGCTACTGAATCAGCCATCTCCAACAGGCGCAGTGATAGAAGGTTTACAAATGGCCCATCTTGTATAGTTAAAACTCAGTACCACTGAATAGCAATCCCCCATAATTTTTGCCAGCTAGCATTCTGTCATTCACTCACGGGAATTTTCCAGAAAGGTGCTAGACATTGAGCCAGTTGAAGTTAACACCTTGATTATAGATGAGGACTGAAAGGCAACTTCCAGATGGAATATCTATGTGTTTTGCACAAAGCATTCACTTTCCTGGATACGAAGCAACTTTCATGAACAAGAAAGCTTAGTTTGAATTCAGAGTATTGAGTGGGAAGAGCAACAATGCTGCTAACACACTCTGTTACTCAGTGGACTTCTGGCTTGAGACTCCTGTCTTAGGCACGCTTTGGGCTCATTTCTACATTGGAACTGAGTCAGTCCCTCTGCGGATCTGCACAGCTACCAGACTATGAGTGATGTGCTGTTAGAATAGTCTCATTTGGTTATCATTCTGCTAGCGAATCTAGTCAACAGTTCTGAGATTTTGTTTGTTTGTTTTCATTTTTTGTTGTAAACCTGAATTTTTTTTTACCTGTTTCTTGAATTCCTAAGAAAAATGTTATAATACCTATTTCATAAATCATGAGTCCAATTAGAAGGTGCTTTAGAAAAATCTTAACGTAATTGGAAAATATATTACTTAGGAAAATGTGTTACTTTAGTAGTTGCCAATGAAAACTCATTAATTAAAAATAAGACACGAGATAAGTGCTGGTGAGGATGCAGAGGGAACAGCTCTGCGAGCTGCTCAGAATGCAAACAACCCGAATGACAATGATGCAGAAGTTCCTTAAAGAATTAAAAGTAGTAGGCTGTTTATCCTTTGCCCTATGTCTAATATCCACTGATGAGTTAGTACATGCCATGTTTGTCTCACTGTGTCTGGGTTACCTCACTCAGTATGATTTCTTCTAGGTCTATCCATTTACCTTTTTTTCCACACTAAGTAGTACTCCATTATGTAAATGTACCACATTTTCTTTGTCCATTCTTTGAGGGGCATTTAGGTTGCTTCCAGGTTCTGGCTATTACAAATAATGCTGCTATGAACATAGCTGAGCAGATGTCCTTGTGGTATGAGTGTGCATCCTTTGGGTATATGCCCAAGAGTGGAATATCCACAAACCCAGAGAAACAAGGAGGACCCTAAGAGAGAGAGATATACATGGTCCACTGAGAAGGGAAAAAGGAGATGCTCCTGAGTAAATTGGGAGCATGGTGGGGGGGGGGAAGAGAGAGGGAGGTAGGAGAAAGAGGAAGAGAGAAGGAGAGCGGGGAGGAGAACATGAGGAACCAGGAAGGTGGAGTTGGGGGAGGAACAGAGGAGAGCAAGGAAAGAGATACCTAGATAGAGGGAGCTATTATGGGCTTAATGAGAAATCTTACAGTAGGGAAATGTCTGGGACACACAAGGATGACCCCAACTAAGAATCTAAGCAATAGTGGAGAGGCTACCTTAAATGCCCTTGCCCTATAATGAGATTGATGACTACTTTATATGCCATCCTAGAGCCTTCATCCAGTAGCTGATGGAAGCAGAAGCAAATTCACAGCTAAGCACTGAGCCAAACTCCTGGAATTCAGTTGTAGAGAGGGAGGAGTGATGAGCAAAGGGGTCAAGACCATGCTGTAGAAACCCACAGAGGCAGCTGATTTGAGCAAGTGGGAGCTCATAGACTCCAGACTGACAGCTGGGGAGGGGACATGCATAAGACCTAACCATGCCCCTTGAACATGGGTATCAGTTGGGAGAGGGTTTGGGCAGTCTGTGGAGCTTCTGTCAGTGGAACCAGTATTTATTCCTAGTGCCCAAATGGGCTTTAGGAGCCCATTCCCTATGGAGGGATACTTTCTCAGCCTAGATACAGGGGTAGGGCCTCAGTTCTGCCATAAATGATGTAACAGACTGGTGATTTCCTGTGGGAGGCTTCACCTTCCCTGGGAATTGATTGGGGATGAAATGGGGAGAGGGTGGGGGAATGGGAGGATAGGAAATGGGATTGGTATGTAAAATAGAACTACCATACCATCCAACAATCCCTTTATTTCGTGTTTTCCTAAGGAAATGAAATCAGCACTACACAAGGCATCGGTATTCCCATGTTTATTTAGACATTTTTTAAATAGCCCTGATATAATAATAATGATGATGATGATGGAAGGGTCACCAAGAAGTTAGTGTGTGTGTGTGTGTAATATAATCCAGACACAATGAAATATTCAGCTAAGAAAAGAAAGCAAACCTATCATCTATGACAATGCGGATGAGCCTTGTAGGCAGTGTAGTCAGTAGAGTGAGTCAGACAGAGGGTTCCAAACACGCACTGACACTGCTTGTAAGTAGAATTTAACACTGAAAAGGAAGTGGAAGGCAGAAATGTAGTTGGAGGAGGGATGTTTGGTTCAAGGCAAACTTTTCAGCTGTAGGATCAAGGAATTCAGATTTAACATACAGCATGGTGACCATAGTTAGTATAACTGAGTTGTGTGCTTGAAATTGGCTTAAATGTTCTTTCTACAAAACCAGACTGAACCAGGGAACCACAGTTTAATGCACAATTGTCATGACCATTTCACACAGCTATTTTGCTGTCAAGTAATTACAATATGGGGCTGAAGAGATGGCTTGGAGGGTTAGTGCATTCTTGCAAAAGACCCAGCTTTGGTTCCCAGCACCACATTGCAGCTCATGGCCATCCAGACTCTGGTTCAAGGGAGTCCAGTGCCTTTTTTTGACCTTCTCGGGCAGCAGGAACCCTGATGATGTATGTACCTACCTGCAGGCAAAACACTCATACACATAAAATAAAATAAATAGAACTAATTTTTAAAAACTAAATACAATGCATCCCTTAATAGCCTTATTTACTAATTATGCCAATAAAACTAGAAAAAGAAATATATTAATACCATGAGAGGGGAACACAGAAATGTCTGACACATGTGTTCATACATAGTATTAAAGAAAAATTGATGTTATTTTATTTTATTTGTTTGAGCTATAGTCTCTCTCTGTAGCCATAGCTAGCTTGGAACTCACTGTGTAAACCAGGCTGGCTTAGAACCCCCACATTCACCTGATTCTGCCTCCCTAACTCTGTGATTAAAGGCATATGCTACCATGCCTGATTTTTAAAATAGGAAACTAAAACCTCAGAAAGATGCCACTGTATTCACTAAAAGTGAGTTAAATCCTTTATCTCCCTCTCAAATGACCTCTAACAAACCAGACAAAGTCAAGTGCAGGGGAAGGACAAAGCAGCAGCAGTTTTGATGGTATGTGACACAGTTACACACTTTACATGTGACCCTGGAGTCCCATGGAGTACCAATCTAAGTGAAACAAAAACATGTTTACACAAACTCCTACATATGAGTGTTCCCGAGGGCTTATTTGTGATCTCCACAACTGGAAGAAAAGGAGAAATAGATAAAGCCTCCATAGTGTGTCCACGCAATGGGATGCTCCCCAAGCTATTCTAAGAATCAGTTCTCAAGTATGCAATAGCTAGACGAACCACAAGCACATGCTGTGGGAACAGCCAAACCTAAGAATGCACAGAGCATTGTTCTTTCATGTAGTATTTGAAGAAGGCAACACAATGGGTTCCAGAGAACAAAGCTGAAGCTATTGCAGTGTGAGGGAACAAGTGACCAGTCTGGGAGAGAGGCAGATTAGAGGCTCATCCCTGCAAGATTTCACAAGATGTGTGTGTGTGGGATGTGTGTGTGTGTGGGATGTGTGTGTGGGATGTGTTGTGGGATGTGAGTGCATGTCCTGTGTGTGTGCATGCCTGCCATGTGAGTGCAGGTGCTCAAGGCGCTCTGAGATGTCCAGTCCTTTTAAGGAGCTGGAGTTATAGGTTGTTGTGAGCCACTGGATGTGGATGCTGGGAACATAACTGGGGCTCTATGCAAAGTATGTGCTCTTTGGTGCTGAGGCATCTCTCTTGCCCCCAAGAGGTTTTAAAAAAAATTAAAACCAAAGGTTTATATTTGAAGGGAGCAAAGTTTAATCCATGCTGCAGACCTCTGATTCATTATTTTCCTTATTCTTAAATTAAAAACAGGAAAAATTGCAAAAATGGCATAGTTACATATCTTATTTAGTTCTGATAATGTTATGTGTATTAAGTATCTAAAGTGATTAGGATTCAGACACACACACACACACACACACACACACACACACACACACACACACACACACACAGAGTGCTTGTTAGTTTAAGTCAACTTGACCCAAGCTAGAGTCATTTTGGAAGAGAGAACCTCAACTGACAAAATGACCCACTAGGTTGTGGGCAAGTGTGTGGTGTATGTATTTTCTTAATTGGTGATTGATATGGGAGGACCCAACCCATAGTGGTGGTGCTACTCCTGATCAAGTGTATCTGGCTGCTATAAAATACTGAGCAATCCATCAGGAGCAAGCCAGTAAGCAGCACTCCTCAGTGGCCTCTGTATTAATTCCTTCCTCCAGGTTCCTGTCCTGCTTGTGTTCCTGCCCTGACTTCCTTAAGTGATAGACAGACTGTTAACTGGAGGTCCTTGCTGAAATAAACCCTTTTTTCCTAAAGGTGTTTTATCATAATAGGAAACCTAAATAAAACATATATGAGATGTTTGGCAGATAAAACCTAGGTTTAAACATGAAAGTCATCCATTCTGTGGATGCCTAGTACATATGGTCTGAAAAAAAATTTCACACAACATTTTAAGCACATTTAAATTGTAACCTGCTGCATGGGGTCAAGTGTACAATTTTCCATTTGCGGTATCACAAGCATTCTCAAAGGGGCTCAGATTTGGAAGCATTTCAGATTTGGTGGTCAGAGATCCTTACCCAGAAGGGTCTGCTAAGAAGTGACAGGTGGAGACAGTTATAAAAAGCCAAACAACTCACCATCTGTGTCATAAAACTTTCAAGTTCAATAGGAAGTCAATTTATTAATTATTTTGACTCATTTTGGGGAAAGACACCAAGAGCAAAATGATGTTCATGTCTCTTTGGATTTGGGATAGTTTACAGAGAAAGATATGCTTGAACTGAGTGTGGTGTAATAAATAATAAAACTTGGCTTTTACAAGAAGGGATGGGTAGGCGTGGCAGGATGGTACCAATATAGGAAACCTGCTAACAGTATCATGGCCCATGTTGCATGTAGTTTAGCATAAGGAAAACCTAGGTTACATGTAGTACCAAAAAAAAAAAAAAAAAAAAAAAAAAAAAAAAGGCAAATTCTGCATACAGATTCATACAAAAACTAGAATATCTATTTTTTTGATCACTCAATGCTTATCTTTGTTCTCACATGGCAACCAACATCTGACCAGGGTGAAAGGCGTCTAGATGCCTTTAAGTGGGACATGCTTGATTTGCATCCTGTCGTAGTTACTACTTACTGTCTTAATGCCTAGTTTCCTTCCTTTCCATTGGCGTATGTGAACCCATGCAAAATCCGAGGACAGGATAATAATGTGATCTTATTTTTCACCATGGAAGGATTCAACATAGAATTCTACAGGAGGAAGGCTGTTGGGAAGCAATCATTAGATTAGGAAAGAAATGATGAACATTTGCTTGAATACTATGCTTTTAGTAGATTTTGATCTATCTCTGTGGCACAGGATTTGGCAGCTGGATGTAAAAGGCACTAGAAGAGGCAACATCTAGATTTGCTCTTGACTTGGGCAACTGGATGACCTGTGGTGATACCACCAACTTAGTTAGGTAAGGTGGGTTCTGAGGGAGGGACTGTGGTTCTGTTCCCAATTTGTGACTTTTAGATCACTGCTAGAACCATAGTTAGTTGGATGCATGAAAGTAGGACCTGGGAGCTATGAGCCCATTTGTGGTAATGGAGGCCCCATGTGCTGAATGATAAGGAATGGACAAAAAGAAGACACCATGGAGATGTGAGAGTGTGTATGGAGAGTGCGGGCCCAGCTATCTGATAGAGTTGTGCAGCTGGTACTAGTTCTTACATGTCCCTAACTTTAAAAAATATGCTTCTAATTTGATTATGAGTGAGAATCACTTTCCTGTTAATTTTGCAGGCTATGCTCTACTTTATAAACAAATGACAGTACCATCCAGGATTCAAACTCCTGCCTATGTTGTAGTGAGATAGTCCTTCTGTGGCACTGACCATGCCCATTGGGGGGTGGAGCGATGGGCGGAAGTGACCTGTGGAAGGAGGTCGGAGAGAGAGCCCGAAAAAGCTCTTGCCGTGACTCGGACAGGAGAGCATCGGGTTGAATTTGCTGGTGTTCATCTGTCTAGGTTGTAAGTTATTTCTTCCTAAATAAACATCTGGCCCCTTTCCCCGGTAAGAAGACCATGTGGAAATACATAGAAATGGGTTAATACTTAGGACAGAGCTAGCCGATATGAAACTAGTAACTGGCCAACAGCATAATATCAAATACAGAGTCTCGGTGTGTTATTGGGGCTGGAGCAACGGCGGGACAAGACCGGGAAGCGGGTGAAAAAAACCGTACTTCTTACACTATGTAATCTATGAGATGAGTACAGAGGATTAAATGCATGGGAAAACTAGAATACCACAACTCACTAGACTATTTGGAAAATACAAAAGTAAGCCCCACCATTTGCACATAAAAATATATAGAATTACTAGGCAGTTGCATTAGCTCTGTTATGACAGATAGCATCTTTTTTTTTTTTTTTTTTTTTTTTTTTTTTTTCCTAGCAGAGAATAATCATGAGTAAGCAGATGCCTGCATTTGGGACAGCCTTGAAAGACAAAATTCAAATTTCTAAATCTCTCAACATAAGTGGCAATTAGAGTCACACCATCATGCTTTATGTATTCTGTTTTATATGGTTTTATGGATTAGGACAAAGTAGTTTCCTTGGCTGAATAGTATGGAATCTTCTGTGTTGGCTCATATTTATTCCTCTGGGAAACATAAGCAGAGTGTTGGGGAGGTTGGAAGAATGCTCAAACGAGCTTCAGCAAGTTGTCATTAACAAGTAAAATTGTCTAAGTCTCGAACATAAAATGAATGGATTCCACATTGTTTAGTGTTTATCTACTCAGAACATTCATTTTAGAGGTTTACTGTGACTTTATGGGAAGGAATAAGATTCTCCATTTCTATGGACATTCTGTAATACCACCATAGCCTCCTGCCTCTTTCTTAATGTCTTTCTGGAAGAAATTCAAGCTGGGGGGGGGCAGTTAGCATCCCATGAATGCTCAGGTAATGGATGTGTTAAACTTTCATTAACATTTTTGGTGATAATCTCAGGGAGGCCTCTATACATAATTATAATTGGCCCCTGATTTTGTGTTTTATACTTCATCTTCCCCTCTTCTCCACCCCCACCCCCATGCATTTGAAACATTACTTTTCCTCCTCATTGTACTCTGGCTGTGCTTTCTAGAAAGAGGGTTCAGGCAGTGCCAATGTATCTAGTTTGAAATGTTTATTACCTAGTAAGACAAATAAGATGGGCTCTGCTGATGGTAATGGAAGTCACTTTCTGTTACAGTTTTCCCCAGTTAATCTTCTTGTGATCTCTGTTTGACTCCTCTGCTTGGCCTCCTGCATAGGTGAGATGTAATGAGTTTCTCATGCAAGGAGTTTGTAAGTCCTGCTGTGATCCTTAGATCATCTTTTGTTGATTCTGTGCTCTGTCTAGGAAGAAGTGGGCTCAAAGGGAAAGAATATTCTCACTGAAGGTGTTCTATTAGGGTCTTTACAAGGTGGGATGGGTAAACTGTAATCACTCTTACACACTCTGTAATCGCTTCCTTTAATTTCCATTCTCGATAGTGTCCTCCATTTCATAGCTCCAAAATAGTCTTGCTCTCTACAAAGAAGTGCCCCAGTGTTTACTGACCTATGAGAACTTCTCTTGCAGTCCTGTTCATTAAAATAATAACCTTAGTGGAAATCCAGACTGTTGGGGTATATGTTTATGTTAACATAGACCTGTGAATTTAAAACTGGTTACTAATGCTGAATTACACAATAAGTTATAGATCTCTCATCCTTTCCCTCTAGGCATTACAGTCCCCTAATTACAAGAAAGGATTTTTAGATAGCTTCTTCACAACAGTCCATTTCTCTTGCATTAGTTAACTTAATGCCTTGTTAGGCAAATGTCCTGGGTATTTTATTAGTACTTCATTTTTAACTGTAGCCAGAGTAGAAAGCTCAGAGTCAAAGAGTCAAAGGGAGGTTATAGTTTCTAGGATTGGGTTGCCCTGTCATGCAGCCATGATGTCAGAATTAAATTTAGGGCTAGGCAGACAATTATCTTACTTTTCTTAAAGGATGTCTTTAAAATCATATAGGTGCTTAAGAGTAAGTTTTATTGAGGTACACTTTTAAAATTCAGCATGGTGGTTTTGTTGGCTAGATTTTTGTCATCTTGAAACAAGCCAGGGTCTCCAGGGAAGAGGGAAGTTCATTTGAAAATGCCTTTATCAGATTGCCTGTAGGTCAAACATGTGGAGGCATTTTCGAGATTAGTCATTAATGTGGGAGGACTCAGCCCACTGTGCCTGGGTCACCCTTAGAAAGGCAATTTAGAGTGTGTAAGAAAGCAAACTGAACAAGCCATGATGAGCAAATTACTAAGCAGCACTCCTCTGTGGTTTCGACATCAGTTCCTACCTTGACCATCCACAGTGGGGCAAGTGTTACCTGAAAGTGTAAGCTGAAATAAGTCTTTCCAACTTGCATTTAGCTGTGGTCTTTGATACAGCAATGGAGAACTACATAAATATTGTCTCCAGAATATGGGGAATGGATTATACGGTTGTGAAGTATGCATATGAAGTCACTCATGAGCAAATTTTTTATATAAGATAATGAATTACTCATTGTCCTTAAAGTACCTCCACTAAATTTTTGCTTATGTTAGGCATTGTGATAATTTCTCAGAGAAATATAAGAAAGACCAAATCAGTGTCACCTCTCCATTAGGGATATGGCTTTATACATATGTACCATAAATGCGCGCACACACACACACACACACACACACACACACACACACATATATATATATATATATATATATATATATATATATGGTACCAAGCACAGATGGGTGGTGGTATACCCTTTAGAGAAGTGAGGCCTATTTGAAGATTTTAGGTCATTGGTCATATCTTAGACAGAATGTGGCACTCTAGTTTCTTATTCTGTTTGCTTCCTGGTGGCCCTGAGATAAGCTGCTTGCCTGAGCCATGCACTCCCCTCCATGACCTATGGATTACACAGGAGCAACAGGATCAAGTGAACAGAATCAAGTGAACCTCTAAGACTGAGAAAAACAAATGTTTCTTCTTTCTTGGTTCATTATGTGAAAGACTGATGAATGTGATCTCTATTCATGAGGTTAGAATATAAACTAGAGTCTAAATGTGGAAACTATTGGACAAAGGAAAAGAGGATGTGAAAAGGAATAAAATATGACCAAGTGTGTAGTTTGAAGATATTTTCTCTGGCCTCAGTAAAGAGTGAGTATCAAGAATGGATTCAGGGAAGTTATTACAGTGGGGCTGGTGAATGCTGAGATAGTCAGAGAGCTCAGTGGGTATGGCCAGCAGGATTTGTGTAGCTACAAATCATGGACCCACGATGTCAAGGTAATTCCTTATGCAAATGGTGGTGTGCATTGCTATTACTCCACTTTAGATTAACCTGAAGTTCAAAGTGGTTAAACATCATCCTCCAGGGAACCCATTATTAATTCACAAAGGCAGAACTCAAACATTACTTTATGGCTTCAAGTCCTCATTTCTCCAATCAGTATTGTGCTTCAGAATTGATTTCAGAAGGACTGTGCTCAATGCTGTTGGCATGATAGCTTTTTCTTTAGACCATGGAGCCATAGCTTCTTAGCCTTGGGAAAGCTTTATGGAGAGTTGCTAGGGTTTCCAAGCTCTTTTAACCATGACCCATAGTAAGAAGAATGTTACACTACAAGTGATCACATGCAAAATGGAAACAAAATTTTCTTAGAAATACTACCACTGCATTACTTGAGGTGTGCTGTTTTCTTCTATTCCCAGTTACACAAAAATGCTAGTTGCTATTCACAACATTGATTTTATAATACAAATTATACATTGTTTGAAAAAAAAACACTGAACTAGTCCTTTTAAATTTTAGAAGAACTGGAAAGTCATTTTTTAAAAAGGAGGAACTATTACTGATTTCTCTCTCTCTTCTTTTAAGTTGAAAATATTTTTTTTCATACAGTATGTTCTGATCTATGGTCTGATCACAGTTTTCACTTCTTCCTCTCCTCCCAGATCCTTTCCACCTCCCTACCCATCCAACTCCACATCTTATTTCTGTCTCTCTTTAGAAAACAAACAGGCAAATAAAACAAGAAAACAAACCAGAATCAAACAAAACACACAACAGAAAAGAAGACACAGACATGAGAAACACACACACACACACACACACACACACACACACACACAGAGAGAGAGAGAGAGAAATCCCATAAAGACACAAAATAAGAAACTACAATATGTAATCAAAAGCCCAGTAAGTTTTAAAAAAATGGTTAAAGAAAGCATTATGAAACACAAAAATCCCATCCCCAAATACCATTGAGTTAGTTTTGTGTTGGCCTTCAATGTCTGGGCATTGGGCCTGCCCTGAAGTATGGTTTGTATATTCAGTGAGACTCCATTAGAGAAAACCAACTTTTCCTTTATGAACACTTGACATTTAGAAATAGCTTCTGGGTTAGGGATGAGGGTTCATGTCCACTTCTCCTCTCAGAGTTGTAACTTCCCCCACTTGACTTGGACCTGTGCAGAACCTATGCATGCTGCCACAGTTATGAGTTCATATGTGCACTACTTCCTTGATGTCTTCCATCTTCTCTGGCTGTTAGAATCCTTGTGTCTCCCCTTCTGAACAGCTTCCTGAGCTCTGAGGGAAGGGGTTTGATGAAGACATCCCATTTAAGAGTATTCCAAGTTTTCTCACTCTTTGCACACTGTCCAGTTATGGGTCTTGGTGTTAGTGCTCACCCTCAAGAAGGAAGTTTCTCTGATGATGGCCGAGCGAGATTATGATCTATGAGTGTAGCAGAATGTGTCATTTTATTGCTATGTTCCTTTAGCAAAACATATTTGGTTCCCCTCTAGGTCTCAGGTTCTCAGACCTTAAATATAACCAGAGAGATTGGTTATTCCCACAACTTTTGTGCCAATATGGCACCAATATATCAGGCAGGCAAGTCACCGTTGTAGATTGATGTTTTTTGTAGCTGGGTTGATGTTTATTTTTCTCCTCTAATAACATGCAAAGTACCTTCCAGTACCAAGAACACTAGTCAGTAGGATGAAGGCTCTAGTTAGGCACCAATATGACTTATCCCTGTTCAATGAGATATGTAGGTGTTGTCTTATGTGGTAGGGGACTTTTGGTCAGTTTGTGGAGAGGAACCAATAGCCTTGACAATCACCTGAGTTGTTTGGAGGTTTCTATGGGGCCGTTTGGCCAACAACTCAGATGTAACCCATTCTAGAGGTTTCACTTGGGGGCAAAATATAACTTGTTGGGGCTTTGTCTCCTTCATGGTTTGGTGATTCTATTTACATTTCTGTTTTACATCCATACACACCCACACAACTTTCATATATATCTGTATGTGGATATATATATATATATATATATATATATATGTGTGTGTGTGTGTGTGTGTGTGTGTGTGTGTGTGTGTGCGCGTGCGCGTGTAGAAGCTTCTACTATAGTGGGTTTCTGGATGATGTCTCAAATGGCCCTTAATGTTGTCTGTACCTCTCCGTATTCCCTTTCTTATTCCTCTCTTCCCACCCCCTCTGTTTAATACTTTCATTCTAGTGCTCCCCCCATACAATCTTTCCAGCTCTATTTGCTTGGGAGAGCCCTCCTTCCTCCCTAGTCTTTTACTCTATGCCTCACCTTTGGTTATACAGCTTATAGAATGCCTATCAAAAGTTTAAAAGCTAATGTCCACATTGGAAAGTGATTTCAAAGGCTTAGCAATCAATAAGGGAGTAAGTTTCTGATTCTAAATCACTGTATCTGACAGCTTGGCTTTATCAGTATTTTATATAAAACTGACCGGTAGGTGTCTAAATTTTGTCCTTTGCAATTAAACAGACAGACAAACAAACAACCAGCTGTTGATTGTTTTCTGCTTATTGGCATTTACTTTCTGTTTTAGAAGTCTTGTTTTATACTAAGGTCAGGCCATCCAGGGTGCAATTAAGTCGAGTGTTCCATTTTGTTTGAAAAGTAATGGATATGGAACAGTCAAGATAATAAAGAGTGTACAATCTCTGAGAGTCTGAAAAAGACTAATAAAAAGCCACAAAAATGGAAAGCACTTATTAAAGAGGGGTGATAAAAATGCACTTATGAAGTTACCCAAGAACCTAAAGGATAATTGTGAAGCTAAGAGGAAAAGCCGAGTGGCTACTAGAAAGCCTTAATAACATCCGCACATTCACAGGGTCTTTCTTGAGTGAAGTTAAACAGAAATGTGGCACATAAGATAGAAAAGTCTAGGCCTGTAGGACTGAAAAATGGTGGAACATTTGGGAAAATTTTAACGGTGCTCTCAAACTGCTAAAGGTTTAATAAAATGAAAATTTGACATTTATTCAGCCGAACTGAATTTGGAAGCTTATAGTAACATTGAAGGAAAAGAGAAAGAATTTCCTTATTGCTTTTTATACATATACTCTAACCTTCAAAGAAACATGAGATGGGTGTTGGAAATCCTGACAAAGTTTCTGGGTATTTTCCCCACCAGGCAAGCACAGGAAATCCAGGAAGCACAGACAGGCAGGACTCGGAAAAATCTAGGGTTCCTACACAGTGGAGACATCGGAAAATGGAAGCTTGAAGTAGAAAACTTTCTCTTTCTGTGGCCAATCCTGGGGCAAACACATGAATGGCATCATCTTACTTCTAAGTATATCTCAAGGATTTCTTCCATGGGACAACACCCTAGGAGTTTACTGAACTCCTGCTCACTCCCCTCATGCCATAAGCTCCAGACAACATAACAACACTAATGTACAACAGCTCTTAAGAACTTGGGTGACCATCCAAGAACTTGATCCATGTTGTATAAAAGAGTGACAATGGGGCTGGAGAAGTGGCTCAGTGGGGTAAGATGCCAGGGGCATAGAGAAGAAGCATCTGGTCTGGGTGTGGTGAGTTAGAGCTTCAGGACAGAATGACTCCAAGCTTTGACCAAAGTAGGGTAAGGAAGAAGTAGGCAGATGAAGGATGAAGGGCAAGCTTGGGAGTTTTAGTATATCACATCATAGAATGCCCTAAAAATCACAGCATAGGCCAAGCATACTGTAAGCCCTGGCCAATGTAGCTTTTAATGTTTTATTATTGTTAGTTATGGGTCCTGGATGGATAGGACATTTTTTATTTCTCCCCCAAATAACTACAGCTTACTTATGCTTCCATAAGTGAGCTGATGTAAAGTCAATGTTTAATTATCTGTAATTGTTCAAAAGGCCTATAAAGTACTGATTTTTCTCTTTGCTATTCATTATGCTTGCAAATTAAATGGCAGAATATGTCATAATTTGTGACCTTTCTATATAAGGGAACTGTGAAATAGAATCAGAATAACTGGCACTGTTGAGGTCACCTAACTCAGTCTTCCCTTTAATGTGTGAAAACTTTGAGAAACATTCATTCAGAATAGGAGTATTGTTGATTAGTTGCAGAGAAGAAACGGAAATGTTTGTGTTCAATATTCATTTTCTTTATACAGTATTGACATAATGGACTTGCTTTTTAAAGCCCACAACTTTGTTGTAAAAATATGTTAACATTGTTACCTTGACGTTAATTCTAGTGATTGCCTTTGAAGTATTCAGGGCTTTTTAAATTTTTTACATTGCATTTTTCCCTCTGAGAACGTATGTGCATATTAAGTTCAATTTAACCATTCCTTTTACTTTATGGCAAGAGCAAAGAGTACATGCTAAGCATCAATTTTAAGTTCTAAAGTTATTTGGAGCAGATGAACACACTCTTGGTGCTCTTTGTCCTCTCTTGGGCTAATGATTCATTAAGAGATGGCACACATGGCAGGAATATTAAAGCATTAACTAAAGACCTGGGAAAATGTCCTATAGCTAATAATCTGAGTAACACTTTTCTTAAAACATGCACCTGGCTACCAGGGAGGCAATGTTCTTTCATGGTTATTATTGTCACACGGTTATGTTCACATGCTCTGTTTAGAGCTGTGTAATTAGCAGAGCCTTTAAAATGAAATTGCCAGAATGTTCTTCCGAGCTATTCTTCCTTTCACTCAGCATCATTCAGAAGGATTCTATGCTTTTTTAGCCTATTGTGATGCTATTGATTCCTTTGCCCACCTGCCAGCTTTCTTATTATTAGACCTCTCAGAAAAATCTAGCAATGGGCTGTCTTTCTCTCCACATCCAAATCTTTTTTTTTTCCTGAGGATCCATTGGGTAAAATCCCCACCCCCAACAGTACCCTTTCCTGCCACTCTTTACCTTATCCATTGTGTGATTTGAAAAGCCCCATGTGACTGTATCTATTGTCACAGAGCCCACCTCTCATGTCAAGATCACACAAGTCTGGTTTCTATAGTCATGTCTTTGGGTACAATTACAATCACAGACAATGTCATGAATTACTTCAGCTTAATGTCAGAGGCCCCTGACTGTTGCAGCTATTCCAACAGGAAGCGGAAGCAGCCTGGCTTCTGCAAGCTCATGTCTTACTCTAAGTTCCCTGGCCCTGTTGCTTTTTTTTCTCTTGTTCATATGTTATCTGACATATGTATTCCACTAATCTATCTGCAGCCTTAAAAAAATATCAGCATATTTTATCTTTTCTGGAGAACAGAAGAGGGATTCTTTATACTTGCATTTGCCAGAAAATGGCAACTTAGGAAAATTGTTGGGCAAACTGTTTAGTTTAGCTTGATTAATTACATATAAGGTAATTATTAAGTACCTATCATGAACCAGTACACTGCTTGACAGTGTAAGGAGGAGGCAAACGTATGAAATGTGTTCTAAATGGAAACAATATGTTCATCGTAAGTAGTGAGTAGTTATGGCATGGTACATGTGTTGGAGAATGTTTTTTGAAAACTGTGAGCCATGATTTGGACCTCAGATGAGTGATAAACATCTTCTGAAATAGAGGGAAATAAAGGACGTTCCAAGGAGTGTTTGTATCTACCACTCCTTGAAGTTCAGAATAAGAATGATTGGGGGCTTAAGACATGGCGCAGTGGTTAAGAGCAATGGCTCCTCTTCTAAAGGACATGCGTTCAATTCCCAGGACTTACACGATTTCTTATAACTATCTGAAGTTCCTGTTTCAGGAGATCCAGTGCCCTCTTCTGGTTGCTGTAGGCATCAGGCATGCACATGATGTACACACACACACACACACACACACACACACACACACACACACACACACACACACACACAGCCCACAAACACACAGAGGCAAAACACTCATACAAATCAAATAAAATAATTTAAAAGAATTGGTGTCAGTGTACAACTAAAAAGAGTAAGACTAAGAAAGGCTATTTGAGGCAGAGCCGAGAAACAAGTTTGCCTGAAGATTACATATGAGCAAGATTAATGTGGCAATATGAGTGAGAAAATCAACTTAATCAATTGACATCACCCTCATGAAACTTCTAATCTTGTTCAATACATTTGGCCAAAAGATTCTGAGTGAGCTAGAGAATTACAACCAATCTCACTGGTTTTGAAATTGATTTATCATAAAAAGAAACTCATCTAAGTTTATACACACACACACAAACACACACACACACATCTCCACTAAAATCATGTTATATATATCAAAAAAGATTGTTATGAAGTGCAAAGAAACAATTGTATTGTTGGGTTTACACAATGAAAACAATACATACTCCAGAGAGACTTGCAGTCCCACTGACAAAAGCAGGTATTTGAGGAGAAACATGAACCCTGGGCTTGGTGTGAAGACCACAGATCCCAAGTTTAACTTTGGAAGTCTGGATCCCAGAAGCACTAGCAAATAGGAATGGCCTCAAGAATTTATGAAGAGCTGGAGTACCAGTGGGAAGAGCTGATAGAGTAGATTTTGCAGTCAGACTCCATAGAATAGGATTAGAAAATGAAACATAGAGTAAGACTGGAGGTGAAAGAGGAGGGTACAGGGTTGAATGGGTAAGGAGGGAGAGAACCATGCATTGTTGAAGGTGCAGGAGAAAGCTATGCCATGGCACACAAAGGAAAGAATCTGCTGGGATGGTCAACAGGTAGAGGAGAGAACAGAATTAACCCTCTGAGTGTTCAGGAAGGAGACTGTTGGCAACAGTTGTTAGGACACTTGATTTGGACTGTAGAAGTTGCAGGTAAGAGACAGACTTAAAGGCAAGATATGTAGCAGGATCCAGACACAGACATGTTCTAGGTCCAAAGAACTCAGTCTTGCTGAATAGATCTGGTGATGGAGTAGATGCTGTACCTGCAAGTCAGGAGGTGGCATTTTCTGGCTTATTCTCATAGGTGTGGCAAAATAGATTTTTAGAAAAACTTATAAAATATTTAAAGAGCTAAATGATTTAGAGGCATTTTAATCATATTGCAGTGACATTATTTTTCAGTTTTAATTTTGTATGTTATTAATGAATGATTCTTGAGTCAAATACTTGCAAAATTATTACTTTTTGTAAGAGGAGTTTTGCATGCTTGTGTATTTTTCCTCACTGCTTTTCCAGTCAGATGTGTACAAGGATCAGAAAAAAAAGTTTGATTTTATTTTTCTTTAGTCTCATTTGTTTATTGTTTATAAAACACATCTGTTTACAAAAAAGTACCCAGTTTAGGACTTTACCCAGCCTAGAAAGGTTAGAATAACTTTTTAAAAATCTTTCAAAATAATATAGTGAGGCTCTGTTGTCAAGTGGGCAAGCCTCCTTCCAAAAATCTCTCTTTGCATGGATATGCAGATACATTATGCTAATGAGATCATACTATAGTTGTCATTTTATATTTTTTTCATCTAAACTATTATAGACATTTCATAACAACAAATATAGAAATATAGCATCATTTGACAGTCATAGGTGTTATATGAATGTACCAGAATTGATTTAAGCCAACTCCTATTGATGGGCATTTAGATTTTCCCCAAATTTTCTGGTTTAAACTACACTTCAGAGAGCATTGCTACGGTACATTTTTGTTGATGGTTGTATTATTTGTCTGATTTTTTTGCTGTGTTGAAACACCATGATCAAAAGCAACACAGGGAGAAAAGTGTTCACTTCAGCTTACAGCTTATAGTTCATCAAAAAGGGAAGTTAGATAGGAAACTGAAGCAGGAACCTGGAGGCAGCAACTGAAGCAGAGTCCATCCAGGAATGATGCTTATTAGCTTGCTTTCTGCAGCTTTGCTCAACCAGCTTTTTCATAGAACCCGGAACCACCTGCCCAGGTGTGGCACTGTTGCTCCAGAGCTGGGCCCTCCCACATCAATGCCCACAGGCTCACTCTCAGCAAATTTGACGGAGGCATTGTTTCAGTCGTGGCTCCCTCTTCACCAGTGCCTCCAGTTTGTGTCAAGTTGACAAAAAACAAGCAAGCAAGCAAGCAAGCAAACAAACAAACAAAAAACCAACAAAAGCCCCAATAAAAATCAGACAGACAAACAAAAACCTGCCCAGTACAATGGTCTTTGGATAATCTCCTGGAGGTAGGGATATGAATGAAAGATTATGTGTATTATTTTTTATTGTGTATGTGTTTACATAGTGACAAAAAGCTATGAGAGGTATTTGCCTACAATAGCACATATCCATACCCAGGAAGTTCTTTTATCTTAATTTATTCTCACTTTCCATGCTTATAAAATAAGGGAACTAAAATCTGTCAGTACTTCTTAAACCTTTTAAGGTCTTAGGACCAATTCCAGATTTTGGGTGGTGGTTGTCCATGTGGGTCAGTCAATGTGCCCATGTGTGCATGTGGAAGCATGTCCATATGTGTGAAGAGGCCTGCTATCAATATTGGGTATCTTCTTTGATTGCTTTCTAACTTCCTTTTTAAATTACATTTTTTTTCTTTTGTATGTTTAGGTGAGTAGGTGCACTCATGCCACAGCATTTATATGGAGTCAGAGGAAAACTTACAGGAGTGGAACATGCTTCTCTGACCAACTTGGGGATTGATCCCAGGTCATCAGGCTTGGCAGCACATGCCGTTCGTTACCTGCTGAACCATTTCAATAGCTCCATATACCCCCCCCCCACACACACACAGAGAGAGAGAGAGAGAGAGAGAGAGAGAGAGAGAGAGAGAGAGAGCAGTTTCCTTTCCCTCCTCTCCTTTCTTCCTAGTACCCCCCTCCTCTATTTCTGTTCAGGAAAAGGCAGCCCCCCCTTCCATGGATATCAACAGAACAGGCAGTAAGACTAAGTACCTTCCCATACATTAAGGCTGAACAAGGTGACCTAGTATGAGGAACAGGGAACCAAAAGCAAGCAAAAGAGTCAGAGACAGCCCCTGCTCCCATTGTTAGGAGTCCCACAAGGAGACTCCTTGTGTCACATATATGCAGAATGCCTAGGTCAGTCCCATGCAGGATCCCTGGTTGCCAGTTCAGTCTCTGTGAGCACCCATGAGCCCAGGTTAGTTGATTCTGTGGGTTTTATTATGGTATCTTTGACCCTTCCTCCTTTCTCCTTCTCCGGTACAATCCTTTCTTCGGTCTTCTACAGGATTTCCCAAGCTCTGCCTAGTGTTTGGCTGTGGGTCTGTATCTGTTCCATCATTTTCTAGATGAAGCTTCTGTGATAACAATTGGGCTACACACCAGTCTACAAATATAGCAGAATATCGTTAAGAATTACTACATTGACCTCTTTTATTTTTATCTCCAGACATGTTTGGTTCTATCCTAGGTCTCTGGGTCATCCAGCCTGTGGGTCTTGGTGCTCCAGACAGTGTCAGGGGTGCACTAACCTTCCTGGCCTAGAATTTTTTGGAAGTCGCAGATTCTTTGCAGGAACATCAGACTCTTTTATGGCTGAGTCCAGCTAAAGAGGATTTGAATGAGTTATCTAAAGTTGCTTTTTCTAGATGATCTTGCACACATATATCCTCATATGCACATAAAACTTACATGTACATTTGGAAAAACTCGAGTCCTCCTTGACACAGACACTTATCCCATGTGAAATCATGTGATAGTGCACAGTTATTGAAATGAAGGGTCTCTATATGTTTCAGGTTTTTCAATGGCGAGCCCACCAGGAAGAGTTAGCAAGACTGGAGATGGAAATTTCAGTCAGAAGAAGAGAAAGGGACAAGGAGAAAGAGAAACTATGGAAAAAGAAGGAATTGCTACAAAGGGAAGAGACAAAGACAAAGGTATACCAACAAACAAACAAAAACAAAAACAAAAAACCTCCTGTTTCCCTGGATGTGTGAGTGGGTCCATAATTGCTAGATTGAGCTTTGATTCTCCTTGGTGTTTGACATAGAATTCTTTCGGGCTGTTCTGGAAACATTTGTGACAATGTTCTTACTTTATCCTATATGAGTGTCACAGATTGTGAGCATGGAAGAGAACCCATGCTGTTGCCTTGCATGAACACAGGTATCTGTGACTAAGTTAATTCTATATTGAAGGGGAAAGGCAAGATTTGTGGCTATTGGAAAGTCTTACACTAAGAAGGGATGGACTGGGAGAGCATTTTGGCTTATGGTAATGTAGAGAATGACAGTCTGAAGTGTATTTGCTGGCAGAATTCGTTGTACCAGGGACAGTGTACAATTCATGGAATGCCAAAAAGCCCCTATAGACTTCACTTCTTGACTTATTATTTGTTATATTTTTTCAGTTATGCAAATTTACCATTCATCTACACATGATAGATTGGTTTTATTCTGTTATTATTGGATTTAGACATTTTGTCTGTTGCCACAATAAAAATTTCAGAATTTTCAGTAAAGATATTTTAGTTGAAAATGTTATCAGAGTTATCAAGCCACATTTTATAGAGCCACTGACTCTGAAAATGGTTCACAAATGGTGACCAGTGCAACAAAAGGAAATCGATTTGCTGGCAGAGCTCATCCAGTCTAGCATACCAGGACCCAGAAAGTTCACCCGTATTGACTTGATCTGCATGATGTGAAAAATGTTTTTTTTAAAAAAGCCACTATTAATGCTAAGAATGACTGATTAACTCATGGCCACTGGTGGACTACCATTTGCTCTTGTGACCATGGTTCACATTTTGGGCTGTGTGATCAGTGAAGTCTGTGAAGCCCTTGTTTAGGAGTTTCCCCTCATTTAGGGGGATAAAGGAGCTATGGACTTCTAGTCTATAAGGCAGTTTTGCTGGATTTCTGACTCCTCACTTGTCATTGGCTGGGCCCTTTCACCAGCAAGCTGAGTAAAGTGGGAAGCTGCCTGTGTACAAAGCAACACACTGAAGGTTCCGTGACCACTTGACCAAGTCAGCTGCTCTCATATTTTTTAGTTAAAAATTGAATTCTATTTATTCTCCAAAAGAAGGAAATTGAGTGGTTTTATCAGGCCCTCATGAAGAAATGTGACTTTAAAAGAAATAACTGTACAAACATCAATAATTACTAAATATTGATCATGTTTCAGATAATGTAAGTGAACTGTATATTTTTGTGGGGCAGCTTAGCGATTATTTACTATCATGAAAGTACAGTGTCTGAAGTATATATCCCTAGTTTTTCCTTCTATTTAGGATGCTTTTATAGCATTTCTTCACAAGTGTAACCACAGAAAGCATTGAATATCTAAGCATTAGTAATACATAGTATCATCTTAAGTGTCATGTGAAGGGCCTTAAGTAAAGGCCCATTTCTGAAGGTTTACAAAGACCAAGACAAATGAAGTGAGTCTACTGTAGATAATGGGAAGGAGCACATTTCATTGCGGAAGTTAGATTCAAGTTGGGTGGTTGTCATGATGCTCAGGAGAGAATGGCAGGGCGTTGCTCATTGTTTTCTTTGCAATCACTACTTTAGACTTCTAGAAGTGAAAGAAAGGATTTTTAAAAGATGAGAAGGAAGATTTTCTGAGTTTTTAGAAAGGGATGACACTTGGCTTCAAAAGACCAAAGAAAGTGAACAAACAAACGCAGAAAGAGTAATGGATGGAATGATTGACAACTGTGGTGACCAAGGTAATGGCAGGACTAGAAAAGCCTAAAGCAAGAAGGCACCAGGGAGATCAAGGAGAACTTCAGAGACATTAGCTGCAATATCTTTCCCACATCTTATTAGCAAGCTCTAATCTATACCTAGGAGCATTAAGGAAGTAGATACTGAAAAGATGTCAAGGTGTCCATATGCCTAGTCCATCTGGGGCTCCAGCTGCATTCCACTAAGCTGCCTGTAGGGTCTTACTCCATTGTCTCACATGGTGATGGGGGGAGTATAGGAAATGCAAGACCAAGATCTTGTATGTGTGTTATGGCAACCTTGCTGTGTTTGTGATGTTCTAAGACTTTATTTCAACCCTTAGAAACTGTATAGGACCAAGGTATCTGGTTTATTTCACTTATTTCCTTATACATATTTTTTCATTTAGGGTATAATTTTTAAAAACATAGATTAATATATTAGTCCCCATCACCTAGCAGTGAAAATTTTAATATGCTTTACATTGTGTCACATTTTCAAAACAAAGGAGAGTATTACAAAGTTTAAGTCATTTCCCAAGGCCTTAGTCAGCATCTTCTTCACTTGTTTCTGTCATCCCAGAACATTATGTAGCTGAACATGTAGGCTATGATTTAATTTTTTTTCACGAGCACTATTATACCGTACCATTCTGTAACACTCCCGTTTCCCATCCCAGCTTGTATTTTAAAGCAGTTCTGTGTTAGCAGTACAGAGTAGAGCTGATTTGTGTTTTTAATTGGTGGTTAGTATTCCATAGTAGACACAGCTGCCGATTTCTCCGTTTTCCCTACTGGCTTCAGTTCAGCCTGCAGAGGTTTGCTGCTTTGCCTGATGTGTAGCTGTAGCAATCATGCAGATGTCCTTTAGCCTAACCATAACTTTCTCTAGGTGCTTCTAAGAGGGAAATGATTATGTTGTAGGATCAATATATTTTTAATTTTATGTGATTTCTAACTTTATATGGTTATTATAATTACTTTTTGAATTCTGCCAATCTGATAACTATGAAAAGCACCTCATTAGTGCTTTAATTTGTATTACCATGGTTGCTTCTGAGACTGAACATCTTATGTTCACTGGGAAGTTTTCTCTTTTATACAATGCTTATTTGTACTTTTTATTTATTTTTTCTATTTGTTTATTTATTAATCTATAGTTGGGCCTTATAATTACAGGATGCTTCATCTTACTCAGCTCTTGGAGTTGCAGGTACTTTGTTCCCTTGGTCATTTGTATTGAATGTTGCCTGAAGTTTCTACAGTTTTGCAGACATTTCAAACAGTTAAAGAAGGAAGGTGTTTGAGTTTCCTTTATGAATTGCGCCTTCCTTTCTGAACTGAGACCCAGCAATGACACCACCTCTGAAGATAGCTCTTGTTTTTGCCTCTGCTGAGAACCATATATATCTTACTGGCTCAGAACCAGCTTTTGTGTTATTGTCTGGACCTGTGACACTATGCTGTGAGCCTGTGTGAATGTCAGAGTTCTCATGAGTAACACTTGCTTAGCATTCTGCAGTGACCCCTTCAATCCTCTGGTACCGAAGCAAAAGGAATCCTGGAGCCACTTCCTAGAGAGTGATCATGGTGTGATAATCACTGCTCCATGTCTAGCCAAGTCATGTGCTATCTGTTGCTCTTTCCTGTCCTAGGTAGGTGAAGGGCCAGCTGTGAGTTACTCAGACCCTTCTTAGGGTCTATTCTTTGATTTCAGCTGCATCTCCATCGTGACTTAGAAGTCTATCTTTCTAGTCAATCCTGGGCAGTACCTGTGTGTGTGCGCACGCGTGCGTGCGTGCATGCGTGTGTGTGTGTGTGTGTGTGTGTGTGTGTGTGTGCGTGCGTGCGTGCGTGTGTGTGTGTGTGTGTGTGTGTGTGTGTGATTTTGTTCAGCCTTTCTACATATTTAAAGTTGGAGAGTTCTGTTATCAACAGACACAATTATCAAAAGTTCTGGCTACCTTTGTTAATTGCAAACTTACATTCTCTTTGTCTTAACTATTTTATATGCTAGAAGCAAACTTTATTTTTCCAGAGCATTACAGCAGCTTGGCAGATAATCCTCCACAGGTGATAATCCTGCAAACATGCCCCCGGCTGAGACATGCTGCTCTCCTAGCCCTAGCCTCCATTCTGGTACCTGCAGCTTTGCCCCTGACTCTTTTTACTCATAAAGAGGCAGCAGATGATATGGAGAAGCTCTGCCATGGGTAAGACTTCACTGGAGAATGTCTGGACAAGATACCCCCTTCTTCCTGGTGCTTTGTCCCTGCAGTTTATCTTTCAGGGCTCATTTGCGAAGATAATATTTTAGTTTGTGTCTGAAGTTTACTATTATAGGTGGCCAGCACCTGAGGTTACTTTTTCTCCATGGTTTAAAGTTGAATAGAATATTCATACTTTCCGTGATTTCATCTCAAGATTCAAGGAAGATGTTGATTAACTGAGATTAGTTAAATTATTATCTGATAGGTAATTTTCACAATTCTATGAATGAGCATAGGGTTATTGTAAGAAACAAAATTATTGTGCTAGATGATTGATATATACTGTTGGTCTCTGAACCACCCCTCTCACTGTATGTGGCTCTTAAGATGCTGTGAAAATATCATAAAAGTTGCTCTATATCACAGGACTTTAGGAGGTTCATTGTTATGGGATGCTAAGTCTATGGCTTCATGGGCTCCAAGGCAAAAGTAGTTCCAGCCTTTTTCCTAGGATGGAGAGTATGATCAAGGCCCATACACTAAAGACTTAATGTAGTCCCAAAGAAAGGAGAAGGAAGACCACTGACTCAGATCATCATGGCCAAATTAATTAAAGCAAGCTTTTTAATTCCTAAGGTGGGGTTTGAAAGATCAGCACTGTATGTGAGGAATACAAGGCTTCTGTAGCCTTGTTTCCAAATGGGGTTTCCAAATGGGAGACTGAGTGGGAAAAATAGGTGGGGTTACTTGAGAAGAACATAAGCATAACAAGTTAGTCCTACACGGGTGCCTGAAACAAAGACATGACTGCAAGGTGGGCATGACAAGATGGGCATAAGAACAGCTAATTACAAGAAGGTAGTCATATAACCTTTATAACCTTTTGAAACAAAGGTAGGGCTACACGACGGTTATAAACACTTTTTTTTTTTTAAAGCAAAGACATAGTTGTCATTCCTGAAATAGGCAGTACAAAACAACTTGCAGTTAAAGTTACAGGTGGGACATAGCCCAATCCTTGAGAAACAGGTTTCATCAGTAAAGCTAGTTTGTCTTTACTATAAGATGACTCTTAAATCTAAGATGGAAGCAGGCTGGTTATTCAATATTTCTTCCCTGGTATAGGGTTTTGCAGTTCTTTGAGAACTAACACAGCCCTGCAAGCAACTGAATTGGGAGGCATTACCAGGGAAGTCAGGATGCCACCAGTGGATGTATAAATTTCAGTTTTATCTCAAAGATATTTTAGGGAGGGATCTGCCATTTTGTGAAGTCTCAGGTTCATGTGACATCAATTAAGTAAATGGCCAAAGTCACAGCTTCAATGGGATGTTGGCACTTGGGTGTTCTGACAAATTACGTGCGAGAACTACATGCACCCTGAAGACAACCACAAGGGAGGAGATAGTGTAAAACTAAAGGTCATAGGCTATCTAGCTACGACAGTGAAAATGGAGTGCAGGTTTGATGGCTGGGACAGTTCTTTTGCTCAGAAGATTCCAGAAGTTGCATCCAGAGACTTTATATCGTATCAGAGCTGTTCTCCCAGTGTGGGACTTAGTGGGTTCATAGGAGGGAGACTTTCATAAAAATATTGAAGTCTCTTTTAGGTACTACATAACTTGACCACATACTAACAAGTTTTGAGACACTGATCTAAAAAGCTATGGGTGTAGAAGAAAAGGTGGACACAGAATACTGATAAAGCTTACAGTCTTCAGATGTGAACCATACTTTTTAAAGGCCATCAGGATTTAGAGAAGCCAGCAAGTATGTAGGGCCAAGCCCACTTGAAAGATGTGCCCTGAGGTCCCTCCCAAACCTACTATATGCTCCTCCTCACCAGAAGTGGAAATCACATGGAGTTTCGTCCCATGCTTTGCTTAGCTCAAAGAACACAGATGACTGGGAATCAGAGCCATCATCAAAACGACCCAGTCACGGGAGCCATGTAGAGGAAAGGGCTGGTTGGTTGCCCAGGGTGGCTAGAGATCTGAAGGGTAAGAAGGACACAACCTGCCATTGGTGGCCAGAAGTCTGAGGGAGCCATCAGGCAAGGAACATGGGTAGCCTTGAAGAACAGAGCCAGTGAAGCAATGCAAAGCTCTAAGTCACAGTCCTGTGACCATAAGGAAGTTAATTCTGTCAAAAACAAAAATGAGGTTGGAAGCAAATTTTCCCCAGATAAGAATTCAGTTTTGCCCAAGCCTTGGATTTCAGAATTATAACTTGAAAAGCAGAGAACCCTGCTTCTGAATTACAGGACTCTGAGCTAATAAGAGTCTTGTTTCACACTGCCAACTCTGTGGAAAGTTTTTAGACAGTAATTTCAAAACAAAACACTAAAGTGGGTTTTGGCATCTGGAACACCAAGCACGTAGAAGCGGGTTTGGAACTGGAAGTCGGGGAAAGCCAGAAGAATTTAGAGGATATCATTTTGAGGTTGATTAATACAAAAAAGACTGGATTACCTTCAACAAACAATTAGTATAATTAGCAGATGTTAATGACATGGCTGGTGAAGGCTCCGGCAAAAGTAGAAACAGAAGAAAGGCCAGTTGCCATTAGGAGATACTAGAGCTTGGGATACTACAGAAGGACAGAGAAGGAATTCCTTCATTGATCTGAGAATTTTTCAAGATGCCAAAGGTGCTACCTGGATTCTTTTTTCTGCTTATAGCTAAATGGAGGAGACAGATTTTTGAGGAGCTGTTCAACAAAAAGAATGCAGACTTGATGGTTAGGAAAACTCAAGCAAGTAAGAGCCTTCCTTTAGATGGACAGCACTGGTAGTGAACTAGATCTATGATTCTTTACTGAAGCCGCCGAAAGAGCAAAAGGTCAGCATTTAAAAGCCCCTCCCTTGCTTGGGTCTTTTGAAATTAGAAAGACTTGGGAAGTTTAAGGGTGATGTCTCTCAGCTACTTCCAGACCAAAAACAATGAGAGGATTATTTAAGATCCCTCTCTCTCTCTCTCTCTCTCTCTCTCTCTCTCTCTCTCTCTCTCTCTCTCTGTGTGTGTGTGTGTGTGTGTGTGTGTGTCTTTTGTCTAATACCTGGGAATCCTATGAAGCACAATAGGGACTTGAGACAATGTCTGAAATAGGGCAGCATGAAAAGAGGCTACCACATGCCCAGAATTCTACAGGGGAGGAGCAGGATGATAAGGCGTCTCAACTGTCACCCTTGGATACCACTCATAAAAAGGGGGCAGGGATAGCTCAGAGTGTGGAATGCTGAGCCTGGAGGGCTGAATTAAACAGTATAGGTATTAGAGGGTAAGGTTGGCACTTGCAGGCACATGGCGTCCCAGATACTTCCTTCCCAGATCAGGAGGAGCAAAGATCCCTTAAATCTCCCTGTATGAGGATAGGCTGGAGAGGGGCCTGCAGACTGAGAAGGGCAAAGTTCTTCTTGAAGACAAGTGACATTTTAAGACTAAGTTGAACTCATGTCTTGATTTTGACCTTGAACCTTTTGCGGGGCTAGGGGATGAGTTCCAGCTACTTGAGCACTAGAAGATGAGCATTCCTTAATAAGATTGTGTATTAGTTTGCTATCCAAGGCAGGCCATGGTTCTAAAATATAATTTAACCAAGGATGAAGAACAATCCAAAGCCACTTCTATTTTTATCATATATTGACTATAACTCTATGGTACACTGGCAATCTCATTGAGAAAGGAACCCAAATGGATACATATTCAAAGACACTGAAGTGGGTCTAAGGAGATTTAGTTCCAGATGAAGATGAGTTGAGCCATTGTGGAAAGAGAAATCAACAAACTGCAAACTGGGTAGCAAATGTGAAGGGCCCCACACTCAATGAGCCCATTAGAAGTGGGGGCAAGTGTGTTGAGCATAATGACATTTTTCCCCCTTGCTCAGATCTAGCCAAAGTTCAGAGGTGTCACTTGTTAATTGTGTGACCATGGAGAAAATTGTTGTTATCTCCTGAGTTTCAGAGTTCGTATCTATTTGTATAATATTGAAAGGGTCGAGACAAAATATGGGAAGCAGCTAGCATACAACTGGAACCGTGACAGAGCTCTGTAAATAATAAAGTAATTACTGTTATTAATATTGTTGTAGTAGACTGATAAAGCAAAAGGTAGCTAGAAACACACCATGGCATCAAATCTGACATTTCAAATAGAAATAAACCAACAATAACTAGAGGCCAGATTCAGAAACCAGGGTCATGGGCACAGTCCTTTTTATGTCTTCCTGGTTGTTCTCAGATGGTGAGAGAGTACCCCTCACAGGGGCATTACTGGATCAACACTGGAGGCTGCGCAACTGGCTTTTAGTACCAGTAAGATGAACATTCGAATCAGAACATAGAGCACGTAGCTAACTGCAGTGATTCACTCTGAACTGCGGGATCATTGATTCACTAGTGCATCCCCTGGGTCTAGGTGGCAATAAACTGCAAAATACAGACTCATTAGCACACGTTCAAAAAAAGATAAAATGTACACCATTTCTCATAAGCTTTATGACTTGCTGACTTCATTGTAAATTATGCACATAAGCCTTCTTCTGCTGTGGGTTCTGTTTTGAAATCTCAAGGTCTCCTTTAAGAAAGTAGTGTGTCTCAAAGTAGTGCCTTTATTTTTTTCATTGAGCACTGACATGGCTGCCCTCCCTCAGGTAGGAGTGTGTTGTGATGTGTTTGCATCCTCTCCACCTATCTGCTTTATATATAGGGTAGTGATGTGGGCTTCTAGTCAGAGGACATAATCCCAGTGGTCCAGATGGGTTGATTCTCCATCCATTCACTTATTGTGTACCAAGTACCTTTCAATGTGATGTATCTTACACCCCATTTCTTCAGCTGGCAAATGTCATGCCATTGTAAGAGGTCGCACCAACATAAATGGTCCCTCTTCTGGTAGTTTTTTTTTTTTTTTTTTAAAAAGGCTGTGTTTGCCTGCCCTGTCACAAAGATACTATACAATTCTTGCTATGTCAATAGAAGCTCTTAGTAGCAATAGAGGAAGATTTGAGTTTGAAAGTTTATCAGAATGATAAAGTGTTAACCAAGAAAAACAAAAAGAACCACAAAATGGGGTGAAGTACATTGAGCTCGAAATTAGTTAACTTGAATATGACCACACACAACAAATAAGATTCTCGTGTGTGTGTGTGTGTGTGTGTGTGTGTGTCTGTCTGTGTGTTTGTGTATGTGTGTGTATATAGGTTGTACATGCTCATAGTGATAGACACAAAAATATCTATACACATGTATTTCTAGTGTAATTTTAAGAGTAACTCCTGGCTCCTTTAAGGAGTACTGATGATTCCCTGAATTCAGGGTGTTAGGAGATGCCTTTGTTCTCATCAATGCCTGCACTGCTTCCTCCTTTATTTATTGGCCTTGTGTCATCAAATTATGACGTGACTTTCTGTGTCCCCATACCCTGGCCTCTGTTGGTCTGATTGCTTCCTGGTTTGAATGCCCCCATGTTAGCAGTATTATTAGTTTAGCTGTAGTTGATCAAAGTTCATGTCTTGAAATAAACTTTTTGCCCTAGCTGACTGCAGTTGGGCTTGAAAACTCTTTTCCTATTAATCTTCCTCTTTTAGTTTAGGCCCTTAATTGCTATCGCATGCATTTGCGCACCACAGGAACTGCAGGATATGGAACTGTCCTCTGCAATTTCCTTCAAATGCCTGTGACTGATTGCCTCTCATCCCCATGAAGTGCTCTGATGTTGAGGAAGGAGGGTAATGACGATTACAAGGCTTTAGGGAGTGGGAAAAAGAACCTTTTGAAAATCACAGTGGTGCTCAGAAAACAGACCTTCATAGATGGTGCCTGCCCATCCTGGCCAGGGTCCTCTGTTTCCTTGGGGTCCTTTCCCATTATGACTGACACTCTCCCCCAACCTGCGCAACATAGAGATCAAGGCTACTTTTGAGGAGGGAGGGAAAGTTATCTAACTGGACTGCAGTTACAATAAAATGAAAATACCACCAATTTAATATTTCACTTGTGCTAGCTGAAACGAAGACGCAGAAGCACTATGTTGATGCATAGCAATATGGTGACTTTCAGATGATTAAAACCGGCTTTCAGCGCCTTTTATGTTTTCAGAAAACAGACAGTACAGTGTGAGCATAGCCATAGCGTTTGGGGACCTTGAAAACATGTCTTTGATTCCCTCCAAACACAGAACTTGACCTTGCTCTCATGAGAGATTCTTTGCAAATGAACCATCTGCACCAAAACTAAGTCCTGCTGGAGCTGAGGAGCTGAGGACCAGCCTCTAGAACAATTCCCATAGGCTGTTCTCTGGTCCTCTCAGCTGATAACTCCGCGGTGTGGAGTTTTTCACAGTTTGAGAGAGTGTTTCATTTATTATTCTTAAAAAAATTTTAGTTTTGTATATGTGTATGTGTGCATGGCAGAGGGGAGAAAGAGAGAATGCCACCTAGGTGTGGGTGTCCATGAAGGCCTGGAGAGGCAGCAGATCCCCCAGAGATAGAGTTAGAGGTGGTTGTGAGCTGCCTAGCATGAGTGCTGGGAGTTAACTGGGATCTTCTGTAAGAACTGTATGTAGGCTTAACCACCAAGCTACTTCTCCAGACCCTTTTTAAAAATTATTATTCTTTTTAATTTTAGAAACTGATGAAGTAGCTTGAATATCAGAGTAAAAGAAATGTAATGGATAAATTGTCATTTAACAATGGTTAGATAAGGAGAAGATAATAAATATTTTATGCAGAAAGAACTCAAAATTAATCTGGGATTCTACCTTTCTCTTATAAAAATTTAATATCTGTCCTCTAGATAGTATTTGATGGGTAAAGAAGTTAATGTTGAGCAGGACATTTAATTAACTGAAAGGAATAAATCAAGAACCACCTAATGTGAAGATGTCCCCAATGTTCTTTGGTTTGTCATTAAAATTCAGAAATGAACCTAAGTAAGCTGATTAAGTGGATTGAATCTTCCCTATTTACGTGAGACTGAATGAGTGGAAATCTGTCTCAGTATGAAAAGTCCACAAGTGACAGGCATTGTAGGATGACCACCCAGAGATGGCCAATGGTAAGTTTACCTGCCTGTTTACAACTGTGTCTTTTTTAAAATGAAAACCTCATGGTTTCAGAGATGCCTCATTGTGTAACAGTGCTTATTATGCAAGCATAGGTGTGTGTACCTGTAACCCCAGCAGATATTTGCAGCAGATGCCCTAGAGCTAGTTACCAGCCATTGGGGGCCAAACTTAAGCAACAAGCAGTCTTAACCACTGAGGCATCTCTACAGACTCTACAGCTTCTTTCTAAGAAGAATAAACATGATGGGAGGATTTATCTATCTATCTATCTATCTATCTATCTATCTATCTATCTATCTATATCTTATCTATCCTCTAACTTCAGAGACAGAGCTTCTCTGTGTAGCCTTGGCTGTCCTGAAACTCACTCTGTAGATCAGGATGGCCTCAGACTCAGAGATCTGCCTGCCTCTACCTCCATTGGGATTAAAGGCATGTGCTGCCACCACCACCCAGCAAGGGACCTTACTGTCTTTTATGATGATATAATTTTAACAAAAGATTTTCCACTTAGCAGCTTGAGAAAGGAAAACTTAAGAATTTACTCCAGGTGCCATGATTGGCTATGTTTTCTGCTAAGTCTTGATTATTCATAATGATCTGATGTAATGAATAGTTTGCAATGTTCAGGGTAGTACCTGTATTCATTTATTCTTCTTAACAACTCTGAGGGACAGATAATCATGTGATCCTCACTTTGTAACTGACTATAGAAGTTACATAATTTCCCTAAAGTCACAGAGCTGTAAAGTGGTATGATTAGGATTTGGCCCTAGATAGGTTTATTATTTAAATGCCACTGTACTGTTTGTGCTATCCTCGTTATGATTGCTATTTGTTATTAATTTTTAGATTAATCCATTTTGAGAAATCTCAGTTTCAAGAAGCCTCCATGCAAAGTCTTGGATTTGGGGTTATTTTCTTTCAATTTCTACCCTGTTCACACAAAACTGTGTAGCAGATAGGAAATAGGTAACAGTAAAACCCTTATTAGTACCTATTTGATGCAATATAGTTGTTTTTATATTTTAAAGGTGCCCAAAATTGACGATGACTGTTTCTATTCTTAATAGTTATGATTTTTATGAGTTAATGAGGCACTGTAATTAAAGGCTCCATATAAAATCTGATAATCATGATAAGATTATGTTACAAGGTGATTTTAAAAGCATACCATTTTCATTTCATCTTTAGTATCATGTTTTGAAGTGGTTAAGGAAGATGAACAAACTTGCCATGACTGCACTTTTCTTTTTAACATAGGGACATTATTTTCCCAAGAGAGTGTCCACAGATTTCTAAGATCAAACTTACCAACCCATCAGAATCTATACCCATGACTCTGTCACCCCTCTTTTCATAAAGCTGAAGTGTCTAAGGCCACTCCTATTATTTGTGCATTGAATCTCATCTCATCACCTTTCCTATCCATCTTTTTTTCAGTTTTTGTTCCACCTTCTCCATCTTCTAGATATTTCAAATTGCATACCATAATATCTTCCATTTAACAATATCTTCTTGGCCCCAACCCTCTTCAGACAATACCATCATTCCATAGCCTGACCTCAGTGTCCAGATTTCCCCCTCCAATTCTGTTCTTAAATTGTATCCAATTACCATTTCTGAATTTTCTTTAGCACATTAAAAAAACACATATTTATCTTAGACTGTGTGATATTTTGGTACATGTGTACATTGTATGGTGCTTAAATCAGAGTAGCAGTTATCTTTTTTTTATGGTGAAGCTTTTAAATTTTTTTCCTCAAGCATTTTTTTAAAACACACAGTTAAATTGTCTGTAGTCAGCCCTACTGTGTAACAGACAACACACAAAAATGTCTTATGCCTCTCTAGCTGTGGTTTAGCACTCTCTGGTTACCTTTTCCTTGTCCTATGCACCCCAGCCTATAGTAACCACTGTTCTCACAACTTCTGTGAGATCAACAGTTTTCACTTCCACATGGGTGAGATCATGTGCTGTTTGACTTCCTGCCGTGCCTTGAGTAATGTAATGATGACCTAGAGTACCACGGTTAACAAGAGTTCTTATTTTTTTTTTTTTTTTACTGTTCATAAGTTGATGGGCACGTGGGCTGTTTCCATTTCTTCACTGATGTAAATAGTGCTTTAGTAAATATGTAAGCTGTCTCTTCAACATACTATAATTTTTTTGGCTATATCCTCAATGTTAGGTTTGATGGATTATGGATGGTTCTTTGTTACTTCTTAAAAGACCCTCCATACAGTCCTCCAAGATTTGCCTGCTCACCGAATGCAAATATTCACTTTTCTGTAATCCTCTCCATCACTTGTCCCCTTTTCCATTTTCATAGTACTCATTCCAGCTGAAGTGAGGTCATTTGCAGAGTTACTGTATTCTGCATTTCTCTGATGATTAATGATGTGGAACACCTTTTTTCTTTACTCCTGTGTTCTTGAACCATTGCAGCCTTCAACTTAGCAACGCTGCACTTGCCATGATTGTGCTTGGCCTCCATGTTCCATGACTAATCCCAGTGGTCAACTCTTCTCATCTTTCTGGAACTATTATGACAGAACTGATTAGAGCCTTGTCTTTGGAAAATGATCAGATTTAGTTCTCAGAGTACCACAGTGGTTCTCTATTCTTAGTAAACTTGGGTGGATCTTCCTCATTTTTCTATTTCCTAAACTTTGTACTGTACCGTGGGCTTAGTGCTCTAAATTTGTGTATTATATAATGGATCTCAACTAACTTAATAAAACCACATCATTTATGCGCTGAGTAGTACTGATTAATAGTTCTTTTGAAGTCTACACTTACATATTCAACTATCTCAAATCTAAATGCCAAAGCTGTAGTTCTGTCTTTCCCTCTAGACATAACCCTGTCCTTTCCTTCCTGTTCTCAACACAGATGGAATCAGCTTTCCTAGTGATCAGCCCAACAGTCTTGGGGTCATTGTTGATTCGTATTCCCTTCATACATTCTTTCATACATAGAAGCTCTGTCTTTAAAATTAATTAGAAGCATTGCATCAGCCTCCCAGTCTCCTAGTTGGCTTCTCTATTCCCTCCGCCCCTATCTCAATGGTCCACCTCCACATTCTTTTATACAAAGCAGCCATGCTGATCTTTGTAAGGCTCACTTCGAATTGTACCATTCCCCTGCCAAAAACTCACCAATGGAGCTCCCATCCATTTGAAATAAAATTCAAAGTCTGCCAGTGTCAAAGGTCCCACCTGAACTTCCTCCCTGCACTATTCCAGTGTATGCTGGATCTCATATCCCACCCACCCCTTCCCATCTGCTTCTGCTCCAGCTGTAACTAGCTGCTTCCTCCACGAGCATCCTAGCATCTTTCTCCCAGCTTTTTTTTTTTTTTTTTTTTTTTTTTTGGTGCTGGTATCTCCCTGTGCCTAGAGCCCTCTTCCCCCTCCTCCAAGATGTCTGCAGAACCTACTTCTCAGTTCAGTGAAGAACCCAAACAAACTTCATGCTGGTGAGGACATCCTTCATAACCCTCTTTCCCATTGTCATCTATCATCCTGTCCTAGTTTTTCATCAGCATTTATCACCGCCAGCATATATATCTTAAATACTACCTTCACCTAGTTTTCTAGAATGTACACTCATAAGAAATGGGAATTTATTTTGTTGATTTTCATTTCTTTATCTCTAGTGCCTGGTGCCAGGTACTCATAGGATATGGGCTGAATGAATATGTTTGCTGCATACTTAGCTTTCCACAGTATATGCCTTAATGTTAAAGCCGAGAGGAAGCCATGACATACCCAGAGGCCACAATACATTGGTTGACCTTGGGCACATTATGCAGGTGTTATAGGATTTTGCCCTCTCAGTTGTAAAATAAAATGTTCTGATTAAATGTTCACAAAAAAGCACCTGAGCTCTAAGAAGTCATGATTGAATGACTCTGAAGCCTGATTACCTTTTACTCTCCCTGACACTTCAGGTCTTGAAATACAACATCCTTTGTATATTAACTCCCTTCCTAATGAATGGTGAAAAGAGAAATTACACAAGATTATAGGCAAATTCATTTCAGCAATGTCAACATTCGACGCCATCATTATGTAATATTGCCCATCTGGAAAACAGACGTTTCTCCTAAAGAAGCATGACAGTTATTTTTAAATCTACCTGGCATTTCAGTTAAGAGTGAGATAACTAACGTGTTTATCGCAGAACACTTTCTTGGCTCATTCTATTATATGGACATAGGATATATCACAACAGAAAGCAGCTTATTGCCAATTTGCGTGGGAAGCTATGCTATGAAGGAGTGCTCACACAAGTGACCAAAGCGAGTACAGCCTAAAATCTTACTTCTGCATGCATGTCAGTATCAACTACTTTTAAATGCTTGTAGCCAAGGACATTAATATCTCTGCCCTTCACTCAGTGGCTCTTGTATCGTCCTGTGTCTTCCTTGGCTTCTGGCTTCTGGCTGCATTTAGCAAAACTGTAAGATGGGAGACTGGAACGAAGCAGGATGGTGACTTGCCCTGTTGTGTTGCGCTTGACTATCATTCTTCCTACCTAAAGTCTCTGCTCCTGTCTGCTGCCCCTCCCACCATGCTGTCTCTGGTCTACCTGGCAGAGTGGCTCAGTGCTGCTCAACTTCTAACTGTCTGCCTTTCAACTCTCCCTTTTCCCTTCAACTTTCCTTTTGGTGCATCTGTTTGTTTACCCTATTTTGGGGGCCATATGTTATTAGTAAGAATCACTGATATGAGAAATCAGTAAGAGAATAAGAGAAAAGAAATCAAAGGGACAGGAATACAGTTATATAAGCAAACTAAAAGTAAAGAGAGATTTTTGTAATTGAACTCAGTTTAAAAATAAGAGCACTTAGTTCCCATTTGATACTTATGGACATCATAAAAGTATATCAGGAGTTTGAACATATATTGAAAGGAAGAATGACCTATCCTATAGGCAGCATTTTTAATAAAAGTTTTGTATAAATCATTTTAAAAGTACATGACATAAAATTAAATCATGATTCCATGAAGTGTTTCTAAAGAACGTGAACATGATGTCTTTCGCAAAGTGGCACATAGGGATAGTGCTACTCAACTATAGACAAGATCAATACTTTATATAGTATGTTGTCATTGGTCTTGATAAAAGAAGATAGTTTGAAAAATTCATGGATGAATAATAGCCACACTTCTTGGATGCACTTTCTTTGCCTAAATTTAAAAAGTAAATTTTTATAATTAACAAAGTATGTTACATCTGTTGTAAAAATATGGAAAAGCATATAAAATACTTTGAAAAACTCCCAAATTGCATCACCCCCAAAATAAAGATTTAACAGTAATGGTCTTAAACATTACTACATACATAAATGTATTATTTTAGATTATTTCCCCCTATTTGTCAATATTTGTGTATTTCCCCCTTTTCCTATTAGGTTTTTTATTGCTTGTGCAGTGTTTTATCAAATAGTTCTTTGACAATCTAACAATTTGGGATATTTCCCTTGTTGCAATTCTTTTCATTCTTTTAAGACTGTAGTGGGCATATCTATATATAGAGCTTTGTCAAGTTCCTTGCTTGTTACACTTTAAAAGCTTATTTCTTAGTAATGAACGTCTCTGCAAGTTTTCTAATTACTAAAAAATTTATAATTATTTATGTGTGTATACATATATGCACACATGTATTCCATAGCACACATGTATAGGTCGCATGCATTCTGTGGCACACATGTAGAGGTCAGATGACAACTTATGGGAACTGGTTCACTCCTCCCATCATGTGAAGCGGAGGTCATCAGAATAGGTGGCAATTGCCCTTGTCCATTGGTCCTGCTTCTGTATTGTTATCTCATACTATTATTCAGGGGAAAATGTATGACAATTTATTTTCTTACTAGCCAGGGATGATTGTAGCTGAATGTCTGAAATAGTTAAGTTTAGGGTAAGGGAGCTTATCAGAAATATGAGCAATTTTAATTCTGGCCTGAAAGAGATCCATGAAGTTCAAATAACCAGGCAGTGTAGTTGTAAAATTGGCTTCCTCATTTGCATACCAAAGATCTGGCTTTGGTTTCCTTACTTATTGGAGAGTTTTGCACAATGAATGTCTTGCAAATTAATCACCAAAACCCCTTTAAAATTTAAATTTCATTTTGATAGGGTGTATATGTATGTGTTTGTGTGTGGACTTGTACATGGGTGAACACAGGTTCCTGGGGAATCCAGAAGAGGATGTCAGATGCCCTGGCACCAGTTATAGGTGGTCATGAGCCACTTGGCATGATAATGTTCACAAGTAAACTGGGATCCTCTGTTAAGAGCAGCAAGTAGTCTTAACTGCTGGGCCATCTATCTCTCCAACCCTATGCTAGTTTTTTTTATATTCAGAAATTTAAGCCAGTCTTGAGTTGAATCACAAAGTATAGGAGAGATAACATTGACTGGAAGATTTTGAGAGTAAGAGTGGCGAAGTGTTCATCTCTCACATAAAATAGCTTGATTTGGCTCTCCCAAACAACCTGACTCAGAGAAGTATCAGGTATGCATAGTCTTGGGATTTAATACCTCCCCATGACATTATAAATCAGGTCAGTGATTGGTAAGGGCTTGTATTGAGCTCAATGACAAGATACTGTATAAGGTATTAATCTTGTCTATAGTTGTATAACACTATCCCTTTCAGATATATTGGAATTTATATGAGCAAAACCCAGAAAAGCATTTTCTTCAATGCTCCCTGACTGCATTATATTTCATTGCATCAGTTTAGTAGATGAGTTGTTGTGGAATATTGTTTTAAGTTTGTGACGATGTGTTACACTTGTTTATGTTGTGGACTATTACTTTAATTATATAAAATTGTGTTGCATTTGTTTATGTCACATTTGTTCAATGATATAAAGGTGTGTTACATTTATTTGTGCTGTATTTGTTTAATTATGTAAAGATGTGTTGTATTTATTTTATTTTGCCTGCCTAATGCACCGGAATGGTCTAATAAAAAGCTGAATGGGCAAGAGTTAGGCAGGAGAGGAATAGATGGGGCTAGTGGGCAGAGAGAGTAAATAGGAGGAGGAATCTAGGCTCTGTAGAGAAGAAGGAGGAGATAAATAGGGAGAAAAAGAGGGAGATGCCTGGGGCCAGAAGCCAGGTAGCCATCAGCCAGACAGGAGAAGCAGTGAAAATAGGACATACGGAAAGAAAGGAAGGGAAGAAGGGGGAGAGAGAGGGAGGGAGGAAGGGAGAGAGGGAGGAAGAAAAGAAGGGGAGGAAGAAGGAAGGAAGGACAGATGTAGATGAAGAGAAACAGGTTAATTTAAGCCATAAGAGCTAATGGGACAGGCATAAGATAAGGCTGAGCGTTCATAACTAATAAGAAATCTCTGTGTCATGATTTGGGAGCTGTTTGGTGGCCCAAAAGAAAAAGAAAGCCTGGTACAATGAATCTCTTCCATTTTCCTCCTGAAAGATGATGCTGATACAAAAATGCCCCTGTGTAAGAAATGTCCATTGCCTTCCAGAAGGTCATAAATTATGTGACAATGCAGAGGCAGTTGTACTATTATAGTTGTTAAATTAACAGAAAAAATTAAAGTAAAAAGTGGATATGTTTATTATGATATCAAGACAGGTTTTTATATATGATAATGTTACATTTTTATATGGAGCTGCATTTTGCAGGTCAAAAGGAGACAGGATGGCTGTAAGTTGAAAGGAGCTATCTAAGTAAATTAGACACCAGAAGATGAAATCAGTTTGCCTTGTCTTAATGCTTTGATGGGAAAGAGTCTGGATATTTTAACCTTTGTGTATCCCATCATCTGTGTGTCTGGTTAAGTATTATGACCTCCTGCTGCAAAGTTACTACATTTCTGGAGATGATAACTCAGGAACACGGTGCAGAAGTCTGTTTGTTTAAAGATTCAATATCATACAGATAGCTTGAAATTAGAGGCCAGCTCTTTTCCTATGATAATGCCTTCCTTCTAAGCTTCTGCTTTCTATCTGTATGTAAGAAAGTCTTATTTCATGGTGGATTTCATGGCTGTTTGACACTCGTCTAAGTTTGTTTTAGGGTAAACGCTGATGTATCCTTGGAGCATAAACACCATGTTTTCTAGTCGGGTTGTTAATAAGAAACAAATTGTCTTGGAGATTGCTAAGGGAAGATAGGACATAAAAATGATCTAAGTGTTTTAGGAAAAAATAGTATTACATTTGGGTACATAAATCTATGCAGAGACTATTTCCCCTGGTGTGGGTCTACTAAAATGACAGATGTGGGACTGTGGATCTGCATCCAGGTTAAATTGGCACTCACAGGAAGAGAACAAGACAGTGAGAACTTGTTTTATTTTGGTAGAAACTTCCATGTCCAAGTAAGAACTTGGCATTCAATTTATCACTTATATTAACTGTCTGAACAGCCATCACTGGAATGTTTTAAAGATTACACAAGAAGTCTAAAACTCAGTGCATTTAGGTTGTGTGTCTCAGCAAATATCTCAAAGGTCTAGTTAAACGTCCTTAGCCAGGATTTTGATTTGAAGCTTGCAGAGACAATAATTCTTGATCCACACTTTCTGCTCCTATTAACTGATGAGAAGTGAATGGAACTATTCTTGGGGAAGTACTTAGTTCAGACTTCCCCCATCCTACAAATAAAACCACTGGCCCCGTTCCCATCCACAACTGTTATTCTTGGGCCAAAGACCAGGATAAGTGTCCACTCATCTAACACTGACCATCTAAACTCTAGTATATGTCAGACATGAGATAAGCTACTAGGAATACAATGCTAAATGATGAAGGTTCATATAGGAAACGTAATGCCAAGAAAACAAATACTGCTTTATTGGGTACAGCTTGCCATATCTAGGGGAAGAGAAAGGTGCCAAGCCAGGTTTCCCAATCAAAAAGCCAGGGCAGCACAATCCCAGGCATATAGCAAAGGCTCCCATAGGCCAGAAACAATCCTGGAAAGTGCCATGTAAAAGAATCAAGGAGAGAGGCATTTTTTTCTCCGTAGTCTTGGATATCAAATATTTTCCAGCAAATAGATGCATAATTTGGGCCTCCAAGTCTGAGTTTTCCCTACAGCAGTTCACACCTCCAGATGCCTGTTGTCTCCACTTGGAGGTGTTCTAGGCATATCAAGATAAACATGCTCAAAATTCACCTTCTGCTTGTCCTTCTTTTCCAAGCCCGTAATGGACCCACTCTTTCATCCTAGTTACTTTGCTTCAATCTCACAGTTGCTAAAGCAAAATGCTAGGACTCATTGCTTGCTCTTTATTCCAGGCCTTGAATATGCAAAAACTCCTCAACAAATATGCTGATTCTACACCCAAGCATGCCTCACTCCTACACTACACTCCAGCTCTTAGTCCAAGTGACCATTGTTGCCTTACATTTCTATTTGATCTCCTTACTTCTCTGCTCTCCATTCTCCATTTAACAGGCAGAGCCATCCTTTTACATCCAGAGTCAGACCTTGCCACTGCTTGATTGAAACTCCTCATTTCTGAGTCCTGTTTTATTCATCTAGACCCCCCTCCCCAGAAGCTTTCCAGTTTGGCTTCTTATATTGGCTTATCTACCAATTGTAGTCTCCTAGATTTACCTGCCAATTCTAATTCAGTCTGCTCCCAATTCCCAGAACACAGGAGTTCTTTCCTGGCCAATACTATTGAGCCCACAGCTTCCTCATCCTCTGGTCTCTAGCTCCTCCATGACTGTCTCGTGCTCATCTTTCAATCTTTCCTTCTAATGTCCTGTTGAAAGCATCTGAAAATGCCATCTGATAAAGCCACCCAAATTATTCTGAATTATCACCCTACTTATTTCCCCTTTAGGAATTAACAAGATATGTAATGACTTGTTCATTCATTTATTTCTTTACTGTGTCTCTCCTCTACTAAGTCCTAATTTTATGATAATTGCTATAAATACCATATCCTAAGTTAATAAATAGTATAGTATATGGATGGCTCCAGGCATGTCCTTAATAAATATTTATTGGACAAATGAGTGCCAAAGCCAATAATGTTTTAACAATAGACATAAAGGTTAATAGAACATATGGATATATCAATTATTGATGAAAAATGGAAAGGATTGTTTGATCTGATCCCTTGTAAGTCATCAGTGAAGGCAAGAAGTTTGCCTGGATCATTACTGATATATTTGGATTTATGACTGGCCTAGAATTGCTCTGCCTTTCCCTGTTGCTTGATAAGTCTCTCCCCTGTAGAAGGCAGAGGTAAGAATGCTGTGAGCGAGGAATAACATTGATGCAAACATGGAAAGCAGTAAATGCCTCAGCTGCTTTAATGAAAAAGAACCTTGAAATGCTCTGCCATCTTAGTAGTTTAAAAATAGCCTTCCTTAAAATTTTAACTGGACAGATATGTGTTTAATTGTATTGCAGAGAAAGAAGCAGCACAGAGAATTGATGTGGAATGTAAAGAGGGGCAGATGGTGGAGTAGGGAGATTTAAGGATGGAAAACAGCACCAGGGATAAGGGTCTCTCTGAGTCTCTGGAGCATATACTTATGGCCACTGAAGGAAGGGCAGATCTTCCTCTCCATTGTGGGATATTAAGGAAGGTTAGAGCTTCCATGTGTCCTGTGAAAAGTGGGAAATCCAGGTAGGTAAAGAGCGGAACATAGAATGCTGTTGAGACATTGGGAACTACTGGCCAAGAATTCATTAAAAAAATAATTGTCACTGAAGTTCCCACCAAAGCCATGAATCTGGTACTTGTTCATACAGTTGCATCACTAATCAAATGGTTATTAAGTACAGGCTATGTTCTAGAAGACACTCGGAAGTACTAAGATTATTAAATCACATGTTTGGCAATCATGAGAGGGAGAGGATAGACTAGCTAGCAAAGCTTCATGTTGAGGTCCAAACAACTTTGCTGAGCTAGAACTCAGGAGCCAGTTCTTCTCAAAGAGTCTATTTCCATATAATTTAAGATTTTAGGGATAGAACACCAATGATAATTAAATGCTGAAGCAGGACACAGTTCTTTAGAAGTCTTGTAACTGTCAGAATAACAGGTTGAATGGAAATTCAAATGTGTAGAGGCAGAGGTTATGACTCTGAGGGTGTCTGAATTCTTGACGAGGACCTAGCGGTGACCTGGACAAGAACAGGCAGAGGGTGCTATATTCAGACAATATGAAAGTGGAAAATAGGAATTGCTTGTGAGGAAGATATGAGAGTGTTCTTGGCGTCATAGTAACAAATGAAAATCACCCCCAGAATGCTGTGTCAGAGAGTGGGCGTGTCTTCCAAGGATTCCAGTTACAGCAGGAAGGGTGCTCTGAAGTGGGAAGCTGGGAGCAAACTTTCAGATTGAGACACTGAGTTTCCCGGGCCCTGGTCAGGCTTAAGCACTGTAAATGAGTGAGAAGGGGGAGGAAGAAGAAAGGAAGAAGAGAGGAGAGGTGGGAGGAGAGGACAAGGGCAAGTGGAAGAGAAGGAAGAGTAGAAGCATGGAGGGAAGAAAGGAAGAATGAAGGGAGGGAAGGGTGACATCATACTCTCTGATCTGCACACAGCAAAGGACCAAGTAGTGTGGGAGATCAGAGCGCTTCAGCAGCCTGTCGGCAGGAGGAGCTCTGCTCTTCCAGGCCAACGCCAAGAGTAAGCACAAGTCATGGGGGTCAACCCAGGGGGACGTTCTCTTACATCTCAAATGTGTGCTTTTTCAAACTTGGTTTTGAAGTAGCAGCACCCACCACCTTGATAATGAGAGGCATTTATTACAAAGCAAAACAAAACCCCAAGATAATGCAGAGAAGTATAAAGGTCACTTATACTCATAATGGAGATGATATAACTATTATCCTGCCTGGCACTTGGGTTTTTCTGGCATTTATCACAAGGACTATACTACTGCACCCCCCCCCCGGGCCATCTCCTCCCTCTCCCTCCATCTTTGTTGTTGGCATCTTTCTGGTTTCTCTCTTTAAACTCCAACTTGAGTCTTGTTGGTTGGGTACTACCTTACACCACATTCCCTTGCAGCTGCAGCATTGCTCTAGCTGTGGCCAGAAGCTTCTGGTGCCTTTCAAGAGGCTCCCAGGGCAGAGACCATGCCACTAGGGCCCCAGGGAAACCACTTCACTTTCCATACCAAACTGGGAAGCTAAGGTGAGGCTAGCCAGTCACCCTGCAGACTGATGCCTGTCCCTACTGAGGTGCCACTCTGTCTTTCACTATCAAAACCCAATGTCTTGAGCCAGCAGTATGACAGCCTAGAGTAGAGGGGCTTTTATTGACTTGAGTTGTCTGAGCACACAATGGAACCCTGAAATGGTTTGGCTCCCTGCAAATAACACTTAGAGCTTGCTTCCATTGAGAGAAGCAAAGCCAGCTCAGGAAGAGCACTGCTCTCCACTTTTGTGAACCCAAGAAGCACGACCTTTATTTTACCACATAGGTCGAGATTTCGCTTTACCACAACCGTGTTAATTTTTTCTTTGCCTCCTTCCTCCCACCCATCTCCTGCCACTTCCCGGGGACCATAAAACTCTCAACATCCTGCTGTCCATTAGCATAAATAAACCTGTGCTTTTACGGTAAAAATAGTTTTTAATGCTATATTTTTTAAAGACTGCATTACCATAAGAGGATAAAAATACTCCTGGATAACAGGTAGGTTATATTCTTCAGAGGCAGTAGGCAGTAACATGCTTTTTTTTTTTTTTTTTTTTTTTTTTTTTTTGTGGTTCCCTGAGAGTCAATGATTCCAACCATGGATTAAAAGCTAGGTCTCAGCACTCAGCACACATTACATTTCCACCTCAGAATCGGTTAAGCTGTGAGCTTTCCACAGACTTGTGCCTTTACATTTTCATTAATTTTATTTTTCTGTTGCCAATATTTTATAGGCAGTTCTAAAACCCAATCCAAAAAAAAAAAAAAAAATGCCATTCCAATCCGATCTTTGCTATATGAGCAACTGGTTATTTACCCCTCCATTTTATCTAATGTTAACTTTAATTTGGTGTAACATTTATACAACAGATAAGGAAATACTGGGCCGAGAAACAACAGAAGTGGCAAGAAATGGAACTGAGAGATGTGCAGCGTCTAGAAGAACTCAAGGCATTAATGGCTGAACAGTCCGTGAAAGACAGAGAAAGGTAAGGGAGGGGTTTGAGAGGTTTGAGACGGAGACGGTGAATAGGGAAAGCACCTTCTGTAATACATTCGGAAAAGTGATATCACAGCCAGGGTCTTTCACACCGAATGTTGCCATTTAATATTTATATCTACAAATGGATAAAATGATTTCTGTAACGTAGTTTAAACTCTTACTTTCATACTTAAACCTCCAGTTTTCCAGTGTGTTCCTTTGATGGCTTCCTAGTTAAAGATCTCACAGAGGATTTTATGGCAACCGATTGCTCACTGTGTGCATGAAATGATACTGGCAGCTGCTGTGACTTAATATTTTGACCCAGGAGGAGAAAGCCATTATTTTAATAAGAAAGGAGTCTACTTACTGTGACTGGGGCTGCAAAAGACAATCCACAATTATATAGAGCTGCCTGGAATGTTCCAAGGAACTCACCATTGCTACATATGAAAATGTGCTCTAGACTTTCCTACAATTATGTAACTGCAGAACTGGGAAGAACATTTGAGATAATGAGCTCAGTCTTCTTATTTTATGAGTTACACCAAGAGATTAAAACTATGTTTTTTAAAGATTACTGTATCAGTGCCAAAAAGAAAACAGTAAAAATCCTGGTAATCTGCAAAGGAAAATCTAAACTATAAAGAGCTGTATTTCTATCCGGAAACCCCTGTTACATAACTGGATCAAGTGGACACTAAGGAAGTCCCTAGGGCTGAGGAACAATTCCTATGGAAGAAGAAGTTGGAATTGGAGCCTGTTGCTGGAGTCATCGGTGCTCTTTATCCTTTCTACATCCTGGGTCATCATCACATAGTTTTGGGGGTATCTCAGCACTTAACAGTTGAGTGTGAAACTCAGGATGTAGCAAAACCTGAGCTCAAGGTCACGAGGTCAAACAACCAAAAGGCAAACTGAAAGTGAAGGTCAAGGTGGCTACCATGGGACAGACTGCACATGCAGTGGTTCAGAAAGACGTTAATGGGAGCCTCCAAATAGCAGTGCACCAAAGGGCAATGCAAAGGCAGTGGTCAGGAGGCCGGTCGGGACATTTAAGCTCCCCCAGGAAATGAAAGAGAGCCACAGGAACTTGAGGGGGTGTGAAAAGCAGAACAGATGTGGAGTTCCAGCATTTGGGACACGCTTCTAATAGAACATCTCTCATAGCAGGGAGCTTCTCTGATTACAGAGCCGTTTGCAGTCTTCCTGTCCTAGTAATTATCAAGATTAGCTGATTCAGAGCTTCAGCTGAAAAGAAGAGAAAGAAAATCAGATTAGCACGTATTACATAACAGGAAAAAATAGCCATATTACAGCATAGCAAAAGGACCGAGGACCAGGAGCTGTAGCTCAGGATTTTATTCTTAACTCAGCTTTGAATAGAGTACGACCTTGGGAACATCAGTTGTTTACCTTCCACAAGGCTCCATGTTGCCTATTGGAAAACATGGGAAGGCTGAAAAGCTGACCACTCTTTACATACAATATGTAATCTCCTTTGATGAAATAATGCAGATTTAAATAGTTGTAAAGCCAATCCTTGTATACCAGTGGTAAATCACCAAGGAAGTGCTTTCCAATATGATATATCCAAGCTATAATTCTCTGTGAAAACCAAAACCAAACAACAACAAAATCTATGTTGCTTTGTGGGCTGGGGATGCAACAGCACTGGAATAAGGCTTGAGTGGCATCTATAGAGTCCTGGGTTCGATCCCAAACATCACCAAAAACAGGTATGATGGCACATGCCTATAATCTGAGCACTTGAATTGGAGACAGGAGGATCAGAAGCTCAAGGTCATCCTTAGGTACATAGCATACCTGCCTCAAAAAAATGATGAAAATAGAAACATAATTCCCATTCTGTGTTTTGAGATGCAGTCTAACCCATAAAAACCTTTCATTTCTGACAATGACCAGAAGCTATATTCTTCTGTGGCCATTCTGTCACTAAGAAATATGGCAGATAGGTTAAATTTCTTTCTCTAAAATATAATACAATAAAAATCTTGTTGGATATTTTAACCTTAGGAACCTTACTCACACTACATTAAGAAGGCATAAATATTAGCTTTCAGACTTGTCAGCATGGTTTGCAGATGCGTCCTTGGGAGTTTGAAAACTGCTCATTTACTTATTTCTGCTTTGGAGATGGAAGATGAAGGTTCATGGAAGTAGCACATTCATCAACAAATTGATGAGTGGAGAACATGAAGCTTTCACTTTGCAGTTAAAAGTAGTGGCATGTTGAAGGTTTCATGAGGCTTGACATAGCAAAAAGACAACCACATCCATATCGTATTTTATTCAAATTATTTTGTCAAAGCCTCCACCAGCTTTCTGTGTCCCAATTCCCCATTGGCAACATGTTCTTGAGCTTGAGGGAGAAGACTCCAGAACTAGGGTGTGGCCACGAGAGCCTTGACTCTGTCTTTCACAAATAGTGTCTCTGCGCTTTAGTTTGTCATTTGTACAGTGAACAAATAAACAGCACCTACTTCAAATGATTAAAAGTATCAAATCAATATTGACTGCAACTCACTGCCTGAAACATAGAACATAAGAGCATTCATTGTAAGTGATTTGCACAAACTGACTTTTCTAATGACAAGATGCTTCTAATGCACTTTTGTCAGCCAGGTGGTGGTGACGCACACCTTTAATCCCAGCACTCTGGAAGCAGAGGCTGGTGGATCTCTGTGAGTTCCAGGCCAGCCTGTTATACAGTTAGAGTTACACAGAGAGAAAACCTGTCTCAAAAAAAAAAAAAAAAAAAAAAAAAAAAAAAAAAAGCAAGAAAATTCCCCAACAAACAAAAACCCCAAAACAAAACAAAAACAAAAACAGTCTCTAATGCAGTTTTGTTCAAATATTTAAATTTTAAAATATTTAAAAACATGTAGCAATGAAGCCATTCTTACAGAAATGAAACCACTTGTATTAATGTAAGCTGCTTCTTGATGCCCATCCTCACGAAATTGTCTTATCTTGAATCCATTGCTATTATATTCTGTTTTACAAAGCACATACATGTTGTCTATATGTACCCAGGCAAAAATACAAATGTAAGAAAACCAAGCAATCCTTCTACTGCAAAACGTAGTACCATTGTGTTAGCCAGCTAGAGCTGTTGAGAAAAAATGTATTCACTGGAAGGTTTGGAAATCTGAGGATTCTGATGAAGACCCCCTCTCCAGCCTCCAGAAAGCAGCCCTCTCATGGAGACTCACTTCACTGGCTGGGAGAGACAAGTTCTTTGATGTCTTTTCCTAGAAGGGCACCCATGCCCTTGTAAAAAGCTTCACCCTTTCCCAAAACCCTAGAAATGAAGATGTACACATATGAATTTGGAACTGACATGTTCAACATAACCATCTGAAAGAAACAAAATGTGTTTGTCTAATTGAAGGTTGTCTGTTACTTGGCTGCTGCTAGCAAAGAATATCATTGGAGCACTTATAAAAGGTGCCCAGTTTGACAGTGAAGTGTCTTCAGCTCCTGCTGCAGGACAAACTAGAAAAAGGTTGTCCTCCTGAACCACCACACACAAAGGCAAAACCCCAAGCAACCTTCGCATGATCCATGGTGATCCTCAAATCAGAGAGAGAGAGAGAGAGAGAGAGAGAGAGGGAGGGAGGGAGGGAGGGAGGGAGGGAGGGAGGGAGGGAGAGAGAGAGAGAGAGAGAGAGAGAGCGCATATGTAGGCATATGTAGCCATCTGGGATTTTTATTCATGAATGATGTAAGCTAACTGTCTGACTTCCTCTTTTTTCCCCCTAATTTGATGGCTAACTATTTCAGAACCAATTGATGATGATTCATTCTTAACCTTTGATTGGATATGCCACTTTTATTACATATCACATTTCTAATTATACTTTTATGTTCATATGGACTCTTTATTAGATTAAATAAAAGCTGATCTCTATTCATGCTTCTGCATGGACACCATGCTCTTCAATCACTCTCTTGCACTGTCTAATAGGACAAGTATTCTCAAAAATAACTAGTCTTATGTCAATTTTTCTTGACAAATTCTGTTAACTTTTTGTATTAAAATAATGTTAAGAAAATCTGATATATCCACAAAATTTAATCTCCAATCTAGAAACATGTTGACAAAATAGCTTTCTGGTCCTTTCTTCTCTCAGGTCCTTAAAATTTTTTTTTTCCAGTGAAAGTTTAGAAATTACCTCCATTGAGGTAATTTCAACTTCTTTTAGGTGAGAAGAAAAAAGTCCGCCATAAGATAGCAGCCATGGGGGTATAGGGGTGTGAAGATTGGGGTGTTTATGAAGTATTGAAGTTAATTAACTTTGGGAACTCATGTTACTGAAGATGAAGTCAGAGAAATAAACCTGACCTTGCCTATAGTTGACATTGTTTTGTGGTAGTTTTAGTATCTTTTATTTATACATAATATAGCTATACAATCTGCTTTGATCATAGCCAACCCAACTCTGTGTTCTCATGCCCAACACCTCACCATGTTCTCTTACTCTCTCTCCCTCTTTCTGTGTGTGTGTGTGTGTGTGTGTGTGTGTGTGTGTGTGCGTGCGCGCGTGCGCACACGCATGTGCGCACATGTCTGCTAAGACTGCTGACTGACCTTGTTGGCAGGTGGCTAAAAGGTTTTGCTTATTTGTTTTTTGTTCATTGGTTGTTTCTCTCTTTAACTTAAGCAGCCTTTAATGAGAACTGTGTATGAAACACCTCTACTTCTCCATCTTCCCAGTCATTTCAATCATTTCTCCTTTGTATTTGTCCTTCTCCTTTCCTACTTGTCGAGACTTGGTTTTCCTTTCCAGGATCTTTATTTATTTGGTCTTTGTCAGCTTTAGCCTGGTGAATGCCCACATGGACAGTTGTTTATTGGTTTTTGATTTATTTTGTTTTTGTCCCTTGGGTTGAAAGCTTTAGTTCTTTTGTTTTTAATTTCTTATTTTATAGTCCATTTCTTTGCCTGTAATCTTTCATATATGTCTTTGGCCAATATTCTGTAAAATTTGAAATGATATTTTTCACTATCTTATTTCTAAGAAGCTTTCATTTATTTTCTACTTTCCATGGCCTTTCATAAAAAAGTACGAAGTTCTAGAATACTTTATTGGAAGTCAATAAACCCAGCTATATTTTTTTAAAACATTTACCTGAAGAACAATTGACATATCAGAAAGGTCCCCTATTTTAAGTGTATGCTGCAGTGGTCTTTCAGTATGTTTATAGAGTCATGCCATCATGGTGACAGCTTGTCAGTAATTTCCGATACACCGTACAATCTCTCCTGATCCCTTGCTTTAGTGTCTGTACCACTCCCAGCCACAAACAACCACTAATCTATTTCTGCCACAATAAATTTGCCTTTCCTGGACATTTTAGACAAATGGAATGCATCTGGGCTCTTTTCCTTAGCATAATGTTTTTGAGGTTCATCTGTGTATCATCAATTTCTACTTTTTATTGTTGAAGATTATTTTGCTTTGATTCTACCTTCTGTTTTTCACAGCAATGTATTTTCCTATGATAAGATAAATATTAACATAAGTATTATTTTTTAAATCATTATTCAAAGCTTATATACAATATATCAGGGTCTAAAGATCAATTGCTCACTTGCTGTATCCTCCCTAACCCCATTTGAAGAGTAGGGGGTCCTTGACTTCTTAATAACTGTTCTCAGTTTCTTCATTAGACCCCCAAATACAGGGTAGGGAAGAGAAAAGGAAACTTTTCCATTAACATTCCCTCCAGAGCTGGGAGGTGGCTCAGGGGTGTTAGCTGCAGGAGTGTGAACACCTGAGGTTGGATCTCTGGAATCCCCTTTCAAGCCAAACGCTTGACATCTGCAAAACCATGAACAAAATACTGGCAGGACACTAGAGATGACCCTGTTGTCAGGGTCACAGGTGAGCCAGCCCTGAGAGCAGGGGAACTGACCCCCCCCATATGCTCCCTACAGCAATCTGGGCAGAGGGTCCTACACCTTGCCTGGTCAGAACAGTAGATCTGGCCCTGGCAAATGAGTGAGGGGAACCCAGATCTGAGGTCCTGAGAGCAGAACTGGCTCTGCTCCTTGCTGCCTACAGCAGCTAGCTGAGGCAGTGCCAGAGAGCCCACCCCAGTAATGGCCACTAGGGAAAGCTGTCAACATATCTACCACCCAGGCCCTGAACTAGGGCTATGAGTTGGCCTACACCAACATGCACCAAATCTATGAAATGTTGGAGCATGTACAGAGGATGAACCTATGGATCCAAAACAACAGGATATCCAAGAGGAACCCCAACGAGAGCCCATTATCAGTGGTGTAGTAGAAACCAGAGGCCTAGAGCCAGACCAATGACTCATGGCAATGAACACTTATGAGAAAAGATGAATGGACCAAAGGGTAAACTGTGTGTCTCAACAGGCCACACTCCTCCTCCTTCCTCCTCCTTCTCCTCTTCCTCCTCCTCTTCTTCTATTTTGTTTGTTTTGCTTGGCTTTTATTTTTCTTTTAAATCTGGTTTTATTTGGGGGTTGCAAGGATGCAGGGTGACAGGGAGATAAGTGGGAAAGGAATGCATGATGCAAAATCCACAAAGAATCAATAAAAGCAAAAGAAAAAAAGAAAAAAAATTCTAGAGGCAGGAGAGTCTCTGGAAGATCACAGACTAGTCTGCCTAGAATAAACAGTGAACAAAAGACCAAGTCTAAACAAGATGAGAGGAGAGGACCAGTATTCAAGGTTTCTCTTTGATGTCCACAAGTGCACCATGGTACCTACACATCTGTATCCATGTACAGGCATGCACGCACAAATATATTTTTTTAAAAAGTGTCTCAAATTCTCATTACAGATCAATGCCACTTCATATGATATTTTTTAGGGGAACACAAACTGCAATATCTATTAGTAATAAAGTGGCCTCCTCCAAATGGAGGGTTGGATGGAATGACTGACTGATGTGTGTGTTCTGACTCTCCTAATTACCTCAGTGTCCAGTCTCTTTCCAGGGTGCAAAACAATGGCGAATATGTAATCATAACATCCTGGTGTCCACCTAAAATATGAAAAGCATGTGGAATTGGTTTTAATAATATATTCTACTTAATTCAATAACTACCCCCAAACATTGCAGTTTCAATATATCACCAACATAAAAATCACTGATGAGATATTCTACAGTCTTTTCCTCATTTTAAGTATTTAACATCTGGAGTGCATTTTATACTTTGAGTGCACTTAAATTAAAACCGGTCACATTTCAGCTGCAGAATCGCCTCTGTCATCAGTGACTGCCTTTGGATGAGAAAAGGACATGTGCAGTCAAACCTGGTGGTCTCCTGGTGGAGTAGAGCTGGGTGGCAGCTGCCGGTTGACTGCCTGCCTTAGAATATTGATATTCCATTTGGTACACACTCTGAACCTTGCTTCTGTTTGCTCATCCTCCTGCATCTTTCTGGGTCTTCTCTGCCCTAGCCATGATTCCCTTTAAGTCTATTTTCCTTATGGAATCTGCTGGTGACATAACCAGTCTCACTCATCCTTAATGTGCAAACTCACCTGTTACCACAGTCCATGCATGGATAGCACCTGTGTCCCTGATAGTCCCTCTTGCATCTTTCTCCTTCCAGAACCTGCCGGCTCCTGGTTTTTGCAGAAACTTGTTTGTGCTAATAAGACCTTCAAACCCTGAGAAATAAATGTTTCCTCACACTTTCTGAACAACTCACCCTGTTGCTGTGTCCTGTAGGACATGGCACATGCTAAATGCAGGGCTTCTCTGGAGTCACTATTCTAGAGAAGTGAGGAACGAGTCTTGTGCTGTTGGCTTTTCCATAGCTGCCTCAGCACTTTTTTTTCATCCCCACCATCCCAGCAGGTTCACTAAGGAGCAGAATGTGGTGGACCTGGCATAGAAACTAGTCAACATTGCTCTTTCTACCAGTGGAATGGCTCATGGGAAATGTCATTTCCAGGAAAAATCAACATATGAAGTTAATATTTTCTAAATGTTTAATATATAATTAAAGGAAGTACATCAGATACTTTCTTGGACATCTCAAGTCCCTTGTCTTTCTGGGACTCCCCAGCTGCCCATGCATTTTGCGAGATCCCTGCTCCTCTTGACTCTTTTTCCTTCAGACATCCCAAATCTGGGATTTCTCACCATCCCATAGCTAGAAACAGCCCTGCTCCCCCATGGAATGCCCCAAGCCCACCATCTTTCCAGGACTCATCTCCTATTTTGCAGTACTCATGTAACTTGATTTTGAGACAGAGCCCTCACTTTCTCCCCCTCAGGCCACTCTGTAAGGAGTACAGGTTTTTTCCTCCTGCTGCCACTCTTGTCCCGTCACCGCGCCTGCCCCAATTAACACACAGAGACTCTTTATTTGATATGATGCTATTGGCCAGGTGCCAGTTTCTTATCGGTAGCTCTGTCTTAATTATTAACCCATTTCTATGTATTTCCACGTGGTCTTACCGAGAGCAGAGGAATGGCGGTTCTGTTCTCTCCAGGCTCTCCATCCTGACTCCTCCTTACTACTTCCTCTTTCCTCCTTGTCTCCTAGTCCCTCCTATCTTCCTTTCCTATTGGCCAACAGTGCTTTTTATTCATTAACCAGTATGAGAAACATATATACATAATGGCATCTCCCATCACCACTCTATCACCACCACCCCAGCACTTGCTCCCCTCTCTTTGTGGGAATCTGCTTCTTACTTTGCAGGTGGAACTGCAATCATCCTTTTCCTCCGGTATTCTAAGTTTGCCATCTGAGGACCTGTAGCCATTGTCTGCTTACCCTGCAGAGGGAGCCCTTACTTACCCTGCCCAATAGCATAAAATCCATATCATTGGAAAAACCTATGCTGGACCTGTATCCATTGCCTGTACCATCTAAGGACATGTATCCATTGTCTCCTCACCCTACAGAGGGAGTGCTCACCTACTCTGCCCTCCAACATATCATCCACATCATTGGAAAAGCCATGCTCTCAGAAGCTACACCTTCCTCTAGCTCAGCTGGAGGCAAGCAACCCAGAGACTCCATCTGTGAATCAGAACAGAGTGGTTACAGCCTGAGTTTCAGGCATCTCCTAGCTAATCCAAAACCAACCACATCAAGGAAACAGCAGACACAGATCCACAATCCTGTTCCAAACAGGTGAACTAGAAACACTTGTCAAATTCACAGCCACCAGCTTAACTCTAGGTGCCCAAGTCATCAGAAAAAGACAAGTGGCACAAAAAACATTAAGACTGTACATTCTCCCAGACTGCCAGTTCTGTAATAACTGTGAGAACAACTTAGACGAAGCATAAGACATGGAATTCAAAAGAACAATTACGAACATAGTCAAAGAGATTGAGCATGAATAAATGCCTGCGTGAACTTAAAGAGGACAGGAAGAGAATCCTGATTGAAGCCCAAGGAAATAAAACACAAAGAGCAGCTGAATGAAATAAGGAGGGCAATTCAGGATATGAAAATATAATGCAGAAGAGAGATAGAAATGCTAAAGGAAACTCAAAGTGAAATGTAGCCAGAAATGAAAAATTCAACAAGTAAAATAAAAAGATCAGTGAAAATATCAAAGGATAACCTTATCAATAGAACGAATCACATGAAAAATAGGAAAATGAGTAGATAGCACCTGATGACAAAGTAGAGTTCAGAAAAATGCTGTATTTTTTAATGCATGCACAGATTACACAGTATCTATGAGACACCATGAAAATACCAATGCTATGAATTATAGGCATAGAAAGAGGAAAAGAAACCCAGGTCAAAGGCATAGAAAACAAATATTTTCAAAAGAAATCATAGAAGAAAATATCCCAAATCTAGGGAAAGAGATGCTTTGGTACAAGAGGTACCTTACTGACAAATAGAAAGGAATAGAAAGCAACTCTTCATGCAATATTATAAATTAAATACTAAAAACTAAGTATTCAAAACAGAAAAAAAGTTGTTAGAAGTTATAAGAGATAAGTCTAAGTCATACGTACTTATTTCTTAATTAAAACTTTAATTAAAAGCCAGAAGGTTTTTAAAGCTTGGAGCAATGTGCCTCAAATCCTCAAAGACCACAGGGACCATCCCGTGGTATTTTACCTTGCAAAACTATGTGTCACAAGTGAAGGTGAAAGGAAAACTTTTCATGAATATCAGGCTAAAGAAACTTCTGACCACTATGCCAACCAACTCCACAGTGAATACTAGAAGGGGTACTTCAGACTGAAGAGGAAGATGGTCATACATAAGAGGTTATAGGACAATATGAAATGATACCAGGATAGTTGCTATACAAAACACAGCAAAACAAACAAATGCCACAAATAAAAACGGCAGCAATTAGTTCACATCTCTCAGTAATAACTGTGGATGCTAATGACCTCAATTCTGTCATCCAATGACACAGTCTAGCCTACCGGATTAGGAAACAGAGTCCATCCTTTTGTTGTTCACAAAAAGGAGCACCTCACTTTTAAGGCTAAACACTAGCTTAAAGTGAGAAGATGGGAAACCGTATTTTAAGCAAAGAGTGCCATGGGGGGGGGAGTTGCCTTTTTACTAACTGACAAAACAGGCTTCAAGACAAAACTAGAAGAGATAAAGAGGGTGTCTTAGTTAGGGGTTCTATTGCTGTGAAGAGACACCATGACCACAGCAACTCTTATAAGGAAAACATTTAATTGCCGGGTCTTGCTTACACTTGCAGAGGTATAGTCTATTATCATCATGACAGGGAGCAAGCAGACATGGTGCTAGAGGAATAGCTGAGAGTCCTACATCTTTCAGGCAACAGGAAATCAACTGACGCACTGGGCAGTATCCTGAGCATGGGAAACATCAAAGCCTACCCCACAGTGACACATTTCCTCCAATAAGGCCATTTCCACTCCAACATTGCCATGCCTCCTAATAGTGCTGCCCCCTGGGAAATTATGGGGCCCAATTACATTCAAACTACTGCAAAGGGACACTTGATTCTGGTCAAGGGAACAATCCCCCACATGGACACTGCAATTCTAAACGTATACATACCTAACTCAGGTGCACTGATATTCATAAAACAAATACTACTTGGCATGAAGCCACAGGTTAAACCCAAACACTAATAATAGGCTTCAACACTCCACTTTCACCAGCAGACAGATTATCCAAACAATAAACAGAGAAACATCAGAGTTAAATGACATTGTAGACCAAATTCACCCAGCAGAAATCCACCGAAACATGACAGAAGTCACAGCATTCACAGCAACACATGGAAGTGTCCCTAAAATAGACTGCACACTGGCTCACCAAGGCAGTATCATAAAATTTAGGAAAATGAAGTAAGTCTATGAATTACATCTGACCACAGGGGAGTAGAGCCGAAGATCCTTAGCAACAGAAACTGCACAGACTCATGGAGAGTATAATCAACACACTGTTGGCTGACAAATGGGTCCTTGAATATGTGAAGAAGGAAATTTTAAAAATCTTGGAAGAAAATGAAAATATAATATACAAGAATGCTCTGAAATACAATAAAAGCAGCTATAAATGGGACTTTCATAGCTGTAGGAGCTCACATTCGAAGGACTGAGAGAACTCAGACAACAGTAGAGCATCGAAGAATGTGGGGAAAACCTGATCAAACCAAAGGGCAAAGCAGACATAAAGCATAACAAAGACCAGGGCAGAAATGAATGAAATTGAAGCTTTAAGAATCAATGAAACAAGCCTGGTTTTGGTAGTGCACACTTTTAATCCTAGCCACATGGAGGCAGATGCAGGCAGATTTCTGTGAGTTCGAGGCCAGCCTGATCTCCAGGACAGCCAGAATTACATAGTGAGACCCTGTCTCAACCAACCAACCAACCAACCAACCAACTAACCCACCCACCCACCCACCACAAAAGAAGCAGTGAAACAAAGAGTTGGTATTTTAAAAAGATGAATGGTTGATAAGTCATTAACCAAATTAACCAAAAAGGAAGACCCAAATTAACAAAATTAGAAACTAACCGAGAGACATCCCACAGGTGCCAATCATATTTAACCATAAGGTCATAACCATAAAACCTATATTCCACTAAGTTGGAAAATCTAGACTGCTGCTGACCCACAAGATGAGATCAACAACTTACCACATCTGTTACAAACAAGGAAATTGAAGCTGTAATTTTAAAGAAAGAAAAGTCTTCCAGCTAAAAGAAGTTCAGGTCCAGATGGAACCACAACAGAATTCTGCCATATAGTTAAACAACTACAAACAATACTTCCAAATCCTTTTAGGAAGCCAATATCACCACTATGCTAAAACCAGACAAAAACACAACAAAAGAAAACTATGGACCACATTGCTGATGAACAAAAGTTTAAATAATCTCAATAAATACTTGACAGCTGAATATGCACAAACACATTAAACATCTTCAACATGATCAAGTTGACTTTATCTCAGAGATGCAGGAATTATTCAATATACATGAATCCAGGAACTTAAATCCAGAAATCATATGATCATGTCCATAGATGCTCAAAAGGCCCTTGACAAAATCCAGTATCCCTTCGTGATAAAAGTCCTAGAAACAGTAGGGTTGACAAGAAAATACTTCAACATAATAAAGGCTATATATGACAAACATATGCTATTTGGAGAAAACCTTGAAGCAATCCTTTTAAGATCAGGAACAAGACAGGGCTGTCCACTGTCTTTACCTCTATTCAATGTAATGTTCAAAGTCTTAGCTAGAAAAATAAGGCAAAAAAAAAAAAAAAAATTACAGGGACCCAATAGGGAAAGATGCAGAGGGGCCCTATTTGTAGACAGTGATTCTTCACATAGGATACCCTGAGGACTCTGCCAGAAAAATCCTAGGACTGACTAACACCTCATCAGAGTGCCACTGCAAAAAATGAACATACTGAAGTCAATTGCCTTTCTATATACCAGTGACAAATACACTGAGAGAGAAATTATGGAAGCCATTCACAATACGCTTAAAAACACAGAAGACAAAGCAATGCGATGCCAAAGTAAAATACCAAGTCAAACATGTATTAAAAAAAGATGCCTTTCATTTTGTAGGTAACAAAAACAGAAGTCCTCAGCATAACCATGAATGTAAACATTTCCATTTTATTTATTTATTTTTGATTTTTTTTCAAGACAGGCTTTCTTTGTATAAGAGTCTTGGCTGCCTCGGTACACACTCTGTAGAACAGGCTGGCCTTGAACTCACAGAGGTTCAACTGCCTCTGCCTCCCCAATGCTTGGATTAAAGGTGTGCACCACCACTGCTTCTGTTTTTGTTTTTCACCAATTGCTCATTCCTCATATTGTCTAATTTCTCTAAGTCTATAGCTGCCATAATGACCAACCTCCAGCAGCTCAGGGCCTACAGAGTCAGCAGATCTTTGACTTTTCTATCTGAAGGAGAAAAACTCTGTGGCAAAGAAGAGAAAGAACACACACACACACACACACACACACACACACACACACGCGCACACACACACACGCACACACACAGTCCTTTTTTATCATCTTCTGTCTCGGTTCTTTATTTCTTTTCTTATTTCTATCTAGATGTGACTCTATGTTCTCTCTTAATATCTTCCTTCTAACTTTTCTTCCACATCTTTTCTAGATTTTTCCTTCTCTAATTCTTAATGTCTTCCTTCTAACTATTTTTTCCCTTACAGCATATATACACCAGGAAAATCTTTCAAGCAATAAACAATTACAATATGATTACATTCTATTTTTCAAGTGAATGATTACAATGAATACAAGTGAATAACAGCATGTTTCCATATATCCCTTATGATTAAACAGTTTGTGTTACAGGTGAAAAGCAAGTTGTCCCAAGAACCCACATAATTCATGTCCAAGCAACTTGTTATAGATCAACAGATTGTGAGCAAGCAAGATATTTTTCTCAGCCATCTTTTGCTGAAAGGCTGCATTTTGTGGTAACAAAGCAAAGACCAATCGATTTATTATTTATCTCAAATTTTAATCTTATAAAGAATCTTAAAAGAATCACAAATCTAAACTCTTATATATGAAAAACAACCCGTCACCTCTACTTTAAGTCTTCAGGGTACATAATAACTCAACATTTTTTTTTTTATATCAGGAAGCTGAGGGCAGAAATGGGTAAAGGAATTATCATCATGTTTGATTACCAACCAATCCTAGCAGGAAAGGCAGTTAATGATAATTGGACTGTATTGTTCTTGTTGCCTCACTTAACAATGTCCCTTTCTAAACTTTAGGTTGTTTTCTTGTTTGTTTTATCTCAAAGCCATCAGTAAACACCAATTTACCCTTAAGTCATATTTAAAGCTTTGTTTTAGCTGGATAACACACAGAAACCTGTGAATATATCTCTCAACATTAAGATTAGAAGAGCTTGAGTTAGTTGGGTTTCTGAGACTCAATTGTTTCCCTCAGTCATTAACCTAAGCCACAGTCTATATAGCTCCTCAGTAGAAATTCATGTGTCCTAGCTATTTTTCTACACTTTGTAGTCCCTCTTTTATCAGGGTCAGGGAGCAATATTTTATCCTATCTGTTCCTATATTAATTTTTCTACTAAGTTATTCTCTAGCATAAGCCCTTACTGTATATATTAAAGACCCTCTGTCATCAAAATTAAAAATTTATTTAAATTCACGCTATTATTGTATAAAATCATTGCTTTGGTTAAACAGTACAGCTTGCAGGAGGAAATCATCTCCATAATAATCCACAGGTAAAACTGCCCAGTAGAACAGGATATTTTTGTGAGATAGTCACACTACATCAAAGGCAGTAGGGATCTCCCCACACCCATTCACACTGTGCCAGATACCAGAAAAAAAATGGCAGTGGCAAACATTCAGACACAGCAGTAGCAAGAGACATTCCAGGCCAGAGGCTATTGTCTATCCAAGGTTCATCCATTGGAGCTTTGCTTCCCGGTGGGCTGATCCCCTGAAGTCAGTTGTCACCTGCTGATCTTCTGACATGGCCACTGGCATAACTTTACTTTCCAGGCCCATTTGGCTTCCTAATAGTTTTCCCCCAAATCATTTTTTCCACCCGCTGATGGAAGCTCCCTCCAGCTTCCTTTCCATGCAGTGGTCCTTTCTCTTTTTCCATGTGAGTCTCTGAATATACTGTTCCCACTTCCTTCCTAAGCAACCTTGGCAGGCCACTGTCATAACCCCTGTCACCTCAGTGTGCGGCTTTATGTGGCCCTTGGTTTCTTCTGTCTTTGTTATTTCAGACAATCTTCTGTTTATTCCATCTTTAGAACTTCACCGTGGAGTCTCTGTGTTGAATAGGGAGGAGGAGGAGAAGGAGGACATGAGCAAAGCTAAGAGTCATACTGTCATACCTCATTTGCTACATTTCCTTTGTGTCACTACTTGTTGTTATTAAAAATTGCAGCATAAACAACAATTAGATTCTCCTTCCATACAGAAGGGTTTCTGTCCCTTGTCATTATAAATCTTGTAGATGCTTGGTGAAATCTACAATCTGTGGCTGGCTCAGCCTTTAAAGGCACTTGCTGCCAAACCTGACATCCCCACACCCCCCCCCATGACGGAAGGAGGAAGCTGCTGTTTTATCACAGAGACAGAAATCCAAGGACAAGCCTCCAACATTTCCTGAGCCCCTTTATCTTGTAGCTATCATATTATTTTCTTTCTTAACATTTTTCAATTACATTTTTATGTCAGTAAATATAATTTTAAATTTATTTTTCTGTGTGTCTGTATGTGTACAAACAAGCACATATGTGTCAAACTCCGAGGACAATTAATGGGAGTTGATTCTCTCCTTCCAACATGTGGCTTCTGGGACTTGGGCTTAGGTCTTCAGATTGCTGGCAAGCATCTTTTCCTACAGAGCCATCTTCCTGATAAATGTAATTTCAACTTTTTGTTTATTTGTTTTTGTTGTTTCTTATGATTTCACAAATAAGCAGCCTTTCTCATCTTACTTCCTTTGCTATAATTTTATGTGTTAGTGTTTAATTGAATATTTATAAGGTAATTAAAATAATTTCCAAGAAGCAGGTTCACTTAGCTAAAGAGCTCCTCTGGATGTTATTGCTTAAACAGAAACTGAAGCTGAGCAAGGTAACACATGGAGAATGAGATTCTAAGACCTTAGTTGGGGCTAATGCCAACAGAAAAAAGCTTCTTCCGTTTGCAGCATTAGAATCACCTGGGGGCTCCTTTAGGTCCTGATGCTGCTGCCAGACACAAACCAACTAAATCAATAACACTTTTTTCTTTGTGTGTATGTCCTGATGTGTGCAGGTGAGAACACATGTGAGTTCATATTCGTGTAGAGGCCAAAGCACAGCCTTTATTGTTGCTCCTCAGGCATTCTATGCATTTCTCCCTGCCTGATTTTAGACAGGGTCTCAGTAACTGAAATTCCCAAGTAGGCTAGGCTAGCTGGCCAGTCTCTGCCTTTTCAACACTAGGATGGCAAGTGCACACCATTGTGCCTGACATCATTTTTGCATGGATTCTGGGAATTGAATGCAAATCCTCACACTTAAAGGCAAGCATTTTAGTAACTGAGCTACCTCCCCAGCCCCAAATAAATAATTCCGAGAGAAGGATTTTGACACCAGTATGAAAAAGAAACCTCAGAGGATGTATTAGTTACTGTTCATTGCTGCAATAAAACACCATGACCAAGGCAACTTTTAGAAGGGTTCATTTGGACTTATGGTTCCAGAGGGTTAGAGTCTATGATGTGGAGCAAAGATAGCATGTGGTGGGCAGCAGGCAGCAGGCAGCAGGCAGCAGGCAGCAGGCAACAGGCAGGAGGCAGATGCAGCAGGCAGGAGGCTTGGGGGCTGGAACAGCAGAAGTTGCGGCTCACAACTGGAAACTAAAGCAGGAAATAGAGAGAACAGAGAGAAAGGGGGCAAGTCTTTAAACTCTCAAAGCCTACCTCTAACGATATACTTCTTCCAACAAAGCCACAGGTCCCAATCCTTCCCAACTGAGGTCCAAACATGCAAATGCCCCAGACTATGGAGGGCTTTCTTTACCAAACTGTCGCACATGGAATTCTGAAGTCTTAATGAATTTTTGTTCAAATTTCTAGTGTGCATCTTACAGTATCTATTGGGTTCTTTTTAAACAGGCTTGCATATGCAAGCATGTGTGCATGTGAGTGCAGATGCTGGGGGAGGGCAGAAGAGAGCATCAGAGCCCTTCAAGTTGCAGTTGCAAGAAGTTGTGAGCCACTGCTGTGCATGCTGGGAACTGAACAGTCCTCTATGAGATTAGCAAGTGCTCTTAACCACTGAGCTATTCCTTCAGAGCCTCTCTCGAAGAGGTTCACAACCCTCATGACAACATCAGATTTCCTGCATCTCACATATTTGTATTACAATTTATAACAGTAGCAAAATTTACAGTTATGAAGTAGCAACAAACATAATTTTATGGTTGGGGGGGTCACCATAACATGAGGCACTGTATTAAAGGGTTGCAGCATTAGGAAGGTTGAGAACCATTGCTCTGCTGGGTCCTTGAGATCCTGCCCTGTGTATGTACTGAGAATACCAAGACTGTCTCTCTTACATACTTCCGCTGAAATATTTTAGGCAAGTTGGGTATATAAAACTTGCAACTCTACAGATTTGCCTTTAGCACAAGAGTCCTATGCTGTCTTCTACGTACCCAGATGTGTATGCCAGGATGTAGGTATGTCTGTATCTGCATGTGTTAAGTGTTTAAAAAAGAAAATGTAACTTTCTACAGTTTGAAAGACAGTTTTTAGTCATCCCACCTCCTTCCCCCCTCCCCAAAGCAACAGCATTTTCCTGTTGTAAAACAGAAAGCATTTGAAGTTCAACATGTCAGTGACCATTTGGGGAGAGAGCCCAGCACCAGCTGCAGTCCCTGCACTAAATTGGCTTTGCTAATCCAGTGTGTGTTTTGGGGTGCTTGCCAACATCAGGGAATTGACAGTTGTTGCATTTTCTAAGTGGGAAAAAAAGCAGATGGTTCTCTCTATATTCTACATTTCTTCTATATAATGTACACATTTGGGCATGTGGTATTGGTTTATATTGAGGCCTGTGTCTAGGCATCTTAAAAAATGTGTTTAGCAAAGTGACTTAGCCCCAAACTGGGCAAACATTTGTTATGGTATTTTTTTTTTTTGATTCTCAGCAAGAGATTTCCCCAAATTAGTGGAAATGTTGTTGTTCATTAAATCTCTGTCAAGCAAATCCCAGTTCTAAGTGGATATGCCAAATGATGGCAACCAGGGATCTCTGGGAACCAGTAAACAAATGCACTTCTTAGTTAAGCTATTTCCTTTGCCTTTAAAAGAATATAGGAAATGTTTTGAAAGTTAGCATTAGTTTAGAAGAATGGTATCACTTCTTGACCTTTTGATTCAGTGGTTCTCAATCTTCCTAATATTTCAACCCTTTAATGTAGTTCCTCATGTTGGTGACCCCAACCACAGAATTATGGGTGTACTCTTTTTTTTTTTTTTTTTTTTTTTTTTACTTCATAATTGTAACTTTGCTAGCATTTTTGGAGATTTGCCAAAGGGGCCTCAACCTACTTTGAATACAGAAGTAGTTATAGAACCCTGAAAGAGGCCTCATTGGTAGCCAACATATCTCCTATCCATTGAGGAAATTCGAAAGAGATGGTGGAGGAGGAGGAGGAAGTGGTGTTAGTGTTGGTGGTGTTGGTGTTGGTGGTGAACAATTCTTGTATCCTGTTCATAAGGACAAGGTCACCACTTATAGCTCTGTGCAAATGTTCAGATATTGTGGCAAGGACAGAAGGACAGGGATGAACTTTTAACTGTAGTGGTACCAGAATGCAGCTTAACTGAGCAAGCATGATCGACAGAAGTAAGACATTAATGAACAAAGGAAAGTATGGCCAGTCTAACAGGAGAATCAAGCAAGCTAGGACCAGCGGCCAGATGGAGCAGCAGTTGGGAAAGATGGCATAGCTGAGGGTCACTCTAAAGGTCTGGAATCAGGATTCCCTGTAAAATATGCAAGTTCAGCTGCTTATCTGTGGCCCCTTTTGGATCACTGGCAACTGAGAGTGTCTTTTGTTTAGTCACTTGGGCTGCTTTTACTTTATTGTCTACAACTTTCACCTAGGATTTTAGAAATTGTAGCCTTTAAAAAGACAACTGGGTTTCTACTACATGTTACAATAACTTTTTCAGAGTATCAAGTGGAATATTACTAGGTACATCTTTGATAAATGGCAGGCATTATTTAGAAATACTTTATAATGTGTTTTAATATAAAATAAGCATTACTGCATTTCCTTAACAGCCATTGATTTGCTTCATATGGACACATCAATGATGCTCCCACAGACACGCTTATGTCAAATGTGACATTTAGGTGCTGTCATCCTTTTGAGAGTCATTCATTCTAGATTCTTTTGCCTAGAAACAACAACAACACAATTTGAGACAGTCTTGTTCTGTAATTCAGCCTCTGAAGTGCTAGATAAACAGCCATGTTCCAGCACTCCTAGCTCAAAACATAAAATGTTTTTTATTAATTATTTGAACATGTCATTCAATGATTTTGATCATATTCATTCCCCTCCCCAAACTTCTCCCACACCCTCACTCTGCCCCTGACCACCCTACTCCACCCCCACCCCAACGAGTCCAGTTTGTGTTAGCCAGCTACTTCTGAGCATGGAGTGTGGTTGATACACCGAGTTTCACACTGTTGAAGAAAAGCAACCCTCCCAGCACCTATCACATGCCAATAGCTCCGTAGCTCAGGGTGGGACAGCACCAGCACTAACACTTTTACCTCAGTTCATAATTTGTGATACGGAAACTTTAAAGTTTCTCTTTGTACTGTGCTTATCTGAAACTGTATTTTCCTTTTCTTACTCAATGTTAGCACCGATGTGGAGAGATACTTTGCTGGCGCTCCCCTGCAGCAAAGGGACCCTATGTCCTGCAGTGTCCCCACAGTATTAAACATGAGAGAAATGCAGGCAACCATCATATATATCTTATTGATATCTTTATCACCAACCCCTTAACTTAGGAATGTCACTAAGCACATAGGGAATGAAGATCTGACCTTGTAGACATAGACTTTAGGGGAAGTTTTTACAAAGCTGCAGTGCCAGTTAGGCAGAAACTTAGCAGGTATACTTAAAGTGTAAAGCCTGAGTTGGAAAAATAGTAATGACAGTTTTCACCAAGTATCACTGCTGTGCTGGATACAAGTTTACAGTATCACACACTTGATGCTTATCTCTTGGAACTACCACTGCCCCCCACCCTCAAAGTAACAATAAGAATTAAATGGTCAGTGAAAGTGTGCTTGCAATCTGACTTATTTTATTTATGTTCTTTATTGAGTATTCTATAGAGTCATATAGAAGGAATCCTAGGAAACATGCAGTCCAACCACTTTATATTAACCAGGGTCCTGGTATGGAAACAACAAATTATTTCTACTTGAAATTTGTGGTAAAAATGTTGAATATAAGGCCATTTGGTTAACTCTCAGATTCATCAGGAAGGCTACATGACCTAGGCTAGAAAGCTGTTGGGAATACAGATTGGGACAATGACAGGAATAACTCAACTCCCTCTGCAGATTATCCCAGCTGGTCCAGCCACCAAGCATGGACTGTCATAGCTTGCCTCCTCCTCAGCTGTTTCCTAACTCTGAGCACATAGGCTGGCTGTACCTCTTTTGTTTATCGCCCTGCTGTGCAGTCATGCTTGAGTAATGGGCCTCCAAGCTGTGATAGTTAGTATTAATGGTCAACTTGGCAGGGTCTAGAATCAACTAGGAGACAAAGCTCTGAGGATCGTGTTAAGGGAAGTGGCATGGCTTGTTTTAAAGTTGAACAGCACCCTTCCATGCACTGTAGTCTTGAGTGAATTAAAAAGGAAGAAATGAGCTTCACTCTAGGATTCAGCCCTCTCTGCTTGAGTGTGAATTCGGCATGTCCAGCTGTCTCACACCATGGCTCCCCCACCCCCATCATGATGTTTGATTATGGCTGCAAACCCTTACCAAAATAAACACTTCCTTATAGAATATGCATAAAACTCTGCTGGCCATGGACGTTTCCCTAAAATAGACCACATCCTGGGACATAAAACCTATCTAAACAAATATAGTAAGTTTGAAATAATTCCATGTATCCTATCTGACCACAATGCAATGAAATTTGAAATCAACCACAAAAGAATCTCTAGAAATTATTCATTGTGCTGGCTAGTTTTATGTTTACTTGACACAAGCTAAAGTCATCTGAGAGGAGGGAACCTTAGTTACCAAAATGGTTCCATAAGATCGGCTGTAGGCAAGCCTACATATAGAGCATTTTTTAAATTAGTAATTGATGGGGGAATGTCTAGCCCATTGTGGGTGATGTCATCTTGGGACTAGTGACTCTGGGTTTTGTAAGTGCTAGTAAGCATCATTCCTCCATGGTCTTTGCATCAGCTTCTGCCTCCAGGTTTCAGCTTTGCTTGAGTTCCTGTCCTGACTTCCTTTGATGATAAACTATGATGGGGAAGTATAAGATGAATAAACTCCTCCCACACTTTGTTTTTTGTAATTGGATTTCATTGCAGCAGCAATAGAAAACCTAACTAAGACACTCATGCAGATTAAACAACACGTTGTTACTGAATGATGAATGGGTCAGAGGAAAAAAAAAAATCAACAAGAAGAAAAATCCCGGCTAGAGTTGAAAATGAAAGCATGGCACACAAAAACCTCTGAGACACACTGAAAGTAGTCCAAAGATGGAAATGTATAGCTCTAAGCATCTACATTAAAAATCAGACAGAGAACAGATTCTGTAGATACCTGTTAGGTCCTTTTGATGTATGGCGTGACTTAATTCTAGTGCTTCTTTTTTTTATAGATTTTGTTTAGAATGGCCTGCCTATTGGAGAAAGTGGCATATTGAAATCACCTACTGATATCAAGTCAGGGTCAACCTATGTCTTGAAGTCCAATTGTTTCTATGAAATTGAGTGCACCAGAATTTGGTACATAAATGTTTGGGATTGTGATTTCTTCTTGGTTAATTGTTCCCTTGGTCAAATGAAATATCTTGCTTTGGCTCTTCTGATTAGTTTTGGTTTGAGGACTATTTTGTCAGATACTAAGGTAGCAATGTCTGTTGTTTCCTGGTCTCATTTTCATGGAATATTTAAAAAACTTTTCCAGCCTAAGGTTTTGCCTATCTTTTAAGGTAATATGAGCTTTTTGTAGACAACAGAAAGATGGATTTTGTTTCTTATCTTGTGTAATTATACTTTCATATTTGTTTTCTTTATGTAATTCTTGGCTATCCTTCAGTCTAAAATGTTGCTGTTAAGGCCCAATAGTAAACCTGTAATTACTTAATAAAACAAATATTGCACCTTGCAAAAGAAGACATGTGTATGCTGTACAGAGCGTTTTTTAAAAGCAATCATAAAGGTTTTGACATGTTTGAGAGAATATTCAGGTCACCCAGAATACACTAGGGATCCTACTGGGTCCTATGTTGAGCTGGCACTGTGGTCTGCTTTGAGGGATTGTGCACCGTTTTCTGTAATTACTCTTACTCCTGTTCGAAACTGTTGGGTTGTTCAAGTCACACACTGAACTGATGGGCAAGGTGTTGCAAAATGCTGATTTTTCTGCCTTCCAATATAAACCTGTAACCCAGTGCTGTGACTGTCCTTAAGGTGTATATGAGATTTCTGAGCTGAAATCTCTACCTTCCCTTGCCCTGTTTCCCATCCTCTGACCTGGCTCCAGCTGCTCCTCCTGGGACACTCCCTGTGACTATTATCAGCACGAGGAAAGGAACCAGGAAGAGCTGAAGTGATGCTCACATTTCTCAGACCTTCACAGTTCCTCCTTATCTAAATGTCTTGTTAGCCATCTGCCTCCTATGCTTCCCACATGGCTTGCTTGTCTACCACTTTAAACTCTGCCTTAGATGGGGCTATTCATCCCTCCCTCCAGCCTGTTCACTAGTGTTTCTTTCCCTCTAGATAATGTCCTTTGCTCAGTCAGAAGCCTAGGAGGAGGACCAGGCCTTCTCTTTCTTCCTCCCTGTGCCATGGTCCAGACCTTGTTAGATCTAGGGAATTTGTATTGTAAAAGTTAATCTTCAATTTAGACCTAACCACTCACATCCCTCCTCACCTGAACATAGCTGCCTTGCCTCAATCTTGTTCCGGTGCAAACACATCCAGTTGCACACCGTTCTTCACGCTCATGCTGAATGTGCTGAAATGAATTTTCCTCACCCTTTGGGTACGTTCAGATTCTTTAAGGATGCTAATGAGATGGCCATGGCCTTCTTCCATCATGTGAGTCCTGAGAATGGAACTCAGCTTATCAGATGTGAATGCAAGGGCCTTTACTGACTAAGCCATCTCACCAGACTTCTGATGGGTATTCTGTTGGCAGCATTCATTGCTAACTCCTACCCTTCATCCATTTCTTCCTGCTTAGACAGATCCTCTGCTGGGCACCTGTTGAGCTAAACTGTTGTAACATTACAAATCACCATATGACTTACTATCGAAAACAGTCCTTATGCTCACAGTTTCAGTGGGTCTCATATTTGGCATTTCACCTGGGAAGATGTGAATGGCTGGTAGTAATTTTTAGTTGGGCCATTAGTCTATAACTGGTGTTATAGTTTGCATCTTAAAGTTTTCCCCAAAAACCCATGTATTGAAGGCTTGGTCCCCAGCCCAAAAGCTACTGGGGGATGAGGCCTGACAGAGATGGGGCCTAACAGAAGGAAGTCAGGTAACTGGGTCATTCCATTGAAGCAGACATCAACTTGTCTAATCTCCACCTCCCCCCCCCCGTGTGTGTGTGTGTGTGTGTGTGTGTGTGTGTGTGTGTGTGTGTATCATCCGCCACATTATCCCTGTCATGATGTCATGATGTTCTGTTTCACCCCAGATTTAAAGCAACAGTGCTGGACTGAAGCAGTAAACCAGAATAAACCTGTACTTTCTTTAAAGTTGATTATCTTGGGCATTTTGTCATGGTGACAGATCACTCACTGACTAACATAGCCAGGAGCTGTCACCTTGGGTAATCTATAGCCTGTTCAAAGATGTATACCTTCTTCAAAGCAAGTTATCTTCATGGAAGCTGCACTTTCTCCATGATGCCTCACGGTTCCACTGGCTCGTCTTCCATGAGGGTAGTACAACTTGTGGCTTTCCTGGCATAGCTTTAGAAACCTCATAGTGTAACTTCTCTTTTTCCACTAGCAAAGCAGTTAAAGAGCCCATTCAAAGATAAGGAAAAGATATTTTGAACTTTCAAAAGGTAGAAGATCAAAGAATTTGTGATCATCTTTAAACATAACCACAGTGTCCTTGACCTGTGTGCTCTTAACACAATTCTTAAGATTATTTGTTAAACTTTTAACTCCAATAAATTCTGTGCGGATGGTTTTGTGCCTGTCTTTGTCCCCATGCTTTTCTATCTGGCACGGCATAGGGAGCCCATTCTGAGTCTACAGTTGGTTGTTAAGGAAGAACCATATAACGAGGGTATGCCACTGTAGCCAAACAGCTGAGCTTGACTTGTTGATGTTGAATGAAACACACCTGTCTTCATTCTGGTAGAATTGGAGGAATAAGGAATTGCCTAGCTCTTTGGTTGTGTGTGTTTGTTGTTTACTCTTAAACAAAGCATGTCATGTCCAAATACTTGAGCTGAAGCATGCAAGGTTCTAGCTCTCAAAAGTCAATGGTTTTCATGCCTCAATCCTCTTCTGCCTCTGCAGTTTGTATTCACCCATCCAAGGCATGTGCACACCTCTCCTGGTGAATGTCCTGGGGTTTAGAGCACACAGGTAAATTTTCTTTTCCTTTTCTTATTTCTTTCCTTTCTGATAATAAGCCCTAGTATGTCTCCAGTTCAATGCATTAATCCTCCTTCTATTGCCAGATACGAAGTAAAACAAAATTTTAAATTTAAATTTGAAACAAGCTTGTTTTACATATCAATCTCAGTTTCCTCTCTCTCCATTCACCCCTTGTCCCCCAACCCTCATCCCCTTTCTGCTCCCCAGGGAGGGTGAGGCTTTTCATGGGGGATCTTCAAAGTCTGTCATATCATTTGGAGTATGGCCTAAGCCCTCCCTCGTGTATCTAGGATGAGGGAGTATCCCTCTGTGTGGAATGAGCTCTCAAAGTCCATTCGTACACTAGGAATAAATACTGATCTACTACCAGAGACCCCATAGACTTCCCAGTCCTCCTAACTAACACCCATGTTCTGGGGGGGGGTCTGGGTTGGCCATATGCTGGTTTCCCAGCTATCAGACTAGGGTCCATGAGCTCCCCCCTTGCTCAGGTCAGCTGTTTCTGTGGGTTTCTCCAGTCTGGTCTTGACCCCTTTGCTTATCACTCCTCCCACTCTGCAATTGGATTCCAGGAGTTTGGCTCAGTGTTTAGCTGTGGGTGTCTGCTTCTGTTTCCATCAGCTACTGGATGAAGGCTCTAGGATAGCATATAAGGTAGTCATCAATCTAATTATCAGGGAAGAACATTTAAGGCAGCCTCTCCACTATTGCTTAGATTGTTAGTTGGGGTCATTCTCATAGATCTCTGGACATTTCCCTAGTGCCAGATCTCTCTTTACACCTATAATGGCTCCCTCCATTATGGTATCTCTTTTCTTGCCTTTCTCTATTCTTCCCCTGACTCAATCTTCCTGTTCCCTCATGTCCTCCTCTTCCCTTCTCTTCTTCTCTTCTATCCCCTAATTCCCTCTCCCCTTCCCCGATACTCCCAATTTGCACAGGGGATCTTGTCTCTTTCTTCTGCAGTGGGGGATGATGTATGTCTCTCTTAGGGTCCTTGTTTCCTAGTTTCTCTGGCATTGTGGATTATAGGCTGTGGATTGCTGTATGTCTAAAATCCATATATGAGTGAGTACATATCATGTTTGTCTTTTTTTGTGAGTGGGTTACCTCACTCAGGATGGTTTCTTCTAGTTCTATCCACTTGCCTGTGAATTTCAAGATTCCATTGTCCCCCTGTCGTCCCCCCCCCACATGCTGAGTAGTACTCCATTGTATTAATGTACCACATTTTCTCTATCCATTCTTCATTTGAGGGTCATTTAGGTTGCTTCCAGGTTCTGACTATTACAAACAATGTTGCAGGAACATAGTTGAACATGTATCTTTGTTGCACAGATGGGGATCATTTGGGTATATGCCTAAGAGTGTAATTGAGGTTTGCTACAATGCTGAGTACATAATCAAATTAGAGAAGGTTCCATTTGGTGCTGAGAAGAAGGTAAATTCTTTTGTGTTTGAATGGAATGTTCTATAAATATCTGTTAAACCCAATTGGGTCATAACATCTGTTAGTTCCTTTATTTCTTTGTTAAGCTTTTGTCTGGTGGTCCTAAGAGTGGGGTGTTGAAATGTTCCACTCCTTCAACTAGTCCTTCTTTCTCCCTGAGGTAATGCTCACTCCTGCTTTCATATCATATATGATTATATGTGTCTGTATAAAAATCTAGGGGCCACAAAGGAGGGCAAACATAGTATTTGTCTTTCTGAGATTGAGTTAACTCATTTAGCATAATAATCTCTAGTTGCATCCATTTTCTTGCAAGTGACATAACGTTATTCTTCCATATGGTGAAAAAGAAGTCTATTGTTCATATGTATACCATGTTCATTCCTCGGTTGGTGGACATTTATGTTGGTCACATGACTTAGAAAAATGAATTATTTTTTATTGTTTCCTGTTATTGAAAATAGATTTTTTTCTCACATATATATCTTGAGTATGGGTTTCCCTCCATCTATACCTCCTAGTTCCTCTTCATCTCACCTTCCATCCAGAAGATCTACCCCTTATCTGTCTCTCATTAGGAAAAAAAAAGGTTTCTAAGTATAGTAATTAAATAACATATTGCATAAGAGAAAACAAAAACTTGCACATTGGACTAAGACAAAACAAACAAACGAGGAAAAAACCCAAGAAAAGGCCCAAGAAATAGAGACTAAGACACCCACTGGTTTGCACACTCAGGAAGCCCCTTAAAACACTAAGCTATATAAAGTCATAATAAATATATCCAAAGGACCTGCAGTGGAGGTAGGAGGAGGGAGAAACCCTGACATGACATTATGAGACAGAACCTCCAGTGATGCCATTGAGGTAGATTTCTCTAGGTCATCTAGAACTGGGCATGCAACTTACCCTCAAAGATAGTGTTTCCCTTGTGAGACCACCTTGGAGAAAACTAAATTTTTATTTGCAAGTGGTTATCAATTAGAGATAGCTTCTGGGTTAGGGATGGGGACATGTGTCTACTTCTCTTTTCAGCTCCAGGACCTCATCTGTTGCAGATTCATGTACGCCTGTGCTTGTTGCCTTCACCTCTGTGAATTCATTCATATGTTCATGGATCGATCAGATCATACTGATTTAGAGGGCCTTGTTTCCTTGGTGCTTTCCATACCCTCTAGCTCTTACACACTTCCTGCCTTCTTTTTCTCATGGTTTCCAGAGCCTAGGAGTGGGAGAGGGTTGATAAATATTATATTTAGAGATGTAGTTCTGAGATCTCTCATTCTCTGTAAATCACTATATTTGTTCCTATCTGCTTAAGGAAGCTTATCTGATGATGACTCAGCAAGACACTGCTATGGGTATAGCAGAACATCATTAGGAGTCATTTTATTGCTACATTGTTTTAGAAGAACAGTGATATTTGGTCTTACCTTAGGTCCCTGGGCTATCTATTCTCAGGTTCCAGTTATCCAAGCAGTGTCATGTATGAATTTCATCATGTGGAGTGGGCCTTAAGTCAAATCAGATATTAGTTGATTACTGCCACAAGTGTTATGTCACCATTGCATTGGCATGTCTTGCCAATGCATTGCATATTAAAGGGCTTGTAGCTGGGTTATTAGTGTTTATGTTTCTCTTTTGGTAGTGTGAAGAGTAAAAGTTCCTGTACCAAATATACTATGACTCTTTACAGGCACCAGCTTGACTTCTCTGTTCAGTGAGTTATAGCGGTGTTATATTCGGCAATATGGCCTTATCATCAGTTTGTGGAGAGCAACCTATAGTATTGGCACGAGCCTGGTTTATTTGTCCTGTGGGACTGCTTTGACCAACAATTCAATTAGATGTAACCCATTCCTGTACTGGAAGCTCCATTTGATGACAAGAGATGTCCAGCTGGGGCTCCATTATTTAGAAATTTCATTTAGATCTCTCACACACACACACACACACACACACGTTTTTACATACTAACACACATGTATACTATGAAGCTTCTATTATATTAGGCTTCCATTTCACCCCTCAAATGACCCTTAATTTTAGGTGTCTCTCCCCATATTCTTCCCTTATCTCTCACTCTTCTCTTTCCCCCTCCCCACTTGACCCTCCCATTCCAGTCCTCCCTCACCCATCCATACCTATCTATTCTATTTCCATTTCCTAGGGAAATCTATCTTCTCCTCCACTCACCCCCACCCCGGCACACAAAGTCACTTACTCAATAACTAAACTCTGTGGTTCTATAGATTGTAGCTTGGTTATCATTGACCTAATTGCTAATAGCTATATATGAGCAAATACATGCCATAGATAAGTAATACTCCATTGCATAACTGTACCACATTTTCTTTATCCATTTTCCTGTTGAAGGACATCAAGGTTGTTTCCAGTTTTCTGACTATTATGAGATGAGCAGTAATGAACATGGTTGAGCAAGTGTCTCTGTGATAGGATGAAGCACCCTTCAGTTATGAAGTAGCAACAAAAATAATTTATAGTTGGTGGTCACCTCAGTATGAGGAATTTCATTAAAGGGTTTTAGGAAGGTTGAGAATCACTGTTTTAGATTCATTTGGAGTTCAGTTTTGTACAGGGTCATAGGTATAGATCTGTTTGCATTCTTCTACATGCAGCCAACCAGTTTGATCAGCACCATTTGTTGAATATACTGTTTTTTTTTCCCAGCCTGTATTTCTGGCTTTTTTAAAAATCAAAATTGAGGTGTCCAGAGGTGTATGGATTTATAGCTGGGCCTTCAACTCTATTCTATTGATCAACATATATGTTCTTATGCCAATACCAGCAATTTTTAAAAATTACTATAGCTCTCTAGTAAAACTTGAGATCAGGAATGGTGATAGCTCCAACAGTTCTTTTATTATTCACAATTGTTTTAGTGATCCTTTGTGTGTGTTTGTGTGTGTGTGTATGTGTGTGTGTGTGTGTGTGTGTGTGTGTGTGTGTGTGTGTGTATGTATGTGTGTGTTTCCATCTGAAGCTAAAGTTGTCTTTTTAAAATCTGTGAATTGTGTAGGAATTTTGATGGGAATTTCACTGAATCTATAGATTACTTTTGGTAGGAAGGTCATCATTTTTAATATATTAATCCTACTGTTCCTTGAGCATGGGAGATAGTTCCATCTTTGATATCTTTTTCCATTTCTTTCTTCAGTATCTTAAAGTTTTTATCATACAAGTCTTTATTTTGCTTGCTTAGAGTTATCACATTTTATACTAAAGGCTGTTGTAAAAGGTGTGGTTTCCCTGATTTCTTTCTCATATATTAGAGCTACTGTTTTGTGAGTTAATATTTTATCTTTGCTAAAAGTGTTTAGCTATAAGAGTTTCCTGATTGGAAAAAAAGTTTCCTGATGGAAATTTTAGTGTCACTTATGTATATTATCATATCCTCTTCAAATAAAGATACTTTGACGTCTTCCTTTACAATTTGTATCCCTTGTTCTTCAGTTGTCCTATTGCTGTAGCTGAGAGTTCAAGCACTATATTGAATGGACACAGAATAGATACAGAGAGAGTGGAAAACATTGTCTTGTTTCTGATTTTAGTGGAATTGCTTTGAATTTCTCTCCATTTAATCTGATGTTGGCTAGAATGTCCCTTACATCTCTAATCTCTTCAGGACTTATATCATGGAAAGGCATTGGATTTTGTCAAAGTCCTTTTTGGCATCTAATGGGATGATTGTGTGTGTGTGTGTGTGTGTGTGTGTTTTCTTTTACTTTGTTTATATGGTACCTTATATTATTTATTTGCATAAGTTAAACCATCCCTGCACATGTAGGATGCAACCTACTTGGTTATGGTAGATGATCCTTTTGATGTGTTGTCAGATTTGGTTAGCAAACATTTTACTGAGTAATTTTACATTTATGTTTATATGGAAGTTGGTTTGTAATCTTCTTTCTTTGTTGGGCCTTTATGTGTTTTGGGTTTCAGGATAACTGTGGCTTCATAAAATGAACTGAGCAATGTTCCTTCTGTTTCAATTTTGTGGAGTACTTTGAGGAATGTTGGTGTTAACTCTTCTTTGAAAGTCTGGTAGGATTCTGTGATAAAACCATCTGGCCCTGGGCTTTTTTTGGTTGGTAGACTTGTAACTGTGCTTCTATTTCATTAGGGGTTGTAGGTATTTTGCTTATCTGGTATTGATTTAACTTTAGTAAGTAGTATGTATTGAGAAAATTACACATTTCTTTTAGATATTCAATTAGATGAAATAAACTTTTTAAACTATGTCCTTATGAGTCTTTGGATTTCCTTGGTGTCTGTTTTTATGCCCCCCTTTTCAGCTCTGATTTTGTTAATTTGGATATTCTCTCTCTCCCTTTTAATTAATTTGGCTTAGGGTTTTCTATCTTATTGATTTCATTGAAAAATCAACTTTTTGTTTCATTGAGTCTCTGTATTGTTCTATTTGTTTCTATCTTACTGTTTTCAGTCCTGAGTTTGATTATTTTTCATCTTCTACTTTTGGGTATGATTTTTTCATTGCATTCTGGAGTTGTCAGATATACTGTTAAGTTACTAAAATGAGAGCTCTTCAATTTTTTCTTTCTTTTTTTTGAGATAGGGTTTCTCTTTATAGCTTTGGAGCCTGTCCTGAAACTTGCTCTTGTAGACCAGGCTGGCCTGGAACTCACAGAGATCTGCTTACCTTTGCCCCCAGAATGCTGGGATTAAAGGCATGTGCCACCACCAGCAGACCCCAGAGCTCTTCAAATTTTTAAGATTGGTACTTAGTGCTATGGACTCATCTCAGAACTGCCTTCATTGTGTCCCATAAGTTGGGGGGATGCTGTGTATTCATTTTCATTTAATTCTAGAAAGTCTTTGATTTCTTTCTTAATTTCTGTCTTGGCCCAAATTTTTTTCTAGCTGTGAGTTGTGCAGTTTCCATGACTTTGTTATCTTTCTGTTGTTGATACCCAGCTTTAATCCATGATGGTCTAATGGGATGCAGGAGTTATTTCAATTTTCTTGTATCTGTTGAGACTTGCTTTGTGTGTGAATATGTGGTCAATTCTGGAGTAAGTTCCATGAGGTTCAGAGAAGAAAGTATATTCTGTTGTGTTTGGGTGAAATATTCTGTAAGTATCTGTTAAGTTCATTTGGTTTGTAATTTCAGTTAGCTCCAGCATTTCTGTTTAGTTTTTGTCTGAATCACCAGTCTGTTGGCAAGACCTGGGTATTGAAGTTTCCCACTATCAATGTGTCATACTCAATATGTGTTTTAAGTTATAGTAGTGCTTCTTTTATGAACTTAGGTGTCCTTGTGTTTTTGATGCATAGATATTAATTGCAATGTCCTGTTGGTAGATTTTTCCTTTGATGAGTATGTACTGTCCTCCCCTAATACTTTTGATTAATTTTGGTTTGAAGTCTATTTTGCCAGGTATTAAAATGGATATGCCAGCTTTCTTCTTAGTTACTTTTGCTTGGAATAGCTTTTTCTTACCCTTTACCCCTAGGTGATGTCTATCCTTGATGTTAAGATGTGTTTCTTGGATACAGTAGAAGGATGGATCCTGTTTTTGCATCCATTCTCCTAGTATGTGTATTTTTATTGGGGAATTGAAACTGTTTATGTTGAGAGATATCAACGAACAGTATTTGTTGATTCCTATTACTTTTCTATTGTGGTTTGTGTGTGTGTGTGTGTGTGTCCCTGTTTTAATTTGCTAGTCTGGAATTATTTATTCCTTGTGCTTTCTTAGGTATAGTTAACCTCTTTAGGTTGGAATTTACCTTCTAGAACCTTCTTTAGAGCTGAATTGGTAGATATTGTGCTTAAATTTGGTTTTATAACATAATGTCTTATTTTATTAATCTGTGGTGTTTGAAAGTTTTTCTGAGCATAGTAGTTAGTCTCCTGGAATCTGTAGAACATCTCTGTCTAGGCTCTTCTGGCCTTTAGTGTTCCCACTGAGAAGTTGGGTGTTCTAATAGGTCTGTGTCTATATGCTACTTTTTCTTTTTCCATTGCAGTTTTTAATATTATTTCTTTGTTCTGTGACCTTAGTGTTCGATTGTTAAGTGCTGAGGGACCTTTCTGGCCCAGTCTATTGGTATTCTGTATGCTTTTTTTTTTTAAACCTTGATAATCATCTATGATTTTGTTGAAAATACTTTCTGTGCCCTTGATCCATGTTTCTTCTCCTTCCTCTATTCCTATTGTTCTTAGATTTGTTTTTGATTTTCATTATATCTGAGATTTCCTGGATGTTTTTACCAGGATTTTTTGGACTTAATTAATTTTTTTTTTTTTTTTTTGACCAAGGTCACAGAAATTTTGCCTTTATCTTGTATGCTTTCCTGGCTGGCATGGCTTATGTGTTTCCAGGGAATGCTAATTATTCTTACATTCTTAGGCTCAACCAGCCACTAGATAATTTGGAAGGAAGGACAACTTGGAATTCTTGGCATCCTATTAAAGCCAGTGCATTTTCCATTCCGCTGCATCCCTTGCCTGTTCCTTCCACAGTGAAGTGCACAGCACAAAGCTCTCTGGGTATGTTGTGATCCCTCTGTCAAGCAGGACAGAGTTAGGAGCTTTGGGCCCAAATGCATGTGTTAGCTAGTAAAAGTAAAGCTTCATGTGGGCATAGAGAACTTTTAGAAATTCAGTCAAATTAGTGATCACATTTTTCTTTTCATCTTTCCATTCACTATATATATATAAAGTTTCCAGAAGAGTCCTAAGCACAGTACAAGAATTTCTACCCAAATTCACCTTTTGTTTGCCCTATACCACTACTTTGATGGGAGTTAGCTAAGAAAAGAACAACTATTTATTTATCCAATAAGGCATTATGAGGATGTACAGAACACTCATTGTTTTATTTGTGTGTGTGTGTGTGTGTGTGTGTGTATTAGTAAGTATATATGTGTGAGTACTGTGTACATATATGTGCCTGTTTGGGTATGCAGAGGCTAGAGCAGGGGGTTGACGGCCTTCTTCTGTCACTCTCTGTCTTCCTTTGAGACAGGATCTCTCACTGAATCTGTAGCAGTCCCTGTACCATCCCTAGCATTGAAGTTACAGGCATGCCTGACTTTTTAGGTGGGTAATTAGATCTGAACTCAGGTTGCCATGCTTGCACAGCAAGCATTTTTATCTACAGAGTCATCTCATGTTATTAGTTAGAGACTAGGTAATTAGTTAGGTTAGCTGAGAGTGTTAGCTTTCAACCCTGAGACAGAGGACCAGGTGCCCACTTAACATATCAAAGCAGACACTGACAGCCTGGTTCTCCCTGCATCTCTCTGGCCCTACATGTTACAGGGTCCTCCTCCAGTCTGGTATACCCCATTCTCTACCCTAACTACTCCAGCCCAGGAGCTAGGCTGTTCTCCCAATTCTCTTTCTATATCACCAACCATTTTGGTTATCTGACCTTTTTTGTCTACTCTTTGGGTCTCCTGACTGTTACACCCAATTCACCTCTCCCCATCCCTTTCTCTTCATAAGACTCAAGGTCTGGGCTCTCCAGATGTCCCTATGTCTCACTATGCTCTCCCACATAATCTACAACAATCTTTTGCCCCCATCATACCTAAGAGCAGTCATGTCCTTTCCTTTTTATTACTTCTTCTTCGTCTTCTTTTTTTTTTTCCATTCAGAGAGGAAGTTACAAGAAACATTGTTATGACAATAAGAAATTTTGGGTTTTTGTTGTTGTTCTTTTTATGAGAAAGGGATTCTCTGCATAGTGCTAACTGTCCTAGAACTAGCTCTGTAGACCAGGCTGGCCTTGAACTCACAAAGACCCACCTTCCTCTGCCTCCCAAGTGCTGGGATTAAAGGTGTGTCCTACCATTGCATAGCAAGAAAACTTTTTAATATGGAGCCTGCATGATGTTTCAATGGGTAGAGGCTATTGTCACTAATAATGACCACATGAATACCCTGGCATGTCCCTGTTAGATGGATAGAACTGACCTTGACAACAAAATGTCCTCTGACCTTCACACACTCGCCATGTGTGAAGTTAAATACATGTAAAAAAAAGAGAACAACTTAAATATGTACTGCTAAGATATACTGAATAGAAATCCTAAGTTCTGCTCATTAAATAACACTAGTGTTGGTACATTGCAATAATTTATCCCTGTAGGAAGATAAAACATAGAAATGAGCATATTACTGCTAATGAGATGAGCATTGAGTATAAACAAAAAGATACCAATGTTAAGTAAAATTTTAAAAGTAGCCAGGCGGGGGTGGTGCACTCCTTTAATCCCAGCACTCCGGAGGCGGAGGCAGGCAGATCTTTGTGAGTTTGAGGCCAGCCTGAGCTACAGAGTGAGTGCCAGGATAGGCTCCAAAGCTACACAGAAAAACCCTGTCTCGAAACAAACAGAAATTAAAAGTAATATGTAATGAAAACATCAATATAAACTTGAGTTTTTCCCTTAACTATTTTTTTCTTTAGAAAGTGACACTGTAGAATCCTTAAAATAGTTGACACCTTAGTAGCAATGGGTACATTTAGTGTCTAGAGACAGATTTCTAATTATTACCTAGTAGATGTTGAAGAGTGAATAATGACAACTATTGACTTTTGCACATGCTTTATTTTTGTGTCTGGTGTATGTGTGTGTGACCATGTGTAGCTGTCAGAGGGCAGCTTCTCATGTCAGTCTTCTACTTCTACCTCCTTTGAGGCAGAGTATCTATGTTTGACACTCTGCTGTGGACTCCAGACTAGCTGACCCTCCAGCTATAATACCCTCCCATTTCTGCCTTCCATTCCTCTGTACCAGCCCGTGGATTACAAGCATGCTTTTATGTTGTGTTCTGGGGATCTAGACTCGGGTACAGCAAGCTCTTTTACCTGCAGGGACATCTAACCAGCCCCAATTTTTAGTTTTGTTTTTTTTTTTTTTTAAGATTTATTTATTAATTATGCATACAGTATTCTGCCTGCAGATATGCTTGCATGCCAGAAGAGGGCACTAGGTCCCATTACAGATGCAGATGATTGTGAGCCACCATTTGGTTGCTGGGAATTGAACTCAGGACCTTTGGAAGAAGAGCCCGTGCTCTTACCCTCTGAGCCATCTCTCCAGCCCCCAATTTTTAGTTCTTAATATGACAATTCAGACAATTACCAGTGGATGACTGATACTTTGAATGAAGAATTTGGGGGGGGGGTATTTGTATAGAGTCAACTATGCCTATAAAATACCAAGCAAAAAGGAAAGCAATGGACCTTTGCAGTGGAAGAATCTGACAGTCAGTGCCTTGGCTAGGCAAATGAATGGCAAACAGCATCAGCAGCAGCGGGCAGCCTGACACTGCGTCTTGTGATGCGGTATACTCCAAGCACATTACCTTTGTGCCAAACTGTTTTACCTTAATCTAGACTATTTTCTAGTGTACAAGTTGGCAATGGTTTGGTTCAGTGCATGGTGGGAAAAATGCGTAAATACTTTAGGCTTCGTGGATGGTACTTTACTACAATTTGGTCAATTTGCTGTCATACGGCAAAGGCAGGTATGACTACATGTTAGTAAATGGATGTGGCTTTGCTCCAATGAAACCTTGTTTACAAAAGTAATCACTGAATTAGCTCTGGCCCCTAGATCAGATTTATGTATTAATTTATCAGCCCCGGTTTGGTAGTTAAAGGGAGGGAATGGGGATCCGGAGGACCTGAACGCTAAGGAAATACTGCACATACTTAAGAAAAAACAAACAAACAAACAAAACAAAACAATGTCCTGAGAGAAACACGGTCCTTACTGTTCAGATTTAAAGTAGGTGGTGCAGGAAGCTGGTTGCTTACAATGTACACTAACTAAGCACCGCCGCCCAGCCATGTCTGAACCCCTCCCCGGTGATGGCACATCACTGTCATCTCCAGTCCTGGGGAGATGCTTTTCAACAAGCCTCATAAAGTCAACAGTGTTTTCTTCCGAACTTTTCATGAAAATCATATAGAAAATAGCTTTATGAAAAAAGGTTCAGAAAAAGATGCCTGTGTTTAATCACGACTTTTAATTGAAGAAGGGAGTCGTGTCAATTGACTCTCAAAGGAAAATAAGAATTTTCTTGTTCCTCATAACAGTATATGTTAAGTTTATTTTTACTAATAACTGTCATAAGATAATCACCCACAATTTCCCTGTGATACAAGACTTGGAGTTCAAAAAAAATTCTCAATTTCAGAAAATATCATGTAGAAGTCCCTCAGGTCTGTTATAGGGAGACAATTTAAGGGAAGGGGCTATAGCTTGGTGATATAGCACTTACTTAGAAAAAAAACAATGTAGAAGAACTTATAATATAATGATCTATTTAAATTAATATCAACAATGTCTTTAAAAGTTATAAAGCAGTTCCTTCCTACACTTAAAGTTTCATCCTATATCACCCAGCAAACAAATCAAAGCAATAAGAGCTCTTCATGGACTTGATATTTTCCTGAATCTGAACCTTACTGTTGCATCCCCGTACTGTTTCCTGAAAGCCTATGTACAACCATAGCCCTCTGTAGGCCAGATAACCTCCTGGCTTCCAGACTCTGCTCTGGTTTTTCATCCTTGACCTGGTGTCTTCTCCTAAGGAGTCATTTTTGAGGATAAAGCTGTTTCTTTGATTTTTTTTTTTCTCATTGCAATGAAAGTTTTCACCTGCTCTCATTCCTTAGGGAGGAGATGGCCTTGAACTTTAAGGCTTTCCTGTTTTGTTCAACAAAACCCTTGATGTTTGCATGGCTGGTAACATGCAAATGGAAGCTAGGGTAGATTTAAACCAAGCTTATGCTTAGTTTTTCTGTTCCTCACACCATACTCTCAGGATGGTAGTTCTATATGGTCATTTGTAAATGGAAATAAAAGCTTAAAATCATAGCAAATATTACTCCCTGAAGCTATCTTCTAAAGGATCAGTGATACTTTCCTCTCTCTTCAGATTGCAAAACTCTTAGTATTTTACCCAAAGTCTGATAAATTCCCAGGTACCACTAGGAGATAAAGCAAAGGCAATAACTAGCACTTGTCTAAAACCATCACTAATGACTATCTGGGAGACCATGCTTTCTAGCATAACTCGGAAAACAATGACTATAGCAGCCTCAGAGTTGGGCCATTTCTTGTAGAGGATCAGAGTTGACTCACCACCTCTAATAAGGGAACAGAGTGGTGGTTAATTGCTAGATCCACCAACCTATTTAATTTATGAACTTGATAATTATTGTTGAGAGTCTTGTGATACTGCCATGAACAAAAACATATATCCCTGTCTTTAGAAGCCCCTTGGCCTAGTGGGAAGTTAAGATACACTTGGTAAAGGACAAGCATCAGCTGCTGTGAGGATGGCATTAACCAGGCAGGGTATGGCAGAGATGAGTCAGAAGACTAAAGGAATGGCGAATGTCCTTCTGACTAGATGTCCATGGCCCTTTAGAGAAAATTTTACCCAAAAATCTAGTTCAGAGAAAAGCTTATTTAGAGAGAAGAGACTGGCAAGTAAAGGCCGTGTTATGGAAATCCCTTGAAAGCCTTAAATCTGGGAGATTCTATTAGGGTAAATTCTAGTGATTTTGACAAGTTGCACATAACTAATTTGCTTAAGCAATTAATGAATGAACATAGTACCTTATACTTTTAAATTTTAAAGGCAACAGCTTATTTATGATGCATTATGGAGATTACACCGATTCTATGATGCTAGAAGAAAGAACCTTGTGTAGAAATTGTATTGACCATTGGAGTGTGCTGTGGAATGTCAGTTGAAGATGCGTTACATTCCTTTATGCTGTGGAACATTTGTTTAATGATGCAAAGATGTATTGCATTCTTTTATGTTGCATTTGTTTAACTCTTTGAAGCTGTGTTACTTTGCCTGTTTAAAACACCTGATCGGTCTAATAAAAAGCTGGCTGACCAATAACTAGGCAGGAGAAAGGACAGATGGGGCTGGCAGTCAGAGGAAATAAATTGGAGAAATCTGGGAAGAGAGAACGATTGGGGAGTGAGAAAAGGAGGAGAATGTGACATCAGGGGCCAGCCACACAGCCACACAGCCAGCCATAGAGTAAGAACTAAAGAAAGGTATATAGGATAGAGAAAGATAAAAGCTCAGAGGCAAAAGAGACAGGATAATTTAAGAAAAGCTGGCTGGAAATGAGACAAGCTAAGGCTGGGCATTTATAAGTAAGAATAAGATCCCATATGTTTATTTGGGAGCTGGGTGGGGGATCCTCCAAAGAATAAAGTATAAAAACAACCAATAACAGGAGTGCAATTGGTATAGGAAGATCTTCATGTTAATACTGAAATAGATTCAAATGGATTAGACACACTGATAGATGGGCAAGTTGTCAGGGGAAGCAGTTTATGTGAGGCCCTGGGGTGTTCTGCAGCCTACGGAATTCAGGAACATCACCAGGACAGAATTTTAAGTATCATGAATCTGAGATATTTTATCCTTATCCTGAGGTTATATAAACTCACTGCTTTGGGTAGCCTCAATAAAGATGATTTACAGTTAAATTTAGAAACTTTGACTCCAGTTGGCTTAGTTGGCAAAGTACTTGTCACACAAGTGCAGAGACTTGTGACATAAGAGCCTCAGCACCCCCACAAAAAGCCAGGCACACTGGCTCATGTATACAATCCCTGTGCTGGGGAGACAGAAACACGGGCAGATCCTTGGTGCCTGCTGACCAGGCAGTGTAGCTGAATCGATGAGTTCCAAGTTCAGTGAGAGACCCAGACTCTGCAAATAAGATGGAGAGTGAGGGAGTCACCCAGTGTTGTCCTGTGGTCTACAGATGCAAAAGCGCACACACACACATACACACACACACACACACACACACACACACACACACACTAAATAATAATAATAATAGTAATAATAATAACATGCATGCATGTATACCAACAAAGAAAGAAATATAGTCTTTATATTTATTTGTAGAGAAAATGTATCTACCCTACATCCTACTGACTATCTGGGGGTTAATTTATAGTAATAAGATTCTCTACCTTCAAACTAAGATTCTAGGCATCACTGATTAAAATAGTTGATTAAAAACATAAGAGAAAAATAATCCGAAGATAATTTCTTTTACTAAATTCCTCTAAAGTTCTTTTGACGAAGTGCTGTAAGTTGAATCCCCTTTGGCTTGCTCACACTGGAAACAGAACAATGATTTCTCTGTAGAAAGTTCCCAATCGCTCTCCAGGATCTCACAGTGTGCCATTAGCCTTATCGCTGCTATGTGAGGAGTCCTACTTTCTTTAGATTTCCTGAGTCAGTTTTCTGCTCCTGTAATAATGTCTGCTGACCTTCTCTGGAATTCCTTTTTCAGAACTCAAGTATTGATTCCAAGACATACAATGATCATCCTCTCAAGCTTTAGTGGATACTAAGCTGAACTTAAAGTTATTTTAATTTGAAGTTTGCCAGCCCAAAGTAACAGTGCAGCCACTGTTTAAAACACAGAGGTCCACACACATGCAAACACATGTGCAGATGTACACACAGTTGACACAGATGCAAACACGTGCAGATGCACACATAGTGGGCACACAGGTGCCAACTCATGTGTAGATGCACACATATCTAAAACACAAAGTTTCTGTAAGAGAATTTAAAAGTATTTTCCTTTATTTCTACTGTGTGTGTGTGTGTGTGTGTGTGTGTGTGTGTGTGTGTGTGTGTGTGCTCTGCCTGAGTGTATGTCTGTGCACCACAGGTGTACAATGCCCATGGTGTTCATAACTGGTACAGGCAGTTGTGAGTTTCCATGTGGGTGCTGAGAATCAAACCTGGTGTTCTTAACTAATGAACAGATAGAAAATTTCCTGTAAAAGATTTCTTTAACATCAGCTTCGAGAGGAAGTCCAGTAAGTAAGTCAATGTGAATGTTATTTATGTCAGTTGTTTGGATATAGGTCACATTTCCACAGACCTTGGCTTAAGGCATGTTGGACTCCATAGAAGGAAATCAGGTTTTGAGAAGTGGACAAGTTTGAAGTAAGAATGGGAAATTTAACCCCTACCTTTAGTATAGTTTTGTGGTTTTCTGTCTTAGTGCTAAGTCAGTCCATAGGCAATAATGTACTGGTAATACCTAATATTTGCCAACTGGTCGGCCCTAGAAGGTGTTAAAGTAAGTCCTAGTTTGTATTTTGCACCAATTTCAGCAGTGTGGATACCTCTGTCATTTCAAATGACTAACTGGTTGTCACTAAACACAGAGTTCATAAGAGGTGTGCAGTCATATACTATTACATTTTATTTTCACCATACTGATTTAATAATGGGCATCATTAACCTCAGACATGGATAATTTGAAAATTAGTAAAATAACCAGGAAGTGGTGGGCTTTAATTTTTTAATATCTTTTTTAAAATATAGGTTATTTCATCATAAATTTATATAATTTAATGTGTAATAATGGACATGTTTAAGAACTGGCTTGCATTTGTCCTAACATTTAAGAGTTGGTTCCTGCTAGCTGATATGGGGCTCTTACAAATGTCTGTGTCCCTACCCTCCCTAGCAAAAGGAAGAAAGCACACAACTAAGCCCCCGGAGGAGAGCCTGGTGAATCCCTATGTATTGCCATGCAAGGCCTAGTGTCAAGACTCAGTGTGCCATTATCAGCTGTGCCATCTCCCCATGGCACTTTCCCAAAATGCCAAAGTTGTGCTCAGCAGATAATTTACACTTGTCCAGGCTTGTGGGGGCCAGTTTGAAGAAAATGAGTGACAGCTGGAGAACTTTGAGGTCTTGAGTACTAAACTAAAGAGGCCGGGAACAGAGGGGATGCTCCTTCTTTCCTGGCTGCTTCCTAATGCAGATGACTTTGGAAGCCAAGTAAATCCCAAGATGTGCTGAGCACGACCTTTAAAAAGTGATTTACCGGGTAATCTATGACCACAAGGAGAGTCTCTGAGCTGGGGATGAGAGGCACTTCTCAAGGATGTAGCACATATTTTGACAAGTGTTTTACAGTCTCCAGGAGAAGCTTGGCAACAGACACAGTCCTCAATTTTAAGAGACAGGCAGGAGCTCTCAGGAGGCAATATCGAGTAGGAAGGACAGAAATACTTGGTGTTTATATCAGTTTCTTTCCTTGTCACTGTCACCTAATGCTTTACCAGAAGCAACCTAAGGAAGGGAGGATTTGGTTTGTTCATGCTTTGAGAGAATTTAAGTCCATCCTGGTGAGGACTACATCTCCTTGGTCATAGGAGTGTGAAGTTGCTTTCTCATCTCCTAACAGACATGTGACAGAGAAAGAAGGCCAGCTTTCTCTGTCCTCCCTTTGTATTTCACTGAAGGACCCCTGTGTAAACAGTGGTGCCACCCACATTCAGGCCAAATCTTAGCCAATTAGCCCCCTTCAGACACACCCAAAGGTATACTTCATTTAATGTTCTAGGTGTTTCTTAATCCAGCCAGGTTGTCAACCGTTGCAGTGGCAAATTAATGCTAACTAATGGTGAATCTCCATCTCCAGTTATAACTGGCTAATAGACATAATGTAGGATTTAGGGTTGTAGCATCATATAAAATTATCAAATGTTTTAGAAAGTAGAAAGTAACAAGAGTCATAGTAGACAGTGTCTTGGAATTTTGGAGGGGATATGATGTTCAAATATGGAGAATAAGCCAGTGATTATCAATCAATTGTAAATAGCAACAATGAGCAAAGAACAGGTCATTCTTCCTAGTGGGTCCATGTAGAACATGGGAGAAGGAGGGTTTCACACATACCCAAGACCAGCAATAGAATGGGTCCCAATAAAAACAAATTGAAACTTGAGCAAATCTATCAGTGTGAGCCTGGGAGGAACAAGCAGCTTTGGGGACATAAACAACTAACTAGAGGGTATTACAGGAACTATCACAGTGGATGACATTGTGTCCATCATTGTCAAGGCAGGCAGCAGACAGGCATGGAGGCTGGAGCAGGAGCTGAGGGCTCACATCTTCAACTACAAGCAGAAAGCAGAGTCAGCAAACTAGAAATGGCACAAATCTGTAAACTCTTCATGCCTGCCTCCAGTGACACACTTTCTCCAACAAAGCCTCCCCAAACAGTGCCACCAACTGGGGACCAAGCATTCATTTGCTGCAGACTATGGGGGACATTGCATTCAAACTACCACAGGATGTGAGAGGAAGAAGAGCTGCTTTCAGTCAGAAGAGGGCAAACACTTGCAGCTACTACCAAGTGGACTCTGGCCCAGGCATCCTAAATCATGACAGCAAGGGAGAGTGCAGTATCCAAGGCACTAGTCATCGGAATAATTTCTAGCTCTCTGGTGCCAAGTTCCCTTGCATTTCTCATACAATAGGCTTCAATCCTAGCAAGGCAAAAGATTCCACACTCACACTACAGCACATGGCAGGGTTCTCCCTGCAGAGAGCCCAGGGTAGACCCAAGGGACTGCATTTTACAAATGGATTGTAGTGAAGCTGGCTTTCTGCCCACTTCTGAGAAACACAATATAATTAAGCCCAGTCCCCTGCTGATGAGACAGGTCTGGAAACACTGTGTTGAACAGGCACAGTTTTGGCAGTCACTCTGGGAGAGCAAGCGCTGGCCCCTGTGAGGAGCCTCACTATGACAATTAACTTGTGGCAGTTGCCTGGAAACATCTCTTCCTTTTACTTGGTTCTCCTAACTTCAATTTTTAATTCTGCCTTGTTCCCTTATGCTTAATACTATATATATTATTCCAAATACTTCTTGAATAATTAAAAAATAACATCTAGTCTATAGATAAGGAAAATGGCACTGTTGAAATATTAGTTGAATGGTAAGTTATTTTTATAGAAAATATATATAAATAAATATACACACATATATATCTTTAAAATTAAGTTTTTAACACAAATAGGAGATTTTAAAATACAGGATACTTCTTATATACTTAATATGCTTGCACATTTGTGGCATTCCTACAAACACTCAGCTGTCTGCATTTATAATGCGATTTATTAATTGAAGAGGGAGCAGTCTTAAGTGTCCATCCAATGTGCAGAGAATTCTTGTCTTTGTTAAGCTTTTGTCCCTCTTTAATCTCTCAGCATTTTCAAATCCCACAAACAGAAAAGGGTTATCATCACAGGGCAAGCATGCGTGGGCTTGAAAGCTGTAAATGTTTTCAAAGACCTGGACTTTCTGGGGCTTGTTTTTCCCTCTCACTCAGGTTTTGGTTAATCAAAGCCTACTCCACAAAGCCTCCCTTCTGAGGCCATCCATAAGTGACCTCACTTCGGAGCAGCCTCAGGTTGGGTTTCCTCCAGTCATGGGGGTGAGTGGTCTATTTTCGGAAAGACTTGTTTCTGTCTGCTTTGATGCCACTTTGGCATGGGATAACTCTAAGGCGTAGAGCCGGAGCTGTCTACACAGGATGTTTCTGTCTAAAGAACACATGCAAGGAGGAAATATCTGTCTGCGTCTGGCTACAGTGATAAAATTATTTTCTAAGCCCAGGATCTCAGCAGAGGACAGATTTGTTGATGACAATCTTTGGGAAACCAGGGGCATCATATCAGAAAGGTATATATTCAAAAGGAGGCCCTCGGGAATATTCTTGTTGAAATAACAAGGTACATTATTTACTTTCTTAAGACGGCTGCTCACATTGTGTTCACCATCAGGAAGCAAGCAGATAGTAGAGAGAAAGGGGGCTAGGCTATCAAACCTCAAGACACCCCTGTCCCAGATTCCCTTCAGCAAAGCTACACAGCCTTCCCAAAGAGCACCTTTGGCTGGGAACAAAATGTTCGAACACGTGAGCCTCTAGGAAGCCATGTCGCATTCAGACAACAGCACACAAAGTTTGACAGATATGAACTGAGACATCTGAAAGAGGACAATTAATATAATGCAGGGCCAGCAGTTGGTAATGATGCTTGCTGTTCAAGCCTGGCAACTGAGTTCAATCAATGGAACCCGTGTGAAGGTAAAAGGGGAAAACCAACTTCACAGTGTTGTCCTCTGATCTCCACATGGTGTATCAGGGCCTGTGCATTCACACACAAATAATAAAAACGCAGGCATTTTCTGAAAGAAAGATCATCCTGCATAGTCTGTGAAGAGCCCGTGACCACCCACCGTTCACACCTGCCACAAGGTTAGAATCATAGCCATTGACGCCACTCGGTCCCAGGCAATGGGACCAATTGCCCAGCAGCTTGGGTTAGAGAAAAAGCCCCCCCCCCACGCCCTGTGCTTTTAAGGTTCAGCACTGGTACTCCCTTTTCAGCTTCATATGGAACCTCACTGTTTATAGGGCTCATGTTTAAGCTCCATGGGGGTGGGATGGGGAGCCAGGTTCTCTGGTCCTGGTCACTGTGTATTTGGAAAGGGAGATGACCTTCTCTGGTAAGGAACATTTCAAGTTGATCCTCTACTCTGTGAAGAATGTGGACAAGGAGGCACAAGCCTATTTCTTGGTGCCTTTTGCCAGCTATATCAAAATAGACTGATGTTTGGCTAGTCTTTAAAATAAAATTTTGTTAGAGTTAACTGTCAGCAACTTGCATGAGAACACCTCCTCTATGTGTTTTCCAGGTTTCCCTTTCCCTATTTATTCTCCACTTAGGATTTGCTTAAAATTCTGGCATAGCATTAAATTTTACAAACTGCATTATTTATTGGAAGGCAGTTCACTATATTCCTCTGGTCTATGATGTTGCTTCAGAAGCTCCTGCATTTTCTCTGAGAGGTATCCCAAGAGACGCCCTGTGGAAGATGGGAGAGGATGTATCCCATTTCACATAGAAAAGGAAACCATGGGGTTTCTGCAGCCTCATTTCTGCTCATACCCACTCACGCTCGGTGCTAGAGTTACCTTGGTGCGATGCCAGGGGCACAGCTTTTGCTAAAGAAAAAAATGGTCATTTAACCCAGGGCTTGATCTGGAAGGCTGGGTCCTCAGGCAGAGAGAAGCCTGTCCCGGGAGGCACAGTGTGGGCAGAGCCATTGAAGAAGCTGCCTGACATTCTAGTGGGAACAAGAGTGAGTCAGCTTTGAAGGTGCTAAGTGAAAAGTGCCCTGGTAAAGCCACAACCAATATTCGTATATTTCAAACGGCTAAAAGAAAAGGTGTGTGTGTGTGTGTGTGTGTGTGTGTGTGTGTGTGTGTGTGTGTGTGCAGACCTGAGGGAAACCTCAGATGTTAAAGTGCCAACCACAAGTATGTATGTGTATGATTTATATGTATATGTTCATGTATGTGTGTGTGTGTGTGTGTGTGTGTGCATGTTTGTGTGATGTTGTTAGGTTTCTTCTACTTCCCCTTTTATTTTTGGAGGCAATGTCTCTCACTAAATTTAGAGGTCACCTAAGCAAGGCTGGTTGGCAGTGACCACCAAGGATCCTCCAGTACCTTCCACACACATCCCAGCACTAGGACACTGGGGTTTTAAGAACATTGCCACCATGCCCAGCTTTTTTCACTAGACCTTTATGTTTGCAAGACAAGCACTTTACCAAATGATCTGTCTTCCCAACCCTCACCAAAGAGTTCTGATGTCATAAACATTTTAATAATATTCTTACAGTAGAAATAAGAAAGGTTACTTTGAAAAAGAAAGAAAGAAGAGAACAAAAGCAAAAAAGAAGAAAAGGCAGTAACCTTCCCCAAAGGTGTTTTATGAAAGTAAATTTGTATGCATTTTTTTTCTGATCATTTCCTAGGCTGAAAGAAAATCAAGGTTGACTGCATTGCCGTGGGCAGCTGAATCACTATAAAAAAAATCTCTGGTCCTTTTGATGTTTGCCGTTTACAAAAGTTCTGAGAGGCATTGGAAGGAAGGAAGAGAAGGAGAAGAGGGTTTGAAGAAGTGTTGAGAAGCCAGGCTTTACCACTCTTGTTTATACTTAAATGGTTCACTGGAGGGCAAGGGATGGACTGCTTTTGTTGTGTTGGGGCTGCATCTTCTAACAGGCCTGTGAAGTCTGGACACTAGCTCCAGTGTCGTGGTTCAGAGTCTACCTTAGACACATGGTGCCCGCTAAAGCCTGTTATTACAAGGAATGAAAGGAGATAAGGTCCACTGAAGGACTGGAATTTGATAGCATGGCAGCATATTTTACTAGCATAGTTTGTGTAAGTTCTATGCTTACAAAACACATCTTTTGGATCTTTAGTCATTCAAAACCTTATGGATCTTTTGAGGATTCTACTAAAGCAGTGGTTCTCAACCTTTCAATACAGTTCCCTGATGGGAGATGTCATTCTGTATATGTTTCTCATACTGGTTAATAATAAAGCACTGTTGGCCAATAGGAAAGGAAGATAGGAGGGACTAGGAGACAAGGAGGAAATAGGAAGTAGTAAGGAGGAGTCAAGATGGAGAGACTGGGGAGACCAGATGCCTGCCCCACTCCCCGGTAAGGAGGCCACGTGGAAATACATAGATCAGCAGAAATGGGTTAATAACTAAGGCAGAGCTAGCCAATAAGAAACTAGTAACTGGCCAACAGGATTATATCAAATACAGAGTCTCTGTGTATTATTTGGGGCTGGCGGCGCAGCTGCCGGACAAGAGTGGCGGCGGGTGGAAAAACGATAGTCGTTACAAATGGCGCCCACGTGGCTAATAAGAACTTACACTTAAATTTTAACAAAAGCTTAAGAAAGGGTTTTACAAACAAAAGAACAGAGACAAGCAAGGTTTCTTGGTAACAGCATTTTTCTCGGTTGGACTCTGACTTGCTAGAGACAAGCAGATATTCGCGCGGCTCCTTTAAGGGAAGGTTCCTGACTCAGCATAAACGGCAAAAAAACCGCACAGCTTTTAAATAACTCTGCTAACAATTTATTGGTGTGTATGAGAGATGGCAATGGCAGTGACCACATCTCCAAGCCGGCAGCATGCTTTCTGGGTGGCAGCGCAGACCAAGATGGTGAGCACAGCTTTCCGTGCTGGCGGTAAAAGTACCCGCCACCATCTTTGGTAAACCGTGGCTGACACAGTTATGACTTTCATTTTAGCAATGTTGTTGTTTACCAGATAAAAGACTTGTGGCCAGACGAAGATAAAGATTTACAGTAAAGACAGATTCATATTAAGAAAAACCTCTAAAGGTTTACAGTGTGTTTTAAAATATTCGTAGACATGAAAAAAAAATGGTTTTAAAGTGACAAAGAGGAACTGGGTGTTGTAGCACACGCCTTTAATCCCAGCGCTCAGGAGACAGAGGCAAGCAGATCTCTTGTGATTTCAAAGTAAACCTGGTATGCAGAGTGAATTCCAGGACAGATAAGTGTTACACAGAGAAACCTGTCTCAAAAAATAAAAAATAAAAGAAACGGAGTAATAATACACCCACGTAAAGATGAAAAGCTCAGAGAGAATCTGGTTACTGTATGCTATTGTGTTGTCTCTACCTTGTTTGACTGCTGAGAAAATAACAACAACTGATAAAGGAAATTCTGCTGCATTAATTCAATTTATATATTTTAAAAATGCTTTGACTCCAACATTTAAGTTCAAGGACAAGTTACTGGGGAAAAGGATTTCTATTTTTGTTTCCACAGAAAATGAAAAGCTGTGGATTCCTTGCAGACTAATGTGGTTTGATCAAGCCAGACCCCCTGAAACAGAGTTGCTGGTGATACAACGTTCAAAACAGCTTAAACAAGGCAGCCTTGCAGACTACAGCCAGGATTTCTGCATCTTCTTAGACTCCCCCATGACAGCGCCCCCTATCAGCAGGAAGTAGTTTGGAAAGAACGACGCCCAAATTCCCAAATATTTAAAAATGTTTGTTTTCATTTAAATGGACTTGGGTATAAATGGTTAATGATCACAGCCAGTTCTTTTTAAAGGTAAAAATGGAATTATGGTATAGATATGAATACTTTGTTTTGGAATGGATTTTCATTTATTGATACAATTTAATGTCAATTTTGTGAAATGTATATTTCTCCTCTTGTTTAGGTATTGTGTTTGCATAGCTCATTTAGAAATATAATGTATAATTTAGTACAGATTTTAGATAGTTACCTATGATAATTAGAACTTATAGTTAAGTTAGTTAGTATTTCTAGATATACAGACATATATTTGAGATAGATAGGCATTCTTCAAACCTTTCAAAGACCTACAGAATATGGCATTTAAAATGGTTTAGGGTTTTTCTTGACAATGAGACATAATTGTTCCTGGCAACACCACCTGCGTCAGAAAGGAAGATGAAGATGGACATTGAAGAAACTCATTATGGAGTTTACTTCCAATATGGCAAGACTAGCCATTTGGACAAAATACTGCTCTTGTCTGGACTGTTTGACTTTGTGCTATATAAACTGGACATGCAGGGCCCACAGAAAAGTGATTGCTGATTCACGATGGACATTGCTACAGAGTTCCTGCTTCATGGAAGAGTCTGCAAGACAGTATGCAGGACACAGAGAAAAGTGACTGATAAACTGCCAATACAAGAAGACAGTTTAAAGTTTCCTGCATTGCTGAAGAGTCTGCCAGACACACTATGGCCTATGGGCTGAAGATGGAAGATTACAAAAGAACTTTGGGTGACCAGGCAGTGAGTTGTCTCTGTCATTTCTAGAGTTTATACTATCCTTCTGTGGTCTTTGAGGGACTTGAAGACAGAGAGTTATGGTTACAGTTTTCCTTAGTATTAAAGATAAGTTACTTAGACTTTAGACACACAAAGATATGATAGATGATGGAATATTTTCTTCAAATCTTGCTAAATGTTAATGGACTAAATAGTGTTAACTGTGATTCTTATTTGATAACTGTTATGTGATATATTTTGCTATGTTAAGGTTAAAACCCTTCTTTTTATTTAGACAGAAAAGAGGAGATGATGGGAGAGGTCATTCTGTATGTTTCTCATACTGGTTAATAATAAAGCACTGTTGGCCAATAGGAAAGGAAGATAGGAGGGACTAGGAGACAAGGAGGAAATAGGAAGTAGGAAGGAGGAGTCAAGATGGAGAGTCTGAAGAAAGCAGTATGCCGCCGGCTCCCTGGTAAGAGAAATACATAGATCCGCAGAAATGGGATAATAATTAAAGGCAGAGCTAGCCGATAAGAAACAAGTAACCGGGCCAACAGTATTGTATCAAATACAGAGTCTCTGTGTATTATTTGGGGCTGGCGGCGCAGCAGCAGGACTAGACCTGGCGGCGGGAGGAAAAACCCCTACACGTTACAGTTCCCCATGTTGTGGTGACCCCCAACTATAAAATTATTTTGTTGCTACTTTATAACTATAATTTTGCTATTATGGATCGTAATGTAAATATCTGATATGCAGAATATCTGATATAGTTGTGACCCACAGGCAGAGAACCATGGTACTAAATCATCCTCCAGTGAAACTTAAGTATTCATGTTTATACTTTTCTTGCCTTCAAAGACATTGTTGGTTTTGTTTTTCATTTTACAGTGAAAGTTGGAGAACTTAAGAAAAGCTTCTATTTTGTTAAGCAAGCCTGCCTATATCATGCGTAAGCCTTCTTATACAGACATTAAAATGGCCATTTATCATCTTACAGGTTTTTAAAAACTCAAATGCATGTTAGTCATGGAGCTAAACCAAGTCTGTCATCAACCCATTCAAAAGTTCAAGACCCGCTGTGCAAATTTCCTCATGGTGCCAGGGCTCACATGGCAAGTTCTAGCTCCTTTTCTTACTTTTCAAAATCCAGTGTTAGGCTCCACCACTGTCCACCTGGAGGGTATTTCCCATTACTCTGTCACAGCAGTATGCTTGCTTATGGCTGTGACCAAATACCTGGCAGGGAGAAACTTAAGAAGGATTTACTTCTTTGGGGGCACCAACCAGTTCCCAAGTCATGACACAGAGACTTTGAATGTCTGGCTTAGTTTAGGCATGTTTTCCGGCTAGCTCTTCTAGCTTAAATTAACCTGTTTCTCTTTGTGTACCTTTTGTCGCGGGGCTTACTACCGTTCTTACTTCTGTGTATCTTACTTTCACTGCTTCTCATGTCTGTTTGTGTGGTGGCTGCCTGGCTTCTTGAGCTGGGTGTGTCCCTCTTTGTCTCCTCTTCCTTCTTTTTCCTTTTGAGCCTAGATTTCTCCTCCTATTTATCCTCTCTTCTTGCTAGCCCCGCAAGCAAGTGTAGTTATTGGCCAGTCAGCTATTATTAGACCAATGAGGCAGGGAAGGTGAAACAGACACAATGTACACATCCTTATGTTGTTAAACAAAAGTAACACACCTTTACACAGTTAAAGTATAAACAAATGCAGCATATCTTTGCCTAGTTAAAGCAATATCCCACAACAGTTGACAGCTCGAGAAGCTTCAAGCGATCAGGGCAGGAAAGGCAATATTAGCAGCATTGGCCCTTGACTGTGGCAGCAGGAGAGTGAAGCTGCTTGTTCACATCTGAGTGTATCAGGAAGCAGAGAAAAGGAAATGCTAGCCCTTAGGTCATTTTTCCTTTGTTCCATTTTATTCAGTTAGGGACTCCTGCTCTGGAATTATGTCTCCCCTGTTTCAGAAGGATTTTGTCTCTTCAGTTAATCTTTTCTGGAAACACACTCAGACACACCCAAAGGCATGCCTCACTGGTGCCATAGACATTACATAATTCAGTTGAGTTTGTGATAAAAAAAAATAATAATAATTAACCATCACTTCAGAGTTTTTTATTTGCTCTGCAGATGTATAGTTGTTTTACATTTGTGCACATAGTGTTTTCATATGAAGAGCTTAGTAAATGAATTTGTTTTGGCAATAAGGCTAACAGTGGTCTGCCTGAATGGTCTTGTAGCTTTCAGTTTGTGACATAGGAAAAACAGTGTGTCACTGATGCCTGCAATGCTCCTCCCGAGTCCCAGTCTTAATAAGTCTGTCAGGTTTGGCTTTAAACTTTCCTGGTTGTTCAAAGAAATCAGATATGAGGTTTGTTCTCCTTCAATCCCTCTTCTCGTCCAACTCCTCAAATGATTAAATATCTGACAAAAGAATATTTACCTTATGGGTATAATGGGAGGTATATGTATCAATAATTTTTTTGTCATTTCCTGTTTCCTGGGGTAGTTGGTAGATGTTTGCATTGCTGTTTCACTTCGTTCACCATTCCTTTTGTCTTTCATTCAGTGGTGTTTATCTTTTATGTTCTGTGTACTTTGTTAGTTGTACCAAGGAATTTAAGCCATAGCCATTGTGTGAAGGAAATGCAATAGTAATGAAGAAAGGAATCCAAAACTATAGTGCATGCCAGTAAGTGAATATGTGAAAAGTCCTGCTGGCTCATAAAAGGCAAGAATCCCCAAACTGGATTCTACTGAAGAATTCTCTGTTATCAAATAAATTTAGACAATAAGCACATTAAGCCTTGCTCTTGAAGTTTCATTATGTACACCACCGAAGTGCTATAGATGATATGAGCAACTCTTCTGTGAAGACACCCTTTTTACTTCATTTTAGGGTTTCCAAAACTTACTTGCTCACATATATCATCTTCCACGTTACTGTGCTGTGGAATGTTTACATTCCATGAGTCATCAGATTGGGAAATGAAACAATAGGTGCTACATCCTTGCACAGCTGGGTTCTGGGAACCCTTACTAAGGCCAGTGAGGAGATGAAGAAGTGACAGACATATAGTCACAGAAAAGGGGATTGGGTGGTCTGGACTCTGATGGAGAAGCCACAGCACCTTGGAAACTCAGCATGTTTGTTATATACAGCCAAATAGGGAGGTGAAGTTGTATAGGGCTCAACAAGGAAATGGTATCACTAACAGAAATAATAGGGTTATTTCTACACGACTGAACTAGAAGGTAGGTTTAGCTGATCTGAGTGAGCTCCAGGCTCAGATCTTTCTGGCATAGTGACCTCAGAGAGGAAAGATTTTCTTTTTTTGGTACCTACAACATAAATTGCAAAGATTCTGACTGTCTCAACTGAAGCTCACTCAGATTCAACCACAGTGGTCATCACATAATATGTTACTACTACTACGACTACTACTACTACTACTACTACTACTACTACTACTACTGTCCCTATCTGATCACTGGAAATCCTTATTATCAGGAAGGGGATAGATTCTCTAAGTTAATCCCTTCCAAATATACATGGGTTAAGGAGGTACAATTCAGCAGGAGAGGATTGATAGTAGTTGGGTAGTGTGTTGGTTCCTTTTCTGTCATTCGGATAAGACACTCTACCAAGGCAACTTATAAAAGAACAAGTTTATTATTTAGGGCTTACAGTTACAGACAGAGTCTGTGATGGAAAAGTAGAAGTAGTAGGTGGCAGGCAATATGAAGACTCACATCTTAAACCACAAGTAGGAGGCAGAAAACACATTGGGAATGGCAAGGTTTTTTTTTTTTAAACCACACCCCACCCCCACTCTCACTCCCCCCACTCCCTACCCCCTGAGCAACATACCAGCTCCAACAAGGACACACCTCCTAATCCTTCCCAAACCAAATGGGGATCATGTATTTAAACTTATGAGCCTATGCGAGGCATTCTCATTCAAACCATCATAATGACCAACATGACTTAAGGAATGAATAGCTTATTTTGCCTTTTGGTTCCAGAGGGAGAAGGACCCATCATGGTGGGAAGCCATGGCAGCAAGCAGCAGGCATGGCAGCTAGAACAGGGGAAACTAGCTCAGAGCTCACATCCTCAACTGCAAGCACAAAACAAAGAAAACAAATTGGAAATAGGACCAGGCTTTATGCTCTCAAAGACTTCCTTCCCCCAGCCAGTGACAATTTTCCTCCAGTAAGACTGTTCCTTCTAAATCTCTCCAAATAGCCCCACCAACTGGGGACTGCATATTTCAGTAGAGGAGTTTCTGGGAGACAGTTCTCAACCACCATAGCGAGAGATTCAAAACAGCAGATGTCTACCACGGTGCGATTTAATTATTAACTTCTAGATTTGTCTGTAATAGACAGTTGGCTCTGATTTTCAATTTCTGTCTGAAAGAGAGGACTAAAAAGTCAACTATTTTAATGCTTAAGTCATTATTTTTAGAAGATAACTCTTACTTATGAGGTAGTTTCTAATTAATAAATCCAAATAGGAAGTCATCTCAGCCATTTCCCTAAATATATAAGAGACTTGCTTGGCCCCAAGACATCACATTGTTCAAAGTAACACATTCATTGGGTGATTCTCTATGAGTATTTTAGGTTGAAAGTTTTTAATTCCTGTTAAAAGGTATTATTAGCAATATAGACTTAAGTGGCTGCCCTTAGCTATAGTGATCCCCAAATAACTGATTGGACAGAATCTTGGCCCTACCCAAGATGCATGTGGCTCACCCCTGAGGAACTGCAAAGGGGCCTTTTGGGTTTCTGTTTAGACTTGTCATGAGTTGTGCCTAAGTTTTTACAAGGTGATGTAGGTTATATCAACTCTGCTCCTTGCCTATAAGTCAGTAGTTCTGCATTTAGCAACCCACCCTCCTCCGGCGTGGCAGAGTTGTTTTTGAGGGATTTGTCTGAGAGTAATCCTGAACTTACAGGAAGAAAGATAAAAAGATCAAAGGATTTGCAGCTTCTAAGGAGAGGGAAGTTCAAGGCTTTCGGTGAGTTGGCTACATTTGTCCAGTTTCTGAGATTTTTTTTTTAATTGAGGAAATAAGAAAATTGGTGTTGGGGTGTTGGAGGGACAGATGCAAAGGAGCTAGCAATAGAAAGAGGGGACACATTCCAAGAGAGAGAGAAAGAGAGAGAGATGAGTGAGCAGAGGCCAGACTGCAGCCAGCAGGGACCAAATGAAGAAAGGACAGCACAAAGGGAGTCAGCTTCTTTAACTATAAAATGATTCTGTAGAAAGAATAGAGACAGGGAGATAGTGTCAGACAAGAGTCAGAGCTGATAGATATATTTTTCACCCCACTTGAAGAACTTGTATGTATGGGAGAAGACCATGATTGGGGTGGTTAGAGACAGAGACCGAAACAAAAGCAAGAAAGAGGTCCCTTCCTGGAGCACAATACTAGTGAAGCAGCTGAGCTCATGGGTGTGAGATCCTAGGCTCGTGGAGAGGATGAGAGAAGATGAACCTTGGCAAAGGCATCAGGACAAGGCATGAGAAAGGAATGCCAAGAGCCTTTCCAGTGAAGCAGGGGACAAGGTTCTCTCTGCTCAGGAGGGGAATTACTTGTATGTGAACTAAGGAAGCCAAAATAAATGGAGTAAAGAATTTGTTTGTGGAATGTGTTGACTATCCTGTACAAGCTTTGAGTCAATATATAACATTCAACAAAGAATTAGGGCTGGGAATCATCAGGGTAGACATCCAAAGAAAAGAAAACAATACAATCGATGGATTTTGGTGACTGTGGGACTTTGGTTCCAAAGCTATGGAGAAAATGCAATAAAACCTGATGCTGTATGGGAGAAAAAGCAGAGGAAGAATTAAATACTGTAAATTTTAGGAGAGAGATGCTTTGCCACACATCTGGTACACAGTACCCAATGAACAATGTTGAGAAATGCAAAACGTGCTGAGCTAAAGCTGCAGGTAGGGTAAGACTAGCTGAGAGCAAGCGGGAAGCTGCTAGGGCCGTCCATAGGAATGAGTTCCCGGAGGTGTTCAGTCTGCAGCCTTTCTCAGCAGATAGAGTGAGCTGAGAGATTGGAGTTATCAACAGCATCTCCCATGGCAACAGTCATCACTGATGCTTAGCCCGAAGTTGGCCTAACGAAGTAGGTTGTATAAGAGGTAAGGCCAAAAAAAGGACTGTTGGTTACAGTTTCAAATAACTGTCTTTCAGTGGTGGATGTGACCTGTACAGCTTGTATGTGAGCCAAGGACCATGGTAAAGAGAGAGCCATGTAACTGCCAAATCGGTGGGGGAAATCTCTGATAGTGACTGGGGATCAAAGCAATCAACTCCCCTAGGTACCCACTATTTCACAGACTGCTACAGAAGTATTGTCACTTAGTAGCACTGGTGACAACTGAGGACAACTGTGGACAGGAGCAATTAAGAGTGGGGTCACAGAGTGTCCTCCAGGAGAGGGGAATTTATTGTCAACTGTGTTAAGATTTCCGGTACATGATTATTGGGAAAGCTCATGTTTTTGTCAGCTTTACTATTGTTTTCAAATCTCTGCAGATACCACAGTTTATATTCCCTACTCCCACTTAAAATATTATTGGCAGTGATTTGTGTAGGAAAAACTTTGAGGATATGTAAATATGTAAAAACGGATTACAGGAAGTCAGGTGGAAACAGGAATGGTTTTAGAAATGCGTGAATAAATAGTGGTAAAGGAAAGTGGCTTAGCATGGGTTAACATGGGGGACAGGCCAGTATGACATTTTCATCATCCTTCCTTCCTGGGCCCCTCTATTCACACCTGGTCCTACTTGCTCCCAACCCTGCATTCCCAAGTCCAGTCCATGTTCCAGCTCAAGCTGATTTGGGTATTTGGCTTAGAACTGATTATAAACAACAGGGAATCGACTTCACTTTCATTTGTGGGTTTTGCTAGTGGTGATAAAATATCCATCTTTTTTGCAGCTCAGAGGACAATTCCCAGAGAGAGCAGCTCAAGCCTCCTCTTTCAGGTGGATTTGCTTTGAGTTACTTTTTTCTGCCTTTACGCTAAATACAAGCCTGATGTTTTGTGCTGTCATCAAGATATGTTTTGTGCATCTGAGGGAAAAACAAGCTTTGTAACAGCCACTGTTAAGACTGTCCATCAGTGACACCAATCCAAACCTGAGAAGGCTGTGGTCACCCAGGGAGCCTCCCATCCATATGTTTTGGGTACACAGGCAGGTAGGAGAGGGCAGGGTCGAATGCCAATGGCACCATCAGAAATTTCTAGTTTGAATTGGACCTGAAGCATATAACTGTGATGTGTAGCACACAGATAGAAATAAGCCCTACCTAGGTAGTAATTCGTACCTGGTTTTGTCAGTAAAGTCCCTTTAATATATATATTTATCTGTGTTGTAGTCCGCAGAATGTGACCCCCAGGCCAGCAGTGTTTGTGTCATTCAGAAATGTACTAAAGATGCTGATTGCAGGCTCCATTCACTATCTTTGAATCAGAGGCCCAGAGCTAGCGGTAGCCAGCCGCCCAGCCTCCAGATGACTATTCTAGATGCAGGCTGAGCTGCCTGGCATTGTTTATTAGCATTGCTGGGAGAATGTCTAGCCAAGAATTAGTGCTTGGGCCCCACCAGTAGGATTTGAAGGAATTGGTAGTGTCCTGTTATCCATAAGTTCCAGTGGTTTTAATTATGGTCATAGCTAAGAACCATTGTTCTATAGTGATCCAAGAAATGGATCTCCAACCCAGAGTGGCAACTTAGTCATCTGTATACAAAGCAAACCGCAAATCATGTAAACCATGTCAGTGTGGGAGCATTTCTTTTCGTTTTCTCCACTGTTGTGTCCCAAGCACCTGAAGTGTTGTTTGACACTGAGGATGTGGGGCAACAGCAGTGTTGATGAATTGCATTGATACTCAGCTGGGAATTGGGTTCCTCGTTCTACAGACCAGCTCTGAGTACTCTTTGTTCTCGCCTTATGCACATCTGTACCAGGATGTCACCACCTTGAGTCAGGACTCACATAACCATTTGTGGGAATCTGTCTCTGCCGATACTTTCCCCATTGTTGAGTAGAGCCGATTCCCCTTCCCTAGGGCTGGAGGGGTGAAGCACAGTGGTGTGGTCCGGAGTTTCAGTGCTTGCTCTGGACAGACTCCTATTCGGAAGGAGCTGGCTCCTGACTCATCTCTGTTTTGATTTACACATTGTTGTCTGGGTAGCCTAGTGCTAACAGGAGGCTCTCCTCCATTTGGTGGAAAGAATAACCTTCTGAGTGAGCTTTGAACCCAGAGAGATGTCCCTACCGGTAAAACCCCATCCCCAAGATGGTGCTACTGAAGTCTCTGTGGCGGGGAGACCCTGGCACGTACCCGTTTAACACTGTCGCGTTGAATGTTCAAGTTCATGTTTTCAGCTCAATGGAGGAAGTTTGTTTATAAGCAGAGTTTACTCCAGCACAGCAAATCATTTTCCTGGTACACAGGAATTGGGGAAGTTCAGTGTTGGTTACTGTACCCCAACTAAAACTCTGCCTCTCCACTCTATTTCACCTCCTGCTTATGTTGTCCCTATGGTAATATTCTTGTTTCTAAATTGAAGTGCTCGCCCCACGGTGCCTTTCTTGGCAAGCCTTCCCCCCTTGTTTTCCATAGCTGCCTAGACTGTAGTTAGCCTCGTAATTCCAGATAGGAGGAAGACCTAGATTTTCATATATAAGCTTGCCTAGGTCTTACTGAAGCCTCCCTGACATCAGGCATTACTGTACCTTGTCCACTCACTTCTTAGAGTGCAGTACATATTTAAGTCTCCTCAATGATACACGGGCTCTCTACTTTTACCATCCCTCCAACCTCCTGAAGGCCTGCAGGCTTAATGTCCTCCTCAGATTATTGTGAGTGCCTGGCCTGACTTGGCTGCAGCTGTTGCTTGTGAACAGTATGATGTCTCTCCTCCCCCAAGAGAAGTTGCAAATGCCTGGTCTGCAGCACTTTCCACCTTTGTAGACTCAGGGAGTGTAAAATAGAATGAGAAATGAATGCAAGGCTCCTGTTTGGGGATTCAGTGCACAGCTTAAGAACTATTGAGTTTAGCCATTTCCTGACATTGACTTTCATAGCAACAGTTTAATTTGGAGAAAATCTGCTACCTCAAATGACTAAAAGTATTTATGTGGAAAATTTTCCAAATGATTGGCTTTACTGTGTTGCCATTTTCTTTCCCCATGAATATGTGAGTATTTGGCTTTCTCCCAAGAGTTCTTTTCTGCATCACCACTCTTCAGGAAAAGACAGTTTTCTATCCAGAGCTGAGGTCGCACCAGGAGTCTTCCTCTTTTAAGCAAAGTATTGTTTTGAGTTTAAGCCACAGCATCTGTAAAAATCGAGACTCACTATGTTGCACATGCCCTTGGATTTTCTCAAAGGTTAAGGTTGTCTGGATAACCCTGAGTACATTCCCGGGGGACTTGGGCTCCCTGAAGCCTGGCCCTCTTCCTGGCTCACACTTGCATCAGTCCTACTTGCATTGCCCCTCCTTCTTCCTTACCCTCTAAGTCTTCAGCCAGCTCACCACTGTCTGCTCTGGCCAGCATCACCAATGACTTCCCAAAATTCAGTGCAATAATAGCTTTGGATTACAGTCAAACTTTCTGTGGCAATTAGCATTTTAGGTCTCAATTGTCTTACCTTCTTGGGACTGTTTACCCTCCTTGTTTCCTTAAACAGTTTCCTCTTCCTTTGTCCCTTTCATAAGTATTGGTTTTTTTTTTTTTTTGAGGGGGGGATGAGTCCTACTCTATTTCTTTAAATTTAAAAAAAAGAAAATCTTTTAAAACTTTTTTCATTTATTTATATGTATATATGTGTGTGAAGACACACACACACATATATATTATAATATATATTTTTATATACACCTATATGTACACCTGCATGCCTGAAGAGGCACTTATTATAGAGGGTTGTGAGCCACCATGTGGTTGCTGGGGATTGGACTCAGGACCTTCGGAAGAGCAGCAGCCAGTGTTCTCTGCTGCTGACAGAGCCCCACAGCGTGGCTATCATACCTCCTTAGTCTGAACCCTTGTCACCCTTCATCTTCCCATATTTGTGTTTGGTCTTACTGGATCTCTCTTTGATTCCTTAAACCTAACACTGTCTCTCATTTCTGGACTTTCCTACGGTACTTTCTTTTTCCTAGTCCACTCCAACGTTCTCCCACTTGGCTGGAAGGGTTCCCTCTTTTGAGTCTCAGGTTCAGACTACTTCTCAGACATGCTCCCATGTCTGGCAATTGCTATAGCTTCTGCCTCATTGTCCTGTCAAAGACCCCTAAGGCAGCATCTCACAGTTGCTCCATCTTGAAACTTCCGTTGGAGTGCCTGCTATGCCATGATGGGAGCATATCACCCATGTTGCCTGGTCACTGCACATGACTGTTTCAATATTTGATTCATGGCTATCACGGAGTTCAATAAATATCTATTAAGTGGAAAATGATCCTCAAACATGAACTGTCACCAACCTTCTCCATGATACAGTTATAAATAAATGCCATAATCTCATCTGCAGTTTCTTCCTCACTAGTCACGCTCCCCTGTCAGGAATGACTATTAGTTTCCCACAAAGCAGACAAAAACTTTGTTGCAGACAAAGCAACCTATATATCCCACAGGAAGAGAAACTTTCCAAGGTTCTGAGAATTAGCATATGGTAATTGGCAAGTCCCAGGGTATCTTTTAATTGAACCTTTGCAGAAGTTCACTTAGCTTGTACTCAGTGCTTAAATTGAGTAGAACCTCATTAAGGAGGTTGTGTCATGTCATGCCTTAGTGAAAATGGAGAGGATGGGAAATACAGCTTCCCACAAGGAGGCAGGGAGCCTGCTGATCTGTGGCTCTTGCATCCACAGGTTGGGTTGGTACTGACTCCTGACACTGAAGAGGGTAATAGTATGGACATGACCTTCAAAGAAGGCTGGGATGGCCCTTCTTAGATCTTGTTGTGACATTTTTGTTTCACGTGCTTTCCTTCTGTCCCCCTCCCATGCTTCTCCTTCATTGCCACCTCATGAGCACACAGAATGCCCAGAGCATCTCTCCCAGAAGCACATCTAAAGAAACAGTGTGACTGGCAGGCTGAGTCCACCTCGGCATTCCCTGATCTCCCTGCTACCATTTGCTTACTCTTTCCCATGCTCTCTGTGACTACTATAAGGCAAGAGAGGTGGCCACTCTCGGGTGCCAACCCCACACTGACTTCCCCGGCCTCTCTGCTCTCACACTCCTTGCTTCCCCAAATCCTCATCTTCAGGACCCAGATCAAATGTTCTCCCCCATGAAGCTTTTGTTATCACCCGAACTGTGCCCACAGCAATCCAGCAAGTGGCCATCCCATTTTTCTCTAACTCCAGGAAACTAGATTTGTACCTCCCTGCAAACTCCCTGTTTGGTTCTTAGGCATGTCTTGCTTCTATGCTTAGGTATAAACGTCCAAGGAAGACTTTTCCTCAGCGTGCCCACACTGTCTAGCACAGTAGGTGTTTAGGGGCAATTGGTGTAGGAGGAGAGATCTAGGGAGGAGGACTGCACAGAGGTTAATTGCAGGGGCCGAGAGAGTGGAGGCTAAGCTTGTGTGCTGAGAACAGTCATTCCAGGTTATGTTTCTGCTCTGCTACTTAATGAGCAGGAGGCTTTGAACAAATTACACCATTTGTCTGAGCCTCCATTCTGTATCTTTTAAAAGACAAAATTATACATGCAAAATTATATCCCTACCTATGACTGTTGTGAAGCCTGAAAAAGAAATCACAAAGCACTTAGCACACGACCTTTGCCTCCCTAGCACTCAGTGAATATCAGAACCAAAGCACAGAAGGTCTAGCGGAAATGCCGCCATAGAAAATACTGCTGTGGATACTAAGGGCAAAGGGCACTTGTGACTAATGTGACAAAGCGAGTTAAAGCTGTCACTGAGAGAAGACCAGCATGGCCTAATCCTCCTGAGAGAGCGTAGGTGCCTGCTTTTGTAAAATGGTGCATCTCACCTCTGTGAGTCAATGGAATCGGTTTGACACGAAGACAGCGATAATCGAGGCTACTCCAGTACAGGCAGCAGAGAGGGCTAGGTGAGCTCATAGTGGCTAAAACTGCCCCACATGTTAATTTCTGATGATTTGAAAGGAGATGGAAAACAAATGCTGGAGGGAAAAAAAGGTCATGTTTTTGCTGCCATCTACAGATGTCAGAGTGCAATTTTAAAAGTGTCTTACCATGCCCACAAGCCTGCTTTACTGAGCCACGCTATGCATGAAGCGCAGTTTAAGTAATAGTAACCTAAATAACTTAAGCACATTATTACTGTAATTTATTTTGCCCTGCTTTTTAAAACTATGAGCATTTATTCAGGGATGCAATCTTTATAACTGCTCAAGTTGTGTCCAGGCTTGTCATCAGAAGGCTGTGTCACAACTCAGGGTCCGGTGGTCGTTGCTCAGGGCACAGTAGGTGAAGCTTTGGCAGCTCGATGACAGGGTCAGACTTTAAAATGGTGGCATCGAACACAGAGCTCAGCTGGATTTCACTCCAGGCTCTCCTGTTTCTCTCTGGTTACTAGAATTACTGTAAATTGCCTCTGATTGTTTGGATATGAGAAATCACAACAGGTAAAAATCAACTGGTGGGGGTGAGGTCCCCTCTGAGTTGTCTCCGGTTGCACCCTTACCTGTGTTCTGTGTGAGTTAATTATTGGCACACCTGCCTGTCCTGTGTCTCTTTTCCAAAGGATTAAATATAGACAAGAATTATTGGAGAATCGTTTGATGGAGAGAAAAAAACTGGCCCTTCAAGAAGTTCAAGAAGAAGAAGAACGAGAGAGGCGCCTGGAAGCCCTTCGAAAACAGGTGGTTCCAATTTAGAAATTTTTATTTTTTCAATGTTTCTACTGATGATATTATTACTGGGGCCAAGTTCGTGACAGCTGCTATATAAAATGTAACTTTTCCAAACTAGGACATGGTTTCCATTCCTAGGAGCCAGTTGGGTTTATGTTGAACCAGGTCCAGCTTCTTAATACATTTAAAGAAGTTTATCAGCAGCACTTAAAAAGCTCTCCCAAGCTCTAAATGTGTCCATATCTCCTCTAGTTAGGTATCCAAACAGTATTTGTTTGCAGCAGTGAAACTGTTTCCAGTCAAAGGACTGTCCTCAAAAATGTGGTAGAGCAAGATAATCCACTCTGGAGTGGGAACCTTTGCTTGGAAAAATCCCACAGACAACAGGCCTTACAAATACCCCTTTTGTATAGAAAGAAAAGCCTACTACTGCCTTGCCAAATAAGAGCAGGCAAAAGTAAATGGAAGTAGACAGTACATGGCAAACACAGGGATTTAAGAGATTGGGAAATGGGAGATGGTTCCTCTGGTAATTTTTCTAAGCTCTAACTAATCAGTGATTTCTTGAACTGATAACAGCGCAGCCTGGCCAACGGGAAGTGGCTGTGTAGTTTCCTTTCTAAGTAAGTAGAGGTCCTACAGAGTGATGGATGAGATTTGACCTTGGGTGTCCTTCAACTCTGCAACAGCTGGCAGTACTCAACAGCGGGAAAAACTTGAGTCAGATATTTAATCTGTCTTGGCTTCATTTCCTCATCCGGAAAAGAGGAATAATAATGGTGGTACCTGCCCCATTGGTTGCAGTAATTGCAGATCAAATTTGTGAGCACTTACTTACTAATTGCAAAGCCCTGTTCCAATGCTCCTCAGCATTCCTTACGAGGAAAGTATTTTCAATGCCTCCATGTTGTAAAAGAGGAAACCAAGGGGCTTTCTCCTAAGTCACATAGCTAGTGTCAACTGGGACTCCTATGAGATGCTCTCATATCATCATCCTCTACAATAAAATAGACCATAGAGATGACTTTGAAGCATAAGAACATAGATTCAGTCAGCAAAGAATTACATATTCTGGTTTTCTGGAGACAGACTTATGTCACAATTACTGAATACAATATATGTCACAAATATAACTGATAATTACAGAGTCCATGTGACTAGAATTCCTTCTATCAATCAGTTCTTTGTAGAAAGAAGCTCTCTGTTCCCATCACCTCTAACCAGTGTTTAGAATTGTAGTATAAGGCATTTGAGCTAGGAAAGCTATTATAATTAAATTACATTTGACCTGACCCTGGTCATTTTATCACAGTTTTGAAATAGCATTAACATACCATTTACTTCATGAGGATTCTTGACTTGACTTGCAGAATTAACAAGCCGATGTTAGTAATGGTGCATATGATTGACAAAATTAGTGGCTTCTTTTCATTAAGATTTGGGTCAGAACTGTTATTACTATGTAGGACAATGACTTTGTGTTAAAATGACTGCAGTTTTACAATAGAAAGGTAACTCATTGTCTCTAATATTCCTAGAAGTCTACTTGCCTAGTACAATGGAAGTTCACCAAGTTTGTCTTGTAATGAGGGCACAATTGACTTCACCAGAAAGCCTCACAGTCTTGGTACTTATAACCATAGATCAATAGCTGCTGAAATGAATTTTTGTTGCTTTTTTTTTTGTCGTTTTCAAGGTGATGGAATATACCAGTTTTCTATGTAGCATTCCATTTGACTTTTGTCAGACAAATAAGTTTATATCTGAAATCAATCATAAGCGGGACTATTTAATCATTAGCGAATGATCACGATGTTTAAATGTCTCATTTGACATGTGTTTTAACTCCTTTGTAAGGTTCTGGGACTGACCTGGATTTAACGTCCTTGGCTCTTTCCTCCACAATTTTATATTTCACAATATGTCTTTAATGGTCATTAAACAAACCTATAATCTTACCGAGAAGCATTTAGCTTGTACCCTCTTCTGAGTGGCCATGCTTTCTCATCTCTCAGGTTGCTGTTGTTGTTCAATCTGATCCAGTCAGAATGATGTCAGAAACAATGGCATGGAAAGCTAGGACAGGCACTGAAAATGAAGATGAATTTATCCTTCAAAAGCCACTCTTCACTTTGACTACATACAATGAGCAGCAGGTAATTATGGGAATTAGCAGGATTGGTGCAAAATCCATGCTGAGAGTAGGAAGTACTGCTGTAGTGTGTGTGTCTTGAGCTACAGATTATTTTCAAGATTTATGTTTAAATACCCTATGCATTAGTACATTTTTACTTCTAAATGATAATACACAATTACTGCATGATTCTAAATATTATAGAATTGTGACATAAAACAGTTTAAAGTCATGTCTATCACTGAAAAAATAGAATGTTTTATTCAAAAGTTATTGATATAAAAGGGTTATTGATATTATTTTACAGGTCAAAGATTTCTCTGTTGTCCTATTAGGAATGTATATCTAAATTCACAATGTAAATCCCATTAAATAAGCAACCAATGAGTTAGACAGGCAGAACTGAAGACTGCTGTCCCAGGTTGTGTCTTAGACTGAAGGAGAAAACATCTTCTGTGGAAATGTCCTTGAGGGATCACGAAGCTGTTGGTAGGAGCTTAGATTTGATGTAAGATATGGCTGGACCTGAAAAGGGAGATTCAAAAGAATTTTTAGCAGGAGAAGGATGGGAAAGAGGACTTATGAGTGAATGGATATCACCAAAATTAAGGGAGAAAGCAGTTATGAATTTACAGACCTAGGGATAAAAAAGCCCAAATCTTCAGAAATCTGTTGCCAAACTTGTCCATAAGGTCTCTCTTGTATGCCGTATATGAGTCAGTGGATAGCAAGGTGAAAATTTCATTCTTTAATAGTCAAACAGGTATTTATGAAATAGACAACTATATTCTGGTTCTGTGTGAGAGTGTGGTTCTTGGCTCTATCCCAAATGGGCCAGCCTGATCCTTCCTGGAGGTAAGGAGTAGAGGGTCCAGGTCAAGAAGGAAGAGTATTGTATACAGAATTCATACACAAGGTTAAGGCCAGTTCTGTGCTGCATGTGGGGAGAGAATAAATGATTATCTCTGATGGCAGGTTAGTTATGGAGATCTGAGCTTGAAGATTTGGGACAGTAGCTGCTAAATTCATTCAAGGTGACTGACAGTTTAAAGGGGAAAAAAAAAACAGTGTGTATAGGGAGAATTCCTTAGAAGAAGGTGTGGGTAGATCTCCAGAACCATCTGCCAAAGTGGGGAGCACCTGCACCCTAGAGGACTTTGCCCTAAGGGGCTGGACCGAGCCACCGGGGTTTCCCAGGCAGAAAGAAAGAAGCCCCTTCCTTGACTGTCTACTGTGAGCTGGGCAGGGGCACAGGCTAAGTGCTGAAACGTGAGAGTAGAAAGAGGCTGGAGCCCAATGGCAAGACACAATAAGTCTTTCTACTCAGACATCAGACCTTGATCCTGTGTGCAGACAGGATATTTTAAAGCAGATAAAGTTAAATAATGACGTTTGTTTGTTTGTTTGTTTGTTGTCACAGGGTTGGGGGAGGGGATTCCAGACAGGGTTTCTCTGTGTAATTGTTCTGGCTGTCCTGGAAATAGTCCTGTAGTCCAGGCTGACCTCGAAATCACAGAGATCCACCTGCCTCTGCTTCCCGAGTGCTGGGAAGCAATATTTGTATTTTATCCTTGTATCCCGAATAGAAAATTGATGGATGTTGGGGTAGAGAAGTGGAAGTGGTGGTGAATCATGAGCAGCTCTGACTGGAGAGGGGAAGGCTGAAGAAAGTGAGGATGACAGCCTAGACAAGCACCACTGTGAAGGGCATGCATTGTGAATTCAAAGCCACACCCTCGATGTATTGGTTATGTGCATTTGCCTAAACTATTAACATCTTTATGTTTGCTTTCTTCATCTTTGAAATAATTACTTGCAAAGTTCTTGTGGGAATTAGAAATAATAAATATCAACTGCCTAGAATATTGCCTGGTGTTCAGCAGTAATTCGACAGATTATTGCCATTTTGCGGATCTGCCATTAACCGTGTAAGGATACAGAAGGGGAAACAAAGCCTGGGGAGAATTAGTTTTGTTCATGTCATGTTTAGGGTGAAGGGGTATAAAGCACGCTTTTGAGAAACTGGCCTTCGGGAAGGAGAAACCTTCTTTCTCTCTTCATTTACTTTTTACCTAAAAAATGAATAATGAATCATATTAAAGCTTCACAGCCCCGGAGCTGCAGAAAAAGGTGAATCCTGGGCAGAATTTGGGAGGTAGTGGCACACAGATCACACAGAGAGTGTGACTCCTTGAAAGCAGGAGAGAATAAATGGGGACAGAAAAGGAAAAGCCTGGGACTGAGACTCAAATGGTTGTTTCTCCAACAAGGATCTTTCAGTTATTCCTGGCCTCACATGCATCACTACCCCAGCCCTGCATCCAATGCATCACAACCTCAGCCCTGCTACCAAAGCATCACTATCCCCATCCCTGCTTTTTATTGGTTGCCATTGCATCTCCCTTTTGAAGTATTTGTAACAGTTGGTTCTTCTCTACTTCCAGACATACTTAGGTATTTATTCATGTCTAGACAATCACTGTAGACTCCTGACTGCTCCCTCCTCCACATCTCTCCTTTCCCTGCCATCGTAGTTTATTCCGACTTTATAATCAAATCGATCATCTTGTGTAGTCACACTTTCGTGCTAACAGTAGAAACAAACACCAAGGCACTAGCTAGAGCAGATGTCAAGACTCTGAACTCCACACCCCAGTCTCATTTCTTGACAGAGCTGCTCAGTGGCACAGCACTCTGCCCAAACTCCCCAATTCCAAAATTGGCCTGCTTCATCTCAGCATTTGTATGTGAGGCCTCCCTGTCTGATTAGATCTCTCTTCCTCTCCCTCTGATTTAAAGAAAATTAAGTTCGATTTTATGGTTGCCCAGCTGTTTCTTACCCGATGCCATCTTCCTGGAAGCAGCACCCCACACACCTCCATGTTTTGCCACGCGAGGCACAGCCACAGGTCATCTGCACTCCTTACTTCCACTCACTCAGAATGCACTGAGGAAGCTATCTTCAAAAGCTTATGACCTTATCTTTTCATAGGGCTGGACTTCAGATTCAGGTAAAATGCCATATTGGGTATAAATCCATACGTGGTCACCTCTTATTGTGACACAGTGTGGTGTCATTTAAGACTGGTAGGAAAGGGATTAAGGTCCAATCAAGTATAAATGAGAACAGAAGTTGAGCTATTTTTGTGTCTCCTCCTACTTAGCATGACATGGGTAGGGCATTTTCCAGTTCTGTTTGAATAGAAATCTAGCCTCAGATTCCCTTTTCCAAGGAGTAACCCATGTGATTATGCTTAGCTTACACATTACTAAATGACAGTGACCTTAAAGTGTCTGTTTGAAGATGTTCAGGGGGCTGGAGAGATGGCTTAGTGGTTTAGATCACTTGGGGCTCTTGCAAATGGCCTGGGGTTTGGCTCCCAAACTATCTACCTACAAACTCAACTCTTTGAAGCACTTGTTGTAAGCATTAATATTACCAAATTTACCGAGATCATGGGGTGTTTGTTACCTATGCTATCACTAGAGAAGCTGTATTTTGGAGGTTATTTTCCCCATAAATACCATCTGCAAGACTTATAAATTCCATAGCCACATTCTTTCCGCTTGCTATTTTACAATTTGACTTTTAATTATGTAAGTTTCCTTAACTAAATCACCACTCCCTCTTCTAGCCTCTGCAAGTACTACATATCCATATGGTGCATATATGTGCATGCAGATACATACTCATACATTAATTTTTTTAGTGATATCATCTTAAAAATATATTCCAAAGATTAGTTTTATTTATTAAAGTAGACATATTTCTTAATACTTTATTTATATGATTCTAGCCAGCAATACATAATCATAGTACTGGAAGTAATGTCCTTTTATTTCATCATTTAATAATTTTAATATATTGTATTTGATTAAAGTGCTATATAATATTTAATGAAACCTATGTTGGAAATAAGTAATGCACTGGAAAATGATAATGTTAAAAATGGTTTGGACAATTTTAATAAAAACACTATAACCGAAAACAAAAATAAAAACAAAACAAAACAAAAAACTGTGCAATCACAGAACTAGCAATAATTATTGTCATCTAACCATCTACCTTAAACAAATATCCAACTTGGGAAAATATGAAAATTACTGATAAGGTTTACTTCAGCTAACTGAGTTGTTGTTTATTTGACTTACACTTTATATCTGCAGATAACTTCTGATCCTAGACTTCGATTTGAGCTAGCGCTTCGAGAAGCTGGACTCCATAAGACACTGTACGCCAAAGAGATGCTACCAAAAATCAGTCCTCAGAAGCCTCCAAGGAAGGACACAGAGTCCACTATATTCAAAGTGTAGAGGGCATATGCAAACACCATATGAATATGGGTAATGATGATAACCACTTCTAAATGTTTAAAATCCACAAAATGTATAAATCATATCATTTATTAAACAACTTTGCCGTTTTTAATCTTCAATGTTTTGTGCTCTATTTGTTTTTCTTTAAGTGCCATGTGCTATTACAAAATTCACCAAAATTATGGGACTTTGGTATACATGTTGTCATTTGTTAGGCTGTTATTTTGGAGGGTTTTTTTTCCTATAAAGAGGAGCTGAAAATAATCATTTGGAGAAATGACACATTCCACAGCTACATCCTTTTCTGCTTATTGTTTCTCCATTTGACTTGTAATTATGGAAGCTTTGGTATCACTAATACTTGTATTGTTTTTCGGTTTACTGTAATGGAGGAGATTCAACCTTTCTCTATATTTAGAACCCAGTTTGGTACATCATGCTCATTGCAAGCCAGTCATCTGAGCAAACTCTATTTGCAAATTTGCCTTAGGAAGACATTAGAAGTGGTGTCTCCTTCATGGAAATACCGATTTTATCTGGGAAGACACCGCTGTATGGTGGTTTAGAAGGAAAAACAGACATTTCATGACACTTGAAATATTAACAGAAGTTCCAAATTAGCTAAGAAATACCTAGGTGACTTTCTTGAAGAGAAGTATTTCATATTAAACCTCATAAAATTTTGGCTATTTCTAAAGAGCAGTGATTCGGGCAACAAAATGTCTTGTTAGAACTTCCAGTCTCTAGTAGTAGCAGGAAGACTAATCTTTTTTTCCTTCACTTTATTACCATTTTATATACCATTACCACTTTATATACCACCCACCTCTAGCCATGGGGTTGTTTTCTCTAGGTAGTTATGAGAACACATTGAAAACCAAAATATGCAGGGCTGAGGATAAGGCTCAGTTAGTAGAGAACTGACCTATAATGCCCAAAGCCCTGACTTTGATCTCCACCATCCTATAAACTGGGTGTGGTAGCACACACCTGTAATCCCAGCACTGGGGAGATGGGAAGAAGGAGCATCATTCTTTGCTATGTGGTGAGTTTATAGCCATCCTGTACTACAGGAACCCTGTTGAAAAAAAACAAAAGAGAGGGAAGTGCAGGAGAGGGGAGATGAGGGAGAGGGAAAAGCAGGAAGAGAAAAAAGAGCAGCATAAAGAACAGTCTGATTGGAAATCTTCATGGCCACCCATGAGTGTAAATGAAATCAACCCAGCCTGTCAGTATACATTGCCTTATTTGTAAGAGGTTCCATAGGGGAAAAGGTCTTATCCCTATCCCACAATTCATCCCAATGCTCTTTGCATCTTTATAAAATCTCATCAAAAAGTGTTGAGATCCTTAGGAAGAGGTGGAGAGTAGTGAGCATGGATTTGTCTTGGGGGTTTTTCTGGGGGTCAGCATGTTAATTTAGGGGGCTCTGACTGTAAACCTGAGGGAACCTGCTGCAACAGAAAACATCCTGTGCAAACAGCAAGATGCAGATGCTGCTAACTAAGCCTATGGATCCTTGCAGGCATGGACATCCATGCTGGAGTCCTGGGAGCACATTCAAACACTACTGAAATATTCTTTTTAACTCTCTTGGTATCTAAAGACTACTAGCTGGTGCCCCCTTGTTAGCATGTAGCTCTGCCATTCTGATATAAAGGAAGATGTCCTGGGTTGTGATAAGAACTGAGTTGTGATTTGGGCAGCAGTCTAGCCATTGGCTGTGCCCAGACCCAGACTGTAACAGTTTTCTTTCCTTTTTTAAAATTGTATTGACAGTAGCTATTAATCACTGAGTGCAAACTGAATGCTTAGCTTAATTGAGTGCTTTCCATATATCTGATTGGTCTTGCAACCTTCTGATACGGTTCTTGTCATTTTAAAGGTCCAAAAATAAGTTCGGAGAGATGAAATAATATACATCTTATTGGTTGTCTTCAAACAGAGACATTAAGTTAACATAGTGAACCCTGAGCATTTTAAAGTAAAGTGAAAGAAAATAATCTGAAATCCAGATGATCAATAAACACAGGAAGCGATAAAAATGCTTATTCAGACCACGCAGTGAACAGTCAGTACCCCCTGATGGTCAGCACTGCCCATGGGTGTAGTAGCCACAGGAAAATGGGAAGATTTCCTTTGGTGGCACAGGCTGTAATTCCAGCATTTGGAAAGAGGAGGCAGGAGGTCAGGAATTCCAGGTCGCCCTTAGCTCTGTGCACGTGGAGGCTAACCTGGGCTACATGACACAATGTCTCCAAAGCTAAAAGGGCACAAAATAGCTGTGTGGTGAACACACCTGTAATAGGAAGTAGGAGGAATAGCAGATCAAGGCCAGTCTCGGCGTACAGAACGAATCAGACACTGTCTCAGCCAAGAAAGAAAAGGGAAGGAGGGTGCTAGCATTAAAATAATAAGCATTTTATCTTTCTGCATGTTTATTAATCATCTAGATTTCAGATTATTTTCTTTTACATTACTTAAAAAGAGTCAGGACTCACTACATTAATGTCTGTTTGAAAGCAACTGATAAATTGTATTATTTCATCTTTCTGAACTTATTTCTAGATCTTTAAAGGGAGAAAGCACACCCTTGCCTGCTGAGGTGGTGGTTTTTAAACCTTCTGATTCAGCAACTCTCCTGTTAGCTGTGTGCTATTGAGCAGCCCCTGATGGCATCAGTGTGTAGGCAGCAGAAACTGGGGTCCAGGAAGGAAATCAAACTAAATTTCATCAGTAGCAAACTGGACAGACATAAAAATGGTGATATATTTGTTTATGGAATTACATATCACAAAGGAAATGGGGGGATTTATTGATATGGACATTATACTTACCCAAAGGAGTGAAGTGTCATATTTCATTTATCTCAAAGAACAAAAATCTGCCAAGATAATTTGTATTACTTATGGCTACATGGGGAGGGGGGAAACAAACAATAGAGAGAAGCAAGAAAATGAAAATCAAGTTGAGGATTACCTTGAGTAGCAAGGCAGGATTGATGATCCACATGTTCCTGAAAGTGTTATATTGCTTAACCAGGAATGTGTTACAAAATATTTCTGATCATTTTCGAGTCTATGTATGTATTTTACATACTGTTATATGACAAATAAATCCCAGCAAGTTTTTTAAAAAATGAATATAAGAAAGCAAGTAATTAAAAGCACAATTTGCTTATGTCACTGTGCATCAACAATAGTCTTTTCAGTTAAGTTCTGGTATAATGACCCCAGTTTGCATACATTTGTGAGGTAGGAAGACCTGTCCCTTCTTGGAAGTCTTCCTTCTCTTGGCATATCATAGAACTCCCTAGTCCAGTGCCCTGTTCTACTTTGGTTCTTGCTGGTCTAGTTTTCCTGGATGGCTTGAAAAAGAAAAAACGGAATACATAATGCATAGCTAAGAACACCAAGCATTAGATTTATGTGTGCTTGCACTGTGGTGTATGAGTGTGTGTGTGTGTGTGTGAGAGAGAGAGAGAGAGAGAGAGAGAGAGAGAGAGAGAGAGATAGAGATGGGGTATAACAATAACAAAAGTGTATTTCTTGGTGATGTTGCAAAACTAATTGAAACTGTTCTGGAAAGATGTTTTAGCAGTGAAGAGTGTGTACTGCTCTATCAGAGGACCCTAGTTTGGTTCCCAACATCCATGTTGGGCAGCTCAAAACTCCAGCTCCGGGAGACCTGGTAGTCTGTACTCATTTGTGCATGGATGCACACATGCTCTCACACTCATACACACATAATTTAGAACAAATAAATCTTAAATAGGGAGAAAGCAAAAGAACCACCTTCAATCTCACTGCAACTAAATGACACTATCCGATTAATCTCCCAGTCTTTGAGGGCAGTGGGCTGTCCCCTTCTGGAGGAAGACTGTGTTATCAGTCTTGTTGGAAGCCCCTCCTCTCAGCCATGAACCCACAGTTTAGGCTCCCTTCTTACTTCCTCTTGTGGAGAAAGTTGACGTCATTTGAGTTTGGGGCTTCCTTTCTTCTCAATGCTACAAGAACTTTATTGTTGCTATTCACTTTCTTTTATCTTTAAGCCTTCCTTGCATATACAAATATGGTGGAAAAATTCCATCATTTGAATAAATGTCTGTCATCCCCATGTTGTCTTCTAACTACCCAGCTATTTCTTGCCTCTCCTCTAGGAACATCTTTAAAGAATTGCCTGGAGACACTCAATGTCTCTCCTGTCTTCTACTGCTGTCTCTCACTCGGATTCAGCCTTGTCATGTTCTGGTATTGTGCTTAGCAAGGTCACCAGTGAACTGCAGGCGGGCACATGATGGTCTTTAATCTCTGTCTCACTGACTTGGTAGCAGCTTTTGGTCCAGGCTACAGCAATCCTACCTTAGAACAAGTTCTGGTTTCTGTTACTCCTCCTGTTTTACTTCCTATTACTTTGGCTGTGTCTCAATTTCCTTTGCCAACTCCCCCCATCTCTATCCAGCTCTGCATGTGGGAATATTCCAGGACTGCAACCCCTTAGGCCTATTGCTCTTCATTGTTGTTACCCAAGGGTCATACTTAAACCTTATAGGTTTATTTTTGTTGGATTTGGAGTGTCTTTTAATGCAGTCTTTACCTTCTTGTCTTCTTCATCCCTTGCAATTTATTTATTGAAGAGCATACATATACATATAGTGCTTCCTATACCAGACTTCACCCCTAACCCTACTAGTTCCCCTCCCCTTTCTACCCTTTGTATTTGCTGTGGGTTTTTGGTTGCATCTATCATTATCAGACAAGATTCTGATTCTTCTTTATTTCCCTCCAGCACCCCTTCCTCTGGCTGCATAGTCTCTTCCACCCATTGGTGGGTTGAGCATTGGATGTTTTGGGAAAGTTTTACTACTGCTAATTCTCTGTTCTTAGAGTCATTATCTAAGAATCACATGGTTAATAAACTGTGGTGGTAAGTTTCTGTCAACCTATCACAAATCTGGGAAGAAGGAACCTCCGTCTGAGAAATGGTCTCCATCAGATTGGCCTATCAGCATGTCTGTGGGACACTTTATTGATTGCTAGTTGATATAGAAGGGCCCTGCCCACTATGGATAAGGTGTGGTACCTGAGAAAACCAGAGGGAGAAAGCCAGCAAGCAGCTTTCCTCTGTGGTTTCTGCTTCAGGCTCCTGCCTTGAGCTTCCAGATGATGGACTATGACCTGTAAGATGAAATACGCCCTTCTCATTCACAAGTTGCTTTTGGTCACAGTAGCATAAAGCACAGTGGGACACATTCTCCAGAGAGACCAGGCCTTCTTCCTTTATTACTAAGACCCTTAGGTAAAGAAAGGTTTTTGTCTTTTTCTTTTCCTGTTATTTAGTGGTGTAAGAGAAGCCAACCTGTTTGTTTGCTTCTTAACAATTTTTTTTTAAATAATGAATTGGTTTTCAGACAGCCTCCAAAGATGGTTGACTTTATTATATCCTTGTGATCATGGATTTTAATATTTTTAGTCTTATAATCTTTTGAAGAGATTCTTTCTCATGCTCCAGTTATCCCCTTCTTGAGCTCAGTAGGTCTGACTAAGCAATCTGGTAGATTCAATTCCCTGTGTTATTCCAGTTTCTGGTGCTCTGTACAAAAACTTTTGCTCAAAACTAGTGGATTTTTATCTTCCATCACTCATTGGTTTGCAGTGTTACAGACTCCAGAATCTGTAGTAATCCCTTATCACTCTAATACCAAATTACCATAGAGTTGGGAGGCTCATGCAGTCCATTGTAGTCATAGTTTTGGATATCTGAGATCAGAACAGGATCTGGAATCTAAAATCAAGCTGTGAGCAGAACAATGCAGCTCTCTGGGGCCCGAGCACAGAATCTGTCCTTAGAACTTCTAGAGCCTGCCCATCATCCTTGACTTCGGCTCCCTTCAATTTGTCTTCAAACCAGAAGTGACAGATGTAGTTTTTCCCACATTTCAAGTTTTACACTCCTCTTTTACCTCTCTCTCTCTCTTCCACTCGTAAGGATTCTTGCAATGACTATGAACTAGTGAGGAAAATCTCCCTACTTTAATATGATTGGTAATTTTGATATCATTTGCTGTGTAACCCAGTCTAGGCTTAGGAGACAGGCTTTCTGGAGTCATTTTTTGACCTAACACAAGATGTTTGATACTCTGCAGTCATTTGCTAGATGAGGCCATAGTCATCTTAAGACTCAGGTTGGTTAGTTGATCACTCACTGACACAGCTGGCTAGGAGCTCATCTGAGCCTGACTCTGGACCAGATAGATGCACATGTTTTCCTTATGAGCTGGGTTCTGGGAAGAGACAGAGAAGCAGGCATCTTAAAGCTCTGAGGCCTGTGAAATGCTGCTGTAACTGGCCTGATGTATGTCTCTGCACTCCGCAAAGCAGTCATAGTTCTTCCCTAGATGCAGGGTGGGGGCGGAGGGGGGGGAAGCTGAGAGATGAGCTCCCCTTATCCATGATGTGTGGCATTGGCTGACCTCCACTGTAGAAGAAATAATGAAATAGTAGAGATTTCACAGCCATCTTTCAAAATCCATCACATTTGTCATCTGGCATAACAGGATGAGCTAGGCTCATCCACATGTACTCTTCAGACCTGGAGTCGGAATTTTCTCTATCAAGCTCAGCATCCCAGTGTCCCAGGGATGGGAAATAGCATGTCAAGACCCCAGTTTAGATGCCCGGATTCAATGTTTCTACTGGATTTACCTTTTGTTCTAGGTCCTTTCCATGAGCATTGTGTTCATACATGTACAGCCACATATATACACACACAGACATACACACACACACACACACACACACACACGCACACAAATAAACCCAATATGTAAAGATCCAACATCTTACTCCATTTTATTATTTCTCATTCAAATTCTATGTGGGTTTTGCTTCATGTCTTCCACTTTCATTTGTATTTTCTTTTTTCCTTACTGAGGATTCTGTTGTTCCTTGACAAGAAGTCAAAATATGACATTATTACTCCTTGTATTATCCCACATTTTATGCACATAACAGTCAAGATAAAACACCAATATGACAATGACAACAATAAATTCTTTAGCTATGTACATCATACTCTTTCCCCTTTTGTTACAAATCCATTGTATCTTTGTTGTCAGGGATCGTGTAAATTATATTTTCACTAGCCCCTAATTTCTTTTCTAAAATTGTTTCTTTGCCAATTCATGTGTGAATATAATGAGACATGGGCCTATACCTCCATTTCCCCCTCCATCTCCACCTCCTACTCTCCAAGCCCCACATTCTTCCATCTTCATGTCCTCTCTTTTTCCTAAATAACCTGCTAAGGGGCTGAAGAACTGGCTGGGTTGGATACCCAGCTCCCATATGGCAGCTCACAACTATCCAGTTTCAGGGGTTGGTTTTGATTCTCTTTTCTGGCTTTTGATGACACCAGATACACAAGTTTTGCACAAATATACATGCAAGCAAAACATACATATATATAAAATACAATTTTCAAACATTCTTAAAAAATAAACAGTCCAAATAGTGAAAATGATATGTGCATGGGGGGCACTCTCTGGAACAACCCATCAGTGGTCATATACCCCCAAAAGTGATTTTCCCTAGACTTCCCACAGCTCCTCAGTTAGGGACAGAGAATCACAGACCCTCTTCCATCCATACTACTGTTTTAGCTGACTAGATCTTGTGCAGGTCTCCATAGCAACTGTGAGTTCATTAGTGCAATGACCAATTCATGATGGCAGCATTCCATAGCAATCCTCTCTTATCCCCAGCTCTCACAATCTTTCCACCTCTTCTTCAGTGTTCCATGAACTTTGGTACAGAGGTTGATTTGGCTGTCTGCTCATAATTACTTATTCTTAGTACTATGACCAGTTCTGCATCTCAGCACTGACTGATGCCCTCTGCAAAAAGGAGCTTCTCTGATGAAGGCTGAGAGCAGCTCAGGTCTATAGGTACAGACATAGCCAGTCAGGAGAGAATTTGACAACAGGGCCAGTTAACCAAACAGCAATGGTAAATTTACCTAGGGCTGAGGCTGTACTTTCATCTCACTTTGTAAGCCAGCGTGTTTTGCTGATGTCTGTGGTCTCTGTATCAGCTTTCCACTTGTCGTTTTGGTGGCCTATATCCTGTCTTAGGGAAGATTCCTTAGGAGTTGCTTGTGGAAACCATATTTTGAGTGTGTTAATAACACTGTTGCAGGCCTTTATAGTTTCAAATCAGTTTTTCTAAGGAATAAAATGCCATATTTACATTTTCTCCCCTTAGCATAAATGTCAGGAGGCCAGTTGTAAATGGTTTTCTTTCCCTGACAATTTCCTTCCTTTTTTTTTTTTTTTTTTTTTTTTTTTTTTTTTGGCCTGGCTGCACAAGCATTTCCCTGCCTTCCTTATGATGTAATAGTCACTGAGATTCTGCTGATGCGAGTCACTCTGGCTGGCCACAGTCAGCAAAACCAGTTCCCTCTTATGACACAGATTCAAATGTATTCCAGAGATTGTTTATAAATTCTACTTCTTTAGTATTTGTTATATTATTACATTTTTGTTTTTTTTTTCTCCCCAAGGCCTCTTACTAGGCTATTAGGATGAGTTTTCTCTTGGTCTTCTCAGGCCTTTGATCTCATTTCTTGATGCTCTCTCCGGGTTAAGAAACTTTTTGCTTGGAAATAGTTTCAACTCTACAAAGAAGCTAAAATCTAAGAAGTAATACCTTTAACCAAGAGTCATGTGCTATTTCACATTCAAGGTGCTTTATCATTTTTGTGTTCTTACTACAGACATACGTGTGGACACACATATATACGCATGCATACATATGCTCACACTCATGTACATTCATTTGCACATGTATTCATATATACACACATTCTCTCTCTCTCTCTCTCTCTCTCTCTCTCTCTCTCTCTCACACACACACACACACACACACACACACACACACACACACACCCCTGATCATTTGATAGTACTCTGTTCTGTCAGGCTACATCTGCTTACTAACGGTCAGAATGCTAGCTTCTTTAAGTACAGAGAGCCACACACAGTGAGATGTATCACTGCTGTAATGCTGCCCCCATGTTTCAGCTTTGTCCTCTGAGCCACTTACAGCCCCTGTAGCATCTCAATCAGGATTCAGTCAGATGGCTGTTGAGTTTCACTGTTGGCTCTTTAAGCTCCTTTAATCTGGTCCAGCTCCTGCAGTTTTGCCTTTTACGACATTGGCTTTTTATTTGCCATAAATATCTGTACCTATAATGTAAAGGTTACTGTGTTAGCCAGTTGTAAATGTGCCCTTGAGGGCATTGGGTTTAATCACATTATTACTCAAATCCCACTGTCATCTGTCTCTGGAACTGAGTCATTTCATCCCAAAACTCTGTACCCAATCTACCCTCCTTCCTCTATTTAGCCACTGGCAGCCAATACTCTAGACTTTAGCCCTTGGATTTGTGTACTGTAAATAAATGCATCATTATAAATGAATCATGAACAATTTATTTGTGTGAGGATGGTATTTGGTGGGCTTATTTTATTTACCATAATTCTTTCATAATTCATCTGTATCATGCATGAATCAGAATTTTATTCTTTTTAAAGGCTGAATAATATAGTAGTGTGTGTTACATTTTGCATAGAGCTATTATAAATACCGATACATAGCTAGCTATCTTTTTGAATCCCTGCTTTCAATTCTTTTGAGACTATACCCTTGAGTGGTGTTGGTAGATGATGAAATACTTCTACATTTAGTGTCTGAGAAACTTACAAGTTTCTTTTGCACAGTGCCCTCGACATTTTACAGTCCCAGCAACCATGCTCAGATGTTCCAGTTTCTTCACATCCTTCATACCACATGCTACTCTACCCTACTCCCTGCTCCTTTTTAAACACTAGTCATCCTGGTGGATGGTCGCTGATGCATTGATGCTTCATTGTGATTTCAACTTGCATTTCCATGATTAATAACACTGAGAATCTTTTCAGGTACTTCTTTATCATTTGTAAATCATTGAAGAAACATATTCAGGTCATTTGTACATTTTTAAATTGGGTCATTTGCTTGTTATTATTGTCCTTAAGTAATAGAAGATATTTCTATTTTATGGACATAAATCCTTTACCAGATAAATGGTCTGGAAATATTCTTTCCATTTCCTTGCATTTTAGATTTTTATCCTGCTGTCATTTAACAATTTTAATGATGGTCAAGTTCATTTTGTTTTTCCTTCCTTCCTCCTTCCCTCCCCTCTCCTCCTTCTCTCTCCCACCCCTCCTTTTTTGTTGCCTGTGATTTTTGTGCCACATGTAAGAACCATTACCATATTTTCTTCTAAGATTTTATAGTTTCAGCACATTTATATCTTTAGTCCGTTTAGAGTTGGATTTTTATATGCAGTAAGATGAGAGTGCATCGTTTTATAGGTGACTGCCCAGTTTCCCCAGAATTATTTGTTGAGAACGTTGTCCTCATTCCATTGATTTGTCTTAGCTCCCTTGCCAAAACTCATCTGTGCGTGTATGTGAGGATGATTTTTTTTCCAGGCTAATTACATATTCTTTTTCATTTGTTTCATGTATCTATCTGTATGCCAGCATTATATTGTTGGGTAACTCTCACTTCGTGCTGTTTTGGGATCAGGAAATGTGAGACTTCCAATGAACATTGTGCAGTGTTCAAATTAGGGGAAGGATTGCTCTGTCCTCAGACATGATCAACTTGGTCATGAGAATATGAAAGGCACTTTTTTCTTTCTTGTGTCCACAGGCATGATCTCAAGTCATCCCACTGTGATAAATGCATGTTTCTAATGCATGATACCATAGTCCTCGCTAATTTTATCAAATATCTTTTTTTCTCAGAGAATTTATGATTTTATATGTAGGAAAGTTTACTTGTCTTATTTCCCTTTTATTTTACACATTTCCTCTGACATGCCAATATTGCTTAGCACCACATATGCCTAAAGTTCTTAATATTTATAAACAATTTCAAAAACAATTTGCATTCACTTCTTTGACATTTCATAAACACTGTGTTAATCAGAAATGCTAACCTTCACAGTATATTTAAAGCAAAGCATTGCCCAAACTGCCTTATTATTGAACTATTCCACACTTAGTTTGGAAAGACAATTTTAAAATCACTCTCCTCTTGTGGCTCATTAAAATGAAAACTATTTGCTTGGAAGTGAAAATGAAGGGCTGTCAGGAGGACACCCAGGGACACCCAGGGACACCCAGCAGAACTTGAACCTCATCTCCAACTATTTCAGAAGCTGCTGGCCCTTGTCATTCTACTCTGGTTCTTGCTATTTGCTGTTGTTATTTTCACGTCTCTCTGTACCTCAGACTTTTCCAGCTCTATTGAACCCTTTACCAATTCTTGTTTTGGTTGTGCCTAATCTGATTTTTAACTTACTTGCCAATTAGTTTTTAAGATTACAAGTTATGCATTTATTTATTTATTTTATAATTTTGACATTTCATTTAGAAGTGAAGTTTGGTCCTTGGATTAGTGTAATACATAAGATCCTCTATCACACACACACACACACACACACACACACACACACACACACACTTGTACCAATGATAATTCTGTGAGTGGTCTGCAGTCCAGTTTCTTCATCTACACATGGAAAGACTATCTTGTGTGCACAAGGAATCAAGTGGTTGTTAGGATTGACATGCTCATCTGTTCAGTGTGTGGAAGACTCTTCCGAGTCTGTCTGCTCCCCGACAGGCTTGTGCATTTATCGTACCAGGAAAGCCATGGACATTTTCTGTCAATGTTTCATAGCCGGAGCCCCCCCCAGAGTGTAAATTCAAAGCCCAAGCCTGACTTCAGCCACTGAACTGGGTTCAGAACACCCTCAGGCCTCAGTTCTGCCTTTAAATCTCCCCACTTCCCTTGCATACTTTGAATCACTTCCAAAAACATTTTACGTGGCATTTAGACATGTTCTTAGTCTCCACCTTTCAGGTAAGCTTTGTCTTTTTTGTGATGCCATTTCATAACCATCTTCATCCCAAGTGACTTCCCTTCCTCTCAGTACCGTCCCACCCCGCCCCCTTCTTTTCTTCATGCCAGTCTCTTTCCTCCTTTGGCACTGCATTTCGTCCCACTGAGTCTCATATGAAATGGCAACCAGGAAAAAAAGAGGAGGAGGAGAGGAGGAGGAGGAAGAGGAGGAGGAGGAAGAAGAAGAGGAAGAAGAAGTAGAAGAAGAAGAAGAAGTAGAAGAAGAAGAAGGAGGAGGAGGAGGAGGAGGAGGAGGAGGAGGAGGAGGAGAAGAAGAAGAAGAAGAAGAAGAAAGTATCATTAGGTGGCTTTCTTCCGTCACTGAGACCAAAAGCATTTATACCAAGGACAATACATGTTGGGCTGGTCCAGGGAAATCTCGTTCTAAACTGAAGACTTTGACCCTTTAGAAAGGGTCTCCAATGCCTTTCTTCTTGTGTCTTCTCCAGTGAGTCATTTAGATTTAATCATCCCCTTTGATGGCTGCTGATGTGGTAGTCATATCGCCTCACAGAATCCCTGACTCTGATGAATTGTTCCTTGAAAAATGACTTTGGGCAGATACATTATATTAAGCCAAGGTGCTGGGGCTGGCTGATGCAAAGCTTAAGGCTCCTTGCAGATACCTTCTTTTATCGGAAGTAGACACTGGCCCACTCTCCCTGCTGAGGTCCAGCCTATTTTTTCTGGTTCCCTACCCCAAGCAACCTCCTCAGAGCCATTTGCTTGCCAAGTATAAATGCCAATGCCTAGGTGTGAAAATCTGGCCACTAACATGAAATTTCTCCCTAAAAGTGGGTTAAGTTAGTGGTTAGTATTATAAAATAAAAACCAAAACCAAACAGATTGAAGCTTTTACTCATAGCAATATATAGTTCCATTATGTACATATTCATGTGTGTATGTAAAACATTTACCATTCAACCCTTTCTGCATGGACATTCACGTTTGTTTTAAACCACCATCACCACCTCCAGAACTCGTTTATGATTTCAAAATGGCAAAAATGTATTTGTTCAATAAGAATTCCCCCTTCCACTTTCCCTCAGGCCTTGACAACACCATTCTACCTCCTTTTGCTCTGAATTTGATTACTCTAGGAATTTCATGTATCAATGGGATCATAAAATTTTCATCCCTTGGTGGCTGCCTTATTTCATTCAGTATAATGTCCTAGAGATCCAGCCACATCACAGCATGCATCAGAATTTCACTGGGATTTCACTTTCTAATGAGCACACACATCTTTTAGAGATCTCGCTCTGTGTTAGTCAGTCTGCCCTCAGACTGTGCTGGCATCAGTGCTGGCATCCCTCACTCATCAGCCCTTTGGAGCCTCTCTTCCCTCCCCCACAACCACTATCATCTCTGTCACCGATGAGTTCTCCTGAGCCTTTCACCAAAGGAGACTTGAGGAATGAATAATCTTCACATGAAAAAGAAATTTTTCTTCTGATATACAGAAACTGGCTTTTTAAAAAAGACTTTATTTATTTATTATGAATACAGGGGTCTGCCTGTATGTCTGTTTGTATTCCAGAAGGGGGCACCAGATCTCATTACAGATGGTTTTGTGAGCCATCATGCGGTTGCTAGGAATTGAACTCAGGACTTCTGGAAGAGCAGCCAGTGCTCTTAACTGCTGAATCATCTTTCCAGCACCAGAAACTGACTGACAAATAAAAAATTTAACTTATAAAGTGAAAATTTGAAAACATTTGCCACCCCCTCCCGTGTGTGTGTGTGTGTGTGTGTGTGTGTGTGTGTGTGTGTGAGAGAGAGAGAGAGAGAGAGAGAGAGAGAGAGAGAGAGAGAGAGAGAGAGAGACTAATGCACTAACAGCAACATTAATGAATTTGGAGGTCTTATCTGTTATTGTCTCCCTTTGGGTGTTATGTAGTGGTATTAGGTGGCCCAGTCTTAGTCCCCTGAACTCAGGCATATTTTCTTTCTGTGGGTCCTTATCTCATTCTCCTTCCTCCTCCCTACCCTTGTCAGGCATCTGACTGTTCCTACTGTACATGTCAGTGACCACCCTTTGCCTATGCAGTAAATCCAATCTCCTTGTCTTGGTTTATCAAGCATATACCACAAACACCCTGTCCAGATCCAGCCTGGAAGGAGTCTTCATTACATTAGGCACAGACTTTTTCCTGTTTCATGCTTGTCATCTGCTCACAGCATCTTGCACAGAGCTCTCACCGAAATTCAGCCACAGGTAAACCCTCTCAAATCTCATTGTACATGGTAACCCCTTCTGTTGAGCACTCTAAACATGTTTGTTTCTATTTCTCCTTTGGAGTCTATGGTATTTTCCTCTGAATTACAGTGGCTCACATGTCAGTCTTGGTGCTTCAAGTATACAAGGCTGTGGATTGCTTAAGGAAGAGATTGTCTTGTGGTCTCTTGACACATAACCTTGTGACTTACATGAAGTGTGTTCTTTATAAATGTGTTTGTTTGTTCTGCCCTTTGCTTGCTTGGAGTCCATGCCCTTGAAACCTTAGAACAATCATAGAAACCGTTGTCTTTGCCACGAGCCCTCTGGGATCTCAAGGAAAGAAAGAAGACAGATAAGGTAGCCCTGGCAGCAGACCCGCCAGTGAGGTGCAAGGGAACAGGTCTGGTCTGGGTAGGTGGGCGGGGCTCACTGCTGACCATTATCTGAAGTGAGCACTGCCTAAAAGTCTTGTTGATTTTATTTTATCGCTGTTTTGTGGGTTGTAATGGTGGTGGGGAGTGAGGTAGGGATGAACAGTAACTCTAAAGGGGCTTTTCTCTTAGATGAAAAATAAACTGATTTTTGAAATACAAAGCGTAACCTATATATATTTAAAGATCTGTTCTTTCTGGTCTAATGGGAGATGGGGAAAAATTGGAGGACTTAGCTAATTTTTACAACTCTGAAATAGCCACAGTGCTTCAAAATGTTGACAATTCGGCTCCTATAGAAGACAATAGGCTTTTCTAAAAAAAAAAAAAAAAAAAAAAAAAAAAGAAAAAGAAAAATTAAACTCAAAGGGGGAAAAAAAAAACAGGCACAACCCTAAATTACTACCTTTTGGCAGTGTAATTCTATGCCAATTCTCCACAAAATATATGATACTGGTTTCAAGGTTGTTCATCTAATGAATTTTAAAACTACTTTATGCCCATAAGGTATTATTAATATCACATTTAATGTTTCAGAAGGAAAAGCAGTTAAATGGTGGGGTTTGTTCTCAAGGGAAAATTGCTATGCTCAGTTTGTAGAAAAATAAATGTTAAATCAATTCTATATTGAATGACACCTATTGGGAGGGGCACATCAGAAATGGGGAAAGCACTAGGGGGTGAATAATGAAGCAGACTGCAAATTATAAATTTTTCCAGATATTCATTTTAGGAGACATTCTGATGAGGTCCCTGTTGTTATTTTAGTATTCTTAAAAGATGGAGACAGTCCTAAAGGACTGAAGTGTGTGTGTGTGTGTGTGTGTGTGTGTGTGTATACATACATATATATATATGTATTTATATACATATGTATGTATGTATAATTTTTAAAGGAACCTGATCAGCAAGCTTATCTTGTTTAGCTCTAAATCTGATGTACGGATTGCAGACCAGATCTTCGTACTGCTTATGATATGTCCAGAGGCATTCTGGATCCTGCAGAGGCATAGTGTGGCTTTATGGAACTCAGCATGTGTTGAACAATTTTAATCTCCTTCCATGACAAAAGACAGGACCTATGGCTTGGAGGCAAGCAATGGAGTCCATTTATCTCTCACTCAAATTTTTATTTCTACCCCACATGTGATGCCTCTTAGCAAATTAAGTTGAGCATCATGTTTCTAAAGCTGCAGTCCTTATGGAGATCATGAAACTTACTGTATGCAGGCATACATCTTATAGAAAGGGATATCTTTTAAGGTAGTCCAGTTATTTAAAACCATTAACTTAAAGTTGCGTATAATTCTTATGCATAGACAATAGCATACATATGTGCTTAATCCATGCAGACTTCCTGTGTACCAGTCAGTGGCTAGAACAGAGAATCCTGGCATCGAGGAGTTGTTCTTCTGTCAACTACTCCAGTGGAGAATGGTCCAAAGGTGTTTAAAAGTTCCTTTGGAGGGGCACCTGCAGGACATATTCTTCTAAATCAGTGGAAGTCTTCCCAGGCTTCCCATAGACCTGCCTAGTCCTACTCTCAAATGAGTCCTATTGCGTTGGTCTGAAGTGAGGCCTCAGGCAGTGTTTTTGAAGGGTTTTCCTGGCAACCCTAATATGCCCCAGTATTGAGAACCACAAGACAGTGTCCTGAAGCAAACCAATTTATGCCCATGCCCTGTTCAGTACAGTGGCAATGAACACAGTCCTCATCTGACAAACATTCATTTGTGCACCCAGCATTGCCAGGCACCATTTTAGGTGCTTGGAGACAGACAGTACAGCAATAAATAAAGTAGATATAGACTTTGTTCTCAAGAGTCTTACTGTCTAGGCATGAAATGTTCATTAAGCAGTGACCCAAATCACAACAAAATCTTAAGCTATGATGAGTACTTGGAAGTAGTAGAGGGTGCTGTGGGAAGCAATGCTGGGTGTGTTTGACTGGAGGCTCAGGAGAAAGAAAATACTGGATTCTGATTTAAACCAGGAGCAGGAGTTGAAGTAGGGCCCATCTGCTGTAAGCACTCCACTGAACTTTCAGAGGAGAGGTGTGGCACAGGTCTACAAGGCAGAGAGTATCCGGACTTGAGGTAATGTGGGGAGAGCTGGAGAGCGGAGCCCATTGAGGAATGATACAGGAAAGTCCATTCATCTGACTCTGTTTGAACAACAGAATAAGGAAGGCAGACTTCTCAGGGTTGTTTTGCAGGTATCTGGCCAGACACTATTTGCTGACATAGGAACTACTGGCGGGGAGAACATTAGCACACTCTTGGTCAGGAAGTGACAGAAAGATTAGGTGGTAACTATTACACACATCTCTTTCTTAGAATATACCCTTCTCACATCAAGGCAGAAAGCAAACAAGATTTTCAAGAACAGTCAGATAAAATTTCAAACCAAGAGCTTATTGAACTGCCTTGAAGTGGTTTCCACTTAACGAAATAGGAAGTAAAGGAAAAATGTGGCTAGCCAATAGATGCTCTCCTGCCTCACCCTTACCTTTTGTAGTTCACATATTTGTGTTTGATGGTCAATTATTGGGAGACCTGGAAAGTTGCATTCCAAGCATTCCTGCTTCTAAAAGAAGTTCACAACCAAAGCACCTTGGAGGAGGTCCTTTACTGTTGTTGCTGAAAAGAGAAATCTATTCTTGTCAGAAGCCAGTTCAGACTCAGCCTGCTGATTCCATCAGAGAATCCTGCCTTGCATGGTCCAGGATCCAAACACTCTGAAGCATGGTGGGAGTTAAATTTTATTTGTTCCACAACCATATAAGCATATATACACAACATTACATACTATACACATTTGCAAGGTATCCTCCACTCTTAGTCCATCTGGTCTCTCCAGTTCCTAAACGTTCAGAAGAACCTTGAGGCAGGATTAATTCGTGGAGTCTCTGAGGCATGCTGCCTCTTGGGGTCAACCAGGGGAGGAGTATGTGTAGGCTCCGAACAAAACCCACCTCAAAGTTACACAGAGCGATTCGTTCGCCATCTTAATTTCAAGTTTAAATTTGGTCAACTGCTTCTTCAGTTATCCAGTTCTTATTGAAACAACAATAAATACAGCTTTCTCATGACATATTTCCTTATAGGAAAAAGAAAAAGATCGCTAGAAGGCAATTTAGTCACTTCTGATTGCTAAAGAGAAAAGGTCTTTGCATTACCAATAGTTCCATTTGAGAAAAAAAAAAGTGTGATCTCATGCCATTACATTCTGTGAAAATCACAAATGGATACATTTGAAAATGTCTAATTTTATTCTGTGTGCACTGATATTGTGCAGGGATAGAGAAAAAAAAACATGGCCATATTTCCCTGAGGATAATTTTTCCATACAGACCAATATTACAATGACACATTTTTGTAAATATTTTGAGTGTGCATGATCGATTTTTGTCACTTGTCCAACACCTAGAAGTGCTGACAACATCCTAGCACACCCTTCTGGATCTGCTTTAGCAAGCAACTGGTAACTATCCAAAAATGGCTGCTCTATTTTGATGTATGCTTAATTAATGCTACATATGACACTCCAAATGTCACAATTCATGAGTTTAAAATATTAATTCTTAGATGGCTTCGGTTAACTGGTTCTAAAGTGGAATTTGAACTTAACTTCACATGGGCATTAAAATTCTCCTACAATAAGTTCAACTTTAAAATAAAGAATTTCATAAAAACCTTTTATGATTTTAGCCCAAGGATAAAAATTACATAAGAATGTTACAGATAATACATGGCTTCTTAGTATCATAACTCTATCTTCAAACCCACAGGAGATGGTGGGATTTTGAGTTATCACATCGGGCCACAAAGTCCAAGCTGCTTTTTGATGAAAGTGGAGATTAGGAGCTATGGCCATTGCTGGTACTCCACCAGGACATCATGTGACAAATTGATTTGGTCACTCTCAAGTCTGTCAAGAAGTGTCACACAGACCACGGCAGCTATGAACGCAAGTCATATGGTTAGTGATGCAAATGGGCTTATCTGTTCTACAGGATATTAGCCTAAAGCACCAACATTCACAACATGTGCGGTTTAATTGTCCCCCTGTAACATTGACATAATCTCCTGGATCCTCTAGTTTTCTCTATCTTTCCTTCCTTCCTTCCTTCCTTCCTTCCTCCCTTCCTTCCTTCCTCCCTTCCTTCCTTCCTTTCTTCCTTCTTTCCTTCCAAGACACATCTAAATTAGTCAATTGAAGATATTAAAATATTAAAAACCCTCTTTCCTCTGCACTGTACTAGAGGAAGGGAAAGCTCAGATGAAAACAAGAAAAAAAAAGTTTGTATCCAAGGTACACACATTGGAATTTCAATGGCACTTGCCAGGCTCTTCCTCCTCAAATGATGTTTGAGTGCTGGGTGCAGTGCGTGAATGTGCTTGAGGCAAGCACAAGGAACTAAATGTGGGATGCTAGCCAGAAAATACCCATGAAGGTGAACACAGATTCTGATGAAATTTAAGATCTCAAGTCAAATGTTTGAACATTAAGCTTAAGAGCATGAAAGAGCAAACACATTAGCATTTAATTTCCAAAGCATGAGGGAGATCATGTGTTGTGGAAAACAAAACAACAATGTCTGGGAAAGAATGCAGTAATTTCTAGAATGCAAAGTTAGCATTTTTTTTTTTTGACCCAAGGAAATTATCTTTGATTTGTCCTATTAGGAAAATCCAGACAGGAAAAAAAAAAGGATACTATATGGATTCTTTATTATCAGTTTCATATTAAGTCTCTGATTCCAAGGAATGTGCTTACTTATACTGGAATCAGTGTTGAGCATTTAGGATTGGTAACAGTGCACTAGTCTCTGTCAGCATCTGAAAGTGCTTAACTGCAAAGGGGGTCAACTCCAAGGTCATTGGCAACCTGTGAGCGCACAAAGATAGAGTTGGGTAATATATGTTTATTGACTCCCTGCTTCAGGCTTCATTGGGAGATAAGGATTTAGGAAGAAGTAGTCTATAATCACAAGAGTTTGTGCTATCTTTTAAATATTTACTTTTCTTTGATAAATGACACTTAAATATATCTAGGGGTACAATGAAATGTTTCAGTAGACATATGCATTATAGGAAGACTTAATCTAACATAGGCACCCTCTCACATTTACTTTTCATAAGAACAATTAAAATTTACTTCTTTAGATATTTAGACATATATGTTGTTATCAACAATATTCATTAGGACATTGAAATATATTCCTCATCTAACTACAACTTTGTGCCCTTTGGCCAATATGTCTGCACTTCCCATCCCACCAACCCTCCACAGCCTTTTATAGCCATGATTCTAATCTCTATTCCTATGACTTTTTTAGATTCCATACATGAATGGGATTGCACAAGATCACTCTCCATGCCTGGCTTAGTGCGATTTCTGCAGTGTTTATCTGCACTGTCACAACCCCCCCAAATATTCTTTATAAGACAAAAATGTTCCATTTTATGTGCGTTTATGTGCATTTTGTTCATCCAGTCATTCTCCCAGTCATTACTGGGGGCCAGTGGCTTTTGTGAGTGATGCTATCGTGAACACTAGTGATGGCATCTCTTCCACACACTGAGTTCAATTCTTTAACTTACATATTCAGAGGTGAGATTTTTTTAGACACCATGGCAGCTCTGTTTTCAGTCTGAGATACCTCTATCCTGTTTCCCATCACCAGCATACTTGGGTTCATATCTCCATCACCAGCATACTTGGGTTCCTTTAGGTTTTTAACCTCCTCACTAACATTTGTAATTGTTTGTCTAGCCATTGCAACAGGTGATCAGTGAACACTGGGCTACTAAATTATATTAATTCCTCATGTATTTTGGGTGTAAACATCTTATTATTCAACTTGAAATTTTTTTCCAACTTGTGTAACTTTTTGTCTGGCTTAGTTCTTGTTGCTTGTCAGGCATTATGATATCGTAATTCAGGCAGCCATGTCATGAATGAGGTAACATTTTGTTCCCTTAACCAGATGATGAAATGAAGACTTAGAAAAGTTAAACAAATGGCTCATTATGATGCAACTGCTAAGTATAGCCAGTTAATCCCCCACGTCCTAAACAGCTGCATCTACACCTCACCTGGTACATGATAAACTGTTCCGACTTGGCGTGGCCTGCCCATCAAAATGAGGCTCACAATCAAGTAAAAAGAAATGAAAATATTCAACTGGGGAAGAGTTGAATATTTCATCACCTAAAACCCTATTTACTCAAAAATCACTCACTTGGTTGTAAAGCACCTTGGCTGAGCAGGTAAACAAAGTGGGAGAGCTAAAGACCCCCCCCTTTGCAAATTAATGAGCCACAGATCTGTGAAGTACAATGTGGCTGGCAGATGCAGGGAACCTTGCAAGTCCAGTTCCAATCCCTCATTTGGCAGAAGGATAAAAGGAAACTGGTGTTCTCTGCTCTCCAGGCTGTTTCCCTTGGATTTCAATGGTAAGGTTAAATCTGAAGAGAACAAGTAACAGCAATTCTGGCTTTGCTTTCTCCGCCCTGGAGAGCTCTAACAAGCATATAATGATCTTGTCACCTAACTATTTCCATGAACAAATAAAAGGGACTAATTACCCAGAACAACTTGTCAAAATGAAGCTTGTAGCTTTGCTGCCATAATCCTTAGATTAGGCATGAAGGGGAGTTCCTGGGGCCAGAGGGACACTTAGTGACCTACCTGTCACCACGAACATTGCCAGATACCTGACCCAGGTAGAATGTAACAGGAACACATAGGTGTAAGGTAGGGCTTACTGTGTTCAGAGCCCTGTCATAATGCCTAGCAATTCTCAGCCCTTTGGCATCATTTATGGCCACCCAGAGAAGCTGATGACAGTCACCACTGTGTCTTTTTCAGATTAAAAAAAAAAAAAGATGTGTATTTCTATGCACACAAAATATCTGCAGATAATGCAGATAACTTTAGGGAGCTAGGGCCTCTAGAGCTCATCCATCAAATCCTTTAGATTCCACACAGCTTTCTGGTCTGCTGTGTTCACAGCCTGTCTCTGATTCAGATCAAACCTTAGCAAGGTTTGTGCATTAATGGGAAGTGGGGGTGGGCTAAAGCTAACAAGGCTGGGAGGCAACACCCATGTACACAGCAGAAACCAAAAGAGCTGGCTGTGGGAAATCAGCAAAGGTTTGTGTTACAGCTCCCCACCTGGCTTATCTGTCTATTCCTTTTATCCATTCCCCCCACCCCCACCCCCCACTTCTGCCACTCAATCTTCTGTTGTTCCTCAATGTTTGAATTTATAACACTAACACTCTTTGGTCCTGGCCTGCCTGTTGTGGAAGGCTCTAGAATCATGTCACCATAAGCCTATGCCTTTCACCTCCTGTGTCTTCTTTGCGACCTTGACCTCAGGTTCTTAGTGGCCTATCACAAACCAAGTGGAGAAGTTCACATTCAGAGGGGCCAGCAGGACAAAAGACTTGCAAATAACCAATTTCTGTAGGTTCATGTTTCTCAAAACTTGGTCTGCTGGCCACCTGTATCTAGACACCAATAGTTCAGATTCTCATGCTACATTCCATACTCCATATCCCCAGGAACCAGAGTGGAGAGCAGGGGTGGGGGAGAGCACAGTAAATACTTGTAGAAAGCAGGCCTTTTTTATTTGAACTCTCTGAAAACTACTTTAAAGATTTTCAACTCCATTCTGGAATCAAACCAAGTTACCACAAACATACATACTTCTTTAGGTCAACAAAGGCATGCTGAATTAACTGGATGTGAGCTTTCACATTGTATCCTCTGATTGTCTGATGGCTTTTATAAAAGTGTTATTAAAGATGCTTCCTGTTACATCAGAGCTGACGATTTCACTTGTTTAATATTTGGATAAAGTTTAACATTTGAATAAAGTTTTGTCAAAACAAACCAAAAAGGAAAACACCTCAAATGCTTCCTTTCCTTAGTAACACAACTTGTTTTCAATTTTTACCTAAGAAGTCCAGAGCTCAGTCCTGGTGTTTGCATTTAGCTTTGAACTCCTGGGTAGTGTCTTTGAAATTGGGGCTCCTAGGGATATGTCTACTCACTTTCATAAGCACCTCTTATTCTTCTTCCTTTGTTTTAAATACTTTTTAGACATCCCCAATCCACTGAAAGCTGAAACTAGTGTTTTCTCCAGTACGGTGTGCTCACATCATTTTGTTCACCTTGTGAACAAAACAGCCAGGAGGCAGTGATGTCCAATCTACTCCATCCTTGTTCTTGCTTAGCTGTGCTTCCTTAGGCTGCTCAATTATTCCCTCTGGACCAGGCTTCATCCTCTCAGAAAAGGATGTCTTTCAGAGCCCAGGTTCTACCTCACATCATCGTGTCAGCAGAAAGACCATGTTGTCATCCCTGTGGAGGCCTAGCAACCAAGCTGGGGCCTTGATCTGCTGGATGCTGGGCCATGAAACAAGATGACTTGGGATGACAGGCAATGGAGATAGTTCTGGTCCCTGGTCCTGAGGTCAGAGCAGAGAGAGGCCAGTACAGGCTGTGCCAGCCACACAGAGGGTGCCCTGGCAGTAGCAAGAGGAGGCTAGGATTAGAATTAAAGTCAGTCAACCAAAAGTATACTGGCTTTAATTCAAAATATGCTGAAGGGTTTCAAAGTAAGTTCTTTTTTCTTAATCTTGTCTTTGTCAAATTTACAAGCTGAACAGTAGCTAAATGTTAGAATTTTAAATGTTTCATCTCAAAGAAAAGAAAAATGTTTGAGATGATGGATCTACTAATTAGCCCAGTTTGATAATTACACAGGCTATACACATATTGAAACTTGCACAGTTATTATTCAACAAAAAAAGCACTGCAAGGTGTGGTGTGGTGACTTACATCTGTAACCACAGAATTCTGGAGGTTGAGGCAAGTGACCAAGGCCTCACCATCACCCCAGGCAAACAAAGTAATAGGTTAGCTACTTATTGACATCTGAGTTTTCAGACTTGAAAGCTGAATTGCCATGGCAAAATTATGGTGATGTAATAGTACTTGTTGTCAGCTTAACTTTTCATTTGATTCCAGCACTAACTCTTGGGACCACCGGTTCTTATGGTTTGTTGCCCAAGGCAAGGTAATTATCTGCTCACAGCCTTTACAGCACAAAGCTGGTCTCTGATTTTGACTTCTTTGGTCCAGAGCCCTACCCTCCCCCTCACCCCCATCCTGGCCTTGTGTTTCCAAGGAAAGGCTGTTGGCAGAAGCAACAGTGTTCCCAGGACAAGTGGCCCGAGTCACACAGAACTGAGGTCAAGTTCCACAGACTGTGAAAAAGTTAATGAACCCCAAGCCACTATTTCGCTTGTGAAGGTATAGAGAGCTGTAACTGGTTGTCAAATACCCTTATGGAACAATTTTTCCAAAACTTGACTTATTTCTATTCAGGGATTAAGAAATACTCCAGCTAGAAACCTAAAATAACCATTAATTTTGTGGTAACATCTTTTGGGCTTTATGGATGGTCACCATGCAGGTCCCAGACACCAAGATCCTTCATTACTGGGAACACCCACGGAAGAATTAAAAAATTGAATCGAAGTACAGTTTCTGTTTCCTTTTATTGAACAGTTTCAAAGTAATCCTCTAAAGAATGAGTGCCTCCCTGAGTTACAAGTCTCTGTCAAAAGAAATAACATGGAATCATTCCTGTTCTCTAAAGAAAAGCCACTGTGAGTTGCAGACAACTAAAGGCATTGAGAAGAACTTGAGCTGGGCCTAATCTTAGACAAATATTAGGTTTTATATATTGCTATGCATGTTTGTGTCACAGGCAGCTCTGTCTTTAAAAACTAGATACAGGTTGAATATATTTATAGGAAGTTTGCAGCCCAAGAGGGTTATCATCTTTAATCAGAAGTAAATCTTATTTTAAGAGAGGGACATATATGTCATACATGCATCTATTCAGCATTATGTTGCTTTCCTGTTATCCCATTCTGCATTATTCTGAAGGATACAGCTTGCCGATGCTGGGAGATTTGAAATCCACTATCTGTATACCCTGATCTTTGTTAAGGTGGCACTGGATCCCTATTACATTTGTCTAGGACAATGAGCAAAAGAGTGGCAGTGACAGATGGGTGTCGGTGGCCTTATTCCAGGCAGTTTGTCCACCTACAAATAACAACCAACTCCAAGACTGCAGGTTTGCATAAATCTAACAGCAGAGGGAAATCTTGGCTCCCATCCTTCAAATGATTCTGCACCACTAATGTGACCCGAGAATGGAGAATCTGGTTTTCTATGGCCATTTTCCAGGGTCAAGTAGAGTCTCATCGTCATTTTTTATATTCATTCACTCAGCAAATATTTATTGAGTTCCCATATGGCAGGCATTATTCTAGGTGTTGGGCAGGGAGCAATGACAAAGTCCCTGTTCTTCTGGTGCTATTTCACAATAGAGAGAGAAGGAATGTCACCTTTATACTGTGCTGATTTGTTTTTGTCACTTGAAACAAACAAGGCAGCTGGGAAGAGGGACCCTCTGCTGAGTCATCTCCATCACACTGGCCTATGGTATGCTTGTGGGGTATTCTCTTGATTGTTGATGTGGGAGGACCCAGCTCACTGTGGGCAGTCCCATCCATAAGCAGGTGGACCTGGGTTATATAAGAAAGTAGGCCGAGCAAGCCATAGGGCCTGACTTCCCTCAATGACAAGTTGTGATTTGGAAGTGTAAAGCAAATAAACCTTCCCTCCCCAATTTGCTTTTCACTAGAATGTGTATCACAGCAACAAAAAAGCAAGCAAGAACATGCATTAATCTAAAGCAATGCATAAGTTAATATAGAAACAAACCAGAAATATAGCTAATGCTGTTGAATATGCAACCGAGAAGCAGAGTAAGTGATACAAATATGAGCGATTGGGTTGGGTACTCATACAATGGTCTCCTGAGAGGTCAAGTCTCACGTTAATTGTGAAGATTAGTGGGGAGCTACATGGACACAAGCCCTCCCTGGGCCAGACAGATTCTGCGACAGTCCTCTGAGTTAGAACTGTGCTTCCTAAAAGAGCCATGTTAATGCACGGTGTTATCCGAAGGCAAAAACACTCATTGGTTCTCATAAGGCTGTGAATTCATGTTGGTTCTTGTCACATAAAAAGACAGAAAGGGCCATGTAAAAAGACAGAGAAGGCAGCCAGGAGAGTAGGGTGGGATGGGCCTGTAGTAGCTGTGGAGGGGAATCAGTGTCTTGAGAGCCTAAAGCCCAAGGGTCCTGAACTCTGGGATCAGGTGAGACTTCTCCATGCCCCTTCCTCCATGCCATCCATGTCCTTCCTCATTTTCTGCTAGAGCAGCAATGTGTGAATGCACCCTTGGCCCTTCCCCCAAGGCTTTCCTGGCTCAGAGTGGGTTAGTAAATGGGCTAAATAAAAAAAGGGCTGTGTGGCAGTTTTCAAGCTTTACCACAGGAAAGGAAGGGGTGAGGGAGAAAATGTTATGAAGTGACAATGAAACATGGGGACATGATAGCAACCCGGGCATGGGTCCTTTGTTTGGCCCTTGATGGTTGATTTTCCACAGCCAACATACCAGAGATCCACTCTTAAAAACAATGGTCTTGGGGGAGAAAAAGCAGCCCGTGTCTGTGAAGAAATTTGGAAAGTGATACTTGGATGAACTACAGAGTTGAAGAGCTGCAGAGCTGCGGATGGAGTGTGTTGGCAGCCGAAAGAGGTCTGCGTGATGAAAAGGAGACTGCAGCAGTGGCTAGGAAGAGGGAGGCCTGCAGGGACGTTGAAACGAGAAGCCAGCAGCAGCTTCAGAGAGAATGGAATGATGCAGACAGATAGAGGAAGGCAAGTTATGAAGGTGGAGGTGAGAGCAAGGTCATGGATCCCCAGCAAGGACAAAGAGCTCTCCTGAAAGAGGAACTTCCCTTGGGTCTCTGCAGGCTTCCCAAAAGACAAAGACAGATACCCAGGATTCACAAGACTCCAGGGTTCTCTGCGGGCTAACAGATGCCATTTACAAAATGAACTCATGGTCTTCACCACACTGATACCTGGCAGCCTGTTGGCTCAGCATTTTAACTTGACTATATTGGGTACCCAAAATCTGCTCATTTATATGTTTGCAGAGATATGAGTTAAGTGGACACTTGTTTCAATAATAAAGAAACCCTGAAGGCCTTTCCTGGAGCAGAGATCTTCAGTTTGCTGCTCAAGTGAGGTCACGCTGACTCACTCTTGCTAACTTGCTTAGGGGAAAGCAGATGCTATGGTTTCCCTGAAAGTAAGCATTTGAGATGAACTTGTACATAGGGTGGGGTGGAGTCTGGGAAGGTGGCTCTGGTTAAAGTGCTTGCTGTGCAAACCTAACTAAATGCCTGGAAATGTGGAGACCTGCTTGCAATTGTAGCTTCAGAGAGCAGAGAAAATGTTTTCCCTGGAGCAATCTGGTCAACAGAACTAGTCACGTCAGTGAGCTCAGGGTTTGACTGAAGTAGAGCGGCAACTTAGGATGATTCCTGATCTCTGGCTCCCACATGACATGCACACTCATACACATGTGCCCATGTTGGGGACCATCACCATCCTCATTACCTTAGGCCTCCAAGATAGAAAATTACTGCCTCTTAAGTAAGCAGAAAGTTCAGCAGAGCATTCCTAGATACAGGTTTGTGGTTTTACAGCCAGTTAAAGAAGAGCTCAGGATATTCCTTCTGCTATAGTTTTCTAGCCAGTTAAAGATTAGTTCAGGGCATTCTTTCTACTGACCCTTTCATCCTGCCTATGTGCAAACCCTGCTCATATCCTGTCTACAGTCCTATATAAGCCTCCCCTGAGAAAATAAAATTTGTCAGTTTGATCAGAATACTGTTTTGCTGTCCTTTTTTGTATCCCTTGTTTTTCATTCCCTCCTAGGTGTTTTCCTAATTTGTCATTGTCTGCCTCTTGGGTTGGAGCATGCCCACACACATGCTAACATGCATCCATACATGCACATCACCTACGTACACATGAAAGTGGAGCAATTAAATAGCATGAGGAAGAACTTGTAGTTGTTCACCAGTGTAGTACAGGAATTGTTGTGTACTTATATCCCGAGGTAAGAGTAGATAAGGAGAGCGTCTCTCAATTAATCTCCTTATGGAATCTCTTTATTCTGAAGTCCATTCTCAGAAATGTTCCCACATGTGCAGTGTTTATAACATACTAACATTTATTGGCTACAAGGACAAATGTTAGAATTCAAGGTTCTTTTTTAAAGTGTTTTTCCTCCTCTGGGCACTAGAGAATACTCTCATGGTATTCTGCCAACATCACTGAGCACACCTCTTTGGAATCTTCCCTAACTTTTAACTTTGGTCTCATGCTATCTCTGTCTATGCTCATCCCATCCCATCTACTGCACTCACTTTCAATGTTATCTTCATACCATCAACATACAAGGTTAGTCTTATAATCCAAACCCTCCATCTGAGCCTGAGCCAAAAGTTCACCTGCTTACCTGACCTCCATTTGCATGTCACTGTCACCAAATCTTCCGGGTATCCTCAGGGCCCCCCTCTCTCATAAACTTGCTGAATAGTCAGCAGTTCTTGCTGGGTTTCTCTTTTGAACTCATGCAGAGCCTGACCAAATCACACTACCTTGGCCCTCCATGCTTTGCTAGAAGCTGCCCTGGCCTTTCTTATTCCTCTTCTCGATTCTGCTATGGCCCCCTTAGCTTCTTCCAACTCAGAATCCAGAGAAAGTCTATTGAAACTTTCAACCCAGAGCTCTCTGGTGCCTCCCTGTTTCCAGACAGAAAGTGGAAGTTTCAACAGTGCTTCACACAACCTGCCCCTCTCCACACCTCCCACCTCTCATCATTCCTCCCAGCACGTGCCTCCTCCTGTTTCTCCACCACACCTGTGCGCTCCTGATATATTTAGCTTCACACTTACATTTCCCAGAATGTGCTTCCCAGGTTCCCATGTGGCCTTTCCCAAATGGCACCTTCTCATTCTACCTTTTCCTGACCACACTAATTAAAATTATGACTGAGTGGCTATTTTAGGAGTCTCTCATTTGCATCCTGTCTCAACAAATTCGATTGTGGTAGAAAATAGCAGCCCCTACCAAGACAGAGAACAATGAACTTGCAGTTGTGTCCCATCTACATCATCAACCTGCAAGTGACCTTTTGATCCTTGAGCTGTTTCCTCATATCCACAATGTCCCACCTGTTCACAAAACACTATGAATAAATTTAAGTCATGCATTCAACACAAAACAAAGTTTATCTGCCCCCCCCCTTTCCCTCTCCTGAAGACTGAACATAAGATGCCTTTGGGAAAGGGGAGGAGGTGCCCTTGGCAATCACAAGAATTTTACCTCTCAGACCACAGAGTCCACACATGGCAGCAAACCACTGTCAACACCATCTCTATGTTCCTGATTCCAGCTTTGTATGCTCTCTTCAAGTAGTCTAGCTTTTTTTTCTCTCGAAAAGGAACATAGCGCTCCATCTAGGCGGCCCTGGCCTGAAAGAGGATGGAGTGATTTAGTGGCTGGTGTCTCACCTCCGCGGCAGTGGCATCATCAGAAGACCGCCCAGAGATGCTGTGCTGTGCATGTCCCTACTTCTTGAGTGACCCTCCTCTTGGGAATTAACCTGGCTGCTGAATCTTTCTTCCAAAGGGCTGTAGAGCATGGCTGCACCTGGCTCAAATCTCATACAAAGGGTGGAATGTCTGCACAGGAAGGAGTGCCCTAGTTCGAAATGAGAGTGGGGAACTCAGGAAGAAGGGTGAGGGGCATCACAGATGAAGTTGTCCTTTGAGGAGAAACTTGGGTTGCCATGGGAACAGGTAGGACAGACCAGGTGGAGACTGGGGGGGAGGGGCTTCATACTTCAGTGACACTCCTGAGGCAAATGGTTTGGACACTGCCATGCTCGATAGGACCACATGGCCAGACATAGGCAACTGGTATGTCCTTTGTCCCTTACACACCTGTCAGGCTTCATGTTAACCCTTCACTCAAGTTTTCCCTTCCAGATTGTCCTGGTATTTCTGGTTTATTTAATTTGACCAGGTGGGTCAGTGGTGCCAGAAGGAGGTAGAGAACAGTCTGATGTTACCTCCTCATACCCCCACCCCTGCCATGCATGCATCTCAACTTTTCCTACCCAGCAGTACCCAGATGGAAGTCAGTTGCCATCCATTACTTGCACAGTCCTTCCTGTAGCCTTTCCCTTCCTTGGCCCCTGTTCTCTGTGGCCTCTGTCCTGGCAGTCAACCTTTCCCCGTTCCATCTCTCCTCCTTGGTGCTGCCAGCCAACACTTCTAACATTAACAGCATTATTTAGGTTGAGTCAAACCCACATGGCCCAGAAGCCGTGGTTAATGTGAAGACGGGGGTCAGCCTAGACAGATCTGTATTGCCTCACTTCACCTACCATAAGTAGCCCCAGATGTGATTTCCAGAGCTGTTATGTATACGGCATTATGGCATTTTTCTTTCTTCCTTTCTTCCTTTCTTTCTTTCTTTCTTTTTTTGTTTTCATTTGTGAATTTAAGGATTTTATTATCAAAGTCCTGTCCCTCCACATGTGGGCAGAGGTCCGGTGGTCACTGATGAGGTAGCATTGATGATTCAAATTTTTACCTTTTTTTTTAAAATTTATTTTATATAACCAAGTCCATTTAAATGAAAACAAACATTTATAGACAATATTTGGGAATTTGGGCGTCGTTCTTTCCAAACTACTTCCTGCTGGTAAGGGGCGCTGTCGTGGGGGATTCAAAGAAGATTCCGAAATCCTGGCTGTAGTCTGTCAGGCTGCTTTGTCCAGCTGTTTTGAATATAGGATCACCTGGTACTCTGTTTCAGGTGGTCTGGCTTGATCAAATTCCATTAGTCTGGAAGGAATCCACATCTTTTCATTTTCTGTGGAAACAAAAATAGAAATTCTTTTCCCCAGTAACTTGTCCTTCAACTTAAATTTTGGAGTCAAAGCATTTTTGTTTTTAAATTTAATTTATTGTTTTACATGTTGATCCCAGTTCCCTCTCCCTCCTTCCCTCCCTTTTATCCTCTCTGCCCTCTCACATGCACTCTAACCACCCTCCCTCCCATCCCCCCACCCCAATTCCATATGTAGGAAAATGCCATCCAGTTGGGGTCATGTAGATCTGACAGGTCATGTGAAGTAGGGACTAGGGCTTCTCTCCTGTCTCTAGATTAAGGCAGTTATCCCTCCATGGGGGATGTGTTCACAAAGTCCTTTTGTGCACCAGTGATACATCCTGGCTCCACTGTCTAAGGTCCCTTAGACTGCTCAGTCCTTCTGGCTGAGACCCATATTCATGGGGGCCTGAGTCAGGCCCATGCTGGCTTCCCAGCTATCAGTCTGGTGGCCCATTAGCTCCTCCTTGTTCAGGTAAGCTGTCTCTATGTGTTTCTACCACCTGCTCTTGTCCTCTCCATCTGCATCTGGGTTCTACTTCGACTCAGTGTTTATGTATGGGTGTTTGCTTCTGTTTCCAACAGGCATTAGTTGAGGGCTCCATGGATAAGTTAGTTGTTAATCTCACTTTCCGGGAAGGGCATTTATGGTAGCCTTTCCACGGAAGCTCAAATTGTTAGTTGGCAGCAGTCTTGTAGTTCTCTAGACCTTTCTTTGTGTTCAATTTTATCTTAAAACCAATATTGGCTCCCTCTTTTATGTTCTCTCTCTCTCTCTCTCTCTCTCTCTCTCTCTCTCTCTCTCTCTCTCTCTTTCCTGTCTTCTATTCCTAACCAGGCTAAATCTTCCTGGTCGCACATGTTTTCCTTTCCTCCCCCTCATTTTCTCCTACTTCTCTCTCCATTCACCCCCCCCCACTTCCCCTGAGCTCTGGGGGACTTGTCCCTTCCCGGTTCTGTGAGGGACTTTATATGAATCTCTTAGAATACACCTTGTATCCTAGTTCCTCTGGTGGTGTGAATTATAGGCTGGTGATCCTTTGATCTAGGTCTAAAATCCATATATGAGTGAGTACATACTGTGTTCCTCTTTTTGTGATTGGGTTACCTCATTCAGGATGGTTTCTTCAAGTGCCATCCACTAGCCTGCGAATTTCAAGATACCATTATTTTTTTCTGCAGAGTAGTATTCCATTGTGTAGATGTGCCACATCTTCATTAACCATTCTTCAATTGAGGGGCATCTAGGTTGCTTCCAGCACAAATAGTGCTACTATGAACATAGTTGAACAGATGTCTTTGTTGAATGGATGTGAATCCTTTGGGTATATGCCTAAGAGGGGGATTGCCGGGTCCTGTGGTAAACTAATTCCCATTTTCCTGAGGAACCGCCATACTGATCTCCAAAATGGCTGTATGAGTTTGCACTCCCACCAGCAGTGGAGGAGTGTTCCCTTTTCTCCACATTCTCTCCAACATGAGTCATCATTGGTGTTTCTAGTTTTAGCCATTCTGGCAGGAGTAAGATGGTATCTCAAAGTTGTTTTGACTTGCATTTCCCTGATAGCTAAGGATGTGGAGCATTTTCTTAAGTGTCTTTCAGCCTTTTTGATTTCCTCTATTGAGAATTCTTTCTTCAGTTCTGTACCCCATTTTTTCATAGGGTTATTTGGTGTTTTGTTGACTAGTTTCATGAGTTCTTTGTATATTTTGGAGATCAGCCCTTTGTCGGATATAGGATTGGTGAAAATCTTTTCCCAGTCTTTGGGCTGCCGTTTGGTCTTGTCCACTGTGTCCTTTGTCTTACAGAAGCTTCTACGTTTGAAGAGGTCCCATTTATTAATTGTTTCTCTCAGTGTCTGTGGCCCTGGAGTTATGTTCAGGAAGCGGTCTCCTATACCAATTTGTTCAAGGGTACCTCCTTCTTTCTCTTCTAAGAGGTTCAATGTGGCTGGATTGATGTTGAGGTCTTTGATCCATTTGGACTTGAGTTTTGTGCATGGCTACAGACATGGGTCTATCTGCAGTCTTCTACACACCCTCATCCAATTGTGCCAGCACCATTTGTTGAAGATGCTGTCTTCACCCAGAATTTTTACCTTTTAATGATACTTTGTCATGTCAAGCAGCTAAAACTCCGAATCCTCATATAAAAAGTTTAGAAATTGCAAATGTTGGCAAAATAATTCACATTTGAAACAGTATCTCATGGGCCGATGGAATCACTGACTCTGCCAGGCTTCTGTTTATGAGCTGTGACTCAAATGCATGGGTGGGTGACCCTGTAAATGAAGGGCCTAAGAGTAAACAACCTAGAACAGTCTCAATCTCTCCACCTACTCCCCTGCCTATTGTGCCAATACCTCAAACACATGCAAACAGAATGCAACCTATCTCCATGTGTAGCTTTTAGATTCTTAAAGTACTACATAAACTTTGATCTAGAAAAAAGTAAAAGAAATTACTAGTAAAATAATAAGATTATGATTATTCTATGAACACAACTACAGTGTAAGGTTTTCTGAAGGCCCAATATCAAGGCAGTGTAGATTCTTCTGTAATGAACAGAGTCTGTCCTTGGGGCTTGCTTTATCTTGTTTTTCTTTTGCCTTTGCCCCTCATCCCTTGGAACAAGCACAGCTATATGGCAATGACCTTCAACTTAATTCTACACTAGGTGTGAAGATCATGTACTCTTGGATGTGGGATAAAGGCTCCGCCCAGAGAATGTCAGCTCCCTACAGGATCTGTTTAATTGAACTCTTCTCCGAATTTCCTGGTCTTACTTCTTGCCTGGGGTTGGGATGAATGACAGAAACCAGCACATTCCTCTGTCTTAGAGTCAGCAATCTAAGCAAAAGTCACGAGCAGAGAGAAGATGCTGTCAATACCACTAATTGCATTTTAGTATTCAAACTGATAGAGGATTAAACCCATTCTCAATATCAACTCATTCTGTGTGTTTCTCAGCTGCTTATTAAACCCTCATGTTGCTATGCTTTAGTGAGTAAAAAGGCTATTTGCTTCCCCTTGAAAATCCGCACTATTAATTTGCTGGTATGCAATTTTAATATAAATTGTGGGTTTGTATAACAAACTGCTGGTGTTTTTCTACTGCCTTCGTGGTATGTAAAGGATTCTCACCTTCATAAAAATCATAGGTACTCATCGTGTGTCTGATGAGGGTTGGGAAGTTAGGAGTTTCTCTGCTACAGTTGAGCAAATCAGTAGCCAGTTCCTTGTCAAGTTCAGTGCTTCGGGTGACCACATTGTCCAAGATGACCTGCTCAAACCGAGGCTTGAAGGAGTCTACAGCTGTATCTGTTATTACAACAGAGCCTGGGGCAATTCCTGCAATATGGAATAAATAATTGATCCCAGAAGATTGTTCAGAGTTGACTTCTATGACATGTAGTATGTAGACTATTCTGTCAACATTAATTAATACTGTTTGTTAATGATTCCCCTGCTTTCATCTTTAAGAATATTTTTTTCCGAGTGCAATAAAATAACCTTTAGAACAGGCATTTTCATTGGCTGTCTGTCCAGATTCATATTTACAATGTGGTGGGGTTTAGATTTCAAGACAAACATGACTCTTGGACATGCAAATTAGTGCCAGCCTTCAGGCTCAAATTTGAATAAATTAGGTCAGGAATAAACTAAACAAGCCTGCCAGCAAGCAGCTTTCATAAAGAGATGTGACTACTTGATATTTAATCTTCCTGCAGACTCCTCGATTACTATAATTTCTTGGCAGCTCTCTCCTCTCTCCCTTCAGATTCTCATCACATACTCTCCTTTCTTTCCCTGACTCCATGCAAATTAGGTCTCTTAGCTGACCTTCCATTGCTACAAAGTCTGGCTTGCTCAAGGGGCCTGGGTCCACTGAGATGCCATTTTTCTGTCAACTCTTCCTCTCCCTGCCTGGATGGGTTCTTGTTCTCCTGACTCCCTTCCATTTTGCTGCTGCCAGCATTCCTCTGCTGTCATCTGGAGTTGCTCCCTTCTAAAAGTCTGAACCATAGAGGGAGACCCAATGAAATAAGCATAAATAAGTAAAAGGTAATATATAGGTTACAGTGAGGATCCTGGGGTGTTCCAGGGTCCACCTTTTGATTTACCCTAATTTCTACGGCAAACCAAGGAAGAAGGTGTATCTAGATGGTACTCTGGGCAGTCGGTCTCTGAACACTCATCACACTTTTTACAGTCACTTGTTTGTCTAGTCCTCTAATGGAATGCAAGCTGTATCAGTTTAAGAACAGTGTCAGCTAATCTCTCTCCAGGACTGGTGCTATGCCTATCTCATCATGAGGATTCAGTAGAAATATGGTCAGTGAGTACATGGTTTTGTAAAGATGCCGTACCACGCAAGTCTGCAAACTCTGATCCACACACCACCTGTCTTGGTAAATAAGCTTTGTTGTAACATGATCACACATTATTTACATACTGTCCTTGTTGTGTCTGAGCTATGATGTGGCATTAAGAACTAGCAACAGAAAGTGCACAGTTTGCAAACCCCAGAACTTTTATTATCTGGAACTTTACAGAAAATGTTGTAACAACCCTGGATATGGAGTACAGACTCATTCTGTTTAGTATAAATGTCAATATGCCAAACTAGAGTTAACTATAGAACACTTTAAATTTCTAGCTAGATACCCAAGGTGGCTGTTCTAGTTTAATTTCTGTTGTTGTAATAAAACACCCAGACAAAAGAAGGGAGACCGTGTTTATGGGGTTTACAATTGCAGATTATAATACATCATTATAGGGAAATTATGGGAGGAAGTGGAAGCAGCCAGTCTCATCCACAGTCAAGAACAGAGAAAAAATTGAATGTACATGTACTTGCTTGCTCTCGCTCAACTCTCTACTCTTACACAATTCAGGTCCCCCCTGCCTGTGGTCATACCACATCAATGAATTTAATCAGGACATTCTCCAAACAGATATACCCACAGGCTAACCCAAGGCAGATAATCCTCAAAGGACTAGGGGAGGTGGCATGTGTCCTTAGAGGATTTTTGAGATCTCCTCTCATTCCAAAATTGTTACTTGAGCAATGCTAAGGGATTTGTCTTTTAAAAGCTTACTCCCTATTGTGTAACCATGTAGTCCTGTCACTCTGTCAACCAAACTTTTCCACTTAGAAGTGTGTCTGCATTTGCATGTACTGTCATGGTAAAATGACAGCCTGACAAGATCTAATCCTTAAGGGATGATGGAAGTGAGGCAGGAGGCTCTTGGATGAACTTAGGTAGTGCCAGACCTTCCCTAAAACCCCACATAGTCCTCTTTGCTATGCAGTTGAGTAAAAGCCACAAAGAAGAAAAGATTAGTGGTAACCACTAAGAGCCAAAAGCAACATTTTCTTAGGTGCTATAAGGTCTGATACTTAGTGGATACAGGCAAATTTCTTAACCTGAACACCCTCATTCCTATCACATAAAATTTCTCAGGCTCAAAATCTGCTCTTACCATGTGCTGATAAGTTTTTGTCATCTTGATTCAAACTAAAGTCACCTGGGAAGAGGGAACCTCAACTGAGGAATAGCCTCTTTAAGAATGGCCCATTATCATTCTGCCATGGCCTTGGCTTCAGTTTATGCCTCCAGGTTCCTGCCTTGGATTTCCTCAGTGATGGACTGTGAACTGTAGGCCATATAAGCCCTGTCCTGCCCATGTTGATTTTGGTCAAAGGCTTTTATCATAGGAACAAAGAAACAAGCTAGAACATACCATAAAATCATACTTTCTAATAATTCTTCTCTTCTTTATACGAGAAAAAGTGGAATCTCTCTCTCTCTCTCTCTCACACACACACACACAGGAGAGAGACAGAGACAAAGAGACATAGATGGGGGGAGTTGAATCCTTAAGTCCTGCCTAGCAGTACTTTGCAGCCCATCTGGATTCTGTTGGGCTCTATATACTATATGTTGGTGTGCTGTGAATTAACACCAGGATGTATGAAGAATCACTCAGCTTTAATGGTAGAAAACAATCCATCTCACCAATTCCCCCTGATGTTCCGATTCTGATGATGGTAACATCACAGCAGCGTGCGTGGTAATTTGATGAGTTCGTGGAGCATAATAGAAATGGAAGGGATGCCCATCCCATGCTGTTGACAGAGGAGAGAGTCATTACACATCTCACACACGCATAAGTGAACAGGACGTATTTTTTCTTCTTTACAAGTTAACAGACCTTGTATAAATTTACATAATCATTAAGACTGTGCCCATGCTTAAGAAAACATAAGTCATCTCTAAGTGATACTTGCATGGCATGCTGATGGATGTGTCCATCTGTGAGGACTAGAGAGAGGCATCCTACTGCCAGTTAAACTGAACCCCTCACTGGCAAGAACAGAAGTGGGATAGCAGAGTGCAGGTGTACCAGGGCCATGTCAGCTCTCGTCTCCCTGTGAGGCTCTTTTCAATGAACTTACGTGAGGAGGATGCCTTTCCCCATACACAATTGGCACGCAACCGAGGAAACATAATTTTGGCTGTCATTTCAGCAGTCCAACTCCCCCTAGTGAGTGAAAGAGAGGTGTACTTTGCTGTTCAAATGCAGCCTCAATTGTTTACTGTTAATTCCATGTGAGTTCAGAAGGACTCTAAGGGAGAAATGTGGCTTCAGGTCCCACTCAGGAGTTTGAAACTTATGCTGAATATGTGAATCGCCATAGATCGTGGCCACAGTCTGGTTTAATTCAGCATTTATGTCAAAACAATCACAGTCACAAGTCTGGGGGTCAATCAACACAGGCTAGAGGATGTAGCCATTTCTGCTGTTTCTGCTACGTCTGACAAAGCTTCAGAAAGATCTTCCATGCTGTAACTTGTAGAAACTAGAGCTGAGTTTTAGTAGTGGCTACCTCACTTCTAACATGGTGGAAGGATATTGATCCATGGCCACAGAGACTTTGGGAAATCACTAGAGCTCTGGTCATGATGTGAACCTGAGCTCCCTCCCCTTCTCATTATCAAGAATATTAAACTGTGGAAACTGAGGGGCCTCTGGGGTCACCATTTCTCCCCCACTCAATAAGCCCTGATTTCTGAAAACTTTGTAAACCTCCTGAATCCAGGAATCAAATCTTTATTGATTTGTGTGTTCAAGATTAACAAGTTTGGGGCCTTGGCGCCGGCTCTACAATGAATTAATAAACAAACTTCAACTATAAATTAGAGGATGAACTATATTTCATTTCCTAGGTTTCTTCTAAATCAGCCATTTGTTAACTTTAGGATCATAGGATCAGCACTTACTTTTTAGTATGATGACAAAATTATAAATAGATTCTCATTTCTCTTAAGATTCTCTCTCTCTCTCTCTCTCTCTCTCTCTCTCTCTCTCTCTCTCTCTCTCTCTCTCTCTCTCCTGTAGCAGCTACTGAAGATTTGCAAAAGGTCTCTACTGGGAACCCCATGCCTACCTAGTATTCTAAGTGGCTAGCCTTAACCATTTGGGCCATGTTCCCTGATAGAACACCAGGTTACCTCTGGCTCTGCCTTAAGAGGAAGGTTTTCTAATTATTTAGAATAGTTTCACTTTTTAGGTAAATTTTACTTTTTTCTTTCTTCATTTACTGTGAAAAATAGAACAAATAATTTTAATTCAGATGACTTTAACTGAAAAATTAATAAGACAATATCAGGGAATACTTAGTTTCAAATAGTCTATAATTTTTTATGGAATGAACAAATTAATAAATGAATTGATTCTGCCATTAGAAGCCAAAGCAGGTTTCAGCACTCCTGTCCTAGAGGGAAGACCAACTTCACCACCACAGTGGTATTATATATGTTTTCTTTTGTTACCCAATGTTCCCAGCTCACATTATATTCCACCACTGAGTAATCTGAGTAATTTCAGGGATTAATGAATCATGACTGTCTCCTGAGATAGAGAGCATTTACAATTGAGGTCTTCAGAGTTGCCACATCTTACTGTCCCCAGCTTGTGCCCCTTAAGCAGACTACCATATCCAAATACAGGACAGACTTGGAGGCTTGCTTCAGAACACAGCCATGTATGGAGGGCTGAGACAGGCAGAGCGGGTGACTGTATACAGACACCCTTCTGAATGTTTGTTGCTGATGGGAACTGCCTTCTGCTTTCAATTCATCTTTAGACAGACTGTGTCCAAAAGAGCTATGGGGCTCTAAAGAGAGGCGAGCATGTCACAAAAGCTCCGTGGAAGGGCATTTGAAGCGTCTTAGCAATCTTACTCATGTTAAATTCTAACGATACCAAGAAGTAGCCTCTATGAAAAGCTCAATGATCCTAAAGCTGGATAAAGGACAGAGAAAGAAAATGACTGGGGAGGGAAGCATGTTAATCAGTTAAGAATAGAAAGATGCTGTTGTCCTTCCTCAAATAGTTCAAAAGTAAGTGTGAAGGAAGATGGTAGGCCAGAAAGCTGCTCAGAAACAAAAGCCACATGGTACGGTGTGGGGCAATGTAGTATAAGAGACATAGTGTGGTGTGAGTATACAGTGTGGTGTAAGAGGTATGGTGTATGCATGGTGTAAAAAATATGGTATATGTAGTGTGGTATATATGGTGTGGTGTATATAGTATGGTGTAAGAGGTGTGGTATATGTAGTGTGGTGTATGTTGTATGGTATAAGAGGTGTGATATATGCAGTGTGTCATATACGGTTTGGTGTATGGAATGAAGCCCAGAAAGCAAATGCCAAGGAATACCGGAAAGCCACCATTTGAATGTAGTAGGCAAACCTGGCTCATCACTGATTAAGTAACTTGCTCAGTGATACATGAAACCTTTATATTCCCCCAAACCATCATCTTCAGTGCTCTCAGGTTTAATCAGGACGAAGTGAGATTCAATATGAAAAGGGAGCATGCATGGATGCAGGCACCTTCTCAGTGATCACAAATGCTGTCTTTTTATATCAGGTAACACTGCCCTGGCCTGCCTTTTGAGCTCACATCTCTCTATTGCAGAATTCAATAGAAATGAAGCTGAATCAAGTTTGACATTTAGTGGTGCTTGACTGATGTGGGCGGCACTTGGCAGAGGATCCAAGGAAGGCTAGCAAGGACCTTCACAGGGATGTCTTAAGAATTCCTGAGGTTGTAGAGTGGGTACGCCTGGTGTGAAAGGTAACAGAAGTGGTGAGTGGTCTGATCCCATGAAGCATCCTGTTTCCACTTAACAATAATTCCTAGGTAGCAGACAGTCATTCTCCATCACAGGACATAATTACTCTTTTTGTCTGGGCACTCTGCATGTCTGTCTACGGTCCCTGTTGTCTTTTCTGGAATGTCCTAGGAGTTTTTCTGACAGGGCCTTAAGTTAGAAATGAACCATGTGAGTCAAGCACCAAGGCTAGGGTCAAGAGAGCCAGGCTAGAGCCATTAAGGCGAGCTTCGGTCACTATTGATTATTCATTGACTTTCCTCCTTGGTTGCTATGAGTAGTTAAGCACTTTCTTGCTGTAAGTCAAATCTAAGTACAAAGAGGCCCCATTTTATATACAAAATACAGTAGTTTGAAAATAACATCAGTGTGTGGTACTAGTACATCTAAATTACAACAATTCAGATTGACCATAAAACCAAAACAGATGTTACAATAGTTTGCGGTCCATGTTCTGCTTTGAACTGTAGATATTGCCATAATCAACAGGAACTTCTGCATATTTCTGGAGGCATAAAGATGATGGGTATGGACAGAAGCAGATTAGTTCCTGATGCTTACTCCTAAATCAGACTCACCAAATATCACCTGAAGACACTATTGCCAGTCTGGGTGCTTTAATTGGAGTAACATCCCCCTGAAGACCACCAGCCAATGTTGGCCTCCAGCATCATTGACTGTGATTTATGTTCCAAACAAAGTGATCTTTGTCCAGGAAGGTAGAAATACATTGGGCAAGAATAAGAAGCATTATAAAAGTATGTTCAGGACTTTGCCTAATAATTTTCAGAACAAGTTTACTTTTGGATATCTCCAGTAGCTTAAGTAATTTTGCTATGTTGCATTAATTTAAAGCATAAATGCAATTTATGTATCTTGTGCATTAAGAAGGACTATAAACATTTTGAATGCATATTATGAAGTCTTAAGAAGTAGATGGAGAAAAGCCCATGAGGCCTTAATCAAACACAAGGCACAATAGGAAACTGAGGAAAACTGGTAGCCAGAGAGGTGTTTTTCCCCAGGGAAGAGTACCAAATGGTTTTCCAGTGCCAAATAATCAGCCCTGAAAATATGCATACAAGCAACATTCTTTTTTTTTTTTTTTTTGCATATAGAGTATTTTTTATTTAATTTTATATAACAAAGTCCAATTAAATGAAAACAAACATTTATACACAATATTTGGGAATTTGGGCGTCGTTCTTTCCAAACTACTTCCTGCTGGTAAGGGGCGCTGTCTTGGGGGATTCGAAGAAGATTCAGATATCCTAGCTGTAGTCTGACAAGCAACATTCTATGGACAGAACCAGATAATATTTAAGAATGTATATGCACATATATATGCATACATGCATGCAATATCAATTAATGAAAAGAGGAGACCATGAATTTGGAGGAGAGTGGGGTGGTATTGGGAGGGTTTGGAGAGAGGGAATGAAAGGGAGAAATGTAATTAAACTATAATCTCAAAAATAAATTTAAAATGCTTGGGTAAGTCAGAGGGTACCAGTTCGTGATTTTATACAAGATACCTATTAAAGACATGATAAGTATATATTGGATACTGAACTTGAAAAGCATCTTTCTAACACCTCTACCATGTTTTTCAATAGTTTCTATCTCCAGTGACTATGGCAGAGGCTGGCGAGTTACATGCCAAGACTCCTCTGTCTGGGTTCACAGTCAATGTTGATTTCCCGAGTTCCAGACATTAGAATATGAGCAGAAGTGAAGTGGTCCACTTCCAGCCTACTGCACAGATGCACCCCGCCCCCATCCCACAAGAAGGATGGATATAATGTACCTAACTTTTGCCATGTGCTGGATGGAGGTTGACACCCAGGGACCAGGTCTCCTAACTCCCCTCCACCTGTCTAGTTATCAGTCAGGTACACCTGCTTTATACTTATATTGTTACGCCAGTGAGACTATGTTGTACCATGTAGGAAAGTCCTTCAAAATATAGGAAAGAGATGAAAGAATAAGGGTGACTGTCAGAGTTGTTTAGATTTGGATTTTCTTTTTCTTTCCATTTATTTGTTTGTTTAAGACAGGATCCCATGTAATCCAGGTTGGCTTTGGACTCACTACATAGATAAGTCTAGGCTTGAACCCTCATTCCTACATCTCCCATGGACTTTGGTTGAAGGCATGCACCACCATACCTAGCTCTTTCATATTCAAATGGTATGCCCTGCCATCTCCTCTCCCTTTGAAGTTAGTATTGATAATAATTATCACCATCTTTTTTGGAGTACGGTTCAATTTTTAGGGATTGGTGGGTTATGCCCTTGCTTTGTAGTCAGAATTGCTGACCTGAGACTTAAAAGTCAAGAAATCAAACCTACAATGTTCTTACTCTGAGACAAGAGAGTGCTGGATGAAGGTACATTTCTGAGGCAGAATCTAACAAGACAGACGATGTTATCTTCTGCCCCCAACATTCTGGTTCCATTCTGATCCTAAATCAAAATGGGGCTGTGCCTGGGGCTGCTCTCTAAAACATTTGAAATGCAGCATGTATGTTAGCACACATGTATGTTACCCAACTAACTGTATTGGTGGGTGGGGGCAGCTAAACAGTTCTGAGAAACAGAGTGTGGCAAAAGTGCTGATGGCAATCCAGCCAGGTAGAGAAATAGAAACACGAAGTTCCAGGTTCAGGTGATGAGACCAAAACAGATGAGACCATATGCACTCATGTGTTTATGCACATAACATATGTGATTCTTATCTCTAAAACAAAGCCATTGATCCCATGATTTAACAATATCTAGGAGAGTAACAAATGCAGTGCTAAAAAAATATATTGGAAGAACCAGAAACTGTTTCATCAGGGAAACCTGGGTTTAAACTCAGCATTTTCACTTGCTGGCTGTGTTGTGCCTCCCACAAATAGATAAATACAACCTGTGTCTTTTGTTTTTGTTTGTTTGCTTTCTGAAACAGGGTTTCTTTGTGCGACAGCCCTGGCTGTCGAGGAATTTACTCTGTGGACCACGCTGATCTCAAATGCACAGAGATAACAGGTATGTTTTAGTACCACATGTATATTGGGCCCTAGTGTATCTTCCTTTGTATATGGAATATCTAGTTTCTAATGTAACCAAAGCCAGACTTCAACTCCTGACACTCCTGCCTACACATCCCATGTGCTTTGATTACAGGCACATAGGTAGAAGAAAGGAAGGAAGAGTCTTCATTGTGGGGACAGGGTAGGATCATACACAAAGAAGGAGTCAGTCCATAGATGGTAGGGGACGGGAACACACACACACACACACACACACACACACACACACACACGATCACTGTGTATCAAAACATCTATCTGGTAATGTATTAAATACAGTGCACTTTCATTTGTTAGTTATGGCAATCCTCTGTTCCAAACAGCCATCCTTAAATAAAGGTCTTGGGGAAATCACTGTGAGGCATGAACCTCACACCTAACATTTGAACTCAGTGCAATCCAGTTAATGAGTACCAAAGCTGACTTGTTCAAAGATTCCTGGAGCCTCAATATCAGACTCAGTAGAAGTGACAGAGGTTTCATCAAACACATAAAGCATAGAAAGGAGCTGGCTGCACAAGGGCAGGATGATGCAGTCTGGAGAGGAGTGGGAATACAGGCTGTGCCTCTGCCTGGAAACCCACCTACACTCACATGCCCCTTCAGAGATGGAGGGAGGAGCCTGCTGAGCGCAGACAATGGGCATCCTAGATATACTTCCCTCCTTCTCCCGCCTTCCTTTCTTCTTCTACCTAAACTCACCCTCTTTATCCTCTTTTTCACATTCCTCCCCCATTTAATTTTTGGGGAATTCTGATTTCCTGTAACTCAGAATCCACCTGGTACAATGAATAAAATCCCTGGGAACCTGGGAACTGGACTTGGAAGAACCTGTTCTGGTACCAGCACTGCCAGACAGGAGTAACTTTAACTTCTTCTAACTTCTGTGAGTTCATTCTCTTCGACCATATCTCTGAATCATTCTAAACTAATAGACCTACATGTGAAAAATCCTTACAAGAAATAACATCCACTTGAGTCCTATTTCTAATGGGAAATACTTCCTACAAAAGTTAGAAATGGTATATATAGTTTATGGCACACCTCTTGACCCCATGAACAATGGATTTTCAACAAAATTGAATAAGTGGGAAAATAGTAATGATGTAATGTTAAACAAAAGGATGTAGGGTGGCAAGTTACATCATAACAACTGTTTTGCCTTTTCTTGAAGGTAGAGTCTCATTTGTCCCAGGCTGGCCTCGAACTTGCTGTGCAACCAAAGATAACCTTGAGTGTGAACTTCTCATCTTCCTGACTCAACCTCCCAAATTCTGGGAATACAAACTTTCACTGCTACACCAGCCTATGCCTTCAGTTTCATTATAAACATTTTTACATCTTTTTCATTAAAAAGGAATGGAAGAGGCAGTGTGAAGTTGACATGCTCAAAGCAAATTATGTGTTTGTAAGAAAGTGTCCTTATTGTCTTTTCCATGTACAGTAAATATATGCCAATAGAAAAAAGGTGAAGGAATGAATAAATGAAATGGAAGAAAAGAAAGTGGACAGATGGTGTCCAGGTCTAGGCAGTAGGACTATAGGTATATTTTTAAAAGCAGAATGTTATTTTCTATGTTTTCCTAATTATAAATAAGGAGCAAGAATTGCTTTTACAATTTATGTATAAGATAAAAATAAGTAACATAGGAATACGAGTCTCCCATTATTATCCTATAAACAATTTTCTCATGAACTATTTCTTAAGAGGTAGTGAAAATCCTAATGGTACAAAATATGGAAAATGGTCATTTTCAAGAAGAGAATAATAGAGCATTTTTAGTCTTAAATTCTTCATGATTTAATAAGATCAAAATTAGCGAGGTTCAGCAAATAAATGTAGATGTTAAGTTGTGACCCGAATCTGTTAAGACATAATGAATTCTGAACACCCAACAGCATTGTCAATAAAATTATATTTATCTCTGGGGAACAGAGCAGCCAAGTAATCATGTTTGCATTGGATTTAGTTTGCAAATCTCTATGTCTTGTTGGGTAGAAAATTGATTGTTCATGATGCTGTCATTCTAAATTAGAGTGGATTCCTGTGCTCATGGGACCTCTGACATGTTTTTAGGCAAAGTTGTGAAGTTTGTTTTGGGGGAAATAAGAAGGAAAAACTGGCAAAGAAAGCACAGTCATTTTCTTGACATTCAAAATATTTTTACCTTTACATCCCCAAACATTGCTGGGAGTTGTGTGTTTTGGTTCCTAAATCCAAGTGGTAAAGAATGTCTTCATCCATAGCATCCAGGTAAGGATTCTTTACATGCACAGAACTTTTTCTGGAGAAAAAACACATACATGCATGTCAAGACTTTTGGAGAGAAAGCACAGAGGCGGAATTAACAGGCTACACCTGTGACCATCACTAACACAACGACTGCACACAAACCTCTCCATTAAATCTGGTATACTATGGCTAATATTTGTTTTATAATTACTATATCTCACACTTAGAACTAAGCATAAAAACTATACCATACCAAGATACTGATGAAATAAATACATTAACTCACTTAATCCTATAGCCATCCCATTAAATGTGTTGTGGAACAATCTTTTTGTATACTGTGAAGATTCATCACTCTGATTGGTTTAGAATGGCCAATAGGTAGACAGGCTTTTCAGGCATACAGGACACACTGGGAAGAAGAAGGAGAGTTGCCAGACAAGACAGAGAGGGAACAGGACATGCAAGAGGACAGGTAAATGCCACAAGTTACATGGAAACATGCAGATAATAGAAATGGGTTAATCTAAGTTATAAGAGCTAGTTAGAATCAAGACTAAGCTATCAGATGAGCTTTCATAATTAATAATAAGTCTCTGTGTCATGATTTGGAAGCTGGCTGGTAGGCAGAAGAATCCACTTACAAGATGAGTAACATTAATAACCCAACTTATAAATGAAGATACCGAGGCTCTCAGAAGTTGAGCACTTCCACGTAACCAGGAAATCTACCAGCATCTCTATTCAGTTCACTATGCCTCTAATTGCCATCCTCTTACTATGAGGCTACATAATATAGGGACATGGCTCTCAGAGTACATTTGTTCTAATGCCAAGTCAACTGGACATACACTTATTGTGCAAGCAAGCTAACTTTGTCCTTCCGTTCCCTCAGCTGTGAAGTTAGAATGGTGAAAACTGTCATTTGGCAAGTTTGTGAGCCCTGAATTTCATAATTATAAGGCATTGGGATGTGCAGTCACAAAGCACTTAACCCAGCATCCCCCACAGAGATGGGGGGAGAGAGACTAAGTGAGAGAGAGAGAGGGGGAGAGAGATAGAGTGAGAGAGAGAGAGGCAAAGAGACCGAGAGACACACAGAGAGAGCTTATAAAAAGCCTTATGTGCAGGGATAGAATAAGTAGTCCTCCTCATTGCACTTGCAATATTTTGAGGCTTTATTGAGATCAACCAGAAAAGGCAGAGTGTGGCCCCACATGCTATGTGTTTGTGACCCTCCAATTTTTTTTTCCCTTTGGTATACACTGCTAGGCTTAACCATCTCCCCCATGAAATAATGTCATATGGCTGAGTTTGTTCCCAGGGAATATGGGAAAGTGACTCATCTGCTTGCACTCCTTGGCTCTGGATACATTCTATCAATGTCTGTATTCTTTGCAATGAGCAAGAAGCCACTGAACTCAGATGGTATTGGTGTCAGACCACAGAGAGGTTGCTGCTTGTGGTCAGTGCACTTGGAAATGATCCCTGTTCCATTAGAAGGTTTAGATGACAAATAGACCTCAGAGGATGGTGAGGCAAATGCAGCAAGATGAACAGGCTCCTAGTGAACGTGAGTTGGGGTACATCAGAGACAAAGAAAGGAAGACTAGGTATGGGCCTGGAGAAACAAAAGTAACTAAGAAAAGAAATGCTGAAGATGAAACCTGAGGAGGAATAACTAAGGGGTTTGAAGAACAAAATAATGTTTTATTTTTAAGAAAGGCTCTTTAATGTAGAAAATGTCCAGTAGCATTCTCCCCTTGGCACCAGAAGAGCATGCAAAGGGTACGCAATGGAAAGACAAAACTTGCCCCGGAGAAGGAAGAATGGTGGGAAGCTGAGAAGCTTTGCTTGGTATCAACCCATCACTCCATTACCCAGTATGTTCCAGTAGCTCCTCATTTCCCCTCGCATTCTGGAGCCAAGGTCTCACTCAAGGCATGAACGTAGCACCCATCCTAGTTGTGCAAAACCCTTGCCCTTCCCGCCCTGGCAGCAAGGTCTACTTCCGTAGCAGTCCCACTTTTTCCAATGAGGAGACACCTCTCAGCATCACATCTCCATCTTTGTGCACTTCTTGGCTTCCTTCTCAAGTTTTCTGGGTGTATGTGTGAATAAACTTAGGTAAACAATTTATGAATCCTGTGGCCTCTTTCATATGCCAGCATTTCACACAAGTAACCATAAAGAATTGCCTGGATCTTTTTTCAAAAATCCATGTTTAGTTCTCTCTTTCTCTCCTCCCCCCAGCTCACCCCCTTTTTTCCCCTGTGTGTGCACACATCTTCATGACACTGGTCTATGGAAACAATTTGAGTATCTTGCCTTTGAGAACCCACCAACCATGCTGAATCTATGACTTCCTTTCTACCTGAGGCCACCGACCCAACCCCCATCACTAGCTGGCTCACCAGCCCTTCCTTTCTCAGTTGGTAAATCGATGCAACACAAGGTAGTGAGCTGCCCCTGCAGGTAGGAGATTAATTCAGGCTAACTCTATACTTACAAAGCCTGCTCCTTATGGCCTTCATTTACTTTATCATAATACACTCCTTCAGTGATAAAAAAAAAAAAAAAGTATCTGTCCCACGCTATAGGGGATCAAGACTTTTACCAAGAATCCTCCCACAGTCCTCTAAACACTTTAAACCATCTCTACAAAGCTTGATGACCTCACACAACTAAACTGATCCGAGCTGTGCTTTAAAAACCACCAAGGGGAAAACGTTCATGATTGGGCCAAAATTAATTGGCTGCTCAAAAAGGGTTTCTTTTTTAATTTTGCCAACTAATGTTCTGCCAATGGTGAGGGCACCTGCTGGAAGCCTTTGCTTTCAAACTGTTCTTTCCCCTTTCCATTCACTTATCAAACTCCTATTCATTCCTTCGGGCCAGCTTGAACACATCTTCCAGGGGAGTTTTCTAAGCAGTCTTTATCCCTAATCAATGTCTTTCTCCTCGCTGTGTTCCTAACGCATCTATTTTGTGCTAATGCTGTTAAAATGGAGTTAATTTTCTGTCTCCTCAGAAAGATCATGAACTTCTTGATGCAAACTGTCTAGTGCATCTTTCTTTAATCTCTAAGACTTAACAAATCCTATTTGTTAACCTAAATTTAACTGTTCAAAAAGTGGAACAAAATACTATTGGGTTTTTTCCTCCTTAAAGACATTAGAAGTCACAGGTTCTCAATTAGTTTGTGAGTCATACCTTGTTTGGAAAAAAAAGAGAGTAAGTTACTCCATGGTGTTGCTGCACTGTCACTTCAGAACAAGCTCCTGCATCAGAATCTTGTTGCAGCTAGGAGGAGCTGAAGATGGCAGGAACATGTTGACCTCCCTCCTCCACTCCCCTACCCTGCTGCTGTAACCACCCTATGCACAGGGTGCTGAGTGAAGCTTGGGGTGGGGGGCATCACAGCCTGGCTCAGGCAAACCATTGACTCAAAACCTGCATGTTAATAACCCCAATTCATGTGCACATTAGAATTCAAGAAACACTGTCACTCACTTTCTCTTCCAAATTCAATTTTACTTTTTATTTCATTCTGCCAAAGCTGATTTCATGACCATGAGATTTTTCCCTTTGGATTTCCTACCGTGTCAACAAACCATAGCACCAAGAAACACACTCATTCATCTCCAGCGACTCTTTAAGTGCTTATCAGAACCACTGGGGGAATTTTAAAGCCTCCTGGAGTCTGGTATTGGCAGATCCTTGTCTCCTGGGCCATGGAAAAGCACTTGGAAGACAACCAAAGAAGGCTTTTTGGCCATTTGAATCTTTCCTGGTTCCATACAAAGTTTAGGGTTGTTCTGTTTCTCTGAAGGAGTGCATTAGAATCTTGATTAGGATTATATTGAATCTGTAGGCCACTCTGTCTAGTATGGACATTTCACCAGCAACAAGTCTCCCTGTCCACAAACATGAGATATCCATTCACCTATTTTCGTCTTTTTTGTTGTCTTGCTTTTGTTTCATCTCGTTGATATTTTGATTTTCAGTATACAGATCTTCCCAGTATAGTTTAGTTGGGATTTCCAGGCAGTTTCTTGTTAGTAATCAATGTTAATCTTCACTTGCTAAGTGTATAACCTGCAAGTTCACCAAATTTATCAGTTCTAATAGGTGTTTGGGTTTTTGTTGTTTGTGCCTGTGTGTGTCTTAGAGTCTTTAAAATAACAAAGGTGGAGACATCACAGTCCTTGAGACAGACTTTAAAGAGTGCTGAGACCTTAGTCCCTTCTCAGCATTTCTGATTCAAATGGTAAAGGTGGTAAAGGACACCTGGCCTTGGAGCGTCTAAAACTACCAATCTCTACCTTTTTTGTGTTTATGAAGAAAGTCACAAGCAAGCATAGTCATTAATTACATTCTCTTGTATGGTATTTGTTGTAATAGACCCTTAACAAGTTCTCAACTTGTAGGTCATGACCCCCCATGTGTTGCATATCAGATTTACATTATAATTCATAACAGTGGCAAAATTATAGTTCTGAAATAGCAATGAAACAATTTTATGGTTGGGTGTTACCACAACATGGGGAACCGTAAAAAAAAAAGGGTCACAGCATTAGGATGACTGAGGACCACTGTCCTTAATGCACTTTGGAGATACACTTTAATTTTCCTGCTGTCTGGTTGCTCATTAAAAAAGCTGAGACAGAATGATCCTAAGTTCAAGGCCAGCTTAGGCCATACAGAAGGCTTCAAACCAGCCAGTGCCAAACAGGGGGACACTATCTAAAAATAAAGAAGCAAACAAAACCCCACAAGTGATTGCAATCAAAACAGTGTGACAATAACACAACAGTGAAGGAAATAAAATGGTAGATCCAGAAATAGACCCACTTATTAATGGACAGTCGGCATTTGACAAAGCTGCCAAGCACACACAATGAAGAAAGGAAAAGGTTCTCAATAAATGGTGTTGAGAAAACTTCATCTCTACCTGCAAAAGAATGAAACCGAACCTGATCTTGCACCATGTCCAAATGTCAACTCACAACAGACAGCAGCTGCACCTGAAGCTGTGTCAAGAGAAAAACTTCACTGCATTTGTTTGGAAAGTGGTCACTCATATAGCACTCCACAAGAAAAAGCAAGCAAGCAAACAAACACATGGAATTGTACCTAACTAAAAACCTCCTGCGTAGCAAAGGAAACAGCCATAGGGTGAAGAGACAACCCATGGGGTGGGAGAAAGAATTTGTAAACTATACCTCTGACAGGAGTGTATTATTCGAGGTTAATGACTCATTAGCAAAGAAGTAATCGCATAGTTCGAAGATTTAGACAGCCATTCTCTGTTGTGGAATATTATTTTAAGGTGTGTTGCATCAGTTTATGCTGTGGAATATTTGTTTAATGCTGCAAAGATATGTTTCATTCTTTTATGTTGAATTTTTTTAAAACTCTGTAAAGTTGTGTTATTTTGCCTGTCTAAAACACCTGACTGGTCTAATAAAGAGCTGAATGGCCAATAGCAAGTCAGAGGGAAAGATAGACAGGGATAGCAGGTAGAAAGAATAAATAGAAGGACAAAAATTGGAAGAAGAAGATCAAGGAGCCATAAAAGAAGGGCGTGCCTCCCAGCTAGACACAGAATAAGAGGGAAAGGAAAAGTACACAGAAAGAGAGAAAAACAAAATCCCAGAGGTAAAATATAGAAGGGATACTTTAAGTTAAGAAAAGCTGGCTAGAAACAAAGGTAAGGCTTGGCATTTATAAGTAAGACTAAGCCTTCGTGTGTGTGATTTATTAATTTGAGCTGGGTGGTGGACCCCTCAAAAGAGCAAAGAGTCAAATGAGTAAAGAGTAAAAAACAACCAACAATTCTCAAAAGACTCAAATGGCAAACGAGTATATTTTAAATTTTTCAATATGCCTAATTATTAGGCAAATGAAAATTAAAAGCAATTCAGTATCTTTTCACACCCATTAGAATTATTATCAAAGCCCATGATAACAGATGTTGACAAGCTCTAGAGGCAAAAGAAACTTTGTATTCTATTGGTGGATGTGTAGATTAATATGGCTAGTCTGGGAAAATACTATGGTGGCAAAACAGTGAAATAGAAGTTTCACTTTTTTGTGTATGCAAAAGAACTGAGATTGGTGTGTTAGAGTGATGTCCATACTCCCATGTTTATTATAGCCCTATTTCTAACATTGGCATATATAGTTAATTAAATATTTATATATTATAAATGTATTTATATGGAATACTTCAAACTTTATTACAATTATTTTATTTGTGGGTGTGAGTGTGAATGTTCACACACAACAGAATATGTATGTCCTTTCTCCCTTTCCATGATGTGGGAACTAGGCACCCAACTCAGGCTTGGTGTTAAGTGTCTATTTACCCACTGATGCATCTCACTGACCTCTCAGCTTTTATACAGAAGAACATCCTGTCATTTGTGACATGGAAGCATGCTAAGCATAGCACCAGCCCAGAAAGACAAACACTGTGCCACCTCTCTCTTACATGGACTCTAAAACTGTTCATCTCACTGAAACAGAGAGAAAAGTGGTGGATATCAAAGGTCAGGGACTAGGGAGGTATGGAAAGAGATGGTAAAAGGGAAAACAGACACAGTTACATTGAAAGAAGAAACTTAGTGATCTATACTCTCTTGCCTGGTAACCACAGGGAATACACATAGATTTCAAAATTGCTGTAAAATAAATTTTGAACATTCTTACTACCAAACAATGGGGAATTGGTGAAGTGTTGGATATATTATCTAGATCAATAGAATTTTCTACAACACATATATATGTCAAAACCTCTCGCTAGGCTGAGGATATAGGACAGTGACAGAGTACTTATCAGTAGGCATAAGGCCTTGGGCTCAGTCCCTGACACTGCAAGCCAACTGAACAAACAAACACACAAACAAAGGCCCACCAACACATTGTACCCATAAATACATCAATTATCACTTTCAACTAAAAACAAAAAATGAATGTCTTTAAAAGAACTGAGAAAAGGCTTGCCTGAGACTTCATGCCAAATTCAAACCTGTATGAAGCTGTCTCTTCTAATGCTTTGCTCTTTCTAAAACCTGTGTAGCGAATACTAACTAAATAAACTCCCACATACTGTTTTCTCCTCAAAACATTTTAAAGACTAACTTCACTTTTTCCTAACTCACGCTCTAAATAGTGGTCACCAAATAAAAGTGCTAACTGGGGGGGGGGGGGGTGTCTCTGTTTTCCTTTGTCTTTATCTTCATCTTTCTCTCCTGTAGGCTACCCTGAGGGAATGAAGGTGGCAAGAGAGGTCTGTTTGAGCCTGGGAATGGAGTGCTATCTGTAGGCAGACATCACAACAAGACATTTCCCACAGTTCTCGGCAAATCAGAGGGAACTTACAAAAATTCCTTCAGCGTCATGAGGACTAATCCTCTATTATGTTCTGTTAACCTGAGGCAGAAATTCGAGTTTAATTTGCAGGCGGCTTGGGCAGATTTATGCCTACCTATGAGATGAATAACATCCATGGTATTTCAGAAGTCGATTCTATGTCAAGTCTGTCTATCACAAAGCATATGAAATTATCCCATGACACATTCAACACAGTTAAAATGCCACAGGCACTGCAGGGCCCTTTCATTATTTGTAAGGTATAGCCTGTGGTCCTGGAATTAAATTCTGAATTCAGGACATAGTGAATTCCAGGGTGTACTTTGAATTTGTCTGCTCCTGTGGGTTGGTTAAACTTCTCATGGTTTCTTGTGTGTACTTTTGATCCATTTCTTTTTTACATGTTATTACTATGTATATTGTTTATTATACTTTTTTATAAAATTATATGGAGGTGAACATGCCAGAAGGCACATGTGGAGGTCAGAGGACAACTTCGTGGAGTCCTTTCTCTTCTTCCTCTATGGCATGGATTCTAGGAGTGAACTCAGGCAGCCAGGCTTGCTCAACAAGGACTGTTATCCACTAAGCCATTCCACCAGCCTCTGCTCTGTGTTCTCACATGAACCAACTCACTAACTCCACAAGAATCAAAGAAGAAAAATTTGCAGTGTTTTTATGTGAGTTTGTATCATGGACAGTATTCTAATTATTTAATATTCAATGTGAAAAGATGTATAAAACTCAGAGGATATATCCCATGAGCACTTAAATAAAACCAAGGGACACTCATCTGACCAAAACAAGAAAAGACCAACATTACTTGCCCCTCGTGTGTATTCTTGTCCAGTCTCATGGATCTATTAGAAGCAGGTAAAATGGAAGCCATTCTCTGTGGTGCATAGGTATTGGGGGGGGGAGCACTATTAGGGCCTGCTGTTGAATTACAGATCCAATCACAGCCACACAGCTCCAAGTTAGATGAGTACCTTCCCTTCAAACTTAGGTTTCCTTCTAAAGTTTTCTTCTAAAATCTTCCTTTTGCATTTTAAACCACTCTATCAATTTTGAAACACCATCCCAGGATGGCCTTTTATATGACAGCCAAGCTCTCAGAGCATTATCCCCCAAAAAGATAGGTTCCTTTGGAAGGTGTGGCATCCTTTCTCTTTGACCAGGTTGGTTAGCTTATCAGATCTGATCACTGCACCTTTCCATGACATCTGACCTCGGTCCCAACGTAGGACTGGCATGAGACACCAACTTACTTGCTTTGAAACAATTGTATATGAACACAAGCCTGCTTTTGGCATCCATGCCAACCTCATCAAAAATGTACATGTGAGAACTTTCAGTTCTCAAATATTTCATTTTCTAATCCTTCCCCACTACTTGTCAACTTGTTTTTGTTCTGTGTGATTACGAGTTAGGAAAACATCCAAAGTCAGAACTTCAGAAATCCTCTTTGTTGGAACTTTGCCCTCTGAGTTCATACAGGTCTGATTATTAAGCAAAACTGCTTTCCAAGAGCCTCTTCATTTAACTAAATACTAAGATGATTCTACTGTCCACTAAACCAACCATGTCTCTGAGTGTCAATGCACATAGAATAAAGAATTATACCTTAAGATTTTCAGGAAAAAGAGTTTTTTTTTTTTAAAAAAATACATTAATTGGTAGCCTGCAATCCCAGCAGGCAATCCCAGACAGGATAATTACTGGAAACCTGAAGTCAGGCTGATCTATAGAGTTCCACAACATACCCAGGTATAAAGTGATCCTTGCTTCAGGAAGAAAGAAGAAGGGATGAAGAGAAGGAGAGAGAGAAGGAGAGAGGAAAGGAGGAAAGGAAGAAATAAGAAAAATATGAATGCACTGTTTGTTGGTGCATTCATTCGGGAGTGAGGAAATCTACTTCATAGCGACCCTTTCTGTGTAGATCATAGGTTCAAGAACATTAGTACAATGGGTTTTAAGCAAATCAGAACTTAAAATATTTGCAAATGCCAAATAGAAGATATGTGGCATTTCCTAATGTGTGTGGATTTCTCTTTAAGAAGAATGTACATTATAGCCAAGAAGCAAGTACCATGGATCTTAACTTAAGGTGTAAGTCACCCCCACTTTCTGCTAAAGGTCATTTTTTGAAAATGCTCAAATTTTTTCTTTCTTTTTTTTCTTTTTTGGCTTCTTTTGGTTCATGGTAGACAGCCATGAATTGGAAGGCAAATGCATGTTGGGAATAACCAAAGTAACCTGAGCCCTGGCATGGCCACTGCCCACCTGGCACTTATAATTTTACCCAAATTATCTAAGAACTATTATGAAAGTTATCTTAGGAAAGGTAATGAGGCAGGATAACCCTGGACTTGGGTGCTGCCTTGGAACTTGATACCTTGGCTCCTTCCTGTAACATAATTATTTGTACTTCTCAAATCTCTTGCCACTGCCAGCTAGTTTAACAGCTGCTCTTTCCCAACAGTCACTGACAACATCAAGACCCTAATGCCCACTCACTGTCACCCTGCCCTACATTTGCTTTTACATGTGCCATATCTCTCCATTTATCTTCAGGGGATAATGAGGAAGACCACCCAATTGTGTCTGGCATTAACCACTGCTTCTGACAGGTGAAAGTGTTAGCTAATTAGGCATTATGTAATTAATTACCTCTGTGAACAAATTAGGCAAATCAACATGTCTGTCTCCAGTGCAGACTCTGCCAACCAGTGACCCTGGTCACAAATAATGTCAGATAGAACAAGCTAAAACATGTGTGCTCCATTGCAATCACTCTCCCCTGCCCTTGGTCATTGAGACCAGTAACCATCACGTAAGGGGAGTTTGGAACAGACTTGGAGAGTCCATGAGTGGACAGTGCCAACTGGTGTCTTTTGACAAATCTGAAGTTACTCTCTCCTGATTTCTGTCTTCTATAAACTAATTCATACATTTATAGTAGGCTGTCAGTCTAACCGGAATGTGGGAAAGTTTTGTTTTTGGAAAACATGCCAAAGAGCAACTCAGGCACAGCCCCTGGTGTTTTGCAAACACAGGTTGTGTCCCAGCAAAGTCCTAAGAATCTTTACAGCATGGGTCAGGAAGGTCCTGCATTAGCCTCACCAGAGTCCTGCTCTGTGGTGTCTGAGCAGAAATGAACACTTGTTTCCACTTTCCTCCATAGTGCTGTTCCTCTGCTGGATATCCTCCACCCTAGACTGTTTTCTCCCTGGCTCCGTTCTGCCTCTGGAACCCCCACCCCCCATGCTCAGCTAGCTGACGTTAGGTCTCTCCTCAGTGGCTGCAGTTTCTACTGAGTCCAGGAGACTTAGACATGTGGAGTTAAATTCCTGCCTACCCTTCTAAGGCAGTGTTCTGTCACCCTGGAGAGGACTTTGCTTTTCAAACTCTGGTAACACTAGTAGTGCTATATGGTTTTATGTCTCAGTATTTGCAACATAACAGCTCTAGTGAACTTTTTTTTTGAGTTCTGGCATTTTAAAATTCAAATGCCAAAACAAGGTTTCAATATAATATACTTTCAATATCCACATCTAATAATTGCAGCCTTAATCCCTTTACTAATAGGTTTTTCATTTTTTTAAACATTCTTTTTAATTTACTTTTTATTTTGTATCCATTGATGTTTTGCCATGGAAGTTGGGTCCTCTGGAACCCTGAATAGGAACAGGAAATACAGACAGTTGTGATCTGCCATGTGGGCACTGAGATTTGAACCATGGGTCCTCTGGAAGAACCGTCATGCTCTTAACCACTGAGCCATCTCTCCAGCCCTTTAAAATAGGTTTTAACCATTCTGAGTTGCAGCTGTCAGGATGCTTCTCCTCCTGGTTGTGCAAGTAGATGGTAGGCTTAGCAAGTTACCCCTGTCCTAGAGACAGCATCCCAGATGAGCATGCATGAGCCGGTATGCTTGCCCTCTTAGTGGCAATATGCAGTGCCCCAATCCTGCTTCAGACAAATGGTTGAGGGCAGGCATGGGACAACAATGGGAACTTCCCCTTTTGAACCAGATTCCCCTCCTGGCCTGTGAGTGGTCAAAGGAGGTCTATAAATTTCTTTGTCTATCTACTCAGGTGCTGTACAGTCTATTTATATCCCCACCCCCTCTAGCTTTCATTCAGTATTATTAACTGAACACTTACTGTGCCCAAGATGTCCAGGAAATGCTACAGATAAAGTCATAAGTAAGGCAGTATTTTTTAATTTAAATTAAAATAATCTAATTTTACATACCAAAGTTCCCTCTCCCAGTTCCCTTTCCCTCTCATCCTTACACTCCCTTCAGCATTTCCCCCCATCCACTCCTCAGGGAGGGTGAGCCCTCCCATGGGGAATCATCAAAATCTGTCACATCATTTGTGGCAGGACCAGGGCCTTCCCCTGGTTATCTAGGCTGAGAGAGTATCCCTCCATAGGGAATGGGCTCCAAAAAGCCAATTCATGAACTAGGGATAAATACTGGTTCCACTGCCAGAGGTCCAATAGACTGCCCAGGCCCCCAACTGACACCCACATTCAGGAGGCCTTGTTCAGTCCTATGCTGGTTTCCCAGCTATCAGACAGGGGTCCGTGAGCTCCCACTTGCTCAGGTTAGTTGTTTCTGTGGGTTTCCCCACCTGGTCTTGATCCCTTTGCTCATCACTCCTCCCTCTCTACAACTGGATTCCAGGAGTATGGCGCAGTGCTTAGTGTGAATGAATCTCTGCTTCTGCTTCCATCAGCTACTGGGTGAAGGCTCTAGGATGGCATATAAGGTAGTTATCAATGTCATTATAGGGCTAGGGCATTTAAGATAGCCTCTCCACTATTGCTTAGATTCTTAGTTGGGGGTCTTCCTTGTAGGATGCACACTCATACCACAAGGACATCTGTTCAACTATATTCATAGCAGCATTATTTGTAACAGTTATAACCTGGAAGCAACCTAGATGCCCCTCAACCAAAGAAAAGATAAAAATGTGGTACATATCACAAAGGAGTACTACTCAGCAGTAAAAAAAAAAAAAAAAAAAAAAAAAAAAGACAAGACAAGACAAAACAAAACACAAAAACAACAAAACAAACAAAAAACAATGATGACTTGAAATTCTCAGGCAAATGGATGGAACTAGAAGAAACCATCTTGAGTAAGGTAACCCAGACACAGAAAGACAAATATGGTATGTACACACTCATAAGTGGATATTAGACATAGAGTAAAGGATAACCAGCCTACAATCCCCAACCCCAGAGAAGCTAGGAAACAGGGAGGACCCTAAGAGAGACACACGTGGTCCCCCTGAGAAATGGAAAGGGGCAAGATCTCCTGAGTAAATAGGGAGCGTGGAGGGAAGGAGAGAGGGATTCAGGAGGAAGGGAAGGGGAGAAGAGGAAGGGAGAAGAGGGCATGAGGGATAACGAAGATCGAGTTGGGGGAAAGACGGAGAAGGAGACTAAGGAAAGAGATACCTTGATAGAGGGAGCAGTTAATGAGAAACCTGGCTCTAGGGAAATTCCCAGGAATCCACAGTGAGGCAGTTCTTACCTCTCTGGTTTCTTTGGGAAAATAAGGTTGTAATCTACAAACTGAGAAGACAGGCATTTCCACCCTTCTTGAGCTAGACTTCCTGATGTCAAAACGTCCCTGGTGACAGTGTCTGCAGCAGCTCCTCCCTGTGTCAAGCAGTAACACTTCCTTGATCTTTTTATCTTCCTTTCCTACTCCATCCACAGTTCTCTCCTGTGTACTGTAGATGCACTGCAGCTGAATGTTATGACATTATCTTGTTTTTAAAACTCCAGAAACCTCATTAGTAGTGCTACATGGTTTTTGTGCCCAAGTATTTGCAACAGAACAGCATTGGTGACCTTTTTTAAAAAAATCAAATTTCAAAAATTAAATGCCAAAACAAGGTTTCACTGATTATGACACACATGTAATAGTCACACTTAATGAACGGGTTCCTTAACTCCTTTAATAATGCATTTTATCTATGATACATGCAAAGCCTCCCAAAGATCCTTATCTTCTATTACCCACTCAGTCTTTCTTGTTCTTTCCCATCCTGCTGACAGTAGAACAGTGCTATCCTCCTTTAAGAGAAATGCCCAGTATTCCTGTCTTCCTTCCTTCTGACATTACGCCGTTATTAATGTCACTTAACAGTAATTAAGTGATGTGGGTAAGAAGGAGTTTCCTTGATTTCTTGGCTGTGAAGAAGAGGGCTCTTCTACCAGTCTTTGGTTGTTTTGTCAGCTGGGAAGTCAAAGGGTTGTTTGTGGCTTTTGTGAGGACTCTGGGGCTGTTTGGATGTAGTCTGTGGGTTCTGAGAGACAGCTAGGCTGTCTAGCCTTAATGCAGTGGTTCTTAACTTTGCTAAGGCTGCAACCCTTGACCCTCCAACCATAAAATTACTTTCATTACTTTGTAATTGTAATTTTGATACTGCTATGGATCATGATGTAAATATCTGATATGTAGGACATCTGGTATGTGGTGGCTGTGAAAGGACTGTTCAACCCCCCCCCCCAAGGGGGTCTTGACCCATGGGTTGAGAACCACTACCTTAGTGGTCCATGGTGCTTTTCCTGAATGCATTGGCTGTGGAATGAACACAATAGAGAGCTTCTCCTTGCTGAAGTCTCTCCAGAGAGATCAGTCCCTCCTCCAGGCTTCTCCATCTGAGATATGCCTCCTTGAATCTGTAGCTGTTCCCTGTCCCTTGATGTTCATGCCCTAGAGTGAGCTTCTCCTGATTGTTCTCTCTCAAACTCGAATGTGAGTTCCCCCTTGACCTCTTTTTCCTGCCTGTGTCAGTCTCTACTGTCATGTTCTGACTTCTCTCCAGTTTCTAATTGGTAATCTCCAGTTTCAAGTCCACTATGCATAGGTTTTGATGGGCCGATAGAGCATAAAATGCTTCAAATCCTTGTTTTCTCTTACAGTGCCCCACACTACAAAGAAGCCCAGTTCGCTCCTGTAACTCCCATAGATGGAAATACAGGCAAGAAAGGGGGCACTGCTGAGGCTTGAGTGGGAAGCACCTTCTCCAACAGCTGTGTGTTTTTGGTGCATATTTTGGGAGGGTCTGGACACGGGGAGAGGGGCTTCACTAGTGGAAGTAAACCCAACCCAAACTCTGTTTTTTTGCCTCAGTCTCTGGACTTGTTGGGACATAAACAGGCCTCTACTACAAATTATGGATGCTTACAATGTCTTCCAGGGACATGGACTTAAACTCTCTGAAACTCTACATCAAAATGTCAAAATGAATCTCACTCCTCCTCTACGGTGTTTCTTCACTATTGTAGTCACAGCCACACAAAGTCCTTAATACAGCCATACACACAGAAAGAAAAACAAAATCTTAGTGATGATTCAAATTGATCATATACATCAAGGTTACTGTCAGAGAAAGAATTACACACCAGCTTAAAAACAGCATCATGTGTTTGTTTTTTTTTTTTTTTTTTTTTTTTTTTTTTTTTTTTTTTGTGACATCTGAGCAGGGCCTTGCAGGATGGTGCTACCTGTACCATGAGAAAGTTACTCTGAGGGTGGACCTGTGGAGGCTGACTCATGTTGAGGCCATGGGGAGGACGCCAGCCCCCCTCAAGCCTCACACAATATTTCTGCCTTCTGTTCTCAGGTCAATGATGCTAGACTCATGGTTGTGTTGAAAAGTTGTTCATAATTCTGTATATGATTAAGAAATACAAAGCAATGATGGGGCTGAAGGATGGTGGTGCACACCTTCAATCCAGCACTTGAGAGGCAGAGGCAGGTGGATATCTGTGAATTCGAGGGCAGCCTGGTCTACAGAGTGAGTTCCAGGACAGCCAGGGCTACACAGAAAAACCCTGTATCTGAGAAACAAGCAAGCAAACCAAAACAATGACAGATTTTTCCAAGACTCATAGAACACTGACATTTGGAGTCTCTATGATGTTATAAAGTGCAGATTTCCTTTAGGGTATAACTCTTCTTGATATATACATACATACATACATATATAAAATCTTCCTTGGGACAATGGTTTAAACTAGTAAATAAATGAACAAGAGTCTGCAGAGATGGCTCAGTGATTGAAATCACTGGCTGCTCTTGCAATGAACCTAAATTCAGTTCCCAATGTCCACATGGTAGCTCACAATCATCTATAACTCCACTTTCAGGAGATCCAATGTCCTTATCTGACCTCTGTAGGCACAAGGCAAACATGGTGCACATATATGCATACTCACAGCCAAACATCCACACATAAACAAATATAAGGAATTTTTTAGAAAAATGACAAGTCTCAGGTCATGTGAACACTGATTTATAAGAATGGTTTGACTATTGCTAAGCATTCCACAGAAATTGTTTCCAGGTACATGGAGACTCCCCATGAAAACTGTCATTCCTGTCACCTGGTAGAAGCACCCATTATACCCTTATTTAAAAAATAAATAAAATATTATTTTTTATTAAATTTTATTATTAAATAAAAAATTTAAAAATAAAATATCATCTACACTTGGTACCCTGCTAGTAGCACTATTTTGGAAGACTACTGAACATTTAGGATGTGTGGCCTTGCTGATAGAAGGAAGCCATTAGAGGGATGATTTTCTGGGTCCTGGTTTGTAATGATGGGAACAGCCTTCCAGCACTTTCTCCCACCACCATGAACTAAGTTGTTGCTCCATGCCATTCCTGCCATGATACACCAAAACTCTTTGAAACCATCAGTCCACACAAATCTTTGTCCCTTTAGTCTGGCATTATGATCACGGTGACACAAAAGAGACAAATATAGAAATTTGGGACCAAAGAAGTGGTTTTCATTGTTGTGAGCAAGCCTGACCATGTGACTCTTAGACCTTTAGAACTAATTTATGAGAATTGTAAGTTTGGAGATGCAAACTAGGGTACCATTAGAAGGCTATAAGCAAAGATTTATGGGCAGTTATTGAAGCTCCGACTATCAGAATGCTGACCAAGAGATGTGGTCAGTGAGGGCCAGGTTTCAAGAGACTTCAGGTGCAAAGGGCTCTATTGGTAACAGGACTAGTGGACATTTGCATTCCATTCTGGGAACTATTTATCTATATTGTGAGCATGTTCTAATATTTTGAGTGAGGCGGAATGCAAAAGTAAATATTTTGGTGAAGGCAATCTCAAGGCAGCACAGAGTTCGGTCTATGACCTGGGTATTTGTAGCTACTTATTTTAAATAAATTTCCAGTGAAACTTGGAAATAAAATGTGAAGGAGAAAAATAGTTTTTAAAAATTGAAGATGTTGATAAGCAAGATGGCAGTTTTCTTAAAGCTGGGTGTCCTCCGCAGTGGCCAAGGAGGCCGAGCTCTGTTGCTGCGAAGCCGGGTGGTCAAACCTGCTTGTGTCTCAGCGTTTCCCCAGGACCAGCCTACCCCAGGATGGCAGGGCACACGGCACATTCACCTCTCACCAAGCCACCTTTCTGGTTCCACGGCTGCATCTCTCCACTGGACTAGCGAGAGGGTTGTCAATATTTTGCTCCTGGGCCTGCTTCCAGCTGGGTACCTGAATCCCTGCTCTGTGGTGGACTACTCCCTGGCTGCAGCCCTCACCCTGCATGGTCACTGGGGCCTAGGACAAGTGGTGACTGACTGCATTCATGGGGATGCAACACAGAAGGCTGTCAAGGCAGACCTCTTGGCCGTCTCCGCTTTGACCTTTGCTGGGCTTTGCTACTTCAACTACTACGATGTGGGCATCTGCACAGCAGTTGCCATGCTGTGGAAGCTCTGACCTCTGCGATGCGACACCCTAGATTGTATGCCTCATTGCCTTGCTCTGTTGATGCCATTGAACTCCCAGTGAGGAGGGCGTGAAGGAAAAGTCCATTGGTGGGCAAGATTTCTTCTAATTACATGGTTATTTTCAGAATTCATTTGTTGAGGGAAAGCTTTGTGAGAAGTTAGGTTCAACTAGTCCTGAGTCTTGAGTTCCATATAGACTCATGGTGTGACTACACATTTCATGAGCTCGGGTTGCCTTTATTCATGAGCTCGGGTTGCCTTTATCTACCAATGCCTGAGCAGAGCTCTGCTTATTCCTGCTCGAATAAGGGGAGACATCACTACTTGTACTGGGAGGGAGGACTGTTCATTCAGTCGTGAGTCATATACTTTGCATGAAATTGGAAAGTATTCCATTTGGAACCTTCCACTCTGTTCAGTTGACACCAGCTGTTGGTGGCTCTGAGTCTAAGAAAGCTGAATTTAGAGACGTTCACTTTAGGGAGTTCTCCTTTGTAGGTGAGTTGAAATATGACAGATTCCAGACAGGCTCATTCTCAGATAAGAGTCACTTGTGCAGAAATAATCTGTCCACAAAGGCTGGGTAATAAAGTGTTTTCCCACCACGGGGATTGCTAATGACAAATTATACTCTGAGAAAGCAAAATTTTTAAATAAAATATTATACACTGAAAAAAATTGAAGATGTTAGATTAACATCATCCAGGTGATTTACACTGAAACAGTAGGGAACATGCTTCAAGAATATTTAAGGAAGTGGCAAGGCTACTTCAGGGGCTCCAGGCAGCATAAAACTCTTGTTCATTCCAGTGATATTTCTTTAAAGAGACTGCTGCCGACAAAACCTTGCCTATGGCCAAACGTCCCTAGATTCAGCCACCTAGGCATTCAGTGGCCCACTGCAGCCTTGGTTCAAGGGGGTCCTGCTATTGTGCCAGCTGGTAGTGACTTAGTGTTGGCCACATGGGACTGTTTTCTTTTTGTTGTTGTTGTTGTTGTTTAACATTCAAAATTGAGAAGTACTTGGTCATGGAGGCTTGCACCAAGATCTTTAAGGGAAGTCTAATCCAGACAATGCACACAGGCTCAGATTCCCAGCCAGAAGAGCCTGGGATGCTGTTGCTGCCCAAAGATGTGAGGGTGAGTCCCAGGTTGCAGTGAAGACATCAGAAAGTTGGAGGTGCCAGGAGGGTAGAACATCTGCTAAAGAACACTCCAGAAACTGAGTGAAGCCAACCCACCAAACAGGCTGTGTGGACTATAAGCAGTTAGGCCACAGGGCCGTTCAAACCTATTGGAGCTCACATCCTATTCACATTCCCAGGATGATAGTCAGGAAGATGCCAGGACTTAGTGTTTGCCCTTACAGGTTTTGGTCTTGTGTTGGTTGGTCCAACCTTTCCTTGCTATTTTCCTGTTCCTTCATTTTAGAATGGAAATGTTTACTCCATGCCATTGTGTACTGGAAAAATATGTCTTACCTCTCTCTAGTTTACACAGGCCCACAGGTACAGAGTTTGCCTTGAGCCTAAGAAGAAAATTTGAACTTTGACATTTAAACAGTGTTGAAACTTAAAATTGTGAAAACTCTTAAAGCTGAATTTAAGTGCTTTCTTAAAATGATAATTATTACAAAATTTATTCATTTATTTTACATCCCAACTGCATTTTCCCCCTCTCCTCCCATTCCCTCCCCCAACTCCCCCCTTGGCCTCCCCCACCCTCTGCCCCTCTGCATCCATTCAAAGAGGGGCAGACCTCCCATGGACAGTTAACAAAGCATGACATATCAAGTTGAGGTAGGACCAAGCTCCTCTGGCTGTACTAAGGGGTTAAACAGCCAATGCATTAGGGACAGGTCCTGCCTCCATGACTAGGAGTTCCACAAGTGGGTCAAACTAGACAACTGTCACACATATATAGAGGGCCCAGGCTTCCCAGCTATCAGTGTAGAGTCTGTGAACTTCTATGAGCCCAGGTTGTTTCTGAGGATTCCCTTGTGATGACCTTGATGCCCCTTTGCTCATACAACTCTTCTTCCCTCTCTTCAACAGGATTCCTGAGCTCAACCCAGTGCTTAGATCTGTTTCTATTTGTTACTAGATGAAGGCTTTCTGATGACAATTGGTTAGTTACCATCTAATTACAGCAGATAGCCAGTTCAGACTATGCATCCACCATTGCTAGGAATTTTAGCATGGTCATCCCTTTTATTATAGGAGTCTTTAATGACTAGGAAAGGGATATTTTGGTTTGAATCTACTTTAAGGCTCGTGGGTTTTTTGTTTGTTTTTTGTTTTTGTTTTCTTTTCTTTTTTTTTTAAACAAAAAATGAGATACCATAATAGAGGGGGGCATTATAGGTTTAAAGAGAAATCTCACACCAGGGAAATGTTCAGAGACCTACAAGAATGACCCCAGCTAACAATCTAAGCAGTAGTGGAGAGGTTGCCTTAAATGCCCTTCCACAATAATGAGATTGAAGACTACCTTAAATGCCATCCTAGAGCCTTCATCCAGTAGCTGATGGAAACAGAAGCAGATACCCACAGCTAAACACTGAGCCAAACTCCTGGAATCCAGCTGCAGAGAGAGAGGTGTGATGAGCAAAGGGGTCAAGACCATGCTGGAGAAACTGCTGACCTAAACAAGGGGGAGCTCATGGACCTCAGACTGATGAATGGGAAATCAGCATAAGACTGACCCAGACCCCCTCACCCCATTCATGTTTTTTTTGTTGTTGTTGTTGTTGCTTTTATTTATTTAAATTTTTAAATTTGTTTTACATACCAAACGCAATTCCCCCTCCCTTCTTTCTTTCCACTCTCTCCCAACCTCCCCCAACCCATCCTCCACCCACTCCTCAGAAAGGAGTTGACTAACCCTGACACATTAAATTGAGGTAGGACCAAGCCCCTCCCCGCTGCATCAAGGCTGAGCAAAGCATCCCACCATAAGGAATTGGTCCCAAACAGACAGCTCATGCCCAGGGGATGAATCCTGGTCCCACTGCCAGGGGCCCCTCAAACAGACTAAGCTACATAACTGTTGTCCACATGCAGGGGACCATTTAGGTCCCATTCAGGCTCCCCAGCTGTTGATCTAGTGTTTGTGAACTTTCATGACCTCAGGCCAGCTGTTTCTGTGGGTTTCCAGTCATGATCTTGACCCCCTTGTTCATATAATCTCTCCTCCGTCTCTTCAATTGGACTCCTGGATCTCAGCCTGGTGCTTGGCTGTGGATCTCTGCATCTGCTTCTGTCATTTACTGGATGAAGGTCCTATAATGACAGTTAGGGTAGTCACCATTCTGAATACAGGGGGAGGCCAGTTCAGGTATCCTCTCCACTATTGCTAGGAGTCTTAGCTGGGGTCATCCTGTGCATTCCCCTAGCACCAGGTTTCTCCCTAACCCCAAAATGACTCCCTCTAGCAAGAGCTCTTTCATTGCCCCCCTTGCCCCCTGTCTCTCCCCTGGCTGGGTCTTCTTGATCCTTCATGTTCCTATCCTCTGTTCCCTCCCACTATCTACCACCCCCAAATTACCTAGGAGATCTTATCTATTTCCCTTTCCCAGGGCAACCCATGCATTCCTCTTAGGGTCCTTCTTGTTATCTGCTTCTCTGGAGCTTTGGGTTGTAGTCTAGTTATCCTTTGCTTTACATCTAGTATCCACTTACAAATGAGTACATACTGTTTTGTCTTTCTGGGTCTGGGTTATCTCACTTAGGATGAGTCCACATATATCCAGTTATACTGAATCTGATAAAAAGAGAAAGTGGGAAGTAGCCTTGACTGCACTGGCACTGGAGACCACATCTTAAATATAACACCGGCATCACATACACTAAGAGCAGCAATCAGTAAAGGGAGCCTCCTGAAACTGAAAAGCCTCTGTAAGGCAAAGGACTAGATAAATAAGACAAAGCAACATACAAAATGAGAAAAGATCTTCACTAACCCCACATCTGAGAGAGGGATGATTTCCAAATATATAAAGAACTCAAGAAACTAGACATCAAAAATACCAAATAATCCAATAAAAAAAAATGGGGATCCAAACAGAATTTTCAACAGAAGAATCTCAAATGATGGAAAATACTTAAGGAAATGCTCAACATCCTTAGTTATCAGGGAAATGTGAATCCAAAAAACTCTGAGATACCATCTTACACCTGTCAAAATGTCTAAGATTAAAAAACACTGATGATAGCTTATATTGGAGAGGATGTGGAACAAGGGGAGCACTCCTCCATTGCTGCTGGGGGTGCAAACTTGTACAGCCACTTTGGAGATCAGTATGGTGATTTTTCAGAAAACTTGGAATCAATGTACCTCAAGACCCAGCTATACCAATCTTGGGCATTTAACCAAAGGGTGCTTAATCATACCACTAGGACACTTGCTCAATTATGTTCACAGCAGCATTATTAGTAATGGCCAGAACCTGGAAACAACCTAGATTTCCCTCAACCAAAGAATGGATAAAGAAAACATGGTACATTTACACAATTGAATATTACTCAGCTGTAAAAAACAATGACATCTTGAAATTTGCAGGCAAATTGATTGAACTAGAAAAAAATAAGGCTCATGTTTAAATGTTTGGTCTCCAACTGGTGCTGCTTTTTCTTGTGTTGGGTGGAGTATAAAACTTTGAGTTAGGGAGGCCTGGCTGGTATAAGGAGATCACTCAGGATGGACATTTTAAAGGTAACAAAGCCTGGCTCCAAGTTCCTGCTTTGCCTTCTGCCTCATGGATAATTTTGAGCAATCTGAACAATGTGCTCTCATCATCATGAACAGAGCTGATGCCATTGCTTTTCCTATCATGATTCATGGGAACAATGAGCAGAATAAACACTTCCTTTCTTCAGTTGTTTATATCAGATATTGTGGTCAGAGTAACGAAAATACAGTGATAATTCTTAGAGCCTAGAAGAGAGAGGGAAAGCCCATTCTTCTAGCAATATCCAAATGAACAAAGTGTTATTCACAACTACGTTGGCTCCTTTAGTGGCTTTCCTTACTAGGAATATGAGTACAAAACGTGGCCAAACTTGAAATACCCTGTGCTCAGGGTTGGAGAGATAACTTAACAGTTAAGAGCACTTGTTAAATTTGAAGAAGACCCAGACTCAGTTCCCAGCACCCACATGGTAGTTCACAACCATCTCTGTAATTCCAGTTCCAGAAGGCCTGATGCCCTGAGATGGCCTCTGTGAGCACAAGGCATGTACTTGCATTCAGGCACTCACTCATGCATAGAATATAAAAAAAGAAATCTTTAAAAAAATCCTGTGCTCTAAAGGATTGCTTTAATGCAAACACAGTAGCACAGAAAGTCAGCAGACAACTCAAAAGCCGGTGATAATGGAACCCCATCTAGCATAGTCAGCAGAGTAACACTGTAAGACTGAAAATGCTGGCCTCCAGAATATGCTGGGCTTTTCCACTTAGAATTGTTCTGTTCTCACATTCTGAGAAAGGAAGTATGAGGCACTGGGTATGAAAGATTTAAAAAAAATTAATCTGCCTGAAACAAGCATGGTATTTGAAATCAATAGCAGTAGGGAATCGAATTTTAAAGCTTTTTTTTTTAAACTAAGCTTAAAATAACCACTTTCAAAAATAATAACCACATTCAATCTAGAATGGGAATCTGAAGGATGGGGGAACATGCCTGTATCAGATCCCCCTGGGCTGGACTGGGGCCTGGGCAATGTCCATGCCACATCTCACTTAAACCTCATACCAACCCTGTGAAATGACCACTATTACTTCTCCAACTTTCAGTAGGAAGTTGAAGCTCAGAGGCGCTGAATGAGGTGATGGACTAATACAGACTCACTGAAGACCCGCCCACCGTACAATCTGTCAAGGACAGGAGGCCAAAGGAACTGCAAAAAACAGGGATTTATTTACTCATGGTCTTCAAGGTGAAGTAGGATCTGAATGTTGGGTTAATCTTTGCAACATTTTACCCTAGGAGTCACAAGAATTTATTTAACACATTTACAGAAAAAGAAGCTATGGCTGGGCCGTGGTATGTGTATGTGTTCTCCAGAAGCTGACCAAGCAAACAGTCCCATTAAAGGGAGGGCCCTGTGGGAAAGAAGACTCACAATGAACTTATTGCCAGATTTCAAATCGACCTTCAATTTAAAATTCAGGCCCCTGGTGTTTAACTCGTGTCAGGAGATACCTCCCTAAGATTTTGTGTCAAAAGCCAGGCCTGGTTCAATACACCACCTGCGGCATGTTCTGTTCTCTGCAGGACAAAGGTGAGTTTGAGACACACAGCCAGAGGCTGTTTCTGTGACCTCCTCGCCAGCTTGCTGGCTGTCCTCACCTTTCCATTGACCTGAGCCCATGTTTGCTTGCAGCGGTGCGTGCAGGAACATTCTGTGTCCTGGGCAGTCAGCCTTGGGCTGGGAAGGAACCTGGGATTCCATATGGCTGGTAACTGAACTCAGCAAGGAGAGGGAGCGAATTTTCTTAGGACTCAAGTCAGTAGTAACCACAAACATACAATTAAAAGATTTGTGCTGCTACTGCCCAGTGCAACTAACGCTGTGGAGTTAGTATTTTCCAAAGCCAAGTGTTCTAATCCGGGTTTGAGAACAACATGTTTTATGGCATTCCCTCACCACTAGTGAGTGCAACATGTTGGCTAAACATTAATTCTTTTTTTAGGTGGGAGAGCCCTTCGTTACACAACCGTGGCTGATCTACCACCGCCAGTGATCTGCCTTAGTAATGTCACGACTTTTCACAGCTAGCTTTTAGCACTTCGCCATGGTTTATATTTTACTTTCTGTTCTTTCAATAGTTATTGGTACTCCTATTGTGGGCTCCCACATTGAAAATGTCCAGCTATAAAAGATTTGCAATACAAAGAAATATATATTTAATAGTTGTCTCTGAAGTTAACACACAAAATGTATCTTGTTAACATTCTGCCATATGTAATGAAGGACTTATTTTTAAAAAGAAAGATTTTGTTGCAGCTCTCACCACATTTCCTACTCAAGATGAACTTTACACATTCCCTGAAAAGATGTCTGTTCCGTAGGGAGGAAGTTGGAAGGTCTCTGTATAGAGGAGACTGAAAATTATTTGCCAGGATTTACTTATAATTATAGGAGGAGGTTGAATATATATGTGAATGTTATATATTAACTATAACATTTATACAGCATTACAGATGCTACTATATAATATAGTACAATATATACTATATATTGTATATAGCATTAATATCAACTACAGAATGAGTGCCTTTTATCCCAAAGTCTAGAAAGCAGAAATGTTTCAGAATTTGAACTTCTTTCATATTTTAATGTCTTTATGGATGAATAATGAGATATCTTGGATAGAGGACCCAAGTACAAGCATATGACTGGTGTTTCATATGTACCTAGCCAGAATGCACTTTTAGGCAACCTTGTCAATAATTTACCCATGAAACAGAACAAGCATACACTGAACTATCAGAGATCAGACATGCAACTCAACATCTATGAACTGACACATCAACAGGCAAAAGGTTACAGACTTTGGAACATTTCAGACTTAGTATGTTTGAGCTAGAGATGCATATATGTGTGTGTGCATATATGAGTGTATGTGAGTGTGAATGAGTATATACATGTATTCTACTATTTGCTCTTTTTAGTTGCATTAACTTTTTCCTCCAAACATCCATATTTATACATAAGTGCATGAATACACGCACGCGCACACACACACCATGTGCACATGAGTTCCTCTATTACATATGATCATAGATTTATATTCAATCAATTTTAATTAGATATTATGACACTACCCTACACAATAATTTTCCCTTACATTTGTACCAATCACCAATGATTTTCTACTTTCCCATATGCTTGCCACTAAATCTGGTGTTATTAGCCATATAATTTATCTTGCTTATGTGACTGTTGTAAATGGCATATTTTATATTTCCTTGACTATTACTGAGGTTAAACATTTTTATAAATGTCTAGTATATAGTTGAGTTCCTTCTTCAGTGATTTACCTATTCATAGTCGGTTTATCTTTTGAGTTTTCATCTTTGGCCTATTCCTCTGTTATTCTTGGTATATGCTGGATACTAATCTTTTGTAGGGTGTGTATTTTGTTCTTTATTTTCAATTCTTTCCTGACACTGTGTCTTAGGAACTTATGCAATGAACAATATAGAAGTTGATTTTAAAATACTATGTTTGTGTTAGGTATAATGGTACACACCTTTAATCCTAATACTCTGGAGGAAGAAGGAAGGATGTATCTATATACCTCAGAGAGAGAGAGAGAGAGAGAGAGAGAGAGATTTAGAGTAAATGTGAAAATAGTAAATGCATGAGACACAGAAATAAGCTAAAGCAGAGGGGATTTTAAAAATAAAATAATAAGGTTAAATAGAAGAAAGAAGAAGGAAAGTGGAGAATAGTCTTTGAAGGGGAAGAAAAAAGAGAGCTAGAAATTTTAAAAAGAGGAAAGATTTTTATAGTAGTGAAAAAGTTCAAGAACATAATTAGTAAATGTCAGGAATAAAATAAAAACGTGAATTTTTTTTTAAAAACCAATAAGATCAGATGAAAATACTACTAAATTTATAGGAGACAAAGACAAAACATGTGGACAAAAAGAGAAAAGAAACTAATGAAAAGAAAACGCATTGCCTAAAACATGTAAGGAAATGTGTAAACAGATTCAATGATCACGTGATGGCGAACAACAAAATCATAAAATCGTTAAAAAAAATCAATACAGTAAAATTCTGGCTAAATATTTAGGGGGAAAAGAATGAAGTGGCAGAGCAGTTTCTTTGTCCTCAAGAGTTGGAGGTCTAGAAAGTAGGAAGGCGGTTCCGCGGGTGGGCATTACTGCTACTCTTGCTCCGCCACCCTCACCCCCACCTCAGTTCCCATCACACTGGGAGGCACCCCTCAGCTAACCATTAGCCAGGACAATGGACAGTGTTGGGAATATAAGGGAACCTGTCCAGCTGCAGATGGCAAAGCTGACTGTGGCCAGAAGAGGCCCCCATACACAAAGAGGGAAAACTGCGGCTGTGAAGACTGCAGTGCAGACACACACTCATCGACACAAAACCCAAAGGAAAGACAGGCCCACAAGTTCAGCTGACCCTCAACTCCACGCACCTAGCTGCCAGCCTCCTCAGTTTAAGAGAGCTATGCCCAGACACCAAGAGCAGGGACAGCTCTCCTTATGCACCTCCCAGCCTGATCTGCCAGCTCCTGAAGAATGACGTGGAGACTTTATTAATTACAAAAGCTTGGCCTTAGCTTAGGCTTGTTCACAACTAGCACTTGAAATTTTAATTAACACATTTGTACTAATCTATATTCTGCCACATGGCTCGTTACCTCTCTTCAGTACTGTACATCTGGCTTCCTCCACATCTGGCTGGTGAATCTCCCCTGCCTCTGATTCTTTCCCAGAGTTCCTATCTCTCCTCAGAAGTCCCGCCTAGCCTCTCCTGCCTAACCATTGGGAGCTCAGCTCTTTAATAAACCAATCAGACAGTGCCTTAGGCAGGAGAGGACGGCAGGGACATCTTTACACAGGGCATAAAAAGATTATCCCAATGACTGCACCCTTGAGCTTATCAATCTCCTGCCCTCCTGGCTCTCTATATTGCCTCTCCAAGATTTCTCTCACAGCAGGACAGACTGAAGCTCTCAGACTTATGGGTGCTCCTTGATACCCAGTCTCTGGAGTTCCTAGGTTTTTACAGTAGGTTCTCACTTAATATGGTACCCAGAAAGGGCTCATCTTGACATCTACTGTGACAGAATGAGTTTCTCTCTGCAGCTCAACTGTCTGCCAGGACTTTGCTCTACCACCCAAACCCACAACTGGATTTGAGGCCAAGAGGGCCTGTGGATGTGTCCAGAGGGTAGGACTGCCTGGCTTTTCTCTGCCTTACCTTCTGGAATTAGCTTCTGAACCCCCTTCCCCTGTTGAAGAACTGAGGGACTGGAGCTGTGCATGGCTTGTTGTGCTGTGCCCCCTTTTTTTTCCTTTGTTTTTCCCTTTTTTCTTTCTATCCAATGTTGCCTAGCTTTGTGGATTTTCAAAGATTCCCTTCTCTTTTTTGTCTATATTTTCTCATTCTGACTCTCTATCCTCAGCTCACACAGCAGCAGCCTCCACTCTGCCCTGGTTCTGGAGGTCTTCTGGCATTTGAGGTAGAAATCTAGTAGGTCACTTGCGTCTGTCCTTTTAGTGTCATATCTGTTATGTGTTCTATTCACCTCTTTATCCCAGATCCTTCATCTTCATTCCTTGTCTAGTTGTGATTAACCATATCTGTAACCCAGCTGTGCCAAATTGCACACATGTTCTCTATGACTCACTCATCTGTTTATCCACACTTTATTCCAGTTAATTATGCAATGTCCTACAAAGCCCTCTCATAAATGGGTGTCCTGCCCTGACCCTTTTGATTATGTCACTAATTTCATCAAGAAAATGGGGGGAAATAGACAGTGCCAGGTGTTCCTGCCTTTGCACTTTGAATTAGGCAGCATTCCATTACAGTGGGAAAATACCCATGGTAAACAGCTTAAAAGAAAATATTTATTTTGGCTTACAGCTTTTGAGGTTTTAACCCACAGTCAGGTGGCTGTGTTGCTTTGGACCTGTAGGAGGAAGAAATGGTAGGGATCTCAGAATAAAACCATTTGCCTCCTGGTAGCTGGGAAGGAAAGAGAGAGGAGGGGTCTTGTGTCCCCATGCATTCTTAAAGAGTCTTTTCCACTGTTGTAGAATAGAATATTTGTTTAACCATGTAAAGTTGTGTTCCATTTGTTTATGCTGCACTTGTTTAACTACGTAAAGATGTCTTGCTTTTGTTTAGGCTGCACTTGTTTACCTACATAAAGATGTGTTGCTCTTTCAGCTTGCCTGCCAAAGGCACCTGATTGGTTTAATAAAAAGCTGAGCATCCAATAGGGCTGGCCAGGCAGCCAGCATCCAGGCAATCAGACACAGAAGAAGCAGGAAAGAAGGATGGACAGTACATAAATGTGGTAAACAAACCTCAGGTCAGCATGCAGATTAATAGAAATGGGTAAGTTTAAGTTAAAAAAGAAAACTAGCTAGGAACAAGCCTTCACTAAGGCCGAGTATTCATAATTAATAATAAATCTCTGTGTCATGACTTGGGAGCCTAGGGGTCCAAGAAAGCCTACTACACCCCACTTTAGGCCACTATCTCCCAATAGTACCACAAAATAGTGAACAAAAATCCCTTTATCTGTGAGAATCTAAAGATCTAAAGGATACTCCAAATCAAAACTACAACAAAGTGAGTTTGATTTCAGTTTGTTTTGTTTTGGTTTTGAAGTAGGACCTTGTTATGTACCCCCAGCTAGGATGTACTATGCAGATCAGATTGGCTTAACTCCCACAACTTTGCCTTTCACTGATGGTGACCCTGGTGACACTGGGATCCGCTTCTTTGACATCTCTGTTGCCTTGATTTTGTAGATATCCTAGACTGGAATCTTTTAACCCAGTTTTGCTAGTGGGGGTAGGGGGTAGAGGCAGCAACCGGTGGTGCTTATAATCACATCAGCAGGTCCAGTCTGATGGTGGAGAAAGCTGGTGAGTCTGATGGTAGAAAAGGTTTGTTGGGGTGTTCACAGGTCCATTCATGGATTAGAGAAGTAGCAGAGAGATGACAAAAAAATGACTGTTCCCTTTAATTCTCTGCCTGTCACCAGCCTCACACTGACATGGCTTCTAGCCCACCATTTTACTGGAAGTCCCTGTTTATAATTTAAACATAAATATTTTGTAACTTTTCTCAGACTGTTTAATTACTTTGCTCTTGGTTGTGCTTGCCCACCCCACCCCCCTCCACCCAGTGATTGCTTCCTGGTTTGAGCTGTACTTTTTGTATGAGTCTCATCTGTTTCCTTCCTGGGGATCCAGTACACACTGGCTTGTGAAGTGTTCCTAGACACTAGCTTTGCATTTGCTTTTGCCAAAGGCTGAGAACCTCTCTCCCTTGCAAAATCTGTTTCACACTAATGTCATTGTCTGAAAACTTTAACACAATGTAATACCATCAGTTGTTATATAACCACACAGGGCAATTTATTCCAGAGACACCCTGCAAACCATTTTTCTACCAATATCTGCTAACAATTTTTCTTTGCATTTCAAGACTGGTTATTGGGATGTTTAAGCCATTCTAGCTAAAATATCCAAACTGTCCAAGAACTTAATGAGGGTTTTCATGATCTACCACCACTGCCTGCTGAGCAAAAGCAATATGCATATCCTACAAATCCCAGAAACATGGCATGAAGACATGACTCAAGTCTACTCACCTCCCCTGAGTTACAGTAACATCCGCTCATATGACTAATTAGTTTTCATGTCAGAGAACATCAGGTCATGTTTTTCATCCCCTTGAGGAGACTCCCATGAACCTCTCCTCAGCAGCACTCCTTGGATGTGTTAAGACACTTTCCTGAGTGACTCACTTGTGTTATACAGATGCTATGAATGTTTTGTTTGATAAGCAAAAATAATACTGGAAAATAATAGTGCCCAGGAAAAGAAACCTATCCAGTATAAAGAATGTGATTCGGGATACAAGATTTTCTATAAAATGGCCTGGACCTTGTCAAGCATTAACTTGCTTTATCTTTGTTGGCTACCAAAGAATTGATGTGAGGAGGCTTTGGCATGTATTAGCATCATGTTCCAAAACCAAACATCTGCCATGTTTCTGTTGTGTTAAAGGATACAGAATTTAACTTCATTTACAGAGTGTAACCATTTTTAACTGTCTTGGTCCCTCTTGAACTTGTCTGTAACTCACCAGGAGGGTGACAGCAATGTAAATGACCTTGAGAACAGGACACAGGCACAGCTCTTCATATTGTTTCTTACTAATTTTACTTGAAAGTACTTTAAAATAAATGTCTTTAAGACATTATTTTAAAATGCTGCAAAATATGTTAATAACAAATCGAGGGAGACAATTTGAATTTTTTGAGCAACTTTTCTGCCCCCCTTTCCGTTACCCTCCCCTCCCCTAGGTCCTTCCCACCCCTCTCTTCACCTCCCCTTCCCTTCTGCCCTCAGAACCTTCTATACTAAGAGGGCCAGGGGCTCAAAGACTAGAGGTGCTTCTTCTAACCATCTACTTATTTGCCTCAATCCCTTCTTCATTCCCACCAAGTCTGATGGATAAAACACAAGACAGCTATCATTATTGTAAAAGTCATAATTCTGTTTTAAGGCAGAAAAATCATTGCCAAGCTTTAGTCAGCCCAGATTTGAGCTGAGCCAGCTAGGAAAAAGAGCTATAGATTCAATAAACTCAAAGAGAGTAGAGCATCAAGACATAAAATTGGGCAACAATGTAGCAAATGATGCATTGTTCTTAAGATAATCTTCATGTGAATGAATGGAAAGCAGTTGCATTCAGAAGCCTGGGAAATAGCAAGCACAATTCTAACACTAGTCGGAATGTTGTGTTACTTCACAAGATAGGCAAATCGCAGGTAAAGAAGCAGTTTGGTCAACTGAAAAGATAATTCTTTTTAAGCCAAATGGACCTATGTGTTACTGGGCAATCTCATCATTGATCCACACTTTAATTTTTCCTCTAAAGTTAAAATAATAGGAATTACAACACAGTAGAAAATATATCTTAAGTAACTGGTTTGTAAGAACAAAGTGTATCATTTTTTACCTCAATATCATTTGCTATCTTTTATTAAGATTTATTTTTTAAGTGTGTGTGTGTGTGTGTGTGTGTGTGTGTGTATGTATGTATGTGTGTGTGTACGTGTATATGTGTGAGTGCAGATGCCCATGAAGGCTAGAAGGAGTAGGATCCCCTAGAGTTTGTGTTACAGGTGGTTGTGAGCCTTCTGCTGTGGGTGCTGGAAACTGAACTCAGTTCTTTTGGGAGAGCAGCAAGATTTCTTAGCCACTAGGCCATCAGTCTGCCCCCATTATTTAATGTCTCAATGTAAGCTTTCATTTAAAATGACAGAACATGAAAAAGAAGAAATGTGAGCTTCTCTGTGGTTCTTTGAACCCAAATCTCTTCAACAAGACTTCCCTGCAAGAAAGATTCCCAGACTGTTGAGGGGTTAAGGGGATGCTTATGTGGTTGTGTGGATCTCAGTCACAGAGTCAGACTTCAGTCACAGAAGATGGTTGCCCAGGACAGCCTATGAGTCTCTGTGCCAGTGGTCCCAGCTAGACAGGAAAGATGCTCTGGGGGTACAGGACTCTGAAAACAGTTAATTTTCTCTTTATTCACAAGGACCTTGTAATGGAAGGATGAAGGCGGTTGCATGAAGCCCATCTTCTCTAGATTCATTCAAACACATTCCACACTATGCTGGAAGATACAAACATTGATGGGTCAGGGAGAAACACTAGGAAAGGATTTTTAAGTCTTTCTTTTTTAAAATGAATATGGGGAAATGTGTGAGAAAAATAATGAAATGACAAGGGGTGGGTTTATTGTGGCTTTTCGTTTGTTTGTTTGTTTGTTTGTTTTTATTTTGAGAAAGGATCTTGGTAGGAATCCTAAAGTGACCTCAAACTGGACATCTTCATACCTCTGCCTCCCAGGTGCTGGGATTACAGCTGTGTTCTATTCTGTTCACAGGGTTTGTTATGATGTAATGATCTTTTCTTTTACTTTGTTTCCCTAAGTCTGGTGATAATGACAGAAATGTCATGTATTTGAGACTCCATCTCCTTAGTAAATAACCATATAATGTAGATATTTTAAATTTACATCACTGTCCACTTACCCTGTAGGTCTGGTGGGTGGTACATAGTCCATGTCATGACTCTCTGAGGTTGAAGTCCGTGATTGCCCAACCTCTGCCCCTCCTAGCTAAGAAACATACCTAGGACCTAACATGAATATCTAATGGGGCCATATATAAATAACTACTAAAATAATATTTTTCTGAATCAATTCAGTGTAGCAGCAAGGAGAGATCATTGGATTAGAGTCAGAATACCAGGGTTCTGGCCCCAACTCCATAGTTACCTCGCCCATATTTAACTTGATACATAATTATGAGGAAATCATATACTTCTTTCGTGTCCCCCAGATGTCTCCTCTATTGAATGAAGGTAGATAATCAGTACTTAATTCAAGCCAAAAGACTTGAACATGGCCGTGTTCCTTCTGACTCTGAGATCAAGACTACAGGAGACTGGGTGGAACCTTCATGATCAAGATTAATACCCTTATCAAGGAAGCTCAGAGAACTTTCTTAGCTTGTTTGCCATTTGAGGGTACAAAAAACCAACTGTGTGTTCCCTGGCATTGTGTGAGTCCCATGGAAACCAGTTATGCTTGCATACTGATCAAAGACTTCCAGACCTAAGATTAAGAAATAAATTCCTGTTGATTATAACCTGCCCATTCTGTGGCAATTTATCATAACACCCTGAACTGACAGAGCCATTGCTGAAGGGTGCAACTGTGGTGAACAAAGTGACAATGAAGTCATCTGTGACTCACCAGTAGGACTTGCTGGGAAGTTCTAGCTTGTCAAGGGAGCTACCCAATGGGAGAATACAGATTTTTTTTTTTTTTTTTTTTTTTTTTTTTGGCCAGGGGTTCCTGGGAAAGTACCTGGCCTTGGTGCACGTAGGAGCTAGGTGTAGAGGATCCAATACACTCAGGAGGATGGCTTCCTGAAAAGTGACTAATGCTAAGGGAGCATTAGTGAGAAGCCCTGTACCCATAGAAGCCAAATGCTCCAAAAGCTGCTGTGGTGCAGGCACAGTGGGTGTAATCCTTTAATCCCCAGCAAAAAGAAGTGGGTGAAGGCAGATAAAAGGCAAGAAAACCCTTCTCTTATAATGTCTCCAGCACCCTCTACTGGCAAACTCAGTATGCCAAGAAAAGCCAAAGGGCCCAGCTTTGCTTTGCAAAGAACACAGGCACACGCAAAAAGGTTAATTTGGAATTGAGAGGCAATGAATCAATCACATGTGCAGAAGGATCTTGAGAGCTGTCTCCTAAAAGGAAAGATCTAAATTCTACACTGTATTGTTCTGTCATTCATCCCAGAGGCAAGGACCTAAAAACCTGCTGACTGCACCCAGGCCAGCCCAGTGAACATCTGTGAAAGTTGGAATATGATTGGCTTAACGGAAGCCATACATGTCACCACAATGAACAGTAGGCAAACTTCTCCCACATAGATGTCCAGTCTTTTCAAAGTAAGCTTCCAGGATCTGGTCCTTCCATTACTCATCCTAATATTTTAGAAATGATATGCTTACACTAGCTACTTCTGTCCCTATACCACCTCTTTGAGTCTAATGAAACACAAGGTGGAGGAAACAGTGTTGTTTTTTCTGCTGATTTCTCTCAAATCTTGCTTTGGATTTGGACTGCTTGCATTGAGAGGCTCTGCTTGTTTGCATAAAATCAGAAGTTTATTGAAAGAAATATCTCCAGGTAATCCTCCATGGCAAGAAAATACCTCAGAGTTTACCAAGTCTCGCTTGTCCTCAGGTTAACTACCCTGATATTTAGTGTGCCCCAAATTAAAATCCCATTCAAAATACCTTCAACATAACCAGCACCTCACCATGTGTAATTACTACTGCAAAACCATTTACTTGATTCGATTTCTCTCCATCCGCATCTTCAGGGCCATTACTTTCCACTGGATGAGGTTGTAGAGATTTCTATCACTTCCCCAGAATAGGAAATCTATGCTGCTGCCATTAAGTAACTAAATGTTAGCCCATTTCCAATTCTTAAATAATTTCTTAAGAAAGAAAATTTGATCTCAAAGGCTTTGCGGCATTGCTGATAGTGTTGATAGTAACAATCGATGCTTTGGAAAAGTTAATGATAGGCATTTACGTGTAGTGCTTCATATAAAACAAATATCCGGGCATTTTACTCACTATCGCCTCTTTATTTCTAAGAAGGAAGCCTGATTTAAGACATACTACAATTTAAAGAGGCCATGGAAAAGTGTTTTGAAAACATTGCAATTAATTACAAATATAACTTGATCCCAAGTGTTTATTTAAAACATGAAGAATACAAAACTAAGAAAGACAACATAAAAGGAAGTTTGGGGTTTTGTTTGTTTGTTTGTTTGAGTGGTAATATAAGTTAATGACAGTGGCATGTAGCCCCATCCAGCTGCTTAGGAGGCTGAAGCAGGAAGACGGCTGGGTCCAGGAGTTCAAAAACGGCTAGGCAAAACAGGAAGACTGTAGAGAGCGAAGAAACCAGTTGAGTGTGCATTGTTGACATAGGCACACCATGGTAAGCACTCTGAGGCCTCAGCACAGTTGTGGCAAGCCTCCCTGGGAGAGGGATGGTAGAGCTTTTCTAGGGGTCTATATGAGTATGTATGAATGACTCATCAGTGTGTGAGAAGACTAGCAACTGCAGCTTCTTCCTCCTCCTGGATGTTAACAAACTGAAACTGCTTATCTATAGAACTAGCTAAACCATTCCCATCCCCCACCTCCCAGCATCCCAAACCAGGCTGTACCTAGTAAACCCACTAAGGTTCTGGGTAGCCCCTGTAGTCAAGGTTAGGGAAACCTCACTTGACCCAGTGTTATTGTGTTTGCTTCTGTGTGTCCCCCAATGTCCACGGCCAGGGTCCCAGAAGCCAAGCCACACAGGCTCAGCAAGAATTTGTCTTTATAAGAATAACCTGGAATTTAGAGATCACAGTCCGATGGTCTGCCATTCACTTCTTTCAGTTTGGGTGTTCAATCCATGTTCCTGGCAGGAGACCATGTTATTTCATTGTCCATCAGGGCAAACAAGGAGGGGTTCTGTACCTCCTTCTCTCTCTACCCCCCTCCCTCTCCCCCACCATCCTTCCCTCCATTCCCCCTAAGGTTATTTTGTAGATCAAGTTGGCCTTGAGTTCTCAGTCCTCCTGCTTCAGCCCTCTGAGTTCGAGCATGATCTTCAATGAAGATTGATTGGTTTTTAAACAACGAAGTTACATTACAAGGTATGACCTGGTTCTCTCATCCATTCCCAAACAGCTGAGTACCTGTTTTCTGTCTGGTGTGCAGTGACAAGAGCAGGGAGTTGAGTGGGGGGGGGGAGAAAGGACATTAGCTAATGAAGTCATCATCGAGTGTGGTTTATGGAAAACCTGTAGAGACAGATGGAGCAGATGCTGGAGGATAGAATGCAGGTGCGGGAGGGCCAGTGATGCTAATCCACAGGAGGCGATGATCAGGAAAAGTGCAGAGAAGATGCAAACTATTCAAGAGAAAGCTGTGCTTCCTTTGTAAGTACTCTGATCTGGAACCTCTGAAAGCAGATTCAAACACACAACTGGTCAGCTTGTGGGCGGGGGGGGGGGGGACAGAGGGAGGGGGGATCACAATGGATTGAGCACTTGAAACATGTCCAGCACCCAACAAATGTGTGTTAAATTGGAGCATAGTCAACCTTTTAACCACATATAAATCAAGTTAATGCAGCAATTCTATCAAGAATAGTATTTGAGAATGCCAGTATGATGGACCTCCCTTATAGTTAAGCTGCTTTCTATCTCCGTGCTTCATCCATCTGAGAGTCCTCGGAAGGGAAAAGGATCGATGATATCCAGGGAAGAGGAAGATGCAGCAGAGTATGAAGGGAGTCTCAGCTGCATGAGGAAGGAGGGGAGTGCCTGCCCACCCACACCTAATGGCCTATGGGGAAAAGAAGGTTGCATAGTTTGCTTCTTGTACGCTACCCCTGGGTCACATATTGGGTCTGTAAACACCTGATAGAGATGGAAGAAACTGGATCCTCTGACACCATTGCTTGTTTTCCCCATCTGCCTCAGGAAAGTTATACGCTCACAGCCAGAATTGGCTCATTAGGGACAATGGTGAAGCCGTTTTTAGACAGACCAAGAAAGAAAGGAAAGGAACTCAGAAAATCAACCCCACCACTGAGGAGAGTGACACGGGCTTATAATCCCAGTACTCAGGATGCTGACGTGAGTGGATAGCCATGAGTGAGAATCTAGACTGGGCCCTGGTGTAAGACCCATTATCAAACCAAAACCAATCCCAAACAAACCACCCTCAAAATAGACTGTTTAAACAGAAGAGACCATGACATCTTTGTATACTGCAGGTGTCCCCAGCATCTCTACTCACTATGTTCCCACTTCCTCAGTGAGGGAGTAAACCCCGAAGTTCAAACCCATTGTTTAGATAAAAGAAAGTCCTAATTCTTTTGTGCCCCTAAGCAATGGTGAAAATAAGCAGATGCTACAGTGTAATGCTTTCTCATGACTTGAAGACCAGGGAAAGAAAGGTTTGCACTCTTCCTTTCCAGGAATTCAGCTGTGGCTAATTCAGCCCTACCATCTTGCCAGCCAACTCTGTGGCTGAAGCTGTGCATTGAGCACTGCAGGCAGAGGAATCAGAGGAAAAACCCAGGCTCGGCCGGCTATGTGGCTTCTGTTAAGCCTCTGGGCCCAGTGATGTCAACTGCACCAGGATAAGATGAATCATGTGGCCCTCCTTCCTTATTCAGCTCAGAGATAATCACTTTACAACTCATCTAAAAGACATCTAGTTTGAACATATCCTCAAAGGATAATTAATATAGTGAGACCAATTGCATGCCAATAAATAGACTGTCACGAGAACCAGTTAAGACCAGTACAGGAAATACAGAATGTGAACCTCAAGCATTGGATAGTAGCAGAAATCAGAACCAGCTCCAAAAACATCAATGATGTTCATTCATCTGCTGGAGCCACCACGACAAAATACTGCAGACTTTTCAACAAATAGAAACGTTCTTCTCCACAGCACAGGAGGCTAGAAGTTCAAGAGCAGGTGCTCATTATATTCTCGAAGGCCTTTCCTCTATGCTCACACACAGACACAAGGGCTGTGAAGAGCCAGGTGGGAACATCTGCCCATGTTTCCTCCTGAGGAGAAGACACCAGTCCTGGCAGATTAAAACTCCAGCCTTACAACCTCACTTAACTTGTAACTTTCATTATCTGCCAAAGGCCTTTTCTCTAACTGTGGTCCCACCAAGTTTAAAACTTTAGCACATGACTTTCAGGACATTTATGCTTATAATGTGACTACAGCAAAGGGACATAGACTTGACTGGAAGAATTGCCGGTGACAAAGCCAGAATAATTTATTAACAGGATGAATAAATATAATGGATAATAACCCAAATATAAAATAAAAACCCTACTAGCTCATATTGATACATGTAACTGAATGGATAATTTAGTAATAGGTATAAGAGACAAATCTTCATGCAAATGAATTCCAAGTAACTTATATAGTAACATATACATATATATATATATATGTATATATATATATATATATATATGAACACAATTATCCCAGTCCCCCTCTGCTTCAGTGGGCTGTGTATATTAACTTCCATCTAACTTGCACAATGTGAAAAGAAAGAAAAGGAATAATTCCACAGCATAGAAATGTAACACCCACATTATCAGATGAGCAAGGTTAAGGTCTACAGAGACAAATCATGTTATGGCCTAGGATGTGTTGAACATATCACCTTGGTGACCTTCCTTCCAGTAACGCATTGCCCTAGACAGATCATAAGTAAAACACCTGGCCAAAAAGTTTGTGGAGTCATCGAAAAACATAGTCTAAGAAATCACAAATCCAAGATTAGCCTAAGAACACATGACATCTAAAGATAATATGGTATACTGAGCAAGATCTGTTGTGAGTTCAGTCATGTTTCTTTAAGAAAAGATCCATTTAAAAATAGTACTACTGTGGAAAAAAAAACAATAGAATCTTGAAATTCATAGGCAAATGGATAGAACTAGAAGAAACCATCCAGAGTGAGGTAACCCAGTCACAGAAAGACAAGCATGGTATGTACTTACTCATATGTATGGATTTTAGACATAGAACAGAGGATTACCAGCCTACAAATCCACATCACCAGAAAAGCTAGGAAACAAGGTGGACCCTAAGAGATACATACATGGTCCCCTGGAGAAGGGGAAAGGGACAAGATCTCTTGAGCAAATTGGGAGCATGGGGGGAAGGGAGAGGAAGTTAGGAGAAAGAGAAAGGGAGAAAAGAAGGGGAGAGGAGGGTGATGGAACAAGAAGATTGAGTCAGGGGAAGAATAGGGGAGAACAAGAAAAGAGATACCATAATAGAGGGGACCATTATAGGTTTAAAGAGAAATCTAGCACTAGAGAAATGTACAGAGATCTGTTAGGATGACTCCAACTAACAATGTAAGCAATAGTGGAGAGGCTACCTTAAATGCCCTTCCCCTATACTGAGACTGATGACTACCTTATATGCCATCCTAGAGTCTTCATCCAGTAGCTGATGGAAGCAGAAGCAGACACCCACAGCTAAACATTGAGCTGAACTCCTGAAATCCAGTAGCAGAGAGGGCAGTGGTGAGCAAAGGGGTCAAGACCAGGCTGGAGAAACCCATAGAAACTGCTGATCTGAACAAGGGGAGCTCATGGACTCCAGTCTGATAGTTGGGAAGCCAGCATAGGACCTACCCAGACCTTCTGAATGTGGGTGTTAGTTGGGAGGACTGGGAAATCTATGCGGCCTCTAGTAGGGGATTAGTATTTATCTCTAGTGTAGGAATGGACTTTGGAAGCCCATTCCACATAGAGGGATACTCTCTCAGCCTAGACACATGGGGGAGGGCCTAGGCCCTGCTCCAAATGATATGACTGACTTTGAAGATTCCACATGGAAGGCCTCATCCTGCAGAGCAGAAAGAGGATGGGATGGGGGTAGTGAGGGACAGAGCGGGGGAGGGAGAGAGAACTGGGATTGAATTATAAAACAAGCTTGTTTTAATTTTTAAAAAAGAAAAAAAAATGTTTCAAATTTAAATAAAAAATAAGGAATAAAGTTCCTGCAATGTCACTGGTTAAGGTGAGGTCAGACCAGAGTAGGATAGATCCCCAGTATATTACAACTGGTCTTAAAGAAGATGGAGATGGAAGGTGACTCAGTGGGTAAAGTGCTTGCTAAGCTATTCAACCATGAGGCCCTGAGTTCAAATCCCCAGAGCCTGTATGAAAGCTAGGTGTGGTGTCACACATCTGTAACCCCAGTGCTAGTAGAGCCAAGACAGGCTGATCCACTGGGCTTGCTGGCCAGTCAATGTTGCCTAAATAGTAAACTCCAGGTATAGAAATCACCTCTCAAAAAATAATGTGGAGAGCCATAAAGGAAGTGTTAACCCCAAAGATGCAAGGAGAGAGACAATAGACCCAAATCGTTATAATCGAAGCAGTTAGGCAAGCTTTTTTATTTGCATACATGGGCTATCTCTCCATAAAAGTAGGGTTCCAGAGATTAGCATTGGATGTAAGGAAGACAAAATTTTTATAGCTCTGGGGTATGGGATTTCCAAATGGGTGATTTGATGAGCAAAATCAGTTGTGTTATAGGAGCAGATCATAAGCACCACAAGCTAGTCATAAAGACCTTCTGAAACAAAGACATGATTGCAAGGTGGTCATAACAAGGTAGGTATAACAACCTTTTGAAGAGAAGGTAGGGTTGTAGTATGGTTACAATAACAAAGGTAAGGTTGATATTTCCTGGCAGTTCAGAACCATTTATACTTAAGGTTACATTTATACTTAAGCCCAATCCTTGAGAAACAGGTTTAGTCATAAACAGGAATGAGCCTAATTTTTCTTTACTATAAAACAGAAATATTTTAAGCCTAAGGTGGAAGCAGGCTGGTTCATCAGAAAACACCTGATATTGACCTCCAATCTTCACACGTGTGTACACATGAACAAGCACACCTGTCCACATATGCATACACTATACATACACAAACACATACACACACACACACACACACACACACAAGCATGCCCACACTAAAACAGGGGAGCAGCAGGATATCTGAGAGGCATTTAAGTGAGGGCCCAGTGATGATGGTATGCCAGAGGCCTTGAAACAGACCAATGACTCATTGCAATGCACTTTTTTTGAGTGGGGCTGCTTGTACAAAAGAGTATACTGTGTGACATACCACAGCTCCCAATGCCACTGGGATGAATGAAGAGGTATTGGAACGACAGAGGAGCAGGAGCAAGGTTGTTTTTGTTTCTTTATTTTGCCTTGTTTTTAATTAATTTTGGGGAGTGGTGAAGGGCAAATAGGGAGGGACTGGGAGGTAAGCAAGATTTGGGGTGCATAATATGAAATTCCCAAAGAATCAATAAAGAATTGTTTAAAAACAAAAATAATAGACACTCATTGTGTTTTAGTAGTGAAGGTGAAGGATTTAGTTGTGCAGCTTGTAAGCTAAGACCACCAAAACTATCACGAAAGCACCAGAAGGGAGGGAGAGAAAACAAGGTTTCCCTGCAGGTTTTAGCAGAAGCACCCCCTTAATGAACCGTAGATTTCAGGCTTCTGCTCTTCCACTGTGATTCAAGACATTTCTGATATTTGCAAAGACCTAGCATATGAGATTTTTTATGGCAGCTGTAGGAAACTAATACATGATCCCAGAACAGAAGAAAACCAGACATTAAGTAAATTCATGCATAAATGAACAGTATGGCAATCTAAGTAAACTGTGAGCTGTGGATATTCAAATGTGTCATTATTTGTGCATGAGTTGTAACAAGTGTGTCATAGTGTCTCCAGAGTTGTGAATGGGAAAGTTCAGTGTGACATATGGGAACTTTACTGTCTTCTTGAATTTTTAACAATTACAGTGTACCAATATAAGATTATTCTAATGGCAGATGGGCCTGTGGGCAAAGCACTTGCTGCTGAACCTGTACATCTGAGTTCAATTCCCAGAACTCACACAGTGGAAGGAGGAAACCGACTCCTGCAAATTGTTCTCTAACCATCACACATGTTCCAGGACATGTACATACATGCACATGCATACACACAATAAAATAAATAAATGCAAAAACTTAACAATAAATTACTCTTGTTCTACAAAGATTTTAAAGAGAACCGTTTTGTAGCTGAGCACAGTGTCTCACACCTGCACTTCCAACACTTAGAAGGCTAAGGCAGAAAGATGAAGAGTTCAAGGTTGACCTGAGATACATAGCAAGCCCTTGTCTTAAAACAAAACATAAAACAACCAGGCTTTGACAGCATGCACCTTTAATCCCTGCACTTGGGAGGCAGAAGCAGGTGGATCTCTGAGTTCAAAGCCAGCCTGTCTACAGAGTGAGTTTCAGCACAACCAAGGATACACAAAGAAACCCTGCCTCAAAAAAGAAACAAACACACACACAAATAAAAATAAACCAATAAATTGTTAAAGCAAAGGGAATCTTTTACACACACACCGTGCTCCATGTTTGTTTTTTGTTGTTTGTTTGTTTGTTTTTTCAAGACAGAATTTCTCTGTGTAAACCTGTCTATTCCGGAACTCACTCTGTAGACCAGGCTGGCCTTGAACTCACAGAGATCCACTTCCTTCTGCCTCCAGAGTGCTGGGACTAAAGGCCTGCACCACTACCATTCATGGCTTTCCTCCACACTTCACACTCCATATTTCAACAACAGTTGAAGTAATTTGCTTAATGTCTCCAAACTTTAACTTTAATCATCTGCCTTTGTGTGGTTTATATCAAGTGTACCCCAATTTTAAGAATCCAGGAACCGGAGGGAGGAAACAAAGATGGCCACGATCAGTGGTGGTGGTGTCATGGAGCTCTGAGGAATCTGAGACCCACAGAGGTTCCGAGGAATGATGAGGGAGTGGGAAAGTAGTCTGCAGACCCCCCAGAAGAGCTAAAAGAAAAAAAGGCAAGTGCTATGGGAAGATACTTTTAAAAAGTGAATTCATGAAATTGGAAGGAAAGATGGGAGAATAGAGGTGTTCAATCTATACCCTTCACAAAGATCATGCACCACAAGCAGTAGAGTTGCTTTAAAAGGAAGATGTGTGGCATCCCACATCTTCTGTGGAAAAATGTTGTTACTGCATAAGGCCAGCCCTAGGCCCAGTGGCTGTTTGGGAACATGGAGGTGATGCAGGGTAGCAGCCTGTGCTGATTGCCCTGCTGGGAGACAGAATGTGCAGGGCAATGGAGCTGCCCACACACTACAAGCACAAGGGCTGAGCCCGGGAGCCTCCGGGAGGCAGACATTGACTGCGGGAGGTGTGCAGCAGCCAGAAGCTGGCAGAGAACCTATCTCCCGAAACCCAAGTGGCCTGCAAAGTTGCAACATCACACTGACTCTGGACAACAGAAGAATGTCTGAGTCTAGTCTTGGTAGTGTGATGCCTCAGAAACCAGAAACCTTGAATAAGACCGACGACTCATTGCAATGAATATTTGCATGTAAAGCTGTTTGGGCAAAAGTATATACTACGTGACACATTGCAGTTTCCAGTGCCACAACTACGAACGGATATTCGATAGAGAGATGGGAAAGATGAAGGAGTGTGAGGTGGAGAAAGACAGAACTAAAAGATACAACAATGGTAAAAGAAGTCTGTAATGGATGGAGGAACATGTCCTTACTGAGTAGAGCCAACAGGGTGGTGTGCAACAGCCTAGAAGTTGCCCAGACTCAGCCCCCAGCTGCACAATTGCCCTGGTTCTGAGCACTGCTAGGACATCTGAGATGAAGAACAGTTTATTTTCTGCATTAACTCTCCTCAAAAGACCTCTGTGATACACACTGCCCTTGGAGGCCTTGTTGATATCCATGGTCCACTGACACAGGCTATGGTCCTCCTGCAGCATCCAGGGACCATGTTGATGTCCTTGGCCTGGTGGAACAGAGGACTGAGCCCACCAAGAGCTATGGTGGCATCTGTGGCCTGTGCTGTGTCAGAGAGCCGTGTTGATATCTGTGGTCTGTACTGCCACCAGAGACCATGCTGAGGTCTGTGGTATATGCTGATATGCTGGCACCAGAAACCATGTAGAAGTCCCTAATCCATGTTCCCAATGACTGTAAAGGGCAAGAAAGCAGTTGAGAAAGAGGAGCATTGAAGGTTTCTGTGACAACCCCTACTTCACCCCACACACACACACACACAATGGAGACAGCCTTGACAGAAAGCCATCGAAGAGAACTCTTAAAAAGTGCAATAAGGCTGTTGGCATGTGCGCTCCACAATTTATGGCTTCTGACTGGGGTGTGCAGGTAGGAAAGGACTTCTTGAAGGGGCTGGCCACTGGGAGTTTGACCATGTTCCAGTGAGTATATGGGCAACATAAATTGAATTTTATTTTTTTCTTTTTTTATTGGGGGTGAGTGGGTCACAAGGGTGGGAGCAGACCTGGGAAGATACACATGTGTGTGAGTGGAATGCATGATTTTCAATTCCTGAATAATCAATAAAAATATTGGGTAATTAAAAAAAATCAGGAACCTGTCCACAGGAAACTATTTTGAAGGGTTCCCTCCTCCTGATTCAGCCCCATTTCCATCTTTCTGCTCTTCTCCATGCACATGTGTATTTTGAGTGTAATCATAATCTATTCACACACTCTGAGCCAGGAAATGTGGCTGGGGTGTAGAGAACAAGGTGACCTTGCTGTCCAGGGAAGGGAACATTGACAATATCATCACACCAATCAATGTCAAGTCGCCCTGTGAGATTTTAAGCTGGGATTGCTGGCTAGAAGGGCTGTGTCATCTTAGTCATGTACAGAGGAAGCCTGGGAACACAATTTGGATCCCCTGGAGTACATTGTGCCTCAACTCAGTGTCCCTCTTTGATGTAATGACTGCAGTAGCAAATACTCATTTTAACTTTAACCCACAGCTTACAGAAATTCTCCATGAGAGAAGTTCCCAGAGCCACGAGAGGTCCTTTATAAGTGTGTTTCTGTTCAGAAGTTAGAGGAGGCAACCTTGAGCGCATCTAACCTGAGCTGAAGTGTGAAGACAGTATGTCAAGTGGGTAAGGATTAGAGAAGACAAAATCCTGGGTGGAAGGAAGTGCATGAGCCAAGACCTTGTGTTGGCTATTGTCATGGTAGAAGCTTCACCCTAGCCCCTGGCATCCATATACCCAAAGAGTCTAGAATGTTCTGGTGGAAGTCCATCCCAACCCCCCCTCCTAACTCTCTCAAACCCTGTTGCATCTCAGAAAACCCGCCAAATGATGACCCCTCCCCATAGATGTTCAAGACCACTCCCTCAGGGCATTTAAGCTGCTCTCCAGAAAACAGACTTGTGGTTTTTCATTCTCTCATTTCTGTCTCCTCTCTGCAGGGCTGGAAGGCTATCCAAAAGCATAAACATGGGCTTTTTCTAATTCTGTTTGATTTTGTCTGATTTGGATTGTTGTGTTAGTGGAGAGGCTTGCTGGGGTGCAGAAACTTTTCAGCTATGAATGCGGAAGGCAAGAGACTGGACACTGACCATGACTAGGGCAGAATGAGTATGCTGAACTGTGTAAGGTGTTAAAGAAAGATGCAGAGGCTAGGTCTCACGGGGCCTGGAATCCAGACCTACAAGGACTTTGTTTCTCCCTAATAACAGTGGGAAACTCCCCCCCCCTTTCTGGTTTGTCGGAAGGAAGGATAGAGTGACAAGATTGTCAGCTCTGAATTTTTAGAATGTCTTTCTGGCTACAATGTGGAGAAGAAGCTGGCAGGCTGCTAAGAAGGCTGTTGCTGGACAGTGGGGATGTGGGAGGAGTTGGGGAAGAGTAGTTAGATTGAGGCATACAGAAGGCAAACCTGATGGGCTTTGATGATGACTAGTTCATGTGGATAATGGAAATGAAAGGGAAATCAATGAAAACTCCTGGATGTTGGACTTGACAAACTGGATGAATGGAGATGTCATTCACCAAGAAACATGAGAAACCTAAAAGAATGGCTGGGCCATTTCTGTTTGGTGTTTTTTTTTTTTTTTTTTTTTTTCTGGAGGGTTAGGGTCTCAAATATATGGTGCCCCTTTGCCTCCCTCACTTCAAGTATGGCAGACACAGCAGGTCTTGCCCTTTCTGCAGGACACTGTGATCTCATACCTTGATGTCTTCTGGCATCCTGAAGAAGCATTTGGAAACTTACCTCTTGCCATGTGTTGAGGGGTTGGGTTGTATTTAATAGCACAATGTTCAATGCAAGCAGTTAGGACAACTACAAAGTTAGAGGCTTGGTGCTTAAGACTGAGCTTAGATTTAATATCAACTTCAGGTTCAGGAAGTTCCCAGTACTACCTCTGTTTTCTCTGGTTTGGCTTTCATCAGGAGACAGAGGATGTGGTAACAGAGGCAGTGCTTATGGTTAGTTTATTGCAGGTGAAGTATGCAGACTATGGATAGTAAGAAGCCATAATCAGAGTCTAGAAAACCCAATACACAGCTTCTGTGGTCTCCATGTGATTTCAAAACACAGAGCTTCACACATCAGAACACATGAGAAATTGCCAAGTAGGCCTGCATGCTTCATGGTATGGTTAATTGGACTAACATTAGTTCAGTCTCTAGGCCCACAGCTATCTTGTGATCAAAAGCTTTCATTCTAAGGCACATTGTTGGTATTTCTGGTGTGTTCAGGCCTGCTCTGAGCCTCTCTGAACATAATTGCCCCTTTAAATCACATTGTCAGACTACCCAACATGAGCAAAAGTTCCCAGGCAAACACAGACACCACCATCAGGAACAGCATTCAAAAGGCTCAGAGACTACTTATCCAAGAGGTGATGTGAAGGCCAGATCTTCAATTCAGTCAAGACCGAATTGTGTCTCATTTAGTGGTATTTAGTAGATTCTCAAAATGTCAATAAAACAGAGTGAAGGGATGACAGATTGACTGGAAAACCACAACTGCTGGCCACATGTAATTCCACTTTAAACTACAAACTCCTGAAGAGTTGCCTCCCTTCCCTCCACTGGAGGTCCAGCATGGCGTTACATAAAATGTATTATCCAGACCTGTGTCTACAATATCAAGATTCACAAGGACCAAAAAGGCCAGCAGCAATCTAAGTGTCCCTTGACTGATAATGGGATGAGTGAAATGTAATTTACATCACAATGGAATCCTGTTGAGGCTTAAAAGGAAATGCTATTCCAACACTCACTACAGCACGAAGGGATGGATATCTACAAGGAATAGCCTTTGAAGACAGTATATAAGTGAAACAAACCAACCACAAAAGGAAAAATATTTACAATCCCATCTCTGTGTGGTTTCTCAGTAGTACAACTAATGGAAAGTGGAATGGTGACTGTCAAGGCCAGAGAGAGTTAATGTTTCATAGATACAGAGTTCAGATTTACACGATGCAATGAGTTCTAGAATAAGATGGTGGTGATTGACCACAGTATGTACTTAATGACACATTTAAAAGTGGTTAAGAGATGCTGGGCAAGATGGCTCAGTGGATCAAGACCCTTTGCACCAAACCTACCAGACTAAGTTTCATCCCAGGAGCCCACATGGTGGATGGAGAGGCTACTCCTACAAGTTGCCCTCTGACCTCCATATCCACCCCATGCTATGTACATATGCCCTACCATGACTAATCAATCAATTAGCAAGATAAATATAATTTTTATAATCATTAAGGTGGTAATTTTTATGGTTTTATATTACAGTAGAATTTAGATTTTTTTTTTTTTACTGGAAAAGTTCATTGACCCAACTTCACTAACTTACAATACTGTGCTTTCATATACAAATCACTGATACTCACGAGGGTGAGAACAGATTAAAATATAGGGATATCTGTGGAGAGGAGTGTGAACATTACATGGAAGACAGGAGCAATTCTGAACATTGTGCTGCAGGCTACCCAGGGAGCCCATTCCACTCTCTTCTCTCACCCGTCGCCACATCTGAGGTGGTGCTGCTGGTTTCTTTATCAGTCAAGCTCTTCCCCGTGGCCCGAGACAGCAATTTCAGCACAATCTTATAATACCAGAGGGAAATGACTTTCAATATACAAAGCCCATGATTCTTCAGAATGGAAGCAAAAGACACATTATTTCATTCCAAGCAACCTTTGTGCTTCAACATAGTGTGAAGATTTTATTTGAAAGGAAGAAAGGAAGGAAGGAAGAAAACAAAGGGAGAACAGGTCCTTATTGTTGGCAAGCCTGCATTTTCCCCTCTTTCTCCTTTGGCAAATACATAGATTTTTTTTTTCACTCACAGAAGTTATAACTATTTCTCTGTCAAAGTGAATTGTGAAAACACTTGCAACAGTCAGTTATGCTATCCTGCCTGCTAAACAAAACCTTTTCCTTGAAATAATCCTGCAATGTTTTCTTCACTATTCTGACCTCTGATTAAGAAGATCGAGAATCTGTTAAATATTTCTGTGGTGATTTACATGAAAACTGTCCATAGGCTCTGATATTTGAATGCTCCATCCCACGTGGTGTTTAGTGAGGTTGAAGAGGTATAATCTTGCCGAAAGAAGTCGTTCCCTGGAGGTGGACTGTGAGAGCTGAAATCCTCACCCTCCTTCCAGTTTGGCTTCTCTGCTTTGGGCTTACACTTAAGCAAGTGAATTCTCAGCTTCCTGCGCTGGCCTCCATACCTTGCTTCTGTGATGGACTTACTCTTCGAAATGATAAACTCCAATAAACTCCTTCTTCTCTAAGTTGCCTTGGTCATGACAACAGAAATGTAACTAATACACCTCCTTCCACAGCTGAATTGCAAAATATAAAAGTCCCATCTCACAACTAAGCAATGTGAATGGCTAGGGCAATCTGAGGCAGCATGTTCTGATTTCTGGAAAAGTTGCTTTGGAGCATCTCTGGCTAGTTCTTGAATATGTTGATAGTTCTAGCAAAGGTCGAATACTCATTGCAGGTGATTTGTTACCAAAAACAAAAACCACATTCATTTATTTATTCATTCATTTGTTGTGCAAATGGCTACGGGATGGAACTTGCATTGGTTAAGTTCCCTTAGCGGAACAGAACTAGGGAAAGGAATATGTATATATGAATGTATTAAGTCAGTTTACATTAAAATAATTATGGCAGCTGAATCACATGAGAAGCTGACAACCTACTGGTTGATCAGTCCTTTAGGCTTGTTGGCTCAGCAGACAGAAAAGTTGTCTCTTACTGGGGAGGTTGAAAATTCAGTAGTCACACAAGATTGGCTACCTCAACAGTCCCAATCTGATGCCAAAAACCTGGAAGTTTCTGGAATGCCACTGATCCTTAATCCATAATGGGAGCCTGAAAACAGTGGTTCTGTATCTTTGAAGGAATTGTCAGCATCAACAAGAGGGTAAGTCAGCTCAGCAGCAAGAGGGAAGGCTAAGCGAGGAGTGAGGTACCTTTTTTCTGTCATGCTCTGTTTCATCTGGGCTGCTACCAGAAGGTGTTATACACAACCTGTGTGAGTCATCCCACACCAATTCAGGCAATCAGGGCAGTTCTTCAGTTGAGGGTTCCTATACAGATAATTCTAATTTGTGGCAAGTTGATGTTAAAATTATCCCATAATAGTACTGGAAAAGGTTCTACATGTGAGCCTTCTATAAAAAGTCAGACTCTTGAATCTGAACTCTGGGTTTCTGTGACGCTGGTTGTCTCTAAATCTAAGAGAGAGTCAAATACCATTTCTTACAGAATGGAGTATAGACTAGATGAGATAAATAAAACACCTAGCAAACTGAGTAATACACGAGTCCTCACATATACTAGATAATGCTATAAAAATACAAGCAGCATAGCCCTTGCTCTCAGGATGTTGTCAGAGAATCCATTTTTCTCATATATTCTGAGAATCAGAGACTTACAAAAGGTCATTGGAAATTGGAGTGATGGCTTAACACATATGAGCACTTGCAGCCCTTCCAGAGGATTGGAGTTCCCAGCAGCAATGTTGGATGGTTCACAACTGCCGAATGCCTACTTCAGGCCTCTGCAGGGACACACACACACACACACACAAACACACACACAAACACACACACACACACACACACTTTTGTGTACAGGCATCATATACATTACACATGGACATATAAATTTAAAATATTTTCCCTCCTATTCTAATTTCTCTTTTATATTGTATTTTCCCTTTCTTGGATAATCTGGAGAGGGCAGGGCAGGTTAAAGGAGGAAATATGAGAAGGATAACTAACCCTAAAAGCCTTTTGAAAAACCATGTGGAAACCTACTACTGTAGAAACTTCCTAAAAACATTTGTGTGTGTGTGTGTGTGTGTGTGTGTGTATACATATATATGGATTTAAATGAAGCTGTCATCTAATGGGGAAGGCAATGCCCCAACTAGACATCCAAGTAAAATTCCCAGTACCAGGAATGGGTTACATCTTATTGAGTTGTCAGCCAAAGGGTTCCCATAGACAACATCCCAAAATTGCAAGATTTTGCTAATGATAGTGGTTACACTCCACAACCTACAGTAAGGTCCTAATGTTGAAAACTACACTATTTTGTCATCAAATATAGAAAAGTTGAGCTGATGCCCAACTAGAAGTTGTAGTCCCACTGACTAGCATTTATGGTGCTGCAAGGTAATCTGTATGCTACTGGAGGAGAAATATAATCATTAATTTCATCCACATATAAATCCTCTGACCTACAGCAAGCAACCTGCCCGATAGGCATGCTGGTACAATAGTGGCACACATGTTATGGGAGTAACCAACCATTTTTTTAAAAGATATAACCCATACTGGAGTGTTTATCAAGTAACCAAGAATCTGAGAACAGATATATCATGACCATAGGGGAGAACTTACTACTAAATGCACATAGTGATTCCATAGTTCAGGGCATCACTCCCCCTCAGCAGAGAAGCTCTTGCTTACAGTAGACAGTAATTAACACAAAGACCACAGGTACACAATGTACAGAGAGTGAGACTTTGGAGCACTCAGGCCTAACTAGATGCCTTTACTAAGTCCCTTCCCTAAAGACTCGTTGATCTTTATGGAAGAGGAGGTGGAATGATTATAAAAGCTAGAGGTGGTGGATGGCTCCTAGGAAATATTATCTTGCAGACACAATATAGCTGATATACATATGAACTCACAGAAAGTTTGACAGCCCTCACAAGACCTGCATAAGTCCAAACCAGACAAAAATCCTTCCATGGAGAAGGGGAAATGAGCACAAAGACCTACCCCTAACCAAAAAAATCTATTTGCAATTGATACCTGCTGGAGAAAAAAATCAGTTCTCTCCAATAGAGTGATACTGGGTGTACACACTAAAGCAGCCCCCACGCCCAGAAGTCATTGGCCAATACAAGATGGACTCCATGCTTTTCTGCGCATGCTCTTTATTTTGTTTTTTATTTCTTGTCTTTTTTATTTGTTTCATTTTTTTCTGAGAAAGAGAATGACGTTGGATAGATATAGCGGAGGATCTGAGAGGAGTTGGGAAAGAGGAAAGTTTGTAATCAAATATACTGTATTTTAAATGTTAATAAAATTCATAGTAAAAAGTTCTTATTTGTTGGTATTTTGTCCTGGAATTAGCATGTGTCCTAGTTTGGTTGCTATCAAAAACACCAAGGAAAAGCAATTTGCTGAGAAAAGGGTTTATTTGGATTATAGGTTACAAAACATCATTGTGAGAAGTCAAGACTTGAAGCAGACACCAAAAGAGTAATGCTGTCACTCACTGGCTTGTTCCCTCTGACTTGTTCAGTTACCTTTCTTACAAATCCCAAGACCACCTATACTGGAAGGATACAAACCACAGTGGGCTGTGCCCTACTATACCAATTAGCAATGGGAAAAAAATGTCCCACAGACATGCTCACAAACCAATCTATTGGAGGTGGTTCCTCAGCTGAGATTACGTCATTCCAAGTATGTCTAGGTTTGTGTCGAGTTGACAAAAGCTAATCAGGTTAGCATCCAAGACTTCTATCAGCCTCTCCTCTCTCCACCCCATTCATCTTGTATTGAAGATTCCTGCTTATTTACCATGATCCTAATTCCCCAGCCGTTCCCCATTGTAAAGAGTTTGAGGAAGTGTTTTTGGAGCCTTCCTTTCACTCAGGCACCATTACACCACAATTCTAAGGATAAATATGACACATTGTTTGTCTTGTGTAGATAAGCTTATTGGAACAGAGACATGTCCATTCCTCAGTACATTTTAATGGCTTCCTTTAAATGACAGTGGCAGAATACAGAGTTCAAATACTTTTTCAGTCCACCAAACTTGAAAATATTTACTATTTAGAACTCTCTAGAAAACACCAGTTACTGTTCTAGATGAGGCTAATATTGATGGTTAAGAGCTGGGGAATATAGCTAAAGGAACCCTTGCCTAGTATGCCCAGTGCCCTGGGCTTAGTCTCCTGCAGTGTGAAATAATGACAACCAAACGATAATGAGAATATACCAATCTGTTACATGTACTCTTTTCCGCCAGCCACTTTAGCCCCCAAATAACACAGGAGAAACTATATTAATTATAAAGCTGTTGGCCGTTGACTTGGGCTTCTTATTGGCTAGCTCTGTCTTAAATATTAACTCATTTCTATCAATCTGAGTATTTATTTCCACATAGTCTTGGCTAACCAGAAATGCCAGACCTGCAACTTCTTTGCCTGCTACATCTTTGCAGAGAAGAGAGTGATTTCCTGGTTGTCCCTGCCTATATTCTGATTCTGCCCAGCTATGTCACTTCCTGGATGATTCCTCTCTGCCTACTCTTTCCAGAATCCTCCTTGTCTCCTAGTCCTACCTACCATCCTTCCTGGCCAATCAATATTTTTTATCAACCAATAAGACAAACATATATACAGAAGAACATTGCCCATCACCAATCAGCCATTTACTACGCACAATAATTCTTATAAACAAGTCAACACTATGAGACATCTAAATAAAGGCATAGAGATATAAAGATATAAGTGACCTGATGAAAGTAACAGAACTAATACGGACACTAAAGTGATGGGAGATGTCATTCTGTATATATGTTTCTCATACTGGTTTAATGAATAAAGCACTGTTGGCCAGTAGGAAAGCAAGATAGGCGGCACTAGGAGACAAGGAGGAAAGAGGAAGTAGGAAGGAGGAGTCAGCATGGAGAGAAGGGAGAGAACAGAACTGCCGCCCCCACTCTCTGGTAAGACCACGTGGAAATATTAGATGAACAGAAATGGGTTAATACTTAAGACAGAGCTAGCCAATAAGAAACAAGTAACTATCCAACAGAATTATATCAAAGACAGAGTCTCTGTGCGTTATTTGGGGCTGGCATGGCTGCGGGACAAGACCAGCGATGGGCGGAAAAACTATACTCCTTACACTAAAGTTGTTCCCAGGTGTGTTCTTAGGTACCCACTTATGAATGTCCATTGTGAGTGTCTAGGAAATGGTTGGTACAGATAAGAGTAATTCTCAACTCTGTCCTTATTTATTTATTGAAAGTTCACCATAAAGTTCCTGTTATATAGACTGTCACTATTTGTACTATTATGTCATCCAATAAAAGGAGTAAGAAGTTTCCCCATTAGGAGTCCTCACAAGTCATTGGATTCTAGATTTATTGATGGATTTCAGTTTCTTTCCTATTTTAGCATGTGTCCATTATCACTCCTCTAGGGTTGCTGAATAAAACAGAGAATATTATTTTTTAAGAGAATAGATAGAATAGATACACATTGACCATGTTTTAGTATAATTGTGCCCTATATAATATTTGGAACATATACAGACTATACATTTTTCTTGTTCACTAATTCTGGATACCTTGCCTCCAGCCCAGTATGCACATGGCTTGAAGTATTCTCCACTGTGGAGGGGACAAGACATTTACTTACTAGGCCGCATGGACTAGGAAAAAAAGGTCACCATATTTATCATAACAGAGTGTATGCCAGGCCATCTATACAGTGTACTACACTTTATAATTCACATTTTATTTCCATGAAATAGACACAATAGGCTCACCATCTCTGGAGGGGGGTTTGCTCATTCAATGAAATCTGCATGAATAGTCTTGGATTTGGTATAGTGTAATAGTTTCTTTAGCTTTCCCTTAAGTAAAATTAAACAATTATATTTTTATGACAATTCTTTTTTTTTAACATGTCGATCCCAGTTCCCTCTCTCTCCCTCCCTCTTACCTCTCTGCCCCATCACATGCACATCCACTCCCATCCCCCCCACCCCAATTCCACATATAGGGCTATGCTATACAGGTGGGGTGATGTAAATCTGTCAAGTCATTTGAAGTAGGGACTAGGACTTCTCTCCTGTCTCTAGATTAAGGCAGTTATCCCTCCATGGGGGATGTGTCCACAAGGTCCTTTTGTGCACCAGGAATATATCCTGGTTCCACTGTCTGAGGTCCCTTAGACTGCTCAGTCCTTCTGGCTGAGACCCATATTCAGGGGGGCCTGAGTCAGTCCCATGCTGTATTCCCAGCTATCAGTCTGGGAGCCCGTTACTCCTTGTTCGGGTCAGCTCTCTCTATGTGTTTCTGCAGTGTGGTCATGTCCTCTCCCTCTGTATCTGGATTCTAGTTTGACTCAGTGTTATGGGTATTGCTTCTGTTTCCAACAGGTACTAGATGAGGGCTCCATGATAGTGGATAATTTAGTTGTTGATCTCACTATCCGGGAAGGGCATTTATGGTAGCCTTTCCACGGTTGCTCAAATTGTTAGTTGGCAGCAGTCTTGTAGGTCTCTAGACCTTTCTTTAGGTTCAGTTTTCTCTTCAAACCAATAATGGCTCCCTCTTTTATGTTTGTTCATTCTCTCTCTCTCTCTCTCTCTCTCTCTCTCTCTCTCTCTCTCTCTCTCTCTCTCTGTCTTCTATTCCTACCCTGACTCAATCTTCCTAGTCAAACGTGCTTTCCTCTCCTCCCCTTCTCTTTCTCCTACTTCTCTCTCCATTCACTGCCCCCCACTTCCCCTGATCTCTGGGGGACTTGTCCCTTCCTGGTTCTGTGAGGGATTTTATATGAATCTCTTAGAATACACCTTGTATCCTAGTTCCTCTGGTGGTGTGAATTATAGGCTGGTGATCCTTTGCTCTAGGTCTAAAATCCATATATGAGTGATTACATAATATGTTCCTCTTTTTTGTGACTGAGTTACCTCATTCAGGATGGTTTCTTCAAGTGCCATCCACTTGACTGCGAATTTCAAGATTCCATTATTTTTTTCTGCAGAGTAGTATTCCATTGTGTAGATGTGCCCCATCTTCTTTATCCATTCTTCAGTTGAGGGGCATCTAGGTTGCTTCCAGGTTCTTGACAATTTTTAATATTCCCTCCAATAGTTCAGACTCAAAGATGTGTTCCTCAGTGTGCCTTCAGTCCAACATTGTCAGGCTTTGTTCCCAACTACTTCATTCCTACAGTTTGACTGATAATGTGGTCAGTGAAGTGTATTTCATCACAAAGTATATAAAATCCTCTCCAGATTTGTAAATCTTTAAAGCAAAATTCTAGATGTGGATGCTATAAAATGAAAGATTGCATAGGTCCCTGGATTATCTCTTATTAGATGCTCCCAATTTGCCATTGGTTATATTGTCTGCTCTTAATTCCCACCTGCTACAAAGTTCACAGTCACTCTTGATAGAAACAAACCAAAGTTCGTTTTTAAAACTACCTTGAATAAGTTTTGTCCTAGGTGCTCACTCAGTAAATGCCAGACCCTTTTTTATTCTAAATACTCTTTTGGAGACAGAACTTTGATTGTTAGAGATGATGGAGATGTCTATCTCTTACCATATTATAAAAAATCAAAAACAAGCCAGAGCTGTGCATGAGAAAGACTCTAAGCCAAATAAGCATCTATTAAGAACCATCAGGCCTTGCTCGGTCTTCAGACCCTCTGTGCCCGTGCTTTTAACAAATGGTTCAGTGCATCTCATAGTGCCTTAAAAATGCAGAAAGAAAGGAATAATGTGTCTACTATGTCTAGTCAAAATTTGTGCATAGAAAACTTCAGTCCCTAAGGGTGTTTCTTTTTTCTCATGAATACCTTTAACCAAACAACATGCTAAATGTCTGCATCTAGAATGAGGCATAAAACCCTTCCCACTATACTGCTGCCTGTTATTCTTAATATTTAAGGAAAAGAATGAAAAGGAAATAAAACTGAGAAAACCATCGAGACTGACTATTAGAAATCAAACAATGAATCACTGGGGTGACAGAAAAACCTGAGAACCAAGGGGACTTTTCTTTCAAATTGCAACAGGCCACGTTAATTCAAAAAAAAAAAATCACAGTGAATCATTTTGTTCAAGCCTTTTCCCATGGAAAATTGTCATCAGGATTTGGGCTTTAAACAAATATTGAATTTGAATCCTAATGTGTGATCATAGGAAACTAATGTGAAACATTTACAAAAGTCCTCTCCCTAGGTGATTCTCCCCATTCCTCTTAGAATCCCAAATGAAAGTTGACTAACTCTTCTACTACAGACTAAGGTCTTTTAAGTAGTCTTTGATCCCAACCAGTGATGTCATTAAACTGCCTACACTCCTGCGGCCCATGGAGAATATTTGCCTGATTGCTACAGCCTGTTCTCCTCCAGTGCAATTTCCATGCACCTGTCATTCACAAAAAAGAAACAGGCTAATGCATTACTCCACAAAGGAAGGGAGGCCGAAAGCTCACTGTCAGCTGCTAATAATTGCTGATCCACAACAGATGATGAGGTTTACAAAAAAGCAAATCAGGAGAAAGCATGTCATAAGACCGGATGTTCTCCATTTTGTCAAGCACCTGACAGCAACTTAGATTAAAAGAAAGAGGACTGTGGCAAGAATCTGGAAGGTTTTGTTTACTGCTGGGTACTTGGGCTTTGAGAATGCCATCCCCAGATATTCAAATCCCTAGTCTTTCTATTTCTGTCCCAGAGCCCACCATCAAAGAGATATTGAATCAGTCTCCCATGTTTTGCTTTTATATTCTCTCTCTGTCTGTCTCTGCTTCTGTCTCTGTCTCTGTCTCTGTCTCTCTCTCTCCCCCCCCATGGGCCCTGAATCCAGAGTCAAGCAGAGAGTGCCAAGTGCTTAACTGGGAAAGGGGTGTAGTGGGTGTGGTATTAACTTTTCTTGGGGAGATATTAAAAAATAGCTATTCACACAAGAGAGCATCAGCCACCAATCAGTATAACAGTGGCAGTCAGTCAAGCTTAGTGAACCAGTGAGTTTAATGGGGCTACATGGGGAAGCACAGGCAACTTACAGGTGGCTACATTACCAAAGAAAATTTCTTTCCTTACACCATGTTCCCCACCCACCCTCAGCAACCACTAAACACTTGTATATATTTGAGAGAGTAAAGGCTTAGGCTGTGGCTAGTGAGCTCCTCCCTCTTGCATTCCCCTCTGTCCTCTATAATAAAATGTTAATCAACTCAGTTTGTGTGCCCTTGTATTGATATGCAGAGCTGCTGAGTGTTCAAGAGGACAGAGTCCCACAATATGTTGAAACTGTGGCTTTTACTTTCTCCTTTCCCAGCCACACAAATGGTAGGTCTCAGAAAAGCAAGAATACAGTTAAAGACAGAAGCAGTCCCTTTCTAGGGTTAATGATTTGTGACTCTTTCTGCTGCTGCTGCTGCTGCTGCTGCTGCTGCTGCTGCTGCTGCTGCTGCTGCTGCTGCTGCTGCTGCTGTTTTTCGAGACAGGGATTCTCTGTATAGCAGTCTGGCTCTCCTGTAACTCGATTTGGAGAGATATGTCTGCCCCTGCCTCCAGAATGCTGTGATTAAAGGCATGTGCCACCACCGCCCAGTGATTTGTGACTCTTTAGGTCCTGGCACTTAAAACCAGGCTGGCCTTGAACTCATGGATATGCACCTGTCTCTGCCTCCGCCTCCTGAATGCTGAGATTAAAAGCATGTGCCACCACTGCCCGGTGACTCTTTAAAACAATATTTTTTAAGCTGGGCTACATACAGAGAAGTCGAGAGGAAAGGCCTATGGTGACTCTCAGACTCTTATTTTTCTGAGCAACACCCTTCTTTCCATGTCCATGTGAAAACTCCCCCTAAAAATTCATTGTTCCTAAGGCCCACCCAATGGTCGGCCTGCCATGGGCCTGCCCCAGATAACCCCTCAAGCCTACATATTCCCTCCAGCCCATGAGATTATGCAAACCTGGACTCTTCCTTATCCTGTATCCACTATTGCTTTGTGTTCTGTACAGATCAGGTGTTGAGTAGCTGCCAAGTGACCTGACCTAACCGCCCTCTGGTAGAGCATCTAGCTATGGCTCTCAGAGGCCCTAGCCTTTTATTTGCCCCTAACTCAACTGTCTACTGGTTACCCCATGTCATGGACCTCCTCTCCATTTAGCTCCTAAGGAGTTCTGGGAGCATAAGTCCTTCAAAAAGAAAAAGCCCTAATCAGCTGGGGCTGAGGAAGGAGATGCCTTTGCTAGAATTTAGGGAAGGTAGTAAGAAAGATTTGTACCTGAGGGGAGCAGACTGGGCCTGCACTGTGTCACTAGTCTCCATCCAACAGCAGTTGCCAGCTGTGCCTGGCCTATAGTTACTCCATCTTATAGCAACAAGTGCTTTAGCCTTCCCCACATCCCTACCAAATGGTCCCATTCCTGCCAGCAATGAGTACCCATCATGTATTGTATATGTATGTGTATCATATGTGACATGTATCATATGTGGAATACATATGCATGTATATTTGTATGTATTATGTGAGAGAAAACATGCAATTTTTATGTCTTTTCCCCACCCCATTGCTCTCTCTTGTTGCCTTCACTGCACCTTTAGACCACTTCATTTCTGCTCATAATCCCTCTTCCACTTAAATATTATGATAAACATATTACACATGTATGTGTGTAAACATATACATACATAATACTACATATATATACATATGTATATATACATATATATGTGTATATATATATACATATATGTGTGTGTGTGTATATATATATATATATACACACATACCTAGAGTCTGCTTGCAAGAGAACACATGATTGCTTAATGTGATGGTCTTCAGTTCCATCACTTTTCTCGAGAAACAATCATTCCTTTCTTTGTTATTGGCTGGAGGCAACTTTGTTGTATGTAATCCATTGTGTTTGTTCATTCATCTATTGGTGAACAGCTAGGCCAGAAAAATATCCCACAATTGTGAATTGCATGATAATAAATGTGGATGTGAAATTTCCCTTTTGTGTGTTGATTTAGAGCCCTTCGATTATATTCTCAGGAATGATGTAGCTGGGTCACAGGGTAGCTCTATTTTTAGTCTTTGAGGCTCTGTATTCTGATTTTTCATAGTACCTGTACTACTTTACATTCCCACCCACAGTATAAAGGTTCCTTTTCTCCCACATCCTCATCAATATTTGTTATCAATTATTGTTTTTTATGATAATCACCCTGACAGGGTTAAGATGGGATCTCTGATGTGATTTTAATTTGCATTTCTCTGATAGTTGGGGCTGTTGGTTATTTTTTTCAAATAATTGTTGGTATTTTTATTTCTTCTATTGAGAACTGTCTGTTCAATTAATCACTTCACTTATCGATTAGATAATTTGTGGGTTTGATGTTTCTTTTGCATCCTTTATAGAATTCAGATAGCAATCAGATGTATACTTAACAGTTTCTCACATTATGAAGGCTTTCTTGTCACTCAGTTGTTTCCTTTGTTGTGAAGACTGATGGGAGATGTCATTATGTATATATGTTTCTCATACTGGTTAATAATAAAGCACTGTTGGCCAATAGGAAAGGAAGATAGGAGGGACTAGGAGACTAGGAGGAAGAGGAAGTAGTAAGGAGGAGCCAAGATGGAGAGAGCAGTACGCGGCAGCCGGCTCCGGGTAAGAAGACCACATGGAAATACATAGATTAACACAAATGGGTCAATACAGAGCTAGCCGATAAGAAAGTAGTAACTGGCCAACAGTATAATATCCAATACAGAGTCTCAGTGTATTATTTGGGGCTGGCGTGGTAGCAGGACAAGACCAGGCGGCGAGTGGAAAACCCATACTCCTTACAGAAGACGCCTTTTAATTTCATGTAATTCCAGTATTGAATTCTGAGCTACTGGGATCCTTTCCATAAAGCCCTTGCCTGTACCTATAAGAATTTTGCCTATGTTTCCTCTTTCACATTCAGTTTCAGTTCTTACATAAACGTCTTTGACCCATTGGGTTTTGTACAGAATGAGTTCACTTAATTTCATTTTTCTACCTGCAGAATTCCTGTTTTTCTCAGAACTATTTTTGAAAGTCTCTTCTCCAATGTATGCGTGTGACAGCTTTGTCAAAGATTAAGGTGACTGCAGTTATGTGGGTTACTTTTTGGGTTCTCTAGTCTATTTTATTGGTGCATGAAACTGGTTGTACAGCCAATACCATGCTGATTCTGGTACTATGGCTCTGTAGTGTAACTTGAGATTGCCGATTGTAAAATTTCCAATATTTCTCTATTTGGAAATGCTTTAGTTATTCAAGGTCTTTTGCATTTCCATACAAATTTTAGCATTTTTGTTTTTCTACTTTGGGGAAGATGGACTTTCAAATTTTTGATAGTAAATGCATTGGATTTGTAGATTGCTTTTTGATAGCAGAGCTATTCTTACAATATTTACTCTGTTAACCCATAAGCATGAGAAGCCTTTCGATCTCCTAGTGTCTTCTTCATTTCTTTCTTTAGTATTTTAAAGTTTTCATTGTAGAGGGCCTTCACCTATTTGTTAGGTTTATTTTTAGATTTTTTTTGTAATATGTGAATGAGATGCCCCCCTTTGTTTCTTTTACTGAAAACAGATACTTTAAGCCACATACTGGTGGCACATGCCTTTAATCCCAGTACTTGGGAGGCTGAGGGAGCCAGATCTCAGTGAGTTAAAGGCCAGCCTGGTCTACAAAGTGAGGTCCAGGACAGCCAGGACTATTACACAGAGAAAACCTGTCTGGAAAAAAACAAAAAAGTATAGATACATCTTTCATAAATATTACCTTATTATGGTTCCCCTCCCTCCACTCCTCCCAGTTCTTCCCCATCTCCCCTCCCCTCCAGATCCACTCCCTTCCTGTCTGTCATTGGAAAAGAATAGGCTAAGAGATAGTAACCACATGTGACAAAATAAAGTGTAATAAGGTGAAGCAAAAACTGTCATATTGAAGTTGGACAAGATAATTTCTAAGAGAAGAGAAAGAGTCCCAAGAGCAGGCATAAGAGGCAGAGACTATTTGTTCTTGCAGTCAGGGATCCTATAAAAAAAAACCAAAACAACACTAAGCTACTAGCTGTAATATATACACAGAAGACCTGGTGCAGACCCATGTAGGCCCTGTGCTTGCTGCTTCAGTCTCTGTGAGCTCTTATGCACCTTGCTTAGTTGGTTCAGAGGGCCTTGTTCTCCTGGTATCCTCCATCCCCTCTGGCTCCTACACTCTTCCCACCTTCTCTTCTGCAGGATTCCCTGAGCTCTGAGGGGAAAGATTTGATGGATTTAGATTCTCTCTCTGCATAATGTCTTAGCCAGAGCCTGTGTTGTTTGGGGATTTCCATGGGACCCATTCATCAACAAGTCAGTTGAATGAACCCTAATCCCACCACTGGACACTTCACTAGGCTACAAGAGATGACCATTTGAGACTCCATATCCCCTATTAGTAGGAATCCTCACTAGGATCATCATAGGTTCTGAGAAGTTTACCCTACACTAGTTTTCCATGCCACACACCCCAAAACATCCCCCCAATTCCAGCTGTCTCTCCCCACACTCTCTCCCTCCACTTCATCTCCCCTGCAACCTGATCTCCCCACTCTACCCAGTCCACTTATAAAAACTATTCTATTTTCCCTTCCCAGGGAGATCCATGTACACCTTCTAGACCCTTCTTCTTTACCCAAATCAAAACTACTTTGAGATTCCATTATACACTTGTTAGAATGCTAAGATCAATAACATGCATTATAGATTGTGCTGTCAAGGATGTGGAGCAAGGGAAACACCCCTCCTTTGCTGGTGAGAGTGCAACTTTGCACAACCACTATAAAATCAATATGTCAGTTCCTCAGAAAGTTGGGAATCCATCTACCTCAAGACCCAGCTATACCACTCTTGGGCATATATCCAAAGGATACTCCATTCTACTACAAGGACATTTGCTCATCCACGTTCAGAAAAATGGGTAAAGAAAATGGTACATTTATACAATGGAGTAATACTCAGCTGTTTAAAAAAAAATGACATTGTGAAAATACAGGCAAATGGATGGAACTAGAAAATATCATCCTCAATGAGATAACTCAGACCAAGAAAGATATTTATGGTATGTATTCACTGATAAGTGAATATTAGTAACTAAATAGATGATAACCAAACTACATATACTCTGTAGACCCACAGAGATTTTTTTCCCTGCTTTATTTTTAGCAAGCTCACTACTGGTATAAAGGAAAACCATTGATTTTTTATTGTTTATTTAGTATACTGCTACCTTTGCTAAAAAGTACTTCTCAAAAATACTTCAGAGCATTTTTTTTCATTTTATGATCATGTCACCTCCAAATAGCAATAATTTGACATAATTTGTATGTATGTCAGTATGTACACACACACACACACACACACACACACACCAAATAAATTAAAACTATTTTAAATTGCTTATTTGTCATCTACTAAAATGATCTTGTGATTTCTGTCCTTAAGTCTATGTATTAGAGAGAGAGTTTTGACCTGACACACACCATTATGGCCATAAGTGCCAAGGCACTGTGGCTCTACAGGTTGTTTACAAATAAACAATGGTTCACACACAATAAGGCACAAGCATAATTCACTTGTCCCAATAAATAATTATGTAAGAAAATGTACCAAATTCTTCCAGACACATCACATATGTCTTTAGGGTATAAAAAGAGCTGACCCATCACCCTGACTGGTTGTGATCCTCAAACGTGACAATTGCCAAAGTGACAGACAACTGCTCCTGACCTTAAACTCACACATGGTTTCTCCTGCCTGTGACTCACAGCCTCCTTCAAACTGACACTCAAAACTTGTGCACCAGATCATCATTCTGTGGTTGGTAAAGAGTCCGTTTGGTCCACTATAGAGACTTGCCCTAGCAACAGAGTCAGCTCTCTGCCTTCCCTATGAAGAATCTGAGCATAACCCTGCAGCCTTTTTTAACCATTTATTCTATAAAATGTGGGGTGTGTGTGTGTGAGAGAGAGAGAGAGAGAGAGAGAAAGTATGTGTGACTGTGTGTGTGTGTTTATGTGTGAGTGTGTGTGTGTTTGTGTGTGAGTGTGTGCACGTGATAACGGATGATCTGGAGGTTAGTCATTAAATTAAATGAAATAAAACTGTGATTGCTAAGGACATAAGTACCAAAAAAAAAAAAAAAAAAAAAAAAAAAAAAAGTCACATGCACTAGGTGAATTAAGGTCAACAAAGAGGAGATAACTTGTGAATTTCTTATTATTCAATTCTGATACTGTGTACATACATACACAACTGTGTCTGTTCTGACAGAGCTCACAGCAACATGTGGTGTTTGATCATCCCATACTTGTTGCGAGACAATGAATTAATGATTGTACCTCCAAGGCACAGAATAAAGCAGAATTGGGTGTGCCCTGTCTGTAAGTGTGACTCAAGCTAGATTAATTTATAATTCAATGCTAATTTGCTTTCAAATAGTTTTTAAACATTGACATGGAGAAAGTGGGCATGGGGATGGAGAAGACGCTGGCACACCAAAGGATCATGAGAAGACCTCAACTACTCTGCTCTCAATCATAATGCAAATTCACAGGTGCAGCCGCTGCCACTGTCACCAGCAGCACGGTGAGCAGGGACACCAGGACTGCCTGTGCTGTCAGCACTGAGGGCACCAGGGATAATGGAGCTGAGATAGGTTCCCCTCCTGCTCTCAACTCCCATCCCAGAGCTTCCAGTCTGCAGGCAGCAGCTTCTGCCTGGTGGCAGGATCATCTCTGCACAGGTTTAGAGAACACTAAGCTAGGCTGACCTTAGATGATTCCACCAGGAATGATGCAAAGGAAATGAATTTGCATAGCTGACTAACGGAAAGAAGAACACCCCAAGAAGTGTCTTGCCAGGGCAGAAGGTGGAATGACTGAGAGTCTAGTGTTAGCGGAGAGAAGGCTACAGGGGCAGCATGTGGTACTCGCCCTGGTGGGATGCCAATTAAAATCAGTAAACATGTGCTCCTGTATTTAGGTCTTGGGGACTGTATTGGGTGGTGTTAGTATCAACTCATCTCAAACTAGACTCATCTGAAAGTTTCAGCTGAGGAATTGGCTAGGTTAGGTTGGCTTGTGAATATGTCTGCAGGGGATTGTCTTGATTGTTCATTGATAGAGGAAGACCACCTTGAATGTGGGTGGCACTATGTCATGGGCTTGGTTCTGAACTATATGAGACAGGTAAGAAGCTAGATGAGAGTAAGCAGGTCAGAAGACAGCATGGGTGTGTTCATTGCCTTCTGCTCTTGATGTTACATCACTGGCCACTTGAGTTCTTGCTTAACTTGCCCTCAGTGATGAACTGTAACTTAGAAATGTGAGCTGAGTCAGCCCCTTTTCTTCCTCAAGTTGCTTTTGGTCAGGGTGTTTATTACAACAGAACTATACAAGCTATACAGTCTCCAATAAAACCACAAAGGAGAAAGAAGGAAGAGGTTGGAGAAGCTGCAGTAGGACAGGACCAACCACACCTATACTGCCTAAGAAAAAGGTCCCATCTTAGTATGGAGGTCTGTGGGTCTCAACCACAGTGTGCTAACCTGTATGTGCAGAAGGGAAGGAGGAGGCATCTGGGGACTGGAGAACAAGGTAAACCAATGAAACATAGTATGGGGGCTATAGACCAGGTTCTGCAGGGGCCATGGAAGCAAAGACTGCATAGGCAGGAGAGTAATGAGGAACACAAGGAAGGTGGTGCTGCTGGGTGAAAGCCCAGCAAGTAAAGTACTTGCTGCACCAGCATGAGGTAGCAGGGAGATAATGTGATCAAAACATGGAGAACATAAGCATGAAAACATCATAATAAAGCCACCACTGTACAATTGTATACAAATAATGCATGCCTATAAAAGTAAATACCCTAAAAGTGAAGGCTAAGCTTTTTAAAGGGAGGAGCAGATTTTACTGGTTATACCCTAAAAGATTTTTAAATTATTTTACATCTGCCTAAGCTGAGATCACACTGTTAGACGAAAGAACAAGCCCGATGCTCCCCGTGTCACATAGTGGCTTTGGGCTGGCTTGTAGAAACACAGATTGCCTAGAAATGGCTTTGCCATTGATTCTTCACAAGAGAAACTCAACACCCCTGCTTATGATTGTATGGAGCACCGTTCTAAGGTGGAAGATGCCACAGTGGCTTTTGGGTGGGATGTAGCTTGGAATAAGTGCACCATTGTAAACCAACTTACATTATCAACCAGCGCTCCCAGAAGCCCATGAGAACAATGACAACAGACTTACATGCTCATCACCCAAACAGACCACAAAATGCTAAACCATCTTCTGAGGGTTCAGAGAACAAGACTTTTCATTGCTGTGTTTTAATGTATTTGAATTCCTTGGGAAAACAAATTCTACTTATTTGTAATACACACTGGCAAGATTTTATTAACTGTGATGTCTTAGTGGCTTTACAAATGAGATTATAGTTAAGAAAAAGTGACTCATTCCTGATTCCTAATACTTCTCATGTCAGTTGGAAGAAAATCACAATTTCAGAATCTATTGGAATGGTTCTAGGCAAGGACTATATCAAAATAGGATATTTTCAGCTGGGCAGTGGTGGCACACACCTTTAACCCCAGCACTCAGGAGGCAAAGGCCAGAAGAGTTCTAGACCAGCCTGGTCTACAAGAGCTAGTTCCAGGAAAGGCTCCAAAGCTATAAAAAGAAAAGAAAAGAAAAGAAAAAAGAAAGAAAAGGAAAGAAAGAAAGAAAGGAAAAAGAAAAATGAAAAATATTTTCAGATATATTTACAAGGAACTTTTCCTTAGCTTTCATTTGGCTGTGACTTCAAACATAAAACTGATAAAGTACTGACTGGTCTATGAATGTATACATCTCACACTCTTTCCTAAAAACTCCCTGTACAGAATCCCATCCCACTGTAAAGTTAGATTCCAATCCAAACCAGACAGGGAAAACAAAACAAACACAACTGGGGCAGTGGGACTCTGTGATGTCTCAGACCAGGGAGATCTGGGGCAGACTAACAAAGAGCAAGTCTGATGTTTAAGGACATGAAATGAAGTTATAGGTGGAGTTTTACAGAACAGTCGGAAAGTTGGCTGGGAAATCGTGCTGGACCCTATCCAAGTGTGGTTATTAGAGAGTGGAAACTCTGAGCAAGTACACATCGTGACACTGGGATGAGGAGCGTAGTTAAGATGCAATTCCAGTGCTCAAAGAAATACAGACTCTTCATTTGACCGACAGCTACTTTGAGCTTCGTCCTGTACACTAAGTAACAACAACAGCATAAAACAAAATACAGTCCCATTCTTAGTTTGAAGCAATAATTTTGACATTCTTTTGGGATATGATTACTTGTGTTTCAGACCTTTTTTTTTTTCTCTCTCTCTCTCTGTTAAGACATAGCATCTGAGACTTTGGAAAGGCAAATGGAGCTGGTGTGCCTTTGTGTTCTGAGAGGCAAGAGTCTCAAAATGAAACAGTATCCTTCCTCTTCTCCACTCTCAACAACCATCTGCCCTTGAAATTCAGGTCACAGCTGGCCCCATGGACACACAGCTGCTACTGGCAGCTGGTATCACTGGATCTTGTCCCTTACAACTTGGATGGTGGCTGGTGGCTGGTGGCTCTCATTGACTCATGCAGCCCCATGCCATTTGGCTGATTGAATAGATGTCTTCTGGGGGTCTGGGACCTTCATTTTCTTCAGCATCAGAATCCCCATGTCCCCAAGACTTTGAGATACCTTCACTCAGAATACTCATCACTGGAGGACCAAAAGCAGGATGGGGGAACTTAAGGCACCAGAAGGGCTGCCTTATCTCCACATAACACCAGGCTACGGTGGTAAAGAGAACTGCATAGACCACGATGAGAAATGATCACTTTCTGAGTTGGGTTTCTAAGTACTCTCTGTAGAATACAGAACATCTCTGTGCACCTTAAGGATCCAAGTCACCTGAATGCTACTAAAGCTGTCTGTTGCCCTTGAAGTATGACCTTGGGGTGGCATGGGGGAAACACAGTGTGTCCTTCCATGACTGCCTCTCTTTTACAAGTCATTCTGGATGAAAAGGGGATTGTCCTTCTCCCTTGAAACACAGTATCTTTCTACCAGCACTAGCTGAACCATGTGACTTTACCATGCTAGATAGGGCATCTCTGTACCTCTGTACCTCTGTCATCTGACCCATCCAAGTTAATTTCTGCAAATCTAAGATGGATTTAGAAATCTCTCCCACTCAAGCCTTTTTTTTCCCATGCTAATTATTTCCTCATAGGACAAGGTGTAAAAGGCCCCTACCTGTGTAGGCCCTCAGACCTTAGCACAACTAATGCCATGTTAGAAGCACCATTCTAGCAGGCCTTGGAACCTAGTACATAGACAGCAATGCTTGCCAAATTCTGGGAAAGCCCCTACAGGTACTCACCTTGCTTTTTGGCTTCTGTAGTTCTGCTTCTGGCTAAGTGTTCTCATCAACCAAGGTGTGTCAACACAGGATGTGCACGAGAAAGGCCCAGTGGGTCCAGACCGGCAGGGAAAAACCACTCCTAACATATGGCACCGCAACGTGGCTAATAAGACCTTCCAGTTAAAATTTAACACAAGCTTTAAAAAAGGGTTTAAAAACAAAAGAACAAAGACATGCAAGGCTTCTTGCTAACAGCATTTTTCTGGGTTGGACTCTGTTTTATGAGAGACAAGCAAAGATTTGTGCGGCTCCTTTAAGGGAGATTTCCTGACTCAGCATAAGCAGCAAAAAACCACAGGGCTTTTAAAGAGCTCTGCTAATAACTGAATGGTGTGTACGAGAGCTGGCAATGGCAGTGACCACATCTCCAAGCTGGCAGCATGCTGCTGGATGGCAGTGTAGACCAAGGCAGTGAGCACAGCTCTCAGTTCTGGTGGTAAAGTTACCCACCACCATTTTGGATAGACCGCAGCTAAAACAGCTGTGGCTTTCATGTTAGCAATGTTGTTGTTTATCAGATAAAAGACTCATGGCCAGAAAAAGATAAAGATTTACAGTAAAAACAGATTCAGATTAAGAAAAACCTCTAAAGGTTTACAGTGTGTTTTAAAATATAGGTAGGCTTGGGAGAGAAACAGGCTACAATGGCTTAAAAAGAATAATAAAAGAGAGTAGCTGGGTGTGTTTAATTCCAGCACTTGGGAGGCAGAGGCAAACAGATCTCTGTGATTTCAGAGTGAATTCCAGGGCAGGCAAAGTTACACAGAAAAACCCTGTCTCAAAAAAAAAAAAAAAAAAAAAAAAAAAAACAGAAATAGAAGAAATAGAGTAATTTAAAAAACCATGTAAAAGTGAAAAGTACTGAGAAAATCTGGATACTGTACAATATTATATTGTCTTTGTATTGTTTGACCGCTGAGGAAACAACAGCTGTTAAAGAAAATGCTGCTGGATTAATTCAATTTATATATTTTTAAAATGCTTTGACTTTAAAATTTAAGTCTAAGGACAGGTTACTGGGGAAAAGAATTTCTATTTTTGTTTCCACAGAAAATGAAAAGCTATGGATTCCTTCCAGACTAATGTGGTTTGATCAAGCAGGATCCCCTGAAACAGCATCCCAAGTGATCCAACATTCAAAACAGTTGGGACAAGGCAGCCTTGCAGACTACAGCCAAGATTTCTGCATCTTCTTAGGATTCCCATGATAGCGCCCCCTACCAGCAGGAAGCAGTTTGGAAAGAATATGGCCAAATTCCCAAATATTGTTTATAAATGTTTGTTTTCATTTATATGGTGTTGGTTATAAATGGTTAATAATCACAACCAATATCTTTTTAAAGGTAAAAAGGGGATTATGGTATAGGTATGAATACTTTATTTTGGAATGGATTTTCATTTATTGATAGAATTTAAGGTCAATTTTGTGATATGTATATTTCTCCTCTTGTTTAGGTATTGTGTTTATATAGCTTATTTAGAAATGTAAGATATAATTTAGTACAGGTTATAGATAGTTACCTATAATAGTCAAAACTTAAGTTTTACCTATAATAGTCAAAACTTATAGTTAATTAGGATTTCTAGATAAACAGAGATATATTAGAGATGAATAGGCATTCTTGAAATCTTTCAAAGACCTACAGAATATGGCATTTAAAATGGTTTGGGGTTTTTCTTAACAGTGAGACATAACTGCTCCTGTCACACCACCTGCATCAGAAAGGAAGATGGGCATCTAAGAAACTCATTATGGTGTTTGCTTTCAATATGGCAAGACTAGCCATTTGGGTAAGATACTGCTCTTGTCTAGACTGTTTGACTTTATGCTGTATAAACTGGACATGCAGGACCCACAGGAAAGTGACTGCTGATACAAGATGAACATTGCTATAGGATTCCTGCTTCATGGAAGAATATGCCAGACAGTCTGCAGGACACAGAGAAAAATGACTGACAAACTGCCAATACAGATGGACAGTTTAAAGTTTCCTGCTTTACCAAGGAGTCAGCCAGACATACCATGGCCTATAGGCTGAAGATGGAACTTTACAAAGAACTTTGGGTAACTGACCAGGCAAGATGTCTCTGTCATTTCTAGAGTTTATATATTATCCTCCTGTGGTCTTTGAAGGAGTTGAAAACAAATAGTTATGGTTATAGTTTTCCTCAGTTAGGATTAAAGAAAAGTTACATATAGGACTTTAGACTCACAAAGATAGGATAGATGATGGAATGTTTTCTTTAAGTCTTATTAAATGTTAATGAAGTAAATATTGTTAACTGTGATTCTTATTTGATAACTATTATGTGATATATTTTGCTGTGCTAAGGTTAAAACCCTTCTTTTTATTTTAGACAGAAAAGAGGAGATGATGGGAGATGTCATTCTGTAAATATGTTTCTCTTATTGGTTAATGAATAAATCACTGTTGGCCAATAGGAAAGCAAGATAGGCAGGACTAGGAGACAAGGAGGAGAGAAGGAAGTAGTAGAGAGGAGATCCAAGATGGAGGATGGAGAGAGAACACCAGCCCCTCTCTCCAGTAAACTAAGACCACGTGGAAGTACTTAGATTAATGGAAATGGGTTAATAATTAAGACAGAGCTAGCCACTAAGAAACTAGTAACTGTCCAACAGAATTATATCTAATACAGCATCTCTGTGTGTTATTTGGGGCTGGCATGGCGGTGGGTCCAGACCCGCAGGGAAAACCACTCGTAACAGCCCAGAACTGCACTGGGGTCCTGAACACCCAGTATAGTCACTGCCAAGCTAATAAAGACTTTCTATTGGCTTGAACCAGGTCTAGGTAGTCTTCTATGGTAGGGACCTCACAACAATGGTATTTCATGGCTTAGCCTCAGAGGCAAAGGCTTCAGAGAATATTCTTTGAAAAGGAAACAAAACAGATTAGTCTAATATTTGCAAAATATCCTCATTATACTCTAGAAAATAGAAAGTATATTTACAAAGGGGGTGCAGGGCATCAGCAGGAGAGGACAGGATGCAGAAGCATGTCACACAGTAAAAGCTGTGATTGAGGGAATACCAAATGCTACACATGCCCAGGCCTCCACTTGGCAGTTTCTTTGGCTTGTCCTCAGTTCCCAGGCTTCTGTACAGTCTTTAATTACTGGATTATCTTAAGTGCATTTCTTTTCCTTAAAGCCAAAATATGAGAGTGAACAGACATACTCAGTTAAGATATCCCATAATGCACATGCGCATAACTGATACTTATTTCTTGTTCCTGTAATCCCACTCTGAACAACCTTTCACTCTCTTGAAGGTCCCAGTTGCCACAGCCCAGACTACAGGTGTCTTTGGTCTTCCAAAAAACCTGCCCACTGCATTCTTTCCTGCTCAGATACCCACTCCTCCCTCTTCCCTCCCCTGTCAGTTTGGACTGTTGTCAGTGCATTTTCTGAGCCTGCCTGTTCAAAGAAATCCAATTTCTCTGCTTTACGAAGCGGGACTCTTCTTCAGGGGAGTAGCCATCCAAGCTGGCTTCTAGACAGCCCCTGCAGCCCCTACCTGCACTTCAGTTTTCTGCCTGACCTGGGATGGTTTGTGCTGTGTCCACTTTCCACTGGTGGTCTTAATCCAACCCACCTTTCCAAATGCACCTCAAATCCTTCTGATTTTATTTTCGTCTGAATCACTGATCACTCAAGGTCACACCATGCTACTTCAGAACTTCCAAATCTTCCAACTTTGGTGGGGGGGGGGAGGTAGCATTAGTGCTGATATTTATTGAAATAATCCCAGTGCCTGTGTGCTTGCCTGGGATAGCTCATTGGATCTTCATTCTGTCCCTGCAAAGCAGGCTCCATGAAATGCACACTGGACATGAAGACTTCAACCTTCCAAGTCACAGGCAGCTTCGCTCAGAATTCAGGCTGAGGAGCAAAACATGCAGTAAATGTGGTTCACTACTTCTTGTAATGCAGTGATTCTCAACCTTCCTAATGCTGTGACCCTTTAATACAGTTCCTCATGTTGTGGTAACCCCAATCATAAAATTATTTTCACTGCTACTTCATAACTGTAATTTTGCTACTGTTATGAATAAGTAATGTAAATATTTTTGAAGATAGAGGTTTGGCAAAGGGTCCCTATCCACAGGTTGAGAACCAGTGTTCTAGAGTCAAGGGTCTTCACCTTACCTCCTACCTGCATGGCAAATCCACATGGGGCCAGGATTGTGACTTTTGTGTTCTCTGCATACTCTCCTAAGAAAGCACACAATCTTTGAATGATGCTTCCCTGCCCTGAATACCCTTTCCCATGGAACCATTCTTTTGTCAAATGTCCAGCATCATAGATCTTACATTCATGTTTACTCTTTCAGTATCCATAGCTGCACTTGTCTTTCCTCCCAGGACTCTTCAGTGAACTCTTAGATGGCTAAGATGCCACCAGCCTGAGGCAGGAGGCATGAGGAAGCCTTCAGGGCAACCTGACATCTCTGTCACACTGCACACCTGCAGGACTTGGTTGGGATGTCCCACCTCCTGACACCCTGATGCAAGTCCAGGGGTACACAACATTCCTAAGTCCAGCCAGATACTATAGACGATTATGGTCTGTTGGAGGCATTCTCTGGGCCAGATCTTGAAAAGCTGGGGTTTGGAGCAGCATGGAAAGAGAACCCTAAGACCTCTCACTAAATGCTTCTCATCCCTGTGATTTATTCAGGGAGAAGCCGGTTGTCCCTGCTAGAACAGAGAAATGTGTACTTTGGAAGCAGATGTGAAGCATCAGAGCTTGTGAGTTCAAAGAGGGTGTGCCCAAAGGGATCTCTCTGCCCATCCTAAATGAGAAGCCATGAGCATTTAGCACTGCCTTAAGAAGTGGTGATAGAAATAAGTCTTAGTGGAACATGTTTGGGAGCTTTACAGGCACAGGCCTGGCAGAGAAGGTTCTGAAGGTTCTGCAGGGCTGCAGGGCTGTGAGAAGACTTCAGCTGGAAGCCACTCATTTCCTTCAAAGGCCTTTTTTCTACAAACAGCATGACACAGCTCTCCCCCATGTGTCAGCACAGCAAACAGTCCAGCACACACACACACACACACACACACACACACACACACACACACACACAGTTTCTCTTTTTGCTTCCTTTCCCTTTCCTCTACTTTTCTAGGTAAGAAGAAAAGGACAAAGTACCTTCCGACTGTCCCCTGAATTTCTCACAGCTCAAGCTTCCTGTCATACCACACTTGGCTTGCAGAACCTCGAAGAAACTTGGTGGTTGTTGACACGATGGAGTCATTTAAGGATCCCCTGAAAAGCCCTGCTGGTTCCCCTGCTTCTCTGGGGACTGCTGCTGGTAAAGGAAACCTAACAGAAACACTGCAAGTCTCACTTGATCCTACCTCTCCTTCACCGGTAAGTGGAGCTTTTCAAGATGGGGGAAGGTGGATTTTGTGGTAGTGACAAATACCACATACTTCCCTTTCCAGATATGTTGAGGCATACTGTGGGTTGTGATTAGCAATCAGGAAAAGAACGGTCACTCTGTCCTAGCTTGCTTATGTCTTTACAATGATCATGAACCTCTCCTGCCTGTGTCGGGTTGGAAGATCTGCAGCTGTCATCAGGACAGGGCATTCCACACACAGCAGATAACTCCTCCTGCAAGAGGGGATCCTATTCCCATGACTGACCCAGGTGAGCCAATTTCAAACTGCCGCTGGACCTGGTCTGATGCGAGAGGGAGTGAGAAGGGAGGCTGCTTCACTCTGCTTGAAGGAAGTGTGGTTCCTGGAAACTCAGATATTAAAGTCAGATTAAATCAGGGTTAGATGGGCTTTTCATCTTGCTTGAGAAAAAAGCAAAGGATGCCTTAAAATGGTATCTCCTCTCCAAGGGCAGGCAAAAGGTGGTCAGATTCACAAGAACTTCCTTCCCAATTCATTTCTTGGGAATCAGATCATACCCAGCTTCAACAGAAATGGTGGAGAAGAGCCTTTTACATGTCTGTACTGTTCCAAGATGACCCACTGGGTGTGCAGTAATTCTCAGTACAGAAAAAGAGTCACTGAGTGCCTGGCCATTCATACAATTAGTTCCCATTCAGTCATAAGTTCTTAAATATTGGCAGCAAGATCTTTGCGGGATACTCCCATTAGGTGACTAACACAATGCAAATCAAATGCAGATCAACTGAAACCGAGTGAAATTGCCAGCCCTGAAATAGATGCAGGCTTTCATCTGAATGGGATATGACGTTATTTGCGTTTTAAATATCACAGAACCAAAAGAGATCAATGAAGAAATGAGCAACAGTATTTTTATGACATTTTTCCCAAAAAATGACCCTCTCGATATCTACAGGTCAAAGTTGAAGGGGTCTTTGCTGATGTCATCTGTGCCCTGCTCTAAGTTACTCTGTATTGTATAAATAGTGGTATTCTAGGCCATGAGACATTCCATTTTACAAGCATCTTTGACCCCCATTTGAGTGCAGACTCAGAGGCAGGCACGTAAACACTAGCACCACCCACAAGGACTGGACCTGCATGTAAACTATTTCTAAAGGTTGAAAAGGATACTGCCACGCAGGGAGAGGATGAAGTCCTGAGTAAATGTGTGTTATTGGCAAGAGATGGTCATGTCAAGGACCCTGATGCCTAAGACCCATGGGAATAGCAAGACCTACCCCAGGTTAGGCTCTAAGGGATACAAAATCCTTTCCCTGGATGAACATGGCCTTTAGCTAATACAAGTGAGTGCTGAAGATATCAACTGCAGCTTTCTCCTCCAGGGAAACAGCTGCCTAAATACTTCCTACCTAGATTAGCTAATCTGCTTCCTCCTACCCTTATTTGTATTGTATACAATAAACTTGCTACGTTTCTAGGCTGCTGTTAGTGTATCTGGATAAGAGTGCATGGCCCACCTGAGCTCAACTTTTTCTGTCAGTTTGTCTGTCTGTCTGTCATTTCATTTTCTCATTCCCTATCACCACAGTTAGGTCATTCCCTAAGCCATGCAGATTACAGCACTAAAAATTTAGCAAAGTCAACTGGAACTGTTGGAACATAGGGCATATGAAAACCACAGAAACTCTAGGCCTGAGAACATACTGATCACATTAGCTTGAAGGAAGGATGCAACACCCTCACCTGGACCCCACAAAGCAGAAAACACCTAACGTTTGTGACAATAACAGCCCTTCTCACCTGCCATGTGACCATTTGTGTCGGGCAACACAGGCAGAGAGCCCCTAACCACCAGTGGCTTCAGTGCAGCCCACTTGAGTTACACCTCTTTATCCCTGCTCTTCTGACTGGGCTCACTCAGCTCTGCTGTGCACAGATACAGCCCTCCCAGCCCCAGCCCTGGCTTCTGCAGTTCCGCTGGACCCCAAGGCTTGACTCTTCAGGGCCTTCAGCAGGATTCCTTACCTTATTCCCACACAGGCTTTTTTCCCTACCAGCCTTCCTTTCTGCCTCTCAGGCCTCCATGCAACGTCTTGAACTCTACCTGGCCTCGCTAACCTCTATAACCATTCTGTAGCCTACACAGATACACGCAGATAAATGCGTTTACTTTGTAATGTGTAGTGTAAGGTCTGAGAGTTAATATATTAGTAATTAAGATAGGAATAAAAGAACCCGGGTTTGCCTCAGCCAGCTATTAAGACAAAGTGCTGCCAGTGAAATTCATTTTATGAATAAGATATTATGTTGCTAAGTAATTTAGTGACTAACCCTTGGCCATATATCTATGTATATTAATTATGGTTCAACACAGACTTTGTGACCTCCCACCATCCACCCCGACACTTAGGTTTATCCTACTGCATGGGCTAAGTTTCTTCACAGATAAAAATAGCAAAGCACGACATAGCCAATGTTCCCAGCACTAAAAATGTCTAAGCACTAACCTGTCAGGAGTCAGGTTCTGTGGCACTTTCCTTGGGAAGAGTGAGGGATAGTGCCTGATAGACTAAAGAATATGTTTAATTTATTCTAGGCTGAGTGTCATTGGCCCTTCACCTCTGAGTACAGTAGGGCATGTATTTGTCTGCAGTGACCCATTTAGCAAAGTTTCACAGTGATTTGGTGAGAAGCAAATGCAGACACAGGTAAGACACAAGTAACTGTCAGATGTGGGAAGCCTAGACATACCCACAGTGAAGCCACACAGAGCACCCGGCCCCGTATGCTGTCTATTTTTATCAGCCTATGTCTATTTCTGGCTTCCTTTTTTTCCCTCCTTGCCTTGGCGATGCTAGATGTATGCACAAAAATGTAGATATTTATCCAGAAATTGGTACTTTACTACTGATGAGTTGATACAAACAATATAACTAGGACCATTATAATGTTAAGTGAGTTTTGAACAAATAGAGTTAGAAATCCAATTATCTTTCCATAGAAAGCTTTTGTGTGCAGCCATTGTTAAATAAAGAAGGGAAGCCAAAGGGAGAGTTAGAACAGCAATTTCTCCTGCCTGTAAAAGGACATCAGAGAGTTTCGCCCTGCACATACATTAATCCGCTCATAATGGCCACCTCCCTGCTGTCAGCCAACAAAGACCATTTTTAACTCCTGCTACACTGTGGTTGCTGGAGGCTTCCTTTTGGGAGAGGAGCTAAAAGCCAGGAGCATGTGACATGCGGAACATGAAACATCAAACACAGAGGCCTGTATGCAAAACTAACTTCCAGAACCAAGCTCCAGCAGCCCTCCCTTGGTTAGGACCTCATGGTTTACTAACGATGAGAAAAACCAGGAATTACTGCCCTCATCCCAATTTGACTGACATTTACTTGGCCTTAGACCAGTGTCTCTCAAAGTTTTAGAGGGGCCTGAATTACATTGGGTTCTGGTTTAAAACTTCAAATGCTCTTGCATAGATTGGTAGTAGGATCTGATGGTCTGCCTCTCCTAAGACACAGCGGAAGATGCCCTTGCTGTGAGTCCATGCACTCGGAGTGGCAAGGGTCTCAACCTGAACATTGGTGGGTTAACTGCCTACTCCTTGGTTTTTAAGGACAGACATTAAAATTCCAGGGAGGAGGAAGTTTAGAAATCCCCTGCCCTTTGAATAGCAAACACTAGTCATATAACCTTGGGGGGAAAGACCTGGGTTTCCTTTAAAAGCTGGTTATGAGGGCTAAATGAAATATTGTTTACTTTGGTGCTATGTAGTCATCATTTGCTCCATCAACACCAGCTAAATTCATCTGGCTTCCTGCTTTCATTTTCCAGATGTGAAGTCACTATGAGATGAAGCATCCAACTTGGTGTGGTACAGCTCAGCCCACACTTAACCAGAAATATGATCTCCCGAGAACATGCAGGCCACGTGCATGGTTGCATCATAGCCCATTACTAACTGTGAAGCTGATCCCAGCATTCACCCAACCAACTTCCCTGCCTGAGCTTCTGGAACCCACAGAGCACCAGTGGTTTGAACCATATAACCAAATACTTTTGCTACAGCTGGTCCTGACAGGTCAGGCCTTCTCCCATTAATTATGACGATTACCCACATAATTGATATAATTGGGGACACAGAGTATCTGAGTGAAACCAGTGAGAATGGATTAAATCTCCTGGGTACAGGATGAGATTCCTGTAGTTCTCAAGGGAAAAAAAATTCCCTCCCCTAGGGAAAATTATGGATGGCTCAATGGAACCTTTGATGTGGTCTACGGATAACACTAGTTGTGATGACCTAGTTCCCAAGAACAAAACTAAATCTTGTCAAAAGGTTGCGCACACATACAGCACTCTCTCTCTCTCCCTCTTTCTCTTTCCTATCATATTTTATAGACACTCTCAATAAAGTTTTTAATGTCTACAATTGACTGTGATGTCTTTTTGGAGGTCAGAAAGTAAACCAAATTAAAAAAAAATGCTCTCTCAAGGTGCTTTGCAAACAGACATTAGCTACAGGCTTCTTCTGCTCAAGGATGAACAGTAGCGCAAACCCCTTCCTTTCTCTGCAGTAAAAGGAATGAAATGACTACTTTCTACAGCAGGCCGAGATATGAATAACTGAACTGGGAAAAAAAATCTGCTGTCTGTCTACTGCTGCTGCATAATACAAAGTATATATCATTCCAGTATCTGCCGGGTGAAAACCTACAAAACACTAGCAACTGTAGGCAAAGCATCCCTGCAGTGATGCAGGCAGTCTTTGTTGGTGCAATCAGAGGGGGGCTGTCCATGCAGTTCATTAAAATTGCCGGTGTTAGCATCTACTCATTCTCAAGACACAAGACAGCCCCACATCCATCTAATACAACCGGGATATTTCTTGCGTTTCTGCCCTTGCTGGAGCCATTTTGGCTATCTGGTAGGTAAAAGGCCTAGTAAGCACAGCTGCCTGAGCAAAGCACAGAAAGCAGATGGGGTTGATACCAATGTGAAATTACATGTTCGTGGCAGCTTCAAATTGGGGAATCTGGAAACTGGTGACAGGACACAAAGCCTTTTTCTTTTAAGTGGCTGCTGACATTCTACTCTGAACTAAGACTGAAAAGGAACAAAGCAAAAACACGTTTATCCCTTGTGGGTTCATTCTTGGATGCCTTAGTCTCATGTGAACTTTAGGTCACGTGAACTTGCAATCCCAAATCAGAGTCATCTAAAGTGTTACTGGAACATGCTTTGGGTGCATTCGCTGTGTGTTGGGATCAGATATTTTCTTGTCCTTTGTTATAGATTCAATTATATCCCCAACTCCTCACCAGAATTGAAAATGTCAAAGTCCCAGCCCCCCAGTATTTGGAAACAGGGCCATCCCATGGGAGTCACCCATCCCATGGGTAATCAACAGCTAACATGAGGTCATAGTGAATATGGTATGCTCTGCTTCTAATACAACTGAAATCCTTATTGAAAAGGTGGCCATAAGGAGAATGACACAGGCCCAGGAACCGCCATTTAAAACCATGGGCAGAGACTGAAATGTTGGGGCTATGAGCCAAGGTTTTGCTATCACTGAAACTAGGAGAGAAATAAGGGACAGCACTGCCTGAAAAGGAACCCAGCATTGCCCTTCTCATCTTGAGAATGGTAGGAGCACACACTGCTGTTTTTGATGCTACCCTCTTTCTGGTACCTTATTATCATATCCCAGAAATGCTATGTCCACCTTACAAAGGACACCACATTTCTGTTCTTTGTGTCAGGTTGGAGCCCTCAGATAGGAGAATGGATATGGGATGCAAGGAAATAAATGAGCTTGAAAATGGAAAGCATTTCCAGCTCCAGATGACTTTAGACAGAGCCAATGTTTTGCTGGAGATGTGTCATATTTTTTAAAGATCACATCAGAGACCTTGGGGTCTCCTTGACTGCCTATCTGGTGCCTGTCAGGCATAACGCAAAGCACATTTGGAAATGGGAAATGTTGACTGCACCTCCTTCAAACACTCACCATTCTTTGATTCGTTCAATGAATATTTATCTTCTGCCCAGGGACAGGACACTGGCATGTTGAGGACTTTAAAATAACTGGTCTTATCTCCCTTTGCCTTCCCACAAGCGTTTATATTCACAGTATCAGTGTCAAAAATCTATTGCTGATTGATTTTGAAGTCGTGTGTTTCTCTAAGCCTTCCCTATATGTGCTTATGAACAGAGAAGCTGGCAACACTGCTGCTCAGAGTCTTTACATATAACTGAACCTTGGCAATAATTTGTGCTGGAACATAGCTTTCATCTGGCATGGCACATTTGAACAACTATTTTCAATGGGCCCATCCATCTCATTCCTGGGGTACTAAAGGGTGGGGTTGAGATGTTTAACAGATTACTTATAATCAATAGACGGATTGGTTACACTCCTCTGGTTACAAGACACTCATAATTCCCCTAGTATTGCCTAGGTGCCCACATGGTGTCAAAGGTACAATCCATCATAAGCCTATGAGCAGCGGAAGAGTCCTCTGATTGGAACCAACACAATAGGGAAGGGTTGCACACTGATCAACAGTTAAAATCAGAGATCTGTCAAGGTTCTGATCTCCCTAAATTCAGGCCTTCAGTGTTTTGTTTCTGTGTGTCTTCTAATGTTTCTTGCACAGCCTCTAAAACTAGTAGCCTTCTAATAAATGTTGATCAAAGAGACTAGGAAAACAGCCCTTCTCCAAATCTCCCCATCTCATCTTCCTGATCACCATTGATATGAGGCCACAAGAAGGTCCCCTGCGAAAGCACAGGTGAACCCTGGCTTCCAGAGTGCACAGTGTTAACTGATGGACAATTGTGTGTATGCAGAATGGGGTTTCCCAGGAGGGACTAGACAGTGGGGGGCTCTCTACAGTGACCTCTGTTTGAGATGTCCATAGGGTGGAGGGAAAATCTTAAGGCTGGTTTCAACAAGCTTCTCCTTGAGAAGGGCAGAAGCAGACAGTGCCCTGTGGCAAGGGGACAGACATGCCAGCTGCTGTCAGTCCCCTCCATTGTCATCCATCACTGTGCACTTTTCAACCCAGGTTTGTAATGATTAGGCTCATGATAAATCTCAGTTTTGTTTAGGAAGAGGAAGACTTTAGTTCCGCTTCCAAATCTCTTCTGTGGAAGCCTCACCACTCAAGGCCCTCCCTTCTGTGAGACACACAGGCCCTCAGGTTGTTTACACTAAGCTGGTTTGGGAAGCACACGCAGGATCATCCAGCCAAGCTTTTTGGAGTGTGCTGGCCCCTGCTGGACACCTTCCTTCTCTCCTGGAGGTGGCTAAGCTGAAGCCAGGCTCTCCCTTGAGGTAGGTCGAGGCAGAACTTGGCATCTGTGCTGGGTTGGCCTGCTGGGCAGACAGGTCTCCTGTCATGGAGAAAAGACTTGCATTTATGTCAAGTTCAAACACAAAGACCCTCAAGGTACAGGCAGGAGTGCCAGGCAGAGCAACTCTGCCCTGGAGGCTGGAAGTAGACCTTGGTCAAGTCTCTGCATTGCTATGTTGTATTTGTTTTTTTTTTTTTTTTTTTTTTTTTTTTTTCTTCATAAAGGCACAACCACGTGAGTCTGGACTGGAAAAGCATCCACTTCTGAGCCTGAAGCTGATCTGGGTCTCCAGTTCCTGGGGCTGGGTGCTACTGCATGATGGGGTCTGTGTTGACTTGGGCAAATCCTAGAAGAAGGAAAGGCAGCCATTGTATTCATTCTCTGCTTGCCCTGCTTAAAAATCAGTTGCCTTCGGCAGCTCCTCCTACTTTCAGGGTGGTACACTGCTACCAATAGGTTGGGATGAAGCAGAAGATAGAATTGATTGCATCCTAGGGAAACTGCATTGTGAAAGAGAACCTCAGGGTGAGATTTATGCTAAAATCCAGTTAATTCACCCTAGTAGCATCAGTTTTAATCCCAGTAACAGGCGCATGAGGAAGCTGTTCAACATCCCATGACTGTGCCACACATGCCATTGGGAATCCCATCCCAGCTTCCCTCCCAGGAAGTCCTGGTAAGGCCAGGAGAAAGCTGCACACTGTGGCCAATGCTAAGACAAGAAGGTCCTGGCTAGGGAGGGTAAGCTGTCCTCCCCCATACAGACCAGGCCACAGCCTGCCCGGGCCCCTTTGGATGGAGATCATCTTCATTTCAGGCAAGAACTACCAACCTTACAGACGTCACTACCACACCCCTGGGACCTCTTCCCTTCTCCACACTGCCAGAATTTAGGGAGAGCAGTGCAATTTAAGTTCTAATCACCAGGTGTTGCCTCCACTTGCTATTCTAATGACCTTTGGCCTTCTGGGGGTATTTACACAGTAGGCTTTCTGGGCTTACAGATGGAGAGGTTGACACCACCAAATACCAAAAAGAATGTGCTATTTCCCTTAAACGCTTGTTGGGATAGGAGCCCACAGTGGGGAGAAGGGTCGGGATACTTGAACCTGCTCCATCTCATGGTCTCTCTACAGCTCTTCATAAAACAATATGTGCTGCCTGCCCAGTATAAAAGGGCGCTACTGACTAACTTGAAACTGGATCAGACTTTCCTTCATTAACATAGAGTTGAAAGATTCTAGGATCCAGCCTTCATGTGATCTCTTATATCCAGAAGCCCCTTCTACGTGCAACCCCTCCCTTCCTAGGCATGCTCGTTCTAGCATTGCCCCAGCTGCAGCCCAAGAAGCATGCTGTCTTCCTGTCTTGGTGTCATCCCTGCTTGGCCCCAGCAATGGCCCCCTGCTGAGGAATCCCTCCTTTCTCTGCCACGCCCTCTCTCAAGGACTGCTCCCAGTACCTCCCCTATTCTGTACCATGTAGCTTCTTAAATTGTTGCTTATATTTTTATATCCTTTCTTGAAGGGGAAGCGTCTTCATCAACCACAGAATTCTAATTCCAAAGAAGTCAAAATGGCAAGAGACAGAGCTTAGCAGTGGAGCATTTGCTAGAATGCTCAAGGCTCGAGGCTTGATCCCCAGCACCAGAAAACTTTAAAAATAAAAGCAGCCAAAGAGATGGCTTGGTGGGAGAAGGCACCTGCCATTAAACCCAACTACCTGAAGTTCATTCCCAGGGCCTATATGGTGGGGGAAGAGAGCCTATTCCAGAAAGCTGTCCCCCAACCTCCACATGTACACCATCACACTTGTGCACATGTGTGTACACATACATACCTACATACATACATACAAACACACATACTTACAAATAGAGAAAACAAAGTGATCCAATCTTGTGTCTCTTTTCTTTCTTTTCTCCTGTGCCAGATAGTATCAAAGCCACAGCTGTATAAGCTTGCATCTGGTAGAGACACCCAGTTGACCTTCCTGAATGTCCCTCCCTCAGACCTTCCATAAACACTCCTGTCACTTCATCCCAGGCAGCCACAGCACTGAACGTCTCTATATTTCTTCTCCCTCACCCCCTTTCCTTCTGCTAAGCCAAATAAGAGCTCTTAGGTTTTAAATTAGCATTGTCTTTGCAAGCCCACGACACACACACACACACACACACACACACACACACACACACACACACACACACACACACACACATTACTAGCTTCTGTATTGGAACCTTGCCAGCAGAGCTTCTCCTGGGCACTGTATGGCTTCCAATGTCATTCTTAAGAAGTGCTAGTTGAGCCAGGCATGGTGGCACACGCCTTTAATCCCACCACTTGGGAGGCAGAAGCAGGCAGATCTCTTTGAGTCCAAGGCCAGCCTGGTCTATAGAGTGAGTTCCAGAACTGCACACAAAATGCAAGTGCAAACAGGTATGCCTAGAAAGTGGAGCCTTTGGCTGTAATATCTGGGATTGCAGCAAGTCCTACAATAAGAATCATGTAAAGGAGAAATCAGAAAGATCATGAGGCCAAATAGAAGAGCAAGCGCACCAAAGCCACAGCCTTGAACCAGCACTGTGAACTTCTGCAGGACCCCACCAGCAAAGAGTTGATCCAGCCAAGGCACTCTGGGCACCCTGGCCGCCTCCCACATCTCTAGCCTGCTCCTAGCACCTCAGCATCTCTCATTTTTTGTTTTATTTTAAAGGACAGAGCCCTTACAGTGAAGAGGAAGGCTTCCCAAGAGAGATGTCTCCTCTCTTCAGCCCTCCACAAGTCTCAAAATGCCTGGCACTGGCTCAGGGCTCTGGAGGCCTGTCTCCTGTGGTTCCTGGAGCTTTCCCTGTAGCGTAATAAGCTAACATGAGTAAATTTCTCTCCCGGGCCCTCAGTAGACTTTTAACTCCCAAATCTAGGAAACTGGTCTACAGCTAAGAGAGAAGGATGGCCTGGCTTCCATTATAAGTGAGTCTCCCATCCCTCCAGACTACACTGACATTTTGTTTCCTTCTATTGTTGGATAAATAGCACTTTTCTGTCATTCATTCTGCTCTAAGATTTTACCATCTCTTTACTTTAGGAATGATAGACAGAAGTCAGTTGTCTTCTCAAGGAAACTCAAAGGGCCTCCTGGAAGATGCAGGGCTGGTTAGCATGTGGGTGTTGTTATCCACCTCAGACAGGAGGAGTCCCTAAGAGGCCAGCAGTCTGTCTCGATCGCTAAATGACTTGTTTTTAATAAACGCTTTGTTCTAGCTAATGTATTGTCAACATGATACAAGTTAGAGTCATTTGGGAAGAGGGGTTCTCAATTGAGAAAATTCTTCCATAAGATTTGCCTGTAGGCAAGTCTGTAGTGCATTTTCTTAGTGATTGATGTGGGAGGGGCCCCTGCTCACTGTTGCCATCCCTGAGCCGATGGCCCTGGGTGCTATGAGAAGACAAGTTGAGCAAGTCGTGGGAGCAAGCCAGTAAGTATCATCCCTCCATAGCTTCTGCATCTGCTCCTGCCTCTATGCCCCACCTTGAATTCCTACTCTGACTACCCTGGACAATGGACTATAAGCTGTCAGATGAAACAAACCCTTCCCTCCCAACATCCTTTTGGTCATAGTATTGTAATATAATAGGAAAGTATGTAAAACATGCCTCTACAGTACCTCAGCATCAGGTGAGACCAGGCTCTGGGCTTCCTCTGAAGCTTCATGAAGACAGAGAGAAAGGAGCCAACTTTGTTTTATCCATAAGATACTTTTGAGTGTGGAGATCTTAGATTGGCTCATATAAATATACCACACATGAGGTATATTTATATGAGACCATACCTGGGATAGTGATAAGGAAGCCCTTATGCACAGTGTTCTTGCCCTTCTCTATTGCCCAGAATTCTGTTGGCCTGCAAGCTCTATCAGAAGTCAGGAGATTACATTCATCCCCAGAACTTGCCTGGATAAGGCCAAACCTATGGAGTAATACCAACATATTCTCAGCATCTTCGTTTGGAGGCTTTATCTACATAAATATTAATGTCAAAACTTCATGCCCATAGGTGACATGGAATCCAGAGAGTTCCACCTGAGTCAATGGGATTGGGCATTGTTTTGAAATAACTTGATTGGAAATATTTGTCTTTTTGCAACTTCTTGCAGATGAGGTGCCAAATGCTCATATACTTTGGAGGACACAATATTCAAGCAACTGTAAGAACTGACACCAGACCTTTACTGAACAACTAAACATGCTAACATATGGAGCTTGGACTTCTGAGTCTCCAAAAATAGAAGAACTAAGTTACTCTTCATTGTAAATGACCCAGACTCAGGCATTTTGTTATAGTAACATACATGGACTAAAACACCTGAATATGAATAATTCCCCATCAAAAGGAACGTTTTGATCAACTTAGTACATAAATTGAAAGAAATGCGGAAAGTATATACTCATAGGATTGAATTTTTAATTGATATTTAAATCATGTATTTAACATAACAATGTTTAATAAGAATGTTTTCTAGATTTTTTTTTCAAAGAAGTCTCACTGTGTACCCTTGGCTGGTCACAAACTCACAGACCCACCTGTCTCTGCCTATTAAATTCCTCTCATGCACCACCATACCCAGAATGATTTTGTTCAACCCTTAAAATAATTGTCTTTTTATCACAGTGGCCATGTTGCCAATACAGTATGTCAGAAATGTAGACAAAAATGCTTGTGTCTTTCCACAATGTCAGAATTCATTAAATAACAATAAAATCACTAGGTTTAGAGGTTTCAATGATAGTGATTTGTCATAAATCCTGGCAATGTGACTGAGGCAAATCTAAGTTCTTTATCCTAATCTAAATTACTAATATTAACTCTCATATCACACAATCCAGTATATATATATGTATGTATGTATGTATGTATATATTCATTTATTTTATCACACACACATACATACATATATATATATATATATATATATATATATATATATATATATCCATACATATGTATGGTTTAGAGAATGAACGTAAGTTAAAGAGGCCATTTCAGGGCTCAAGAAGTTTCAGGAAGGCAGACAAACACCAGGAGGTAGTTTCTGCTGGAACTGTTGTTAGAGAGGCTGCAGTCAGGTTTGAGGACTAAGCTGCAAAACTGACTACAAGGTTGAAGGCCAAACCCAGACTAGAGCTGTATCAGGGCAAATGTGTCAGGTGTCTCTTATGGTTGCAGCTCCTAAATGACACTGAGGTTTAATTATGAAAGACTGACCTTAGCTTGGGCTTGTTTTTGAGACAGGGTTTCTCTGTGTAGCTTTGAAGCCTGTCCTGGAACTCACTTTGTAGACCAGGCTGACCTCAAACTCACAGAGATCCTCCTATCTCTGCCTCCCAAGTGCTGGGATTAAAGGTGTGCGCCACCACCACCCAACCACCACTAGCTCTTAAAACTTAAATTAACCCATTTACATTAATCTACATTCTGTAGTGTGGCTCATTACCTCTCCTCAGTACCATATGTCTTACTTCCTCTTTTGTTTGGCTGAAGAATCTCCTGCCTCAGATTCACCCTCCCTCCCCCCGCCAGATTCCTATCTCTCTCAGGAATTCCCACCTTTCCTCTCCTGTGATGTGTTTATCTAACTATTCCTTATCCATTAAAAAATTGGGAGTCAGATATTGGGGTAAAAACCTTAATGATCAGAAGCAGAGAAGCCACCACTCTCCTCTCTCTTCCATTCCCAAATCCAAAAGAGCAGGGATCCTCTCTACACAGTGCCTTATTACTTCCTCAGTCCTCCAAAACCTCTACAGTTAGTTTTGATCAGCTAGTGGCTACCTCTGCCCTCTGATTCAAAGCAAATGTTTTTGTCAGAATGTAATCAAATTATCACACAACACTCCTGCTTAGCTATTGGCCACCAGTTCCTTATAAAACCAATCAGAAGGTGCCTTAGGCAGGTGAATGACAGAAACACATCTCCACACAAAGATTATCCCAACATCTTTCCCTTTTAGTCCAATAAAGGGCTCTTTCTCTAATATCAATAAACTATTGATAAGAACAATTATCAAGTAAGAATAACATTCACAATTTCCAGTTCATTCATATCGGTAACTTCGGAGAAAGAACTCTTTTATGCATCCTCTCTTGGTGAGCCCAAAATTTTACCTAAATCACTTTCTACCATAACTTCTATTACCAATCTAAAAATACCTTTTTAGACCTTAAAACATTTTCTTAGCTAGACAACTTAGGCTTTAATGTCTCTCAACCTTTACAAATTTTACATCTCTTCTGTGAATTTCTTTTCTGAATTTGGTAACAATGAAAATGATAACTATCTCATTTTCAGCCTGGGGAGATAATACTACCTGAGCAAACAGGAAGTGCAGAATAAGCAACTTCCAAAACTATAGAAATGAAAGAAAGAAGGTGGCTGCCTGAACAGTCACCCAAGGTTCCTCTACAACACTGGAGCATCCATCTTCAGCCTACAGACCAAAGATTATCTGACAGACCTTTCTGTGAGCTGGAATTTTGAAGGACTTGCCTACCCTGTCTCAGCAAAGTTCAGGAGTCACCTTCCTTGTGTCCTGCTTATCCAATTTGTACAGTATACTGCCAGCAGTTGAAGCAAGGGTAGTTTCTTTCCCAGTGGCCAGCTTTGCCACATTTGATGTAAACTCTGTGTGGAGGTTCTTTGATGCCCATCATCATTGAAGTAATTGATGCTCCCAGGAGCAGATGTGTCTGTAATACAAAGTTTTACATTATTAAAACATCTTAAATGACATATTCTGTAGATCTCTGAAGTGTTTGAAGATCACTTATCTATCTAAAATATATCTGTTTAACCTTGAAAGCATACCTAACATGTCTATAAGTTTGATTGTTATAAGTGACTACTAGCCTGAATTTCTTAATTATCCTAAACAGTGTATGACAGTAGCTTCCAAGAACTAGAACTTTACATTTTTAAATGAGTTGCTTAGGTACAATATCTTAAACAAGGATAGAAACATATATACTATATGTTGTAACAAAAAAAAAATAACCTTAAAGGGCTGCAGAAAGAGATAGCTCAGCAGTTAAGAGCACTGACTGTTCTTTCAGAGCACCTGGGTTCAATTCCCAGCACCCACATGGCAGCTCCTGTAACTCCAGTTGCAGGGAACTTGACACACTCACACAGACGTACATGCAAGTAAAAGGCTAATGTTCATAAAATAAAAATAAAAATTTTAAAATAACCTTAAATTTGTATGAATATAAAAAAACTATGCCAACATAAAATATTTGAGACTATTAGTTGCTTTTTGGTTTAAAAGTAGATTAAATTATCTACCTTTTATCCTACTATTCCTATGTCAACCCTTTTTTTCTTTTCATCTCTTATCTATCTTTTTCCTCCTCTGGACTTCAGGTGCTTTTTGTCTTCCAGGAGAGCCTAGCATCAAACATGTGAGGACCTGGCAGGAGCTGTGTCTACCCACCCCAGCTCTGAGAAGTTGCTGGGCCTGCTCTGATGCTTGCCTTTCTACCTAGTCTCCCATCCAGTAGCACACTGCTGTTCACAGGCCCCACTTAAGTTTTCAGCTGCACAGCAGGGTCTCTTAAAAGAGCCATATCTCTGTGCATTGGCAAGCACCAGGACTGCCTGAGAGACTGTGGTTGCTAGGTAGTCACATCTGGCTCCATGTCCAGAACTCTTCTCAGCATTCTCAGGCCCTATGCTTGTGTACACATGCCTTCACTTGGGCATTTATATTAATCTAGGCTCCTTACCATAGCCCGACTTCTCCGTATACTAATCTATACTCTGCCTCGTGGCGCAGTACCATGGTCCTACTTCTCTGTGTTTGGATGGTGACTCTCCCACCTCAGATATTTTTCCCAGTGTTCCTATCTCACTCCAGAAGTCCTGCCTAGCCTCTCCTGCCTAGCCATTGGCCATTAAAGTGGTTTAAAAAAAATAGAAAGAGAGTAGCTGGGGCATTGGTGGCACACACCTTTAATTCCAGCACTAGGGAGGTAGAGGCAAGCAGATCTCTGTGATTTCAAAGTAAACCTTGTGTACAGAATAAATTCCAGGGCAGCCAAAGTTACACAGAGAAAGCCTGTCTCAAAAAATGAAAAAATAAAAGTAGAAGAAATAGAGCAATAAAAAAGCCACATAAAGATGGAAAGCACAGAGGTAAGTCTGGATACTGTATGCTATTATGTTGTCCTTGTATTGTTTGACTGCTGAGGAAATAGCAACAACTGTTAAAAGAAATTCTGCTAGATTAATCCAATGTATATATTTTAAAAATGCTTTGACTTCAAAATTTAAGTCTAAGGATAGGTTACCAGGGGAAAAGAATTTCTATTTTTGTTTACACAGAAAATAAAAAGCTGTGGATTCCTTCCAGACTAACATGGTTTGATCAAGCAAGAACCCCTGAAGCAGTGTCCCAGGTGATCCAACATTCAAAACAGTTGGGACAAGGCAGCCTTGCAGACCACTACAGCCAGGATTTCTGTGTCTTCTTAGGATCCCCATGACAGCACCCCCTACCAGCAGGAAGCAGTTTGGAAAGAACAATGCCCAAATTCCCAAATATTGTCTATAAATATTTCCATTTAAATGGGCTTGGTTATAAATAGTTAATAATCACAACCAATCTCTTTTTAAAGGTAAAAAGGGGATTATGGTCTAGAAATGAATACTTTGTTTTGGAATGGATTTTCATTTATTGATACAAATTTAAGGTCAATTTTGTGATATGTATATTTCTCCTCTTGTTTAAGTATTGTGACTATATAGCTCATTTATAAATGTAATGTATAATTTAGCACAGATTATATACAGTTGCCTATAATAGTCAAACTTATAGTTAAGTTAGTTAGGTTTTCTAGATATATAGAGACATATTTGATATGGATAAATATTCTTCAAACATTTCAAAGACATACAGAATATGGCATTTAAAATGGTTTAGGGTTTTTCTTAGCAGTGAGACATAACTGCTCCTGGAAATACCAGCTATGTCAAAAAGGAAGATGGACATCAAAAAAACTCGTTAAGGAGTTTACTTCCAATACAGCAAGATTAGCCATTTGGGCAAGATACTGCTCTTGTCTGGACTGTTTGACTTTATGCTGTATAAACTGGACATGCAGGACCCATAGGAAAGTGACTGCTGATACAAGATGGACATTGCTTCAAGGTTCCTGCTTCATGGAAGAGTCTGCCAGACAGTCTGCAGGACACGGAGAAAAGTGACTGACAAACAGCCAACACAGGTGGGACATTTTGAAATGTCTTGCTTTGCTGAGGAGTCTGGTACATTATGGCCCATAGGCTGAAAATAAAACATTACAGAAGAACTTCGGGTGACTGACCAAGTGAGTTGTCTCTGTCATTTTGAGAGTTTATATACTATCCTTCTGTGGTCTTTGATGGAGTTGAAGACAGATAGTTATGGTTATAGTTTTCCTTAGTTAAGATTAAAGATAAGTTACATATAAGTCTTTAGACTCACAAAGATAGGATAGATGATGGGAAAATATTTTCTTTAAAATGTGCTAAACATTAATGCACTGAACATTGTTAACTGTGGTTCTTATTTGATAATTGTTTTGTTATAGATTTTGCTATGTTGAGGTTAAAACACTTCTTTTTATTTTAGACAGAAAAAAGGAGATGATGGGAGATGTCATTCTGTAAATATGTTTCTCTTATTGGTTAATAGGAAAGAAAGATAGGTGGGACTAGGAGACAAGGAGGATGGAGGGAGAGGGAGGAGGAGATTCAACATGTAGAACCAAGAGAGCAAAGGTCGGATCCTCTGCCTGGTAAAATAAGACCACATAGAAACACTAAGATTAATAGAAATGGGTTAATATTTAAGACAGAGCTAACCAATAAAAAATGTTGGTAATAGGCCAACAGCTTTATATCTAATACAGAGTCTCTGTGTGTTATTTGGGGCTGGTGTGGCTGTGGGACCAGGCTGGCAAGAAAACTGCTCATAACATATGCACGGCCACATGGTTCTGTAGGATTTAAAAACAAACAAACAAGGCCTGGAGAGATGGCTCAGTGGTTAAGAACACTGACTGCTCTTCCAGAAGATTCAGGTTAAATTCCCAACACTCACATGGTGTCTCACTACTGTCTGTAACTCTAGTTCCAAGGGCCAGACACTAATGGAAGACACTAATGGAAGACACCAATGCACATAAAAATAAATAAACAAACAAAAAAGACAAAGACAACAAATGGGATGGCCTGTAATCTTTAGTAAGGTAACTCAGATCCAAAATGACATATATTGAGTGTTTGACCTTATATGCAAATATTAGCTTTTAAGCTTTAATATGTATGTTACAATCTGAATAACCACAGTGGAACCACAGGTGGAAGAGAGGAGCTCCCAAGGATGGGAAATACAGTGCTATGGAGAGATAAAGGTGAACTAGAATAGGAGAATTAAATAGGGAGGGGATGGGAGAGGAGTGAAAATGAGGGAATATGGGGAGGGACAACTAACAATAAAGGCCATTGGAAAAGCCATATGGAAATCTACTACTGCTGAAGCTTCCTAAAACACACACACACACACACACACGAAATCCAGATGGAGACATCAAATAATAGGGGATACAACACCTCAAGTAGACATCTTAAGCCACCAAGTAAAATCTCCAGTGCCAGGAATGGCTTAAACCTTAGTGAATTATGGGGCAAAGGTGTCACATGGGACTCCCTAACTATCACAGGCTATCGCCAACACTGTCGGTTGTTCCCTACAACATGATGGTAAGGCCCTATGGCTGAAGACAACACTTAACTTGTGTCATTGAAAATGGAGACATTGAGCTGGTGCCCAGACAGAAGTCTTGCCCCTACTGAGTAGTGTTCATGATGCTGAAAGATGCATGAAAGACACAAAGACTGCAAGAGCCAGAAGTGATGTGTGACTCCAGACACAAGACTGACACACATATAAACTTACATAGACAGTAGCAGCACACACGACCTCCACAGGTTCAAGCCAGATGGCATCCCAGCACTGAGAGGGAGGAGTGGATACAGGTCTGGGTCTCACTTGTAAGCAAAAAAGCTACTGGCAAAGAGAAATCAGTCTACTCCATTGGGCTTCACTGGGTATATCTGCCCCACTCCAGGGCAGGCTTAGGAGTACACAATATGAACTCAACGATATTTTTGTGAGTTTTATTTTGAACTTCATTCTGTTTGTTTCATTTTTTTTTATCTTACACGTCATTTGACAGTTTGTTTTGACTTTCATTTATGTTTTGTTGTTTCTTATTTCTTGTTTTTGTTCCCCCCCTTTTTTTTTTTTTTTTTTTTTTTTTTTTTTTTTTGAGAGTGAGAACAATTTGGGGAGGATCTGGGAAGAGTTGGGGGAAGGGGAAATGATCAAAGTACATTATATGAAAAAAATGTAATTCAACAAAATAGTATTATATTGGAATGACCTAGAGTATGACAAACTTCATGACCTAAAGTATGACACACTTCATTAAATAATATCTATATTTATGACGATGTCTGTTTTTACATATATGTCACCTTCCCTTCTGGGTAAAAACAAAAAGCAAAACAAAACCTTGAGGGAAAAGCCTTGCCCAGTGAATGAGTAGGTCCTAGCTTGCACATACTTTCTGAAGTAGTTGTCAGCCAACACTCCTTCCTTTCGTTCTCAGTGGTGGGCAGTAAATACCATGGTCACAGTGATGTGCTTTATGTCTGTGGCTTTCTTAGATGGTGTTTAGCATGTCCTCTTGAGGGTTTAGTCTCTACAACACAGCCAAACAGGACTCTGGCCTGGTGGCTGGAGATGAAAGCTGTGCAGCCAGGCATGCAATGTGGTATTAAAAGTCCAAGAGGGGCTGGAGTGATAGTTTGTGGTTAAGAGCACTGGCTGCTTTTCCAGGAGTTGGGTTCAATTGCTGGCACCCACACGGCAGGGGGCTTGCATCAGTTCCAGGAGATCCAATAGCCTCTGCGGGCAGTGCAAACACGTGGTGCACAGATACATGCAGGCAAAATTCCCACACACATAAAATAAATACATCTGAACATTTTAGAAGTGACTGAGATTCTGAAAATTAGACTGCCTATCAACACAGTGTCTGTTTCCAAAGGAAGTATTACTGTGAAACAATTCACTGTTGCTCTGAAGTCTAAATATAAGAAAATTGATTGTGTTTGATCTGTGAGTGGTGGGCTTAGTTTGAATTAAGCATGTAATTTAATGTTACTAAACAGTAGTTATTGCTTATTTTAAGGCCAAACTGATCCCCTTGAAGGCAGAATGGCAGCTGATGTCTGAAGACAGGATTTCTGGCTCGCAGAAAAGGGAATTTCCTTCTGGAGGGGTGGTCCTGGGAGAGTACACACATTCAAGCAACAGTAACTTCCTTAATTTTATTTCATTTAATTACTTTATTTATTTTGTGAGGTGCGGTCTCATAGTCCAGGCTGATCTCAGCTCACTGCGTAGCTGAGATTGGCCTTAAAGTCCAAGTCATCCGGTGTCCACCTCTTCTCTTCAGTCCTGGGATGTAAGTTGTACTGCCATCCTCTCCTAGTTAGGGCTTCTATTGCTGTGAAGAGACCATGGCCACAGTAACTCTTATAAGGAAAACACTGAATTGGGGCTGACTTACTGTTTCAGAGATTCTGTCCATTATCATGGCAGGTAGCATGGCGGCATTCAGGCAGATGTGGTGCTGGCTACAATGATCAGAAAGCAACAGGAAGTGCACTGACAGTGGGAGGTATCTTGAGCATAGGAGACCTCAAAGCCCACCCCCACTGTGACACACTTCCTCCAAGAAGACCTGTATCTACTCCAGCAAAGTCGTATCTCCTAACAGTGCCATTTCCTATGAGTTTATGAGGGCCAGTTACGTTCCAATTATCACATATGGCACACATGTAGCTGCCATGCTGAGCTACAAAAGAAAAAAAGAAGAAGTTGCTTCTTACACAGCAAGCCGACTCTGGCCCTGAGAGTGTGAATCAACTGACCTAAGTCAGTGAGATATGTCCAGGAAGAAAATGCTTCCAGCCCATTCAGTGTGAGATACGGTTTTAATTTAGAAGTCAATAAACTCTTGCCTTTATGTGACCTACTCATTTTACATTAAGCCTGGTTCAGCAGTGGCATAGTGGCAAGGCGTGAAACCTCCACCCACGTCACTTCACTCCACGTGGATGACACCACATCCCCAGAGCTATGAATAAAACAATGAAAATGCCTTGTCCTGGGGCTACCTAGTGAATATCCCCGTTCCTCACCATGTGAGTACCTCCACCAATCACCTAGCAGCACAGGGAAGGCTCTCGCTGGATAAGCCCCCCTCCCCATAGATCTGTGGCATAGGGATCCCCTTCCTTGTGCACTCCTGTGTTCTCCTCTGCGCTTCCTTAGGGAGGTGGAATGACAGCTGGCCCTCAAAGGACTAGGACCCGGAGGTGGTTCCCAGGCTACACATTGTTCTGCTTCTCTGTAAAAGCTAAAAGTATCATCTGGAAAGAAAGCAGCCTGTATGCCAAGGGAAACACTCCAGGAGCATGAGCCCAAAAGCTGTTTTGTGGTGATGATTTAAAAGAAGAAGGCGGCATCCCAGGAACCTCTATAAAGAAAGGAAGAAGCGGCGGGACCTCTGTAAGCTCCCTATATCTCCTAGAAGCGGTTCTCGTATCATTTCTCCCGATAGGAGCTGCCCGCCCACCCTGCATCATTACCACTTCCAGACAAACAGCATGATGGGAAAATATGAAAAAAGGAGAGAGACTAAGGCTTCAGCCCCAAAGGCCACTTTCCCTGATCTCGTGACCCTCGCCTCCTTCTGTGAGGCCTTCTTCCTTCCAGAAGTCTTCCTCCTAGGTGAAGCTGAGATGAAGAGTGTAGGACAATGGCATGCTTGTCTGACATTTCCAACCTCTCCCCGTGTGATAGTGCTCTTGGCCTTACTGTCAACCCTAACTTCATTAGTCATACTTCTAACACTTTGACAAATGCCTTAGAGAAACAGTTTATACTTGGGAAGGGTTATTTCAGCTCACTGTTTCAAAGGCTTCCACCCACCATGGTGGGGAGGAGGCACCCAGCTCTTGGCAGCCAGGAAGCAGAGGAAGAAAGCCTGTGAGGGTGGGCTAAGGCCTGTGAGGGTGGGCTTTCTCCTTTTTCAGTCAGTCTAAGTCCCAGCCTATGGATTTGATGCCACTCACATTCAGGACTAGCTCCTGTCATTAAAGCCCCTGGAAACATCTTTACAAGCCACCTAACAGGTGCACTTTACAAATCGCCTCTGCAAAATCCAATCAGGTTGAGACCTGGCTGATTTCTCAGCCTCCCAGAGGTACAAAGCTTTGCCCTGATGCACAGAGGACACCCTCACTCACCCTGCTCCCAGCCTGCTTGGCCTCCCTCACCTGTCCCTGCCCTTCCAGGAAAACAGGGTGTATGTGGACTTCAGCCTCCCAGTCCATTGTCCACACACACCCTGGTGTTCTTGTGGTCCTTCAGAGCTCTGTCCACCCTTTCTTCTTCATCTTCTGGTCCTGACTACACACCAAAGGACAGGAAATTTTACCATATGCTGCTGCTTTGAGTGTTAATGACCAGATATACCTGCTGGTTCTCCAAAAAGTCAGACTTTTGGAATGCTTTTAAGACACTTCCTTTGAGGGACATTTTTCATTTTACAAAAACCTTATCTCAAATTTTTATCTTCTCTCTGAATCTACTGTGGATATCTCGCTAAATTCCTCCATCTAGACTATGACATTTGATGGAAATTTAAGTTTGCAGTCTCTCCTATTAGAACATTTCCTTTCTTGTCCTTTTAAAACTAATGCCTACTCTTAAAACCAAGGGCGTTTATCTGAGCAGCTAAACTGATGGGAGCCGCAGTGCTTCAATTTTATGCAGAAGGGCGCCACCTCGTGGGCACTGTGGAAACTGCCACTAAGACTTTTGCTTTTATTTCCCCATAGGTTTATTAAATCAAATTAATTCTAACATCATCTTTTCTTCGCATACTTTCCTTCCCCTCCACGAGTAAACCTGTATGGATTTCCTGGAAGTCTCAGTAAAGGGACCCGAGTGGCCTCAGTGGTTAGTCAAAGCTAGGATATTGGTTGTTTCGCTCAACCCTATATTCCTTTCCTCCGCTAAAATTTTAAGACGTGAATCTCCTCCTGGGGAATTTCAAGTTTCTGTGGTTCCCTCCAAGACTTAAGAAATGGAATTATCTGAAGGGAGGCCCTGAGATTGGCCTTTTAAACAAATTCTAAGGTGATTTATCGCCCACTTTGGCTTTCTAACAGTGCTGTGTTCCCATCTACCAGTGGAAGAAAACAGAGTCCTCCTAACATGTTAAGTCCATTGGACGCTGAGCAGTTTCCCCCGGATCCTGGGAGGGAAAGTCCGGACTGAAGAAGAACATTGCAAACCCAAACATCCGCTGCTTCAACAAGGGGGCACCACATCGGGCCATGGCGACCCACTGCCTTTGGTTAAACCCCCTAAACAATAAGTCATCCTCTACTAAGAGAATGACCACCTGTGAGGGACACTTCTGTCCCCTACAAAAAGCAGAAAAGGGCGGCAGAGCCACCAGAGCAGGAATCCTCCTCCCTGCCATTTCCCACCATCATCGAACACCCTGCCCTAGAAGCTGAAGTCCTATAGTCATGGGCTAGTGCCCAGGCCTTTGCAGAGGGGCAGCAGGCCAGCTCCAGCCTGGCTCCCTGTTGAGCAGCTGTGTGGACATGCTTAGAGTCAGTGAAGCAAAGTGATCCACACTTAGCTTTTCCCTACGTCTGTGATTTCAACCTGAGCTGCAGCTAGAGAGAAGATCGGGACCTCATGAATCCTGTTTGTGTTCTAAGCTTAAGACTCTGTCTGCCGTTTGTCGTTAACTCTTGAATGTTACAATAAGAAATGAGATTCTTTGTCTCATATTTCGTCAGAACAAAACCCAAGTCCGCTGAGAGATCTCCAGTCCCCTTCAACAGTCCCATGCCCTCACCCACTACCCCCATCCCACCACACTGTTCTCTGAAGACCTCAGCTCTGCCATCATCACAGACCCCCGTGCCTACCCCTCCCCTAACCAGGACCCTTTCCTATTCAAGTACCCATTTTGGCCAGACAGTGGTGGCCCAGGCCTTTAATCCCAGCACTTGGGAGGCAGAGGCAGGCAGATCTCTGTGAGTTCAAGGCCAGCCTGGTCTACAGAGTGAGTTCCAGGACAGCCAAGGCTACACAGAGGGTTGCCTCAAAACACAAAAAAAGAAAAAAAAAAAAAAAGCACCCATTCTGGAGAGTACATGAGAACCTGTCTAGACCCAGAACATTCTTCTTGCTCCTCTGTGATGCCATCGCTCCCTGTGCACACTGTGCTCAGTTCTTAACAAAGGACATTAGAATCATCTTGCTTTGTCTGCATGGCCTTAGATATGTCTGTCACCCAGTGAATACCAACCAATACATGGTTCCTTGAGTGAACGATACTAGAGTTGAAAGAACTGAGTGGCTGCATTAGCGTGAGTCCTCTAGAACACAGCTTTAGTCAAGAAGCTTTTGTATATAAAGCTGTAATGCAAAATATATCTCAAGCACACATACAATTCTTGGCTGCACGTAGTAGGCAAAACATTTTGAGGCCACTTATCTAAGAATCACTTCTCTAATTCCCTTCAAAGCAATAACTATAATGGTATCCATTTATTGGGATGTGGAGAGGGACTATTTGTGAGCAGAGAGCATGTTTGTTTCTTGAGGTCAGTATGTTGTATAGTTATCCGAAATGGTAATTACTGGATCTTACTTGCTCTAACTCTGTTCAGAACAGGTAAAAGCCTCCACAGAGATTTATAACTTAGGAATGTGTTTTCACACGGGACCTCTGTTTGCTTCCCGGTTTGTCCCTAACTATACACACATCCTCTTATCCTCTTACATATTCTCTCTCTCTCTCTCTCTCTCTCTCTCTCTCTCTCTCTCTCTCTCTCTCTATCAAGTTGAGGAAGCCATTTTGTAAGAATTAGGAGGAAATACATGATAAAATCAAACTGAAAATCTGGAGTTTCTAAAGGTCAAGGTTAGCAAATGTATGGAAATACCTCTATGAATAAATAACTATATAAATATAAGAGGGGGAGGGGAAAGATAGCCCTTAAACACCAAAGGACAGAAAATGACATTTGACTCCAAGGGCATGGGACATATGAACACATGCATCCCCTTCGTTCTTCTCCTGTGTCCTCTTCTGCTCAAATGAGAGTGAGGTTGTAGACACCTGGTAGACATCTCTCAAATGAGAGAGATGGTTGTGGCCCCAATCGGTCTGTTGACAGCATCTGTAAGTGTGTCACTTTCTGTTTGGCAAGGGTCCCTGCAGTCTGTTTTACTGGATTTCAGTGTTAGACCTGCAGTCAAACCAGACAACACCTGCTCAGAACAGCTCAGTGTTTACCTGAACTTGATGTTGACACTTAAAAATTACGAAACTTAGGTCTGAAATTCAAGTGGCTGCATTTTCTTGGAAAATCAAAATATTCAACAGTACAAAAACCCTTGTTGATGCACAAAGACCATTGTTCTGAGCCTAGGCCTAGGTGTGTCTGTATTTTTTTCTATAAGTGGCTTCCTTTATACACCTATTCATTTAAAACATCCCACAGAGAAGTGTTCCAAAGGTTTGACTGGACTGCTAAAGATAATCTGTAACCCTTCCTAGTTAAGAATGCTTTGTCTTATTTCTCACATCCTTTTGTTGCTGACATTTGTGGTGGTTTGAAAGAAAATGGCCCCCAAAGGGAGTGGCACTGTTAGGAGGTGTGGCCTTGCTGGAGGAGGTGTGTCACTGTGGGGGCAGGCTTTGAGGTCTCGTTTGCTCAAGCTTCCCTCAGTGTGACTGTCAGTCAACTTCCTGTTGCAGCACTCTCAGCTGCTAGCACCACATCTGTCTGCATGCTGCCATGCTCCCTGCCATGATGATTGATGGGAGATGTCATTCTGTAAATATGTTTCTCATACTGGTTAATGAATAAAGCACTGTTGGCCAATAGGAAAGGAAGACAGGTGGGACTAGGAGACAAGGAGAAAAGAGGAAGTAATAAGGAGGAGTCAAGATGGAGAGTCTGGAGAGAACAGAAGTCTGGGTCCACTCCCCGGTAAGATGAGACCACGTGGAAATTTAGATAAACAGAAATGGGTTAATAATTAAGACAGAGATAGCCGATAAGAAACAAGTAACTGGCCAACAGCATTTTATCAAATACAGAGTCTCTGTGCATTAATTAGGGCTGGCGCGGTGGCGGGACAAGACCAGTGGTGGGAGGAAGAACCTTACTCCTTATAGATGATAATGGACTGAACCTCTGAAACTGTAAGCCAGCCACCCCAAATAAATGTTTTCTTTATGAGTTGCTGCAGTCATGCTGTCTCTTCACAGCAATAAAAAACTGAACTAAGACAGAATTCTAGCCTTGAATGTCTGGATTTCCTACCTTCGCCTTCAGAATGCAGGAATCGCAGGTATATGGCACCATGCCAGGTGTGCTGTGGCATTTTGAAGCTATGCATGCATTCCCATTTTTCACTTTGCTCTTGACTTCCCTGAGTTAAGAACCAGTTTCCTTCTGGGCAATGGTGGTGCACACCTTTAATCCCCACACTCAGGAGGCAGAGGGAGGCAGCTCTCTTTGAGTTCGAGGCCAGCCTGGTCTACAGAGTGAGTTCCAGGACAATCTGGACTACACAGAGAAACAAATAAACAAGAACCATTTTCCTGTAATCACACATCTATCGAAATGAGGAAAGGCTACACTGGGTAATAGTTTAGCCATGAAGCTTTCTTCTAGTAGGTTCAGGGCCCCAGGCCTAACATAGGTTGACTAGAAAAAACATATATGGAAAAGGGAAGACCAAAGCCAGAGAGTCTTGGAATCTTAACAGAGTTGACACACTTATACTGTATCACTGGTCTCTCACTCCCCAGGGGCTGTATCCAGCTTCCTGACCATTACTATAGCCTAGCCATGGACCAGTTTAAGTGGTTGCCCTTTGTAACTATTCCTGCATCTGTGTATGAGTGTCTGCACCTAGAACCTGCCTCCTAGCTCCAATAGACTTCTCCAGCTAGCCAATATCATTCCCTTAGCAGAGAGAGCAGAGGTAGCAGATGCTAGATTCTCCAGGGTCTTTGAGGCTCATGGTTCTTAAACTGTCCTGTGGAAGCCAAGCTTTGTATTGTACTTTCAATCCCAGCCCTCAGTGAAGAGATGCAGGCAGACCTCTGTGAGGCCTACAGAGTGAGTCCAAAGCCAGACAGAGCTACTTAGTGAGATTGAGATTGATGTCTAAAAAACACATCCCAAAAAACTAGGGGATAGTGTGGAATGTACTTCTGTATGATGTTAATATATGTTGCTTTTATTGGTTGATGAATAAAGCTTTTTCAGCCAATGGCTAAGCTAAGTAAAGCCAGGTGGGAAATGGAAACAGAGAGATTCCTGTCCAGTAAACACACAGAGCATAAACCCAGACACCAACACAATCAATCACACCCAGAGGCCCAGGGAGAGAGAGAGAGAGAGAGAGAGAGAGAGAGAGAGAGAGAGAGAGAGAGAGAGAGAGAGAGAGAGAGAGAGCAGGATCAGGGAGATGCCATGTAGCCGCAAGGGGAGGCCAGATGCCAGAACACCAGTAAGCCACACCTATGTGGTGATACACATATTAGTAGAAACGGGTTAATTTATAAGAAAGAGAGCCAGCCAGTAGTAAGTCTAAGTCATTGGCTAAACCATTATAAATATATACTACAACTCTGTGTGGTTACCCTCTAAATGGCTGTGGGGTCCTGGTGGGCAGAAAGAAATCAGTCAAGTGAGATGGGGCTAGGTGTAGAAAAGCCTTCCAGCACCAAGGGGAAGATTTGTATCTCCCCTTCTGTTCCTCCTCTTCAACAAGGAAGCCAGGGTGCAGGCAACACTCTACTGGCTAGGATGTAAACCTGAGGGCACACTGACAGAGTTGGTCATGACAGCACCTATCCTTGCAGGGAGAGTGGTACTCCTTACAGGAGTCCTCATAGTAGCCCTTCCAAGAAAAGAGCAATGATGAGCATGGCTCTGCAAAGCAAGCAGGTGGGGACCTGCCTAGAGTTCATCCAGACACCAGAAATCCCTCACTCTTCAACTCTGGCAAGTGCTTAACAAGTTTGAGCTCACAAGGGTTGCTTAATGCACCAGTGGTTTTAACAGAGCAAGCCCAGGCCTTTGAAGAAAGTGCCATTTCTAATCATCAGTCTCCCCTGCCTCTGTGCTCACAGGAGGGAGCACGTTCATGCACGCACTCAGATATTAGAGGGAAGCTGGGGATTTTGTGGCAGCATATGCTTTATTTTAAGTCATTTAAGAAAATTATAATGCTGCAAAAATTAACTTCTTTCTTTTGGTACCTAGTTCTATAAATTTTAACATGTGTATGGTTTGTATAACTGCCTTTAGGAATCAGATCCATCATGCCAAAAAGTTCCTTCATGCCCTTTGAAATGGTCTCAGAAATAATTAGAGTGGTGTACACATAAATTGAACACCACGGGGATTTTTACAAAATGAATTATGCATTTTATTCACAGGGCATTTGGATGGAATTTCTCTAAGTGTGTTACAGCATTGTTCCGTTCCACTTTGGAGGATATAAATGGTCATGAAGCAACATTCAAGTTCACCCCACATACAGGGTGTGTTAAACTGCAGGCTAATCTTTCTGGTTTTATTTGTATTTATTTAAAATAAGTACATTTAATTTAAATGTTTTCAGAACATGTAGATTTAGGAAGAAGAAACAAAGAAAGACAGACAATGACTTGTTTGTGCTTTGTTGAGAAATGTTCAGGAACTTGACTGAGTCGGAGAGTTGCAAGTCTTGGTTGAAATTTGGTAAGAAATTACAAGCACCTCCCTATCTTGATTAGTTTCTGTTTATGTGCATTTAGCTCTCCCTTGATGGGAATGGCTCATCCCACATGCCCAGGTCAGCTTTCAGAGTCATATGGATGGATATATGAGGGAGACTACATTTCTCTAGGTAATTGATGGCATTCACTTTCAAATACTTGTTGCAGTCTGAGTGTGCTTACCTGAAGTTTGACTTGGCTACTTCTTGAGTCAGAAACTGATGAGTTTTGGAGAAACAGCCAATTGCAGATTCTCCTCTGTTCCCCCTACCCCCACTTCCAAAAAGGAAAGAAGCATGTATCAGGAAGGCTTAGGTATTGTCCAAAGAGGTGACTTTAATAGCTTAAATATGTTGCCCTATTATTCACAAGCTAGTTCTGAGTCACCTTTCTCATAAAAATGGAGCATATTTTTACAGTAAAGTTAGGGCACACTCCATAAACGTCTTACGACTCACTTATCAGGGAAGAGTCATATATTTCAAGATGAAGAAGCCCTGGTTACTCAGCATAGGAGGCAGAAACCCCCGTGTCAACTGATGTGTTCTGTATTTCATTACTGCCTTTATGCTTTTTAAATACAGAGAGAATAGTTTATTTAAAATGTCACACATTGCAAGCCATACATCACCTACAGAGAACATCCCAAGAACAGTCATCACACTGATATCACTCTCATTTATTGCTGTAGATTAGTTATAGACCCTCTGTCACAAAGCCTCGACTCACTGACAGACTGAAAATCGTAAGAGATAGCCACTCAATGAGCAGTTACAAAGCCTACTCATTCACTCCTCCTGGACTCTTCTGTGTTCAGAGGGAAACACTGAAGAGGATTGCACTTGGGAAGAGGGTGGTCCCAGTTAGGTTCTTGGAAATTCCCCATTGCTTGAAGGAATTCTGAATTCAGGACTGGCAAGAAGAGGGGGAAATCAGGCTGATCATGATCTAGGCCCCAACATTTGAATCTTGATCTCAGGTTTGTAAAAACAAAACGGCAGAAGCACACACCAACTACTTAAAGCTTGCAAGCATGTTCTTGTCAATGTGAATCACAGGTAAACTCATGCACACAATGAAACATTCAAAAGACAACTTAATCCCTGAAGAATATTCAATAAAAACCAACGATGTTATCAGAGAGGGCTTTAGTTGAAAGACTGACCAGGAAGGACAAAAAACAAAAAAAAAACAAAAAAAAAAAAAAAAAACAAAACAACAAAAAAAAATTTCTCAATGGAAATCAAGAAAAACAAGTATTTGTTGTTTTAAAATAAAATAAAAGTGATAGTGAAGATATGAGAAAAAAACTTGCACAATGATGATAAAATGGTAAAGCTACTACAAGAAGTAGGTAGTCATACCTCAGAGTATTAGAAAGAGAATTGCCGCAGGATCCAGTAATGACTGAAACAAATCTCTCTCTTGTTCATAGCAACACTAGTCACTGTAGGCAAGAGTTGAGAGCAACGCAATCCATAAATTAATAAAAGGCCATAAGGTGGTGGTGGTGGTGGTGGTGGTGGTGGTGGTGGTGTGTGTGTGTGTGTGTGTGTATTATGTGTGTCATGGGTGTACATGTGTGTGTGAAATAGTATTCAGTCTTGAACAGGGAGGAAATCCTATCACATACTGCAGCCCAAATGAATCTTGAAGATCCTGTGTTAAGTGCAATAAAGCCACCATGAAAAGAGAAATATTGTATGGTTTAGGTCCTTACATAAAAACCTAAAGGCATTAAATTCATAGAAATGCAAACTAGAATGAATTTTGCCAAGAGCTGGAACTGCTGGGGAAGGCCTAGTAAAGAACTCTTTAATGGATATAGACTGTAGTTTTGTAAACTAAAAATGTGTGGAGAACTTGGACAGCAACATGAATACACTTACCAGAACTCTACACTTTAAGATGGTGTTTTCTGTTGCTGTGAAGAGACACCATGACCATGGCAACTCTTATAAAGGAAAACATTAATTGAGGGGGTGGCTTACAGTTCAGAGGTTCAGTCCATAAAGATGCCGGCTACATCTTTATCAGAAGGAAACGGGAAATGGACTGTAGCACTGGGCATGGCTTGGGCATATGTGAGACCTCAAAGCCCACTCTCACAATGGCTTAATTCCTCCAATAAGGCCAACCTTACTCCAGCAAAGCTGTACTTCCTAATAGTGCCATACCCTATGAGCTTATAAGGAGTCAATTACATTCAAATTACCACAGATTGGAAAGGTTTTATGTTTTAGGTTTTTAAAAAATTTTTTAAAAGTGTGAGTGCTTTGACTGCATACATGTATGCATGCCATACTCATGCAATGTCCTCGGAGGTCAGAAGAGGGTGTAGAGTCCCCTGGAACTAGTTCTGGATGGCTGCAAGCCACCATGTGGGTAATAAGAACAGAACCTAGGTCCTCTGCAAGAGCAGCAAGTGCTCTTAATTGCTGAGACATCTCTCCAGCACCACCAGCACCAAGATGGTGACATTTGTATTGTGTTTTTCTTTCATCAAGTTTTTAAAAAATTTTAATGACTATAATGAAAATGAATTAAACCATACTTGGAAGATTCCTAAAGGGTATGAACACAGGTAGTTTTATTATCCACAGTGTCGATAGCTGTGGCTTCTACCCCTACAAGTCAATGTGGTTGAGTATTCAAAGTCAAGGTATCACCATAGAACTCAGGAATTTGTTTGGAATGTAAATATCATGTCTAAAAGTAACTGGTGACAGAAGGGTCACCTGGGGCCAGTTCTTCCTAAAAACCTTAATGGTTTGGTTGTGTGGGGATGGAGCATAGTATGGTAGAAGTTGGTAAAAATCTTTATGTGTGTGGGGAGAGCTGGTCTGGGTTTTCAATGATGGAGAATATTGGTACTACTCAGTAACAAATTAGAGAGGACTTGTGTCTCATTCCCTGGCTTTGTGCTAGGCAGCAGCAATTTGTTCCCCATAGTCATGATGAGACATAACTGTGCAGCGAAAAGGAACATTGTTATCAAAAACACATTTCTCTACTCTCATGGAAAGGTTCAGATTTAACTAGTTTCTAGTAAGCAAGGGAGCTGTGGGAACGTATTAAGGAAACTGTGGCTTCCAACTGAATTCCAGCAAAACCCTAACAAGCACTACCTTCTAGGCTGTTTCCACAGCAAGGCCCCTTCTACAGACTCATGGCTTAGATAACTCTGTGGAGCAGTGGCAGGTGCCACTACAGTAGGCAAGCTGCCACGGCCTCCTTCCCTGTTTTCCCCAAAGCATTCTGCCAGTCCTACCTTGACTTGCTCTAGTCTGGCTCTAATGATGACAGAGAGTCTGTGGAGGCCACTTGCCAGCCTGGAACTGGGCCTTGGAGCTGCAGCACAAGCCTGTGAGGCAGATGTGTGGTAAATACCACTGTTACCACAGCCAAGTGCACAATACATTTTCCAGTGGAAATACCATGCTGGAGACAGGACATTACTTAGCAGTGGGTGGGCAATTCATTCCTAACAGCTCAGTTCCTCCCTGTGAGGTACCCTGTGGAAGCTGGCTTCTGTTGCAGCTGTGGGAGGAGGAGGCTCTTCAGTAGCTGCTGGGAGAAGACAGTGGGGGAAGCGAAGCAGTCTCTTGGGAAGCCACTGTTTGTGACTTTACAGTGTAAACAACAGAAAACAAAACCCCTGGGTCTGTGTGTACAGACAAGTTGTACAAGACTTTCTTCATGGGCTACTTGTTCACTGTTCAGGCTTCACTAAATGCTTAAAGGTGGCTTTGTCTGTATATGGAGTGACATCAAGACTTCTCCCTCTCAGAAAGAAAAGCAATTAATGTTTGCCAAGTAAGTGCCTTTCACAATCTTGGAGCCCTCTATCTCTTCCTAGTGGATAGCTCAAGGGGGAGGGGTTGACACAATCGTGGGTGTTTTTACTTTTTCCAGTGTGTGTGTGTGTGTGAGAGAGAGAGAGAGAGAGAGAGAGAGAGAGAGAGAGAGAGAAAGAGAGGGGGGAGGAGGGAGGGAGGGAGGGAGAGGAGCTCCAATGGTATACTATCTTATGCCTCACTGTACCCTTTCCTCCTGGCCGGCCCCTGTTCACACCTGTCACAAAATGCATCTACATTTCCCCAGCCAGAAAGACCTTAAACTTTAGGGGACCCAGGAAAAAGATTGACTGCATGTCACACACCACATGCTAGTCTAAGTAAATATTATAATTCTGAAACATGGGTGTTCTTTGTCCATGTCAGATTCCTGCGCCAAGATTTTTCCATAAGAATGCATGTCTGTAGTTGGGCATATACTTTAAAACACTCTTCATCTTTAACTGTAGTGGCTTAAATGAGAAATACCTACCATAGGCTCTATCAAGTATTTGAACACTTGATCCCCAGGTGGCAGAGTTGTTCCGGTTATGAAACTTGCTGATGGCAGGCTTTGAGAATTTATTGCTTTGCTGTATACTTGTAACCTCACCCATCTATGGCCTTTTGGGGGAAAGTTGTGAGTGTATTCTTCACTTCTGCATAATTCTGTTCAGCCTATATGGAAAATTAGAAGAGGAAATCCTGTTTGCGCCTCTAACTGTGAAAATGCAACGGATGGAACATGGAAAATTGATAAACAACCACAAGATGGCGCTGTTATGCAGAAGAAGTTCAAGTTAGTGTGGGCTGGGAGAAGATGCTGTGTTCCAACAACATCCAGGGCAGAAGACTGACATCTCACTGAAAGATAAAGAAAATATTTTAGGAATATGTATGCTCCAAACTTTTCATAAAGTCCAAGTGGTGTTCATAACAAATTCCAAAATTGCTCTTTAACAATCTAGCAATTCCCTTCTGGGAAAATAACACAAAACTATGACATGAGAAATGTCCCTCTTAGGGACCCTGCCCACACCGAAGAGCTTCCTTGTCTTTTTCTTTAGCTTTAAAATGTTCATTCTTCCATATTTTCAGTGAAATGTCATGATATAAAAGAGAAGTGCATTTATTTATTTACTTACAGACTTCTGTGTCCTCTGTGTTCCCTTTCAAAAACAAATGAATGGCATTTGGTATTTTCCATCAGTGTACCTTTGTTGTCTGGTAGCTTCCCTCTCGGTCTAAACTAAATCATGTTTGCTTCCCTGTTGGACCCCAGGGGGGTGCATAACTGGAAGATCTTGGCAATGAATGACTAATAGACAACCTAAGGTTGCTGAGCTCTGAGGAAATCTAGACGAGGCAACTAGAAGATGAGTCCAAATGTGTGTTTACCTTTCCCAAGACCATAGTGTAGACCAGGGCCAGATGACCATGGTGAGGTGGAGTGCGCCAGCCTCCTGTGGATGCACAGAGAAGCCGTCTGCCCCTTCCACCACACCAGGCAGCCCGCGCGCGCGTCACTAACTCAAAACCCAGTGCATCCTGTTGAGAAATGAAAACCTAAAAATAGACCGGTAAAGAGTACAGTACTGTGCCCTTGGCTTGAAGATCAGGATGGCACTGTGACAAGAAAGGCCTTTTCTAGGAAGATTGTGTTCATAAAAGCCATATTTCATCTTCGTACTGACTCCAAGGAAAAACAGGCTCAGAAAATGAGCATCTTGGCCGTCCTTCAACTGGGAGATCGTTGTGTTTGGCTCTGGCTGTCCTGGACGTCAGATATCTGTGTAAAGTTTTTTCCTCAAACCCCTTGAACAAAATGTTAAAGGTTAAAGATTAGATTAATAGTGACATTTAAGCAAATCTGCTGTTATGGTATGTATTTGATGTCCAATGATATTTGGCAAGAATTCAAGGACAAGGTGGGGAAATACTGCATCAATATTTCCTAGAGAATGTACATTCTTCCAAATTTACAATAATAAATAGTGACATTTCTAATGAATTCTGGCCCAGAGGGCCAACTGAAAATATGAATATATATATATATATATATATATATATATATATATTCGTATTCCAATTTTAATTATAAATACATTCATGAATATATTAGTTGTAATATTTAGTGTTTGTAATGGCAAAGAATGTCAGAGGACCTTCATATTATATATTTTGTACATATTGCAAGACTAAATCTTATACTGGTGAGAAGCTATTTTAAAGGCCTCACAAACTTGGGTAACTTTTTAAGAACAGCTGCCTCAAATTAAGTAACGAATACTTTTCAAAGATTCTTTCAGGTTCACTGTTTCTTCAGTGGACAGCAAAGTCCGGAAAAATGGACTTCATTAGGACACACGGAACCCTGAAAGGATGCTTGAAATGGTATTTAGTACCTGCAAAGAGAGGGGCAATCATTGGCTTAGAGCTTTGCCATAAAGACTGGTAAATAACACTGATTGCAGGTCTCATTCAAATGGAGAATAATGAACACGGAATGAAGGGAGAATAATGATCCAAATTGCTCTTGATCTCTCAGAGCTGTGCCTATTGATTGGCCTGGAAGTAACAGCGCTAATCGTAGGTAAGAACTCCAAATGCTGTAGAAGGTCATTAGCCCTGCGAGTGCAGGGTACTCATTTCTTTGTACTCGTATAGTATTTTATTGAGGAAAACCTTCAAACAACTGTGTATTTAAGATAAATTCCAGGGTTGACCCAAGTCAAATAAGATTCCCTCTCACCTCTTCTTGGTAACTCATAAAAGGCCATTTATGCACTCCTTCTAATGCAGCAAGCATGTTCTGAACACTTACTGTATGCCTGGCACACAAGAGAAACAAATAGAATTCAGCCTTCTAGGAGGTAATTACAGGCCTCACATTGGCTCTTTCCTAATAAGCTTAAAAGAAACGACTTTTGCTAAATTGTAAATTTACACTTTGGACTAGGTTTTCCAGAACATTCTGGCAAAGTTTCAAGAACAAAGACATAAGGAAGAAATACATTTAAAGCACACAAAGTCACTTCAAAAGCCACAAGGAAAACTTGACAGATTCTGAATTGCGAGCGTTTTCACTTCCTATTAACTTCCGTTGAGAGAGGCACAAGAAGAGCTTACGTTCTTTTAAATTCATTTTGAGGATACAAGTCTATTCTTAGAAGTTGACCACTCCTATTTTAATCGCAACATCTCACATAAGCGTCTTACTAACGAAAATAAAAGAATGGAAGAGGCTCTCTAATCAATGTATTGGCCAAGAAATGAGTCGGTGATCTAGTTTACCAGATGGGGGCAGCAGAGAGCTCTTGCTATGACAGCTGAGGACCTCAAGACCAGGAGGTTGCCAGGAAACCTTCAGGGCACCTGAGAACTGAGGACACTCCATCTGTCTAGGGAAAGTTTGCTGAATGGAAAGGCTGGCAGTAGGAAGCACAAGCCAGAAGAAGCAAGCAGAGGAGACAAGAAAAATGAACACAATGAGGAAAGAAGTCACAAACCCCGGCTGTAAATAGGTCACCTCACAGAAAGGACTTAATTGCTCACACTTGGTGTGTGTGTACAGTGAATATAGTGATGTTAGCACCTCACAGAATCATCACAAGGCCTGATGTGATGCACATAAAGTGCTCAGTGCATTGCCCATCAGAAAGGGCAGAACAAACAGAATGAGCAGTTATTGCTTCCTGCTACTGCGGAGAGCTTGATAAAGGGGAGCTGAGTGCCAGCTTCGGAGAAGAAAGCAAACAAGAACCTATGACCATCGTAGACCGCCGCAGTGGAGTTGCTAACAGCAGGAGAAAGGGAGAAGTGCTGGTGAGCAAGCTGATGGCTCTCCGTGGTGCAGAGTCCGTCTCCCAGGAATATCCACCTAAAAGATAAGCTGCCACGAGTCCCGTCACTTGGAGGAGCTGAGGTGGAAAGCAGCCCTTGTGTTGTTTCAGAATAAGACCCAGTTGTCTATCTTGGTTTCAGAGCAAGAGTGGGAATTCCGAAGGAGGGCCTCCCTTGACTGCAGAGTAGGGCGCCACCTGGAGGTCGTTATCTTGTTGGCCGAACTCAACCAGTTCTTGAGAGATTTTTGTTGCTGTGGGTTTTCTTTCTTTGTTTGCCTGTTTGTTTGGTTGGGGTTTTGCTTGTTTTCTTTGGACCCTTTTGTTTGTAAAACTGTGGAGTAAATATCTCCTGTTCTTGGAGATAGTAATGTTCCCATAGGTCTAACTGCAGGCTTCATTCTGCAAGGGGTTAAGTGTTCTCTGCTTTCCAGTGGGGACTTGAGACTTTTAAACAGACTAAGCTCTTAAAGAATTCAAGGTGGGGGCTGGGGAAGTATAAACTGTTTGTAAACTGAACTGAGCATGCGCGCGCGCACACACACACACACACACACACACACACACACACACACACACACACACACAGAAAAGCCTAGACACTAGGGAGAACTCTTCGGAGTGTGAGCTAACAGCTTTCTCTGGGTGCTGTGTGGCAGTCATTCCCTGGAAGTCTTCCTGAAATACAGATGAGCCCACTTGAGAAGCTGGAGGTTGGGCCTCTTTTCACCAAGAAGACTCATAGATTGTGCCTCTGAGACTGGGGCTTGCCAAACACTAGCAGTCTGTGGTAGAGTCTGAGGTCCCCACAGAGACCTTCAGGGCTTATGCTGCAAATCTAAAGCTGTTTACAGCTGCCTCAGAGTATGCCATCATCATCACATAGTATCAAGCACTCAAGGTGATTCCTTTAGGTCTTAGGAGAGTTTTTATTAAGTATCATGGTTATCCATTGCTAATAAATGGAACAGGTACATAAATTCATGGAAATATTCATCCTGAAAGGTAACACATTCACTTTACTCCTCCACTGACTCGGCCAAGCGCTATCAGTTGGACTTCTAAATGGGCCAGGCTGGCCTCTCCAAACTGCTTGTCCCAGTGTGCGCAGTTTCCACCTTGGGAGATAGTTGGCCCTGCCCTCCATACTTGGTCCTGCCCTCCATACCGACTCCTTGCAGAGATACCTCAGAATCCTCCTTAAGATATAAGTTAAGCCTAGTGGGTTCCTTTGCCTGCAGCTTCTCAGTGTCCTCAGAATAAAGGCTGAAGTGGAAATACTAACCAGGCACACTGGCTCTTAACCACAGTCCCGGGTGGCTGAGGCAGGAAGATTGACAGCCTAGGCTAGGTAGTAGGATATTTTCCTAAAGAATGAGTTAGCAGGTAAAGGTGCTTGCTGCCAAGCATGAGGACTTGAGTTGGACCTCTGGAGCCATGAGATGGAGGCAGAGAACCAATTCCACACATTTGCCACGGTGCCCTCTCAGCTCCAGTAATAAGCAAGTGTAATAAAAAGTCTTATTGAAATATTCAACAGCCTACACAGCCAAGTCTATACTTAGTGGGCTTGGGAGAACGGAGTGAGAGCCTGACCCCTGGAAAGAGCTTTCTAGAAAATCCCACGAGAGGCTGAGTACCCATTCAAGTCATAAGCTTCTGTATAGGAGAAAAACAAAAACAACAACAATGTAATAAGGCAGGCATAGGACACACACCTATAATTCCATCCCTCAGGTTACTGAGGCAGGAGGATCACAAGTTAGAGGTTAGTCTGAGCTGTATAGCAAGACACTAGAAGCAGGGAGGAAGAGAGAAAGACAGGACTTGACCGATTTGGGGGAGGGGTTAGTCTGAGGAAACCCAGTAGAAGAATGGACTTCCTGCTCATACAGGTAAGATGACAGTAAAGGACATGTAACTTAGGTGTCAGCACACAGCCTAGCAAATGAAGCAGCTGCAGTGTAAACCAGAGCAGCCCAGCTTATCCTACATTTGAAAATAGTGAGAACTGGGAATTGTACTGATTCTGTATGATAGTGGCTTCTCCTCAAGCCCCTGCTAAGGGGCTAGCTTTTCACTAGTCATCTGACAAGCTTCATTGCAATCACCTTGTGACTATGATCTTTAGTTTTGATATATGAAAACCAAGGTTCAAAAGGTTACCTAAAGGAAAATGACTATAAGGGCATTAAAAAAAACAGAAATAAACAAATTTCTGTTCTTTATATAGAAAGAGGATAGATATGGAGCAAGGTTTATCATTAGGTCTAATAGCATATAAAGCAACACATTTGTTTATTCTCTGTCCCACACCATGCGGATGACAGAGCTCCCTATGGGGAGGGACTGTTTTATTATTCAGGACCAACTCAGTAGCATATCAAGTAGTGTCTGGCCATGGCAGACTTTAAGCTAGGATTTATTTATTTATTTATTTTTTACATAAATGGAAGAAATAAAGGTTGACAGCTGTTTTATTACTCAGTTTTTTTTTTTTTTTTTGAGATTTACAAAAGTTGGAAAGATCAGTGTGGATACCCTTATGTCCATAGATTTGATATTGGACAGATTTTCTTATTCTATCCATTCCAAGTGCTGCTACTAAAATACAACTATGCCTTATTCAACCAGAGGTTTCCATTAGCAACAAGAATTAATTAAATTATGAGTCATCAGCAGATGACACTAATGCAGATTATCCCCCTATGATTCTTTTTTTTTCTAATTATAAAAGTGATATAGTAAAAGACACATGCTAGATTTATTAATTTTAAAAAGTGAAGTGTGTATTGTTGTAAAAAAAAAAAAACTTGTTTTTGGTGGAAACAACAACATGAAGAATAGAACTTGGTATGTTTTCTCCCGAGGGAAAGTAATGCTATGCAGAGTTTATGCATACAGTACACCTGCCATGTGTATTGTCTCAGTTAATTATTTTAACAATACCATATGGTTATATTATGTCCTCAATTAAATACTATTATTTCTCCCATATTCTTTTTTGAGACAGTCTGGAACTTAGAGAAATGCTACAACATGCAAATGTGCACAAACACCCCCACACACGTGTGTGTATGGTCTACATTTACTTCTGTATCTGTATATGTTGAGAGCCTTAAGTTGCACCAATACCTATATTGCCATCCTTATACCACTGAGTTTCAGCTGTCTCTTTTTACATGGATAGTTTCCTCACCACTTCCTGGCTCTGGCTGTCAACATTTTTGCTTATGGGATTGGCCCCTGTAGTAATGAATCTCCAGTTGCCTCCACCATCTTCTGCTCAGTAGGGTTGCCCTTCTTCTCTGTATATTCCCAACAGTTCCCATCAGACTCTTCTGTCTCCCTGGCAAGCTCTGACACTCAATGCCAGGACACAGCCCCTCTGTCCATTGCACCAACACTTCCCTTCGACCCTCAGGATGAGACCCTCCACCAACACACACCAACACTTTCACAAAACCACTCTTCTGCCATTCAGTAATGGTCACCAGAAGCAGCTCCTAGTTGGGCCTGGTAGCACAGGAATGTGACTCCAGCTAATTTCAAGGTCTACTTGTGCTACAGACTGATTTCAAAGTCAGCCTAGAGCATATCTTAAAAGTAAAAAGTCAAAACAAAAACCAACCCAACAGGGGTGTAACTCAGTGGTGGGATGCCTGTCTAGCATGCAAAAGTGGAATGCAGTGCAGAAAAGGAGAAAGGAAGGGGTTGCAGAGTTTAAACCAGCATCCAAGGTCAGTAGGGTAGCACTTTTGGATATCCATAAAAAAGGACCAGCCAGTTAGATCAAAGGCACTGATAGCCTTGTAGCCTGCCATTTGTCTGAGAAGGAAGAGTCAGAGATGAAAGAAAGAAGGAGAAAAAAAAAAAAAAATGGAGAGGGCTGGTTGTACAGTGAGCTTGGGGTGGGGAAGTTGGGAGTGAGGGGGGTGGGTGTAATAAACTTGCAGCCTGAGGACTTGAGTTCTATCCCCAGGGCTCACATTGTAGGAGAGGATCAACTCCTGAAAGCTGTCTTCTGACCTAGACACACACACAAATAAATAAATAAGAATTTTGTAAAAACAAAGAAGAGATCCTACAGAGAGGAAGCTGTTTCTGAACCGAACCCCAGGCTACAATATTATCACTGATGTCACAACAGTGCTGCCGGCTAATAACCAGCTGCCCCGGAACTGTCGGGAAGTGCAAACAGCTCAGCGTTCAAAGGCTTCTATTTTTTCCATCATCTCAAAGCAGTGGAGCATAGAGTACTGCTCTCCAAAGACAAAAGCATCGGAGAGACTCACGCACTGCAGCCCAGGTGGAGCGGGGGTTGGGGGGAGCACGCACTTGCGCGGTGATTTTCCTTTTGCGATGATAGTAGCAAAGAGATCCAAAATACTCAAACCTCTGTGCCCATCACTTGCGGTGCCTGTGCGAAACCCACACCAGTCAGTCTCTGGCTCAGCCAATCTCTAGCTCTCCCTTTTTTCCTCATTTACCTTGGCTACCTGCTTCCCAGTGAAAACAAAAGGCGGAGTTGAAAAGAAAGGACACCTGTTTTTCTCCAATTGTGTTGTTAATCAGCTGATTGCCCCTGGTTCATTTACCTTGCCTGCTCTCTCTCCTCTGGAAAGCTTGCCTAAGGCTCCCAAGTTCAAAGTTTATCTAGCACTCTTGACCTTCTATTTTCTAATTACTTCATTCTTCCTTTGTCCTCACCTTTTTATCGGTCTGTTTCTAGTTAACCCAGCAATTCCCAACCTGTAGGTCTCCACACCTTTGGTGGGGGGTGGTGGGTGGTAGGTGTCGAATGACCCTTTCAACAGGAGTTAAATATCAGATACTTGCATTATGATTCGTGACAGCAGCAAAATTACAGTTATGAAGTAGCAATGAAAATAATTTTATGGTTAGGGTCACCAATGAGAAATTGTATTAAATGATCGCAGCATTAGTAAGGTTGAGAACCATGCCTTAACCAATTTTTACTTCATCATCATTCTCTTCTATTACTTATTGTTCATCTTCATCATCCTTACTCTGCCTTTCAGATGTCCTCCTAAGCACTCTGCCAAAGGTGCAGTTTTGTACCTATGGATTGTTCTGACGGAGAGGCCCCAGACACCTCCTCTTATTCCTACAGAAGAGCTCCCCTTCCTTAACGTGGGTCTCTTCAAACAGCCAATAGTAAAACTGTCCCTTCAGAATCTCGGTGAATTTAGGACCCACTCAAGGGGCACAAAGAAAAACCAAACCCTCCAATAACAAGCTGCAAATATCCAGGCACAGCCAGAACTTTCTTAAATACAACATGCCCTGGCCTCTCCAGTCTATGTTCTCCCTGGGGGGGCGGGGGGGGGGGATAAGGGAGAAGTACCTACATAAGATCCCTGCTTAACAGGTAAGGCAGAAGAATGTATACTAGAGAAATTGCAATGGTGGGTGATCAAGAACTCAATTAACTACAGGCTGAAGCCCATAGGCGGGAAATCTAGCAACTCTTGGCACAGAAAGATGAATGAGAAATTTATTCATTGAGGATCAGTGATACAAAAGAATGAGTGGACTCAGTGGCCACCGGAGGTGATGGCCCTATCAGGACATTTACTGCTCTATTATTATGATTTGGACATCTAACAAAAACATGATCATATTTTAGATTATTTTGCCTACTTTCCCGATGGAGAAACTAGGTGGATGGGTTATTGGTTTTTGTCTACCCAACATTTCTCTCTCAAAATGGTCTTTTCCTGAAAGAACCCCATTTGACATACTTGAAGGTGTCCAACCCTGGCATTGCCTGTCATAACTCCCTCACACCCATCGACACTGTTTGGTCCTATGATAGACAAGTCACCCAAACAGACAGTAAATCTTTCATGAGTTTTGACGTATAGATCTAGGGAACACTATACATGCATGATGACATAAGATCTAACACTTTCTTCTATTCTGCTTGGAAGAAACCCTTTCCAGGAAGAAATTATACTGCCCAAACTAAAGAGGACCAATGACAAGAGATGGGGACAAAGGGAGGGAACGAAAACAAGACAACCCCATTCACTCCTGCACCCGCTGTCTCCCAAATCGGCTCTGACCCTAGGAATTACGGTCTTGAGTCTTTCTTTCTTGTTTGATGTTAATTGAGATTTTGTCCATTTGTAATTTTTAGAAGTCTTATAAATTAAAGCTTATTTACAGAAATTCTTCACCTGAGTGGCAATCAGCTCACACATGTAGAAAACCACCCAAGTTTTGGGGACAGAACCATTGTGAAAATGTATGTGATCATTTGGTCTCCACCCCTTTCTCATTCGACTCCTGAAATCTCGGGAATCTTCAAAGGGACAAGTCAGAACTGAATAAATGGCAGGCAGCCCTACATAACTTCAGATCAGGGTCTGGTCATAGGAAAGATGAAGGCAGGATTAGGGGGTTGGGACTTTCTGCTATCCCCTCAGCCTCTGGGAGAGAAGAAGACCTGAAGTTTAAGTAGAATGCCAATGCCAATGATTTAATCAATGTGCCCAGGTAATGAAATTTCCAATAAACGGGGAGGGGGGGAGGGAGGAAGGCAGGGAGGACATAGGGCCTATGGGGCCTTCTTCTACAGAATGAGAGCCCAGCTAGGGCTAGATATACCATAATTGTAACTTACATAGCAACCTGCATGCTTGAAATATTTTTTTACAGTTTTATTTACTTTTATGAGTGTTTGGCTTGCATGTATGTGAGTTCATGCTGTAACCTGGGAAGCCAGAAGAGGCCTAGAACTGTAGTTACAGTTCATTGTGAACGATCATGTGGGTGCTGGGAACTGAATTCTGATCCTCTAAAAGATAAATGTGTCCCACGGAGGCTTAGTAGCCACTCTAGCTAATTAATTATCCTGAGGAGGAACCCATGCAAGAATCCTGAGTTTAAGGAGCAGTGTGAGGGGACAGCGCATTCAACCCATGGGATCTGATATTGGGAAGATATTGTGGGGAATTAGTTAGAATGGGATGTATCCAGTTGGTGTCTACTGCAGAACCCCTTGCTTGGTAGGCAGGAGAGAAATCTCCACATTTGTTGGCATAAATGACGTGTGGTATGAGAATATATATAGGGAAATCAGGATTATTTTTTCCCACTTAATCATTGGAAAACATCTTATAGGATCTCTTTGGAGCTCACAGAGATCCATAGGCCATTGGTAACCCCAATAACAAGAGAGAAGTCCTGTAGTTCATGGAATGTTGGCAAGAGTATTCAGAAATACACTGTATTAGTAGCAGGGGAGTGGAGGGCACAATCAGTCTTATACTTTGTAACCTTGAATAACAACATTTGAAAAACAATAATCAAAAACATTCCCAAGGAAACTAACTGTATGACAAGAGACAGGTCCATATATATGTACAGAAATACAAAAATATGCAACACCTAAAAATGTAAAGTGTGGAACTGTTGATATTTAATGAAAAATTACTAAGCATACATAAGGTAGGAAATATATGCCCTATAGTGATGTAGAAAATACATTAAAACTTGTAGTGAGATATTCACTCTGTCTCCACCTGTTGCACTGACCACACCCATTGGGGGTGGGAGCCGGGGCAGATGTGACCTGGAGGAACTAGCCTACTCTCTTGCTTGCTGGAAAGGGACAGACAGCATCTGGAGGCATCCTTGGGACTAGGAACTGGATGGCATTCATCTATCTCTGATGTAAGTTATTTCTCCCTGAATAAACATCTGTTCAACCTGTTTCCCCCGATCCTTATTAATCCGCGATAAAAACTGACCTAGAATGGTGACATAATGAAACCAGAAGCCATGCTGATTAAGACACTAGTTCAAGGTCTAGGAAGATAGCTTGGTTGATACAAGCCTGACACACAAGTGTAAGGGCCAAAGAGTGAGATTCAGCACTCATATGAAAAGTTAGTGTGATGCCACATATTTGTAACCCCTGTTGAGGAGGTAGAAATAGGTCTAATGGGACTTGTTGGCCAAATTGACAAAACCCAGGTCCCAATCTCAAAACTATAAGATGGATATGTTCTGATGGACAAAACCTAAGGTTAACCTCTGACCTCCAAATTCATGTACACACACATATATGTGAGTCCTCACACATGTGAACATATCTGTACGTATGCATACACATACTCACACTACATTCAAGAAAGTACAGAACACTATAAGAACATCAGGGACAGACAGACAAAAGTGATCTAAATCAAATTTAGAAAGTTGGAAAATGTAATATGTGCCATTAAAAACATACTGAATCTAGTTAAGAGCAGACTGGGGTGGGGGATAAAGGCATACCTCAGTGGTTACAAGCACTGGCTGCTCTTGTAGAGGACCTGGATTCTGTTCCCATCACTTACAATCATGCTCAATTTCAAGTTTAGGGGATCCAATGTCATCTTCTGGCCTTCACAGACACTAAGCATGTATGTGATGCACATACATGTAAGCAAACACATACATAAAATAAAAGCAAAGGAATCTGTGTGTGTGTGTGTGTGTACACTCTCTTCTTCAGCACATGTACTGAAAGTGTAACTACAGAGAGGGTTAGCATGCTCTTCTGAAGAATGATCTGCAAATTCAGGAAGCAGTCTGTATTTTAATACATTATTTATTACACAACTTCTATACCTAAGGCTCAGAAAACATCTCTGAAGAGGGGACAGAAAGATTGCAAGAGCCAGAGGACCAAGACATCTGCTGTAAGAGTAAGTTCTGTACATGGCAGGGAAGCTGCACCCATGAAATCTCAGCGATGTGCACAAGGACCTACACAAGAAAATCTCCACAGAGGCAGCACCAGCTGACATCCTAATGTAGATGGGGAAATCTCACCCTTAGATGGAGAACTCCAGGCAATTACAGCTGCTGAGAAAGGGGGGGCAGAATCAGTCTTCTCCAAGGACAAGCCCCTGAGAGGTTATCCTATCCCAAGGAGTCAGCAATGAGCACACACACATGAGTAACAGTAAATGCATTCAGCAGCCTCTGTGTGTGTGTGTGTGTGTGTGTGTGTGTGTGTGTGTGTAACAATAATAAGGAGGAGGTCAATAATTTTAGAGGAAGTGGGAGGGGCACAGAAGGAGTTGGAGGGAGGAGAAGGAAAAATGTTGTAAACTTCATGCATGAAATTTTCAAAAAATTAAAAATATTTAAAATTATTTTAAATTAAATGAAATAGAGAAAGCTCTTTCAAAAAGCAGACTGAGAAGGCAGTGCAGACAGATCTCTGTGAGTTTTAGGCCAGCCTGATCTACATAGCAAGTTCAAGGACAGCCAATGTGGTTTTTGTCATTGTTATTTTACTCTTTGTTTCTTTGGGGGCCTGCCACCCAGCTCCCAAATAAATACACAGAGACTTAGTCTTACTTTTGAATGCCCACCCTTAGCTTGGCTTGTTTCTAGTCAGCTTTTCTTAAATTATCCCAACTACCTTTTGCTTCTGGGCTTTTACCTTTATTCTATATACATTTTTTTTTAACCTTTTATTCCATGGATGACTGTGTCTGGCCCCTGATGTCCTCTTTCCTTCTTCTTTTCTCACTCCTTCCTCTTCTCCTCCTATTTATTATATCTGCCTGGCAGCCCTACCCCCCTCTCTCTGTCTGTCTCTGTCTCTCTCCTGCTTTGCTATTGGCTGTTTATCTCTTTATATAACCAATCAGTTGTTTTAGGCAGGCAAAGTAACACATCTTTACAGAGTTAAACAAATGTAACATGAAGTAATGCAACACATCTTTGCATCGTTACACATAAATGAATGAAACACATCTTCAACTAATACTCCACAACAAACCAAGGCTCATATAGAAGCCCTATCTCAAAATAAAAGAAAAACAAAAACAAAGGCAAAAGCAAAACTCAAGTAGATATACAAATAAAGTAGTTATGGCACTGCAGAAAAAGAAAAACAACCAATAAACAAAATATTATTGAATTGGAAGGCATGTCAATAGAAACTATCCAAGATGAAAGACAGAGAAAAATAACAAACAAAAAACCAAAACACCACAACAGAGCATGAGTGAACTGTCAGCAACCTTGAGTAGCCCAACCATATATGAAAAGGTTGTCACCATGAAGAGGGAAAATAGAAGATAGGAAGCAAAATAAAGAAACAACAACTGAAAAATTTCTAAGTGAGTTGAAGAACATAAACAAGGATCTGGAAACTCAATAAACCTTCTTAATAGCTTACATGAACAAACCACACTAAATACATGGTAAGCAGACTTGGGAAGGGCTCATCTCTCTGGACAACATCATCACAGCCACACAACCTCCAAAGAAGAGGGAGCATGGAACAATTTAAGGATGCAAGTTTGCCCTTCACACTATGCTTCCCAATATCTCAATTATCTTCTGCACTTTTTACTGGAGTGTTTGGGAGAGGAAAGGGAAGTAGGCTGTACATGACAAACCCAGTACAACATCATTATTTCTCTAAGCCTATGAATTATAAATATGAAACCAGGGAGTCACCAGCATACCCAGTCTTCATGAAATGTGGACCATGTTTAAATCCAAGTCTTAGGGAAGGGTTGGTACCAAAGTTAAACATATGATCCAGAATTCCTAATGAGCACTCCATAACCATGAATTCAGCCAAATCTAATAATGTTGGTGTCCATGTTGGACAAATCGCCTTAGAATATACTCCTATGTATGTTCTCTGTGTTTCTGCTTCTGTGTGTCATTACCAGTGTCTTGAAATTCTTGTGACATGTGTGTTATTTTATACCAGGTCATAGTGTGTGTTTTTATCCATCAGGAAGATTTGAAACTTTGACTTCATCCCAGAGGCAAGGGGGCAGGGATGACTGTGATGGACTTAAGATCAAAAGATACAACTTTCAAGGTTTTTTCCTCAGGTGAGGATCTTGCCAACAAGGAAAGAAATTGCCACAAAGTACATGTCATATCACATAACACATTGCTCAGAAACGGCTGGGCTATACACTCAGTGACAAGTGGGAAACAACAGCCTGAAAGAGTGGAGCTCTGTCATACAACATGTTACATGTGCTTTGAAGTAGAGGCCATTATATGGTGTCATCCTCTTTATTACCAAAATATATGGGTTTGTGAATGAAGGAGTGGGAGAAAAGCTACCTTTAAAATAAGTTCAGAGCTAGCTATAGGGTTCAGTGAGTGAAGGGACTTGCCACCAAACCTGATAGCCTGGGTTCAATCTCCAGGATCCACACTGTAGAAGGAGAGAAACAATTTGTACAAATTGTCTTCTGACTCCCACAGGTTCACTGTAATAATCACACCCCCTATATACAACATGACAAATAAATGTAATAAAAAGATTTAAGTTAATTCAAAATTTTACCTAGAAAAAGGATCTTATAATTTAAACATAGCTATTTCCAACCCTTAGTCTAATTTTCTCTCCCACTTCTACTAGGCAATAGGGCAGTTAAGACTATTGATATTCAATTTTAAGTTCCTAAATGTTAGAACTTTTACACATCTTCTACAGAATCTTGTAAAATGATAAGCTTATGACAAAAGGAATGAGCAAAGGCTACCCAAATGAACAGCAAAGTGTCTAGTAATCAAAGCCTCACACACATAGACACAAGCCCACAAGCCAACATTTACAAATGTGTGTGTGTGTGTACTTTTTAATAAAAAAATTTTTTTAATAAAATAAAAAGTGCTGGAGAGATGGTTCAGCAGTTACGAACACTTGCTGCTCTTTCAAAGGACCAGAGTCTAATTCCAGTACAAACGCTCACAATCACCTGTAATTCCCTTTCCAAAGATGCCAAGGCACCTACACACATATTGCATACACTCACACAGACATAGACACAGAAATTAATGTGTGTGTGTGTCAGCTAAGAAGAATACTTCAATTACTCTGAGAAAATAATCAGATTTTTAAGTAACAATGTAGCTTATAGAAAATATAGCTAAAAGCAAAACAAAAGAAACAAAAAAATGAAACTACTAAACTTCTTTTCAAAACTATCAATGCTCAGTGTAAGCAGGAAACTAAAAGGCATCATCTTATTGTTTCCATTTTGTAACATTACATGTATGTTATGGAAAGAGGGAATAAATTGAGGGCTCTCTCTGTACATGTTTTCCTTTGTCTTCCCTGTAATTTTTAACAGTTTTCTTCTTTTGTGAGACAGGATCTTGCAGTGGCGTAGCTCAGACCTGTCTCCAGAGGATGACTGTCCCCAAGAGTTGGGATTACAGACATGCATCACCACACCCCAGCACGCATGAGCAGGAGCACGCGCGCACGCGCGCGCGCACACACACAGACACACACACACACATCTTTCTTAGAGGAATAAATAGAGTATTGAAATACCCTCAAGAGTATTATGGAGAGGTGGGAGGGAGAACTGAGGTGGTAATGTAAAATGAAACAAAAAATAAATAAATTATTTAAAAAGAGAATTATGGATTCGTGGTTAAGTAAGGTGACTGACAGGTCCCTTGTTGAACTGCACACATGGCCTACTCTAAGTTGCTGTCGTCAATAGTCTAGAGCAGCTGTTGGCCTGTCACTAGATATATGGCTACAAAAAAGTTGGGAAATTGAACCAATATGTGTTCCATTATCCCGTACTTACTTGTGCCATTGGATGGGGGTTGAAATATGGAAAACATCAGCAGGATAATACCAGATTAATTTATGCTTGGACTTGGAATAGACTCAGACACGTGTGCTTAGATGTGAATGTACCCACCCCCCATAAGCCTCCAGGCTTATCCTTACTGCTTCTTGGCTTGGATGCTCTAAGCATCCTGAGGCCATCATGGCAGTGCTGGAGAAGTCCCTGGAAACCAAAGACCATCTGAGGTAAGAGTTTTCAGTGACAGAGACTTGGCTCTGAATCATGGTTATGTATACACACAAATGCAGAACCAGCCATAAATAATTAGCCATATAATAGTGAAGTCCAATTTTTTTTTGTGGATCTTTGATTAAAGGGGGGTTTTATTTGTGTGGAATCCTTCAGGTTTGGTAAAAAACAAAACAAAACAAAAACCAGTAACTTAGATCATAGAGAAAAATACCTTGCTCCACTGACGACATGGTTTAAAGTACATGGGACAAAGTGTGACCGTGGGCCTTTTGTTTTCAAATTGTTGCTGGAATGGTAACACAGGTCTGGAATTCTAACCCTTGGAAAGAAGATTCCAGGAGAGGAGGCCATTCTTTGCAACATTACACGTTCAGGACCAGCCTGGGTTAGATGAGGACCAGCCTCATAAAAACAAAGTGAAACAACAACAAAGAATTTATTTCAAGACAGTGACAACAGAACATTAAGTTGTGTGCAGGATCTATCTTTGACAATGCCAGGTCAATAGCACATGAAACCAGGCTGGGTCTTGGTCAGGTACGCACTGTTCCAAATTCTGTTTGTCATTTACAAGCAGGGTGTCTTGGAACAGCTACATAAACTCCAAGTTCCATTTTTGTCATCCATAAAACTGTAGTAAAACTGTTCAGAATCCTAGCACTTAAAAGGTTGAGGCAGACGGGTCGCTGCAAATTCAATGTTGGCCTGTGCTACAAAGTGATTTGAAGGCTAGCATGAGACACACAGCAAAACTCAGTAAGTAAACCACCGAGAAAACACATTTAAAATATGGTATGAATATGATCATAGTAAACCCCTCATAGAGGTATCTGAGATTAGCACCTGGCTCTTGAGATGGTGTATCTTCTCTACGATACATATTGCAGTTAGAGTTCATAACCAAACTTGCAAACTTGGAAGTCTCTTCCTAATTTAAACCATCTTTCTCCAAAAGGCAAAGTTAAAATGCGTATTTGGCATATGAGGACATTTGGTATCAAGGTTCTTATCCGCCTGTTGAAGCTTGTCACCTCTTTCTCCCCCATCAAAATCCAGAAGAAAATGTATGATTGTTTTGTCTTTTCCTTAAGGATTAGAGACTATGTTAGGCACAGGTGACACATAGTAAATGCCTCTTTCTGCCGGGCACTGTGCTAAATAGCCTGTCGGAACATTCCTGTTAGAAGAACACATTCCTGATGTTTCATACCCTGAGGGATTGTGTAAGACTACTGGGTGTTTTCTAACACTCCTAGGTACCTCAGCCTCCTCATCTTCCTTCCCTGGGGAGGAGTGATGTCTCTCATTGGCAAATTTGGAAGCAACAGTATTTGCAATGCAAGTTCTTTATAAAACCAGTCTCTTTCCAAGACCTTAGGGAAGCTGTAAGCTTAGTAGCAAGGGCCCTGGCTGTGAGGAGACAATTACCCAGGGCTATCTGGGCTTTGGATATTCAGCTTCAGGAGGCTGAAGCCATCCTATGTCCACTTCATGAATACCACAGTCTCCTGTAGCCATTACCCTTGTCTGTTTCTTAATTGGTTCAGAACTTGGATGGGGAGAGCATGTGTTAATACTGATGCTACCCAAGTGTCCTTGTACGGTCTGTAGTCACCTCCATTGAAGCACGTAACCACGACATTTGTACAGATCAGGAAGTGGCACAATTCAAATGGGTTTCCAAGCTGGTGCCCTGAAAGGTTCCCATTTTGCTTCCACATCAAAGTCTAATAGTAAGTGGATAAGAACATTCGAAATTTGGGTTGATGTTGAAAAGAAAGTTAGCACAGTATTATATCTACTATACTTACATTCTGTTTGGCAGAGAAGTAAGCCAGGCTAAACTTAAATTCAACACATGCTGAATTTTATTTTAGGGAGAACAGGCTGCAACCACAATAAAGAACTGTATTTGCAGCTGACAGCAGTGCCCACGTGATTCCACAGATCTCACACTACAATCTCAAGAGTACATTTTGTGATCTCCAAGATCAATGGAGAGGGTATTTCTAGAGGTTTCCAATCCCCTGCCACAGAAGCAGCAAGTTTTATTGTTCCTACAGTGGGTGTTACTCTGTAGCCTCTACGGGCTTGGAGCTCACCATGTGGCACAGGCTGACCTCCTGCTTCACCCTCCTGAGTGCTGGGATTGCAGGCATAAGCTACCACACATAGCTGAAACTCTTTACTTTTTAAGATTGGTTTTTCATGGCCTCTCTCTGCATGTATAAAAGATCTCGTTCAAAGTAAGTTTGTTCTGCTTTGAGCTCCTGAATATTTTCAACCTTCTGTGACTTCCTCGGTACACTATCTTGGGAAGATTTGACTTTCCCGTCCCCTTGTAGGAAAAGAACTTAGACATATAAGAAATCTGACTGCTTCTTTGTGGGTATGTGAAGGATAAATTCTGCCTACCCTCATACCTCCATGGGAGTATGTAAATCATGTAAATGAGGCACCAAAATTTAAAAAATGGCCACCAAGCATGTGTAACATTAGCATTCAGGAAGGAATGAGGAACATGAGTCTGAAACCAGCTTCGGCCATGTAGTAAGACAGTCTTTACATAAAAAGTTGTTGAGGCTGGAGAAAGAGCAGTGGCTACTCTTGTAGGACCTGGGTTTGATTCCCAGTACCCCCACTGCCCACATGGCTTCCCACACCCACCTGTAACTCCAGGTCCAGGGTATTCAATGTCCTCTTTCAGCCTCCATGGGGACCAGGCACACATGTGATATACAGACACTCCTACAGGCAAAACACACACACATACAGAAAATCAATGTAAGTTGCTAAATCTTACATCCATGACTCAAATACTTCCTCCTATGACCCCAGGATTATCATTCTTACCCTTCTTTAAAAACTCCTTCCACAACTTAATCCAAGCTGCAAGAATGTCAGCATTGCATGATGTCCTTTTTGTCATATCCAGATCACTCTATATCCTGCCTAAGATACGTCTGTCATGTTTGTCTAAACCTGATTCAATACACCATGTCTCCACAAAGGAAAATACATACAAAATCATCACAAGCATATAACTACTGTTTATAACAGATTTACCATCTTTCCCAGCCATATTGTCTGACTGTTTCAATATGATGCTAAACATTCCTGATTAATTTACTTTTGAACTTCCTATCCAAAACTGCAAGTTGGAACCCCAAGGAAACAGGATAAATATAACTTGTACTTCCTGTCACTGCGTTTTGAATATACATTCTTAAAATCACCTTAGCAGAACTTCAAAACAAGCTTCAGAGTACCTGTTAGCTCCTTTGTAGGCTGAGTGAATGGTGGAAAGTATGCACTATCTTGGTATGGGAAAAACAATTGATATGGTTTTGACATCACTGCCTATCAGAGGAATTGTGTTTTCTTTTACGGGGGGGGGGGGGGCAACCTACAAGAAGTTCTAGAAAATGGTTATAAATTCTAACCACAGAGTTTAGTCAACGTGATGGTTAATCTTGGTTGCCAGCTTAGCTGCATCTGGAATTAACTAAAAACACAAACTGCTAGGCATTCCTGTGAGGGAGTCTCGAGATCAGGTTGTTTGAAGTGGGAACACCCACCTTAAACATGGGTGGCACCTTCTGGCAGCAGCTCAGATGCAAGGCACAGAAGAAGGAAACTTTGCTTTCTGTCTGGTTGCCCTCACCCTCACTAGCAAGGCCATCTATCGTGCAGCTGCTGCAGGCCTTCACTGATATTAGAACCAACTTCTTTGGAATTCCAATAAAAAGCTGAAAACCAGCAGCTCTTTATGACTCCTCTAGGAATTCAGCATCACATGGAGATTGATAAAACAACCAGTCTCATGGAAAGAACAACTACCAGGTTCTTGTCTTCTCCCGTGTGCCACAGCCATTGCTGGACTACCTAAACTACAACATCCTGCAAGCCAATCTAATGCATCCCCCTTTAAAATATATCATTTCTATCAGTTCTGTCCCTTTGGAGAAGTCTGGCCAATATTGTCAGCATAGGTCCCCCCCCCCAAAAAAAAATCTTTCTGTACAACCGGATGACAGGGAATATTTTGCCCACTTTCTAAAACTATAGAAAATCAACTTGAGGATCAGAAAGATCAATGGATTCTTCAAGATATGTCAAGTGGAATGGAGTCAGCTCTGAGACATAATCTTGAACTCAAGTTCCTTTTGGCTATGTGATAGTAAAAAGTGTTTAATTTTTCAGAACATGTGATACAGGGAATCTGGAAGGATGGTGCCAAATGCTTGTCTTAGGTCAGGGAATCGCATCTGGCTCCAGGCTGACTCCCACATTCCAGGCTGGTTACTCGGTCCCATGGACTTCTTACCTTCACCCCATTCCTACCCCCAACATGCACCAATGGCACCCTTCACCTGCTGCTTAGACAGAAGAATATGGTGATGGTTGTGATGATGATAGACACTTCTAATGGGGCTTCAAATGTCCCTTTAGAGAACACAATCTCAAGCATACTTGTGATTTAAATATATATATATCAGATCACAGACTTACCTATGGGGCCTTTTGTTTTAGAAAAATGTTTATTAAAAATGTGAAAGGAGCCAGGCAGTGGTGGCGCACACCTTTAATCTCAGCACTTGGGAAGCAGACACAGGTGGATCTCTGTGAGTTCGAGGCCAGGCTGGTCCACAGAGCTAGTTCCAGGAAAGCCAGGGATACACAGAGAAACCCTGTCTCAGAAGAACAAAAAGCAAGATGTGAAAGGAACGAGCAGCCAGGGTATTTGGGGAGGTGGGGCCAGATTTGAAGGGGCGAATGGAAGGGGATCTGGGGCCTGACTGCACGCCAGCAGTCCAATCAGAACCAATACAAATGAGAGCTGTGAGATCCTAACAGCTCTGAACAGCTACTCGGGACTCGTGTCCGGGGGGGGGGGGGGGTGGGGGGGGAGGGGGGAGGGGGTGGAGGGGTGGGGGTGGGGGGGTGTGGGGGGGTAGGGGGTGGGGGGGTAATGAATCTGTTAAGGAAGCATGTGCAGGGAAGGCATGTCAAAGAGCTCGTAGTTCCTCGTTTATCTCTGAGGTCGTTAAGTGCCTGCAATGATCTGTCTTTTATTTCTTCGTTTCTGAAATCAACTAACACTGCTACCTAGAGGGAAACAATGTCAGTCATCCTTGCTAAGTCTTAGTGTAACAGCATGCCTCCTCTGTGGGACAGTGAAAGTTCAGAGTCAGTTGAAGGTAAGAATGTATGGCTAAGAGCTTCCATGTACCCTGTAGGTGTAGGCTTCTCGGGGCCCTACAGGAACTTCTCACTGGTGCTCACGGAAAGCACCAGGGAACAGATGCGTTCCAGTTTGTGACAGGAGAACAGCCTGCGGATTCCGCCTACTCCCTCCAGTCCATCTGGGAGGTGGGTGAGACCCAGAGCCCACAGAGAGGGGGCTCTCCTGGGAATCCCTCGGGGTACCATGGCTATTGGTACTCTATTTTCAGTAGATGGCACTGTGTCTGTGGGGATAAGCCTGGGGGAGCCAAGATGGGAAATCTAATTGTTTCTAGAGAAAGCGCATTCCCTGTGAGAACGCATGGTATTTTTGCCTCGGTAACATGATAACACAAATTCTATTCAGTATTCACGTTAGCACTCCCCTTTGAAGCACAAGGAACTCTGTGATTTATTATGCTGGCTCAGACTCGGGGCTGTGGTGGCGCCCAGGGCCATCCTATGAGGGATGGAGTTGGGATAAGAATAAATCACTCTGAATGCTCACCTACTTTATCACCAGCACACACATCAGCACCTGTACTACATCTGTGCCCCGGATCCCCACCTGGAGCAATGATGCTCCCTCTCAATGCCAGGCTGGAAGGCTCTGCACCCAAGAGTCCAGACTCCGGTCACGTGACAGACCGAGTAGCCCCTGTATCATGTTGGTTCTGTGGAGCAGACATTGCCAGCTGCCTGCCATCCCTTTTCCTTGCTGGAAGATACCTTACTGTTTCCTCCCTTTTCTGAGTATTTGCAGAAAAAATAAACTCCAGTTGCATAACAAATCTATTTTATTTTCAACCACCGGTAAGTTTTTAATGAGAGAGTTCACTCTTGGTATTAAGAAAATGACTTATATCACAGACAAGAGACCAGAGTAGGTGTGAACCAAGCACGATGCCGCAGAACACATATTCATTTCTGTGCAGGTTTTTGTTTGACCCACTCTGAAATATGCCTTCTGTTACCTGTAGCCAAAACTTACCCAGAAACTATAGTCTACATATTCCCTAGCCATGGATGACCAGATAAAAGACAACAGTGCGGTGACTACCTTTAATATCTGTCACTACCACTACCACCATCCCATGTGTTCGAGGCCAGCCTGGTCTACAGAGAAAGTGCCAGGACAGGCTCCAAAGCTGCAGAGAAACCCTGTCTCAAAAACCAAAGAAGCAAACAAACAAAGACATCACTTTCTCCCATTGCCTCAGAAACCACACTGCATTATTTGTCTTGTTTGTTCAATATTTTCTACTGAAATAGAAATTTTCTATTGCATCAGTTAAAAACTGACAAAGCATCCTTTGTTAACTACAATCTACTTTGTGTTGGATACTATTTCATTGTTTGTGTAGGGCTGTGGGAGGTCCTGAAGTTAACAGAAGGGAGTTCTTGAGATTGAACTAGGAAAAGCTGGATAGGTGTGAAAGGAGCTGGTGGAGTTGAATGTCTTAGTTGACCCAGCATAGTAAACTATCAGGTCAGTGACAGTGTGTACAAGACAATCTTTAGGACAGAAAGGTAGGCAGGCAGACAGACAGATACATGCATGTATGCATACATACATACATACACACACACACGCATGCGCGCTCATGCATGCGCACACACAGATGCCCCCTCATTTACTACCTTTCAAACACCATACAAAATAGCACTTTTAGCCAGCACTAACTACAAAACTACTACAGTATCTCTGGTTTGGCTTATGAACAAAAACAATACAAATGAGTTCCTGGGACACACTTATGAGAAATTAATAGGATGCTAGAAGAAACATATCTATACACATTGAAATAAGATTGGATGCTTCTAGAACCTAACAAGAAAGATGGATGCCAGATAAATACAAGAATAAATATAAGTTAAGACCATGAACTAATAAACCAAATTGAGATTTTGTGATGTAGGCATGGGGAAGAATTGGTGTACAACTCCTCAGAGGCACAAACTGTAACCAAAAGGGATAAAAAGTAAATCAGTTTCATTCTATGTAAATTGAGCCTTTCTACATACTTTGGTGGTTTGACTAAGAATGGGCCCCATCATGTTTGAATACTTGGTTCCCAGTTGGTGGAACTCTTTGGGAAGGATCAGGAGGTGTGGCCTTGTTGGAGTGGGTGTGTCAGAGTTTATGTGCTACTGTGGAAGAAAGGGACCAACCTCAGGGGAAGAGGGCACCAGTGGTATGAGATTGGAGCCAACATCCTCAGGTCCATTGCTGTCTCGCTTTTGCATCCCCACTGGGACACAGTGTTCATTCTTATTGGATGCCTGTGACTTTTCCAGGTAAGAAATGACTCAAGGTCACTAACTTGCCACTAAACCATTTTTCTTAAGGACGGCACAAAATCAGGTCCTCAGCACTGTGTCAGCAGCTGCTGGCAGGTTGATTTAGCTAAATCAATCTTAATGGGTAGAGCCCATGCTACTCAGGCCAATATACAGTACCATTTCTCCTACTGTGGCCATCCACTCTTTTACCCACTGAACAGGGCTGGGTTAGCAGATGGGGCAGACTTGGTGGGGGAGATGGGAAGACAAGATCTTAAGGGCTCATTATTATTCATGGGCTGTATTTTATCATGTAGTCTATTGCCACACTGTATTTTTCTGGAGATCTCTAACAGCATAGGATTGCAGCCTGGGCAGCCTATCTATGTGCACTGTCACTTACAATGATGACTTCCTCTGTGGTTGGTGCTCTGTGTCTCCATGCTGGGTATTCACACAAATGATAACAAAGATTTTGCTCACTTTCTTCCTTCCCATTCTCGTTTGTTTAGCTGCCTCCTTGTTTCATTTTTCCAGTCTTCCTTTTCTATGACCTTTCCCCCGAGGTTGGATTTATTCTAATACCAAGCTACTTATCTTGTTTTAAAATTGTATTTATTTTATATCCCTACAACAGTTCCCCTGCTCCTCTCCTCCTATTCCCCCCACCTCCCCTCTGCTGCCCCACACCCACTCCTCCTCCATTTCTGTTCAGAAAAGGGCAGGCCTCCCATGGATATCAACAAAACACGGCATATCAAGTTGCAGTAAGACTAAGCACCTCCCCCTGTATTTAAACTGGGCAAGGCAACCCAGTATGAGGATTGGATTCCCAAAAGAAAGCCAAAAAGTTAGAGATGGTCCATGTTCCCATTGCAAGGAGACCCACAGGTAGACCAAGCTATACAACTGTCACATGTATGTAGATGGCCTAGGTTGGTCTCATGAAGGCTCCCTGGTTGTTGGTTCATTCTCTGTGAGCTCCTATGAGCCCAGGTTAGTTGTTTCTGTGGATTTTTCTTGTGATGTCCTTGACCCCTCTGGCTTATATAATCCTTTCTCCTTCTCTTCAGCTAGATTCCCCAAGCTTGGCCTAAAGTTTGGCTGTGGGTCTGCTTCTGTTTCCATCGGTTGATGGATGAAGCCTCTCTGATGACTATGCATCAATTGTGTTCTATCCTAGTCTCTGGACCATCCAGCCTTTGGGTTCTGGCATTCCAGGTAACATCAGGGGTGGGCTCATTCTTGTGGTATGGGTCTCAGGCTGGACCAGTCATTGACAGTCCACTCCCACAATCTCTCTGCCACCCTTATCCCAGAACATCCCATAAGCAAGATAGACTGTGGGTCTAAGGTTATGTAGCTGAGTTGGTGTCACAACCCCTTCAATGTAAGTTTTATCTGGTTATAGAAGATGGCCAGTTCAGGCTACCTAACCTCTATTGCTAAGATTCATAGCTGGGGTCACCCAGCTAAGATTATTGGGCATTTTCCTTGCACCAGGTTTCTATCTGACCCATAAATCCACCTGTCTTTCAGTAATTTCTTTCAATAATCTTCCACTTCATCCCCCAACTTGACCCCTCCTATTCCCATTGCTATTAGGTCCCAGTCCACCTGCAAAACCCACTTTGTTTCCCATTTCCAGAAGATATATATGTCCCACTCCTTGTTACTTGGCTTCTCTAGGTCTGTGGATTATAGCATGATTATCTTTTACTTAGCAGCTAATATTCACTTATAGGTGAATATATTCCATGTTTGTCTTTCTGGGTCTGGGTTACCTCACTCAGGATGATTTTTTTTTCTAGTTCCTTCCACTTGCCTGCAAATTTCATGATATCATTGTTTTTAACAGTTGAATAATACTTTGTTGTATAAATATACTACATTTTCTTTGTCCATTCTTCAGCGGAGGGACATCTAGGTTGTTTCAAGGTTCTGGATGTTATGAATAGAATAAATCAGCTATGAATGTAGTTGAGCAAGTGTTCTTATGACCGGGTAGAATGTCCTTTGGGTATATGCTCAAAAGTGACATAGCTGGGTCTTAGGGTAGATCAATTCCCAATTTTCTGAGAAACCACAATATTGATTTCTAAAGTAGAATTTTCCCTCCCCCCCTGCAATGAAGAGGTCTTCTCCTTGCTCCACATCCTTTCCAACATGAGCTTATGTTTTTGATCTTAGCCATTCTGACAGATGACTATTAATTCCTGTTATTTATTTTTGTTGTTGCTGGTGGTAGTGTGTGTGTGTGTGTGTGTGTGTGTGTGTGTGTGTGTGTGTTTCTCTTCTTTGGATTCTGCTGATGTAAGATTATCTATTGCCTGTGTTTTTGTGAATGTAGTAATTTCCATGGGTTGGGGTTTTCCTTGTAGTACCCTCTGTAGAGCTGGATTTGTAGATTGATATTGTTTAAATTGGACTTTTTCATGAAATAGCTTGTTTTCTCCATCTATGATGATTGAAAGTGTTGCTGGGTATATTAGTCTGAACTGATATTCTTAGTCTCTTAGAGTTTACAATACATCGGTCTAGGCCTTTCTGGCTTTTAGGAGATCATTGAAAAGTCGAGGGTAATTCTGATAGCTCTACTTTTGATGGGAGATGTCATTCTGTAAATATGTTTATCTTATTGGTTAATAAATAAAGCACTGCTGGCCAATAAAAAAGCAAGATAGGTGGGACCAGGAAACAAGGTTTCAGGGAGAGGAGAGTCAACATGTAAGACCAAGGGAACAGAGGTCCGGGCCTTCTCTCCGGTAAGGTAAGACCACGGGGAAATACTTAGGTTAATAGAAATGGATTAATATTTAAGACAGAGCTAGCCAATAAGAAACACTAGTAACAGGCCAACAGTTTTATATCTAATACAGTGTCTCTATGTGTTATTTGGGGCTGGCACAGCTCTGTGACCAGGCCGGTGGGAAAACCTACAGGTAACAAACCTTTATATGTTACTTGAACTTTTTCCTTTGCAGCTATTAATATTCTTTCTTTATTTTGCATGTTTAGTGTTTTAATCATTATATGGTGAGTTGACTTTTCTTCTGGTCCACTCTATTTGGTGTTCTATGAGCGTCTTGTACCTTTACGGGCATGTCCTTTTAATTGGAAAATTTTTCTTCTATGATTTTGTTGAATGCATTTTTGGCCTTTTTGAGCTGGGATTCTTCTCCTTCTACTATTCCTATTATTCTTAGGTTTGTTCTTTTCATGGTGTCCCTGATTTCCTGGATGTTTTGTGTTAGAAATTTTTTAGATTTAACATTTGTCTTGACCAATGAATCTACTTCCTCTTTTATATCTTCAATGACTGAGATTCTTTCTTCCATCTTCTATATTCTATTGGTGATGTTTGCATCTGTAGTTCCTGTTCACTTACCCAGATTTTACATTTCTAGAATTCCCTCAGTTTGTGTTTTCTTTAGTGCAACTATATCTGTTTTCAAGTCTTAAACAGTTTCCTTCATGTGTTTGTTTTTTCTTGGCTTTCTTGGTATTCTTTAAGGGATGGAGTGACTTCCTCCAATTTTTTGGTTGTTTTTTCTCTCATTATCTTTAAAGATTTTTTTTTCCAATTTCCTCTTTAAAGACCTCTATCATCTTCATAAAGTTATTCTTAAAGTTGTTTTCTTGTGTTTCAGCTGCAATGGAATATTCAGGTCTTGCTGTGGTAAGATGTCTGGGCTTTGGTGATGACATATTGCCCTTTCTGTTATTGGATGTGTTCTTACACTGTTGTTTAGGCATGTGGATTTGGGGTGACTGTAGGTCTAGGTGTTCATTCCTGCATTTCTTTGTTGGATGGGTGTTTTGTTCTTTAGTTTCTGTTTCCTCTCTGGTCTTCTGGCATAAGTGGCCAAGGGTGAAGTTTGGAGCTATTGGATAGATCTTAAGGAGAGTTAGTAGGCAGTGGGAATTGTCTTACCTGGGGTCTCTAGGACCAGCCTTGTCTCTGATAAATTTTCTAAGGCTGTGGGGGTGGGATATGAAGCCCAGGAGAGAAAGTGTTATTGGGGCATGTTGGGCAGCCTTTAAGAGGTATTAGCAGTGGTGAGTGGTGTTTTCCCTTGGGTCTCTAGATCCAGCCTGGCCTCCAGTAAAGCCTAAGTCGTCTTCTTAGGCAGGAATATGGAACCTGGGTGGGGGGTGGGGGGGATGAAGTCTGGGTTTGTTGAGTGGCTTTTAAGGAGTTTTAGCTGGGAGTGGACAGTGTCTTACCTGGGGTCCCCAGGACCAGCCTGTGGTAAAGCTGCCATGGCTATGGGCAAGGAGGATGTGTCCTAGCGATCAGGGTCTGGGGAGTGATGAAGCTCAGCTGGGAGGAAGGTTGTTCCTCCTGTTCTTCAAACCAGTGTGGACTGTTCCTAAGCCAATGAAATCTGCTAGAGTTGTATGGAAAGCTTTTCAAAGGTAGGGGAGTCTGGTGAGGTAGGAGGGTTTGGACGGCTAAATGGGTCTTGGGAGAACAGAATCCAGAGGGTGGGGCAGTCCAGCTGCCCCAGCTCCTCCAACTGGTATGGACTGAACCTGAGCAATGGAATCCCACTGGCTTTAGGGGCAGGGCCCAGCAGCACTGCTGGTGCTGATATTGCCTAAGTTACTCACCTTTTTATACAAAGTGTACAGACAAGTGAATCTCCCTAAGTTGCACGTTAGGAGAAACTCCACACTCCTTTTCAAAGTGACTTGTAGTACAGCTTCCATTTTTAAGCACCCAAACAATAGGCTGTTCTGTAAGCCAAGCTTAGATTTCTTGTTCTTCTAATGTGCAGTCATGGGATTTCCTCTGTGATCCTAAGACAAAATTATTGGTGCAGAGTGGCCAAGCCTAAGGGTTTGGGCCACAAGCCATTTTGCTATGATTTTTCTCTCTCTGGTTTTTCTTATGCTTAGAGCTCACACTGCTTTTCTGGTAATAAACTCCTGTAGGTCTCAAGCAATCTATAAAAGTGGGATCTGCCCAGGATTGCTGTCCTGAAAGCACAATCACTTGATCTCTTGTGTTCCAGACTTTCCTATCTACCATGGCCCAGAAGTATAAAGTATATATAGATATCATTATCATTGAGATTAAACACACACACACATATAATTTATTTCTTCAGAATCATAAAATCATAGGAGCTTGTATTGTTGTTCACACAGTGTCTTCTCATAAGACCCATTGCTCCATTGTATCTCTCCATGGTGTTAATATCTCTAGTAGTCTAGGACTCCACAGTCTTATGATACAGGCAGCCAAGCTTTGAGCACTGTAGGCAGATTTTTCTGAAGAGCTTTCCTGTATTGGGGATCTTTTCAGTTGCAGAAACATGTCTTGGCACCTGGTACATGGCCCAGAGAACATTCCCAGCACAGACTGTGCTGTACCCAGAGTTGATGCCAGACATAGGACTTCCTGCACTGGGGTGGGGGAAACTAGAGGTGGTGATTTATCTTTGACTTTCGAGATACACCCTGGGACATTGTGACTTCAGAACTCTTAAAACAGCAAGGGAGTGTTGGAACTCAGTAACTTTAGTCCTTTAGAGTTCTGTTTCATCTCATCTGGTACATATGTGTCTTAGGAAGCTCTCTAATGCACTAGCCACTTTTTATTCATGAGCCCAATTACAGAATATCATTGGTGTAATTGATCATTGTGAAACCCTGTGAAATGTACAGATGGTCCAGAACTCTTTGGATTATATCATCACAGGGCAGTGGAGAGGGGGTGGGGTCAGTTGAGAGTTTGCATAGCTTTGGAACAAAAGTGTTCATCATCCCATGTGCATGCAAACTTTTCATCACCAGATTTTCTGGTCAAAGAATGAGTGCTTTTGCCAAATTAGTAGGGTGGACCATGCACTTGAGATTGTATTAATTTACTTTAATGAAAACATTAAGTATATCTAGCAGGTCAGGCTTTTTTACTACCTCTAGTTCTCCGTTATCCATTCGGATCATATCTAAGTGGCTTCTGGACATTCTGTGCCATTACCTGGCTGATGCTGAGTCTGAACATCTCTATTGATGTTCTGTAATGGTCTTCCCTACCATTACTACTGTCTTAAATAGGAAATCTACCCCTAAACTTTCAAGGACAACTTTCACCCAAGAATCACTTATAAGTTAGTAACACCATGCTTCCCATGGGTGTCCTGGCACTTAATCATCCGGTGATGCTTCTAGCATTACACAGGTATCCACTTCAAAAGTCGCACTTCCCAGTGCCTTTGAAGCCTTTCTTCTACTCTTTACTGCCAGAGTTATGGCATCTCATCTTTATTTAGTTTGGGACATCTACACTAGCTGTGCTTAACACCACCCCCTTGGATCCTTGAAAGGATGTTAAATCTGTAGTTTGAGAGATTATACCATATATGTGTGTGTGTGTGTGTGTGTGTATACATATATATGTATATATACATATATATATATTATATCTCCTACCCAATATATACATATCCTACCCAAAGTTTTCTACCCAATATTTCTGCTTAATGGGATACACACACACAGACTCCAGTCTTAAACACTGCTTCATAGCTCTTGCTATGAGTTAAGCTTGCATTTGAGTTAAGCTTGACAACTTCTTAGGGTCTAGAATGCCGTTCCTTTCTTATCAAATGTCCAAAATGTCCCCAGCTGTGTTACATTGGAAATAACACCTAACTATAAATCCAGTAGCTGAGAAAATGAATGAAAGCAAATACTGCCTTGTTGAGGAAAGCCTCTCCTGAGCCTTCAGGTAAGGAGGGTGTGTGTATTATTGATTTTGAGAAAGGATTTCAAATGTTCAGGCTGGGCTCAGACTTGCTAAGTGGATGGAAATAAGCTTGAACTTCTGATTATCCTGCCTCTATACCCCAAGTGCTGTGATAATAGGTGTGGGTAGTAGGCGTGCTAGAATTACAGTTGTATGAGTTGGATTATGTGGTGCTCAGAATGGAATCCACAGCCTTGTACACACTAAATAACCACTCTGTCAACTGAGTTCAATCGCCAGTCTACATCCCAGCTCTTGATGGAGAGAGATGGCCACATCTTCAGTCTGGGACGATTCTTAGAAGCCTACATGATGTCAAAATATTAAAGCACATTATTAGTACACTCCACCCCAACATTCCAATGTCCTGGGGTCTGGGTCCTGCCTTGCCTAACTTCAGCCATCATCTTTACAAGACAGGGTTAGAGAATCAGTCCCCATCAGTGCCCTGTGAACCCTGTGAGCTATAATAATGACTGGCCTGGCAAGACATGCCCATGGATGCCATAATGGCATGAATGTCATGGAATAACTAAACACCTTTTGATTGGAGTTAAATCCTGCTCTACAAGATGGAACTCATACCCAGAATCATTATCAGACAAGAATCTGTGGCTAGACAGGTCTTAGGCTCTAGTGAAGGACCTACTACTATTATGCTGCTAAACTAACATAGTATTAAATTGACTCCTAATGACTTATCATTATACAATAATATATATAGTATTATTATAATATATTGCACTATAATATATCTGCATGTACTAATTTGCATATAGATTAATGCAAACTTCAGCCCTCATCAGATAAGCTTCTTTCTGTAGTAGATGGTGATTAACACAGATATCTACAGCTGGTCAAGGTGCAGAGAATAAGAGCCCATGAAGTGTCATATCTAAATGGAACATTTGTATCATCAACCTCCTTCCAAAGCTTGAGGGTCATTTCAGAAGAGGGGCAGAATGACTGTAAGAACCAGAGTGATAGATGACTTGTAAGGAAGCAGTGTTTTCCTAACAAAGCATGGCAGCTGTACATGTAAATTCACAACAGTTATGCCAGCATTCACAAGACCTGTGTGTGTGTTCAAGCTCCAGCTAGACAAAATCTCTCAAGGAGAGGGGAGGTATAAATTTCAACCCCTAGCTAAGGAGCTATTGGCAAATAATGGCTTCCAAGAATGTGAGAGTTGGGTTTCTTTAAGAGTATAGTCTCTGGTAGGTTGACCACACTCCAATGGAAAACTACACATTTAAGAAAACATAGGCTTCCCAAATATCACTTCATGAGTTTGAGGTGGTGGAGAGGGGAGAAAACACAAATATAATTGCATAGGGAAGGGGAATAGATTTGGGAGGAGTTGGGGGGAAAGATTGAATATTACAAAAACATATTGTATGAAATTCTCAGGTGACTAATTTTTGTAAATGAGAAAAAATATAAATACATACACTTAAGTACAACTAAAGAAGTTTCTAAAAGGAAATTTCAGACTTTTAATACTGATAAAATATAGGAAAGAGAAATAAGGAAGTGCCCCAACAGTATCTGCTCCCAACATGGATGAGGAACCTGACTAAATTGCATTTCCAGATATTTCTCTAGCATTGAAAAATATTAGAAAAAGGAGAAGTGTTTGGGGGTCATCAGGAAAGAATTAGGAGAAAAAATATATCAGCCGTGTCTTTGATTGTCTCTTGCGAGTCTGACCTCACTTGACCTATCCCAAGGAGAGAGAAGAAAGCCATGAAGACCACCGAGCGCTTATGCCTGGAGACCCTCAGTCACCCATGAGAAGGTGGAAGGGGGAGGAGGTGTCACTATTGGTGTCAACCACAGTAGCTCCTTTGTACTTTGGGAACTACAGCTCTTGAAAACGTGTGAATCTGGGAACTTGTCCCAAAAGGGTCGTACGTGCCAAGAGAGTATGTGAGCAACAATAGGAGCAGGTATAAAATACAGTAACAGCTCTTCTCAGCCTTTGGAAACATTAGCAAAACAGGAAAGGGTTGAATAATTTATACAAATCAAATTAAGTTTCTCTCTGCTCTAGCAGTTGGTTGTATGGGTTTTCAATCCATTTGACAGAGTTATTCAGGATAATATGTGTAACCGTTTCCTCTGGCTGCTATAACAAGTCATCATGAACTCATGGCCTAAAACAGTTATTCACTTGGAGTTCTGAAGATCAGTGATTGAAGCACCTGCTTGTGAGTAGGTCACAGCCTCTGTGGGTATTTTAGAGAAGTGTTCCTTGACTCTGTCATTTCCTAGTTGCGGTCAGTCTCCTTGAATGATGGCTATAACAATAACTGTACTTTTGTCGTCACATCATCTTCTCCATATGGGAATCAATCTTCCTTTGCCTCATTTCTTTTTATATAGGTTGTCACTATGTACCCCAGGCCACCCAGCAGTTCACAATCCTCCTTGTCTTCTTTCTATAAAGATACTTCTCAACTAGGCATGGTATCGAACATCTGCAATCCCAGCATTCTAGAGTCTAAGACAGTAGGATTCCAAGTTCAAGAACAGCTGGGGGTTAGATAGCAAGGCATTATTTTAAGACAGACAGGCTGACAGATGTCATCACCATCTGATTCTTACCTTGTCTGAAGATAGGAGTAAGCAACAGGCTGCTCTATGCAGTTGACTTCTCAGCAATAAAGAGGAATTTGCTTAGCTATGTAGGACTCAAGTAAATAGTCAGATTGCAGGAATGAAAACAGGGAGCACTGAATGATCATTTATTAGTTTTACTGGAATGTGCTCATTACTTCACATGCACTGTCTTGTCCAATTATCAGTGCAAGTTTCTGAGGTGGGGTTATTCCTTCAGGCTCCTTGGTTGCATCCCACACAAACAAACAGAAGAGATTTATTGGAAGGCACCTGGGCTGACTCACCAATCAGAAGAGCTGTGCAAATAGGGCTAGGGAAGGCAAGAGGAGGTCAGCTCTGAAGACAGCAGTAGCAGTTCTGGGTACTTTTCTAGGTCTATGGTACCATCTGTGGATAGCTATGGAAACTAGCCTTCCAAAGTTGTATGGCCTCTTTTATTAGTCACTGGATTTGTTTCAGGTGTTCACCTACCCTGTACCAGAGGGGACAGGCGCAACTTACTTTCAAAAAATGAGGAAGACAAATAATGTGACAATTACTTCATAAATGATGCTATCCTCGTTTTTATAGATGGGAGAACTGGGTTTCAGAACTATTTACAACTTAGCAAGTTATTAACTTTTTATTTGAGCCCAATCTTGCCCACCCAAGAGCCTTTACTCTTTTTTTAACCTTTTATTGATTATTTGTGGGTTTCACATCATGCATCTTGATCCCACTCATATCCCCATCCCTTTGAATCTGCCCTTTGCCCTTGCAACCTCTACCCCCTCCCCAAAGATATAACAAAATAAAATGTAAAAGAAAAGAAATATCATGGAGGCTGTAGTGTGACACAGTGAGTCCCTTTGGTCCATACATCTCCACTTGAAAGTGTTCATGGCAATGAGTCATTGATCTGGTTTGAAGCCTCTGGTTTCTTCTAAACAATCAACACTGAACCCTCACTAGGACTCCTCTTGGATATCCTGTTGTTGTCCTGTGTCATGGAGATCCCACAACTTTAAGGCACCTCTTCATGTGCTCCAGCCCTGGTTCTGGATTGGCCGATCCATAGGCTCTCCCTCATCCTCAGCACCAGGGTGAGCTCTTTAGCTCTGCCCAGGCTAGCTCACCCTATGTAGTAAGCAGCAAGGGTGGTGGTGGTTCGCCTGTACCACAAGGCCAGCTGTATTGTGTTGCCCGGGAGAGGTGCAGGGCCACTCTCCTGAGTGCTGTCGCTGATGAGGGGCAGGGAGAGCTCTCTCCAGAGCCTGTATTTTTTTTTTAAATCTATCTGTCTGTCTGTCTGTCTGTCTGTCTATCATCTACCTATTTTATTCTTAACCCATGCTAACTGCTTCAACCACAAAAGAGGTTATGAAGCAGTTCTAGCATGAAGTTAGCAGAAAGAGCTGAGATACCTGAAGAGTTGCGAGGCTGGCCTATTTACTTGCACAGTAGAAACGTGTTCACTCTGAGCACAGCAGATAAACACTGGGCATGCAGGGTTCCACAAAAACTGGAACCTTCATGACCTCCATGATACGCCAAGAAGCAAACTTGAAACAAGTTCACACCCATCTTTATGGAGTCGAGGGTACCAAATGAGAGGTTAGGCTTCCCCAAACCTGGATCCAACAGCGTCAAGACTTCAGTCTCTGTATTGTCTCTACGTTCGTGTCCCTCTGAACTTTTCCATTCTAGGGCACACAACTTCCACTCACAGCACAGCGGCACCAGCTGGACCATACTAATTCAAAGACAGAACCTCTTTTCTCGTCTTCCGTGGCGATTCTTTCAAAGGAATCTGGCTGGTTATTCATGGGCTGAATCACAAGCCTGTGTCCAGGGAAAAGTGTTCTCCTACGCTGTCTGTTCTAGTGTTCAATGGGGCCAAGTGATCAACAGACACACTAGGATCCCAGAGTGGGCTAAGAACAATCTCCCCTCATCCCCAAAACAAAAGTGCTCTTCCAGACAAAGGTGGGGAAAGCCTGACAGGTAGGGAATTTCTTAGATGACCAAGAGAATCAATCCTCATTCAACCCTTGACTTTCTCTGCCAGCCAGAAGTACAAGCAGAGTCTCATCTAGAGGAGAAAATAAAAAGGCACAGGAAAACACTCTACAAGCCAGTCTACAAAGAAATGTCTGAGGTACTCATCTCCTAATCTCCCTAGAAGCCTGCAACACCATTCCCCTCAAGCTTGTTTGCTGTAAAAGTTTGAACCTTGGTGAATAAAAAGCTTTCTGCCTGATTCTTATACACAATAAAAATTTGGTCAATACTAGAGTCTATAGAATGAAAGCAATTTCAGAACACTAATGCAAATAGGTTTTTGAAGTGGCAGAAATAAGCCAGTCCTGTGATCTATAAATTGGTCATAAGATACCATCTCCACCATGTTTTTCTGGAGCTTAAGAGGGACCTTAGAAGTGAAATCTGTATTTGATGCCACCTTGCTTTTCCTGTAGCCCCATCTGTGGAATTAGGATGAAGATCTAGAATGTAGGAAGAGACAGCTTTGGGCTTCTATGAAGAGAAACTCTAACATTGTAATTTCATTTAACTTCAGCGGGGCAGTGGTGGCACACAGCTTTAATCCCAGTACTCAGAGGCAAAGGCAGATGGATCTCTGTGAGTTCGAGGTCAGCTCTGTCTACAGAGTGACCAGGCTCCAAAGCCACAGAGAACCCCTGTCTCAAAAAACAAACAAACAAACAGTTTAAGATGCTCTACAATCCTATGAGTTCTACCTGCCATGACTGAACACTTGTGTTGCCCCAGGATTCCTATGATGGAGATCAGAACTTACAAAGATGATTGCATTTAAAGGAGAGCACACAGAGGAAGCTCTGAGGACTAGTGACCTTGAAAATAGAGAGCAGAGGGCTTGCCTGATCTCTCAGTGCCACAGGAGAACCCTCACCAGCAACTCATCTGTGGGAACCCTGCTCTTAAACTTCTCAGGCTCCAAAACTACAAGAGCAAACATTTCTGTCATTGACTATCCCCAGACCATACTATTAAGTCGAGATGGCTGCAGCAAAAGGAACCCTTCCCCTCACTGTAGTCATGAAAACAAGCTGACAGCCATCTCAGACACAGATTTTATTCAGGAGGAGAAAGAAAACACCCCTCAGTTAGGACCTCCCAAACTTCAAATCACCTGAGGTGTTCACCCTTACTGATGCCAAAACAAAACAATAAACCAATTGTTTATATAAACAATTATAAAACAAAAAGCCTAGCCACCTTACCCCCAGCCCCCAGCAATTGATTTGGATCCCTTTCTATGTTCTTTTTAGCAGTTGTGTACCAGGTTTTAATTTGTAGCAGAAGTAAATTTGAGAAGGCTATTAAGAATTTATGTGACTTTGCATCCGGTGACATAAGAGAGCATGCCTAGTTAATCTTGGTCGTCCGACTAGATTGAGAGACACCTACAGATAGGGTGAAGCCTCCCTCTGGGCGTGTCTGTTGGATGTTCCCAGAAACAATTAGCAAATGGGTGAGTGTTAAATCATAGGGGAAAGACTTGCCCTGAGTGAGAGCAATCTCAGACTAAGTCTGGTGGCCAGGAATGGACAAAAAGCAGAAAAGGGGACAAGTCCACAAATAAGCTGGGCTCTGTCTCAGCTGTGGCTTTTGCTGCCATCTCCCAAGAACACCAAAGTCTAGATTCCTCAGCTTTTGACTGTGGACTCGCAGCAGCAGCAGCAGCAGCAGCAGCAGCAGCAGCAGCAGCAGCAGCAGCAGCAGCTCTCCAGGGAGCTCCCAGGCTTTCAGCCATAAACTGGCTTGTGTAATTAGCCCCCTGGTTCTGGGGCTTCCAGCTTCTTGGAATGAATGGCTACTGGTTTTCCCAGATCTACTGCCAACAGATGACCATTGAGGGACTCTTCAGCCTCCAGTTGTGAGAGACAACCTAATAAATCCTCTCTTATAATTATATGTGCTTTATTGTTTCTGTTCCTCTGGAGAGCCCTGACTAATACAGGGAGTGTTTGTCATGAACCCACTCTTGCAAGAGGGGAGATACACAGTGTGGAGTGAAGTTCCCACCATTAGATAAGCAAGCTAATCATTTAGCTCTAATATCTCTTTTGAGTGTGCCCTTTGGAATTATAGAATAATGTGCAAGCCACATTTAGTTGTGTTTCGGACAGCTGTTAAATTCGTTGACCCACTGCTATGACTTGACACCCTAACCCTTGAGGGAAATAATTAGATTTAGAGGATTTTGTCAAGGTGGGGAACTTCATGATGGGACTAGTGTCCTTATGAAAATTAGAAGAGATGCCCAAGCTCTCTTAGCCTTAAGGACATGGCACCATAGCAACTGTCTATAAACCAGAAGAAGACTTCAGCAGAACTCAGCTGAGCTGGTATCTTTTGAACCTTGAAGTTGCACAACCATGAGGAAAATCTTGGTTTAAACCACTCTGCCTGTAGAATATTGTTGTGGCAGCTTAAGCCCACAAAATCAGCCAGCACAATTTCCCTTTGTTTGAGAGGTATTTTTCTTTTTTTCTGGAAAACTTCTCCTTTAGATTTTTAGGTAGTCTTAATAGGACTGCTAATCACATTCCCCTCCCCATTTCACCTGAAATAAGTGAATAAAACCAGTTTCTCTAGAGAGAATGATACTATGAGTTGAAATGGGTTGTTTCATGACATGACCAAAGAAAGAGGTGTGCATTTCTAAGATCCTCCAGCCTCCCCCTTATTTTCCCCAAGACCTGGCTTTACTGTTTTGATTAATTCTGTGAGCGCTATAGTTTCCTTCCAATAAATTCCCCTTTCTGTCCAGATGAGTCAGAGCTTCCTTGCGCTGCTTACAGAGCTCATTCAAAAATTGCTATCTGGAAGTGGACACTCCAAACTGAGGACATAGCAGAATTAGGCAGGTACAGGGCAGCAAGAAGTGTACGATTCAGAAGAGAAGCCCGAAGCCAGCTGAAGCCAGCTGCTTTTCTAGAATGCCTGGGTTGCTTTGTTTGTTTGTTTATCGTGTTTTCCCTTTTTGCTTAACCTAGTTCTGATTAATAAACTACTTATGCAAATACAAGGTAGAATACAGGTAAGACATACTTTTCCTAGGAGTTACTGGATTGTTGGGCTGAGGCTCTTGCCTTGGAGCATTTTTTTTTTTTTTTTAACCCATTAGAGTAGCCTCACTGAGCATCAATACCTGGCTGCAAACCAAGCCTTTTGTTTTTACAGCCTTTATGCCAATAAATGAGAATTGGAAATTTAGGGTAGAGAAAAGTACCCAACCAAACCCCTCCTTTGCAAGACCATTGTGCTAGAGTCTATAGAACTTGAAAAGAGAGAGTGCAGAAGGCGAGCATAATAATAGTAATGATTACCGTTTATTAAGCCCTTACTATGTGCCAGACATTGGGCTATTATGTCATTTAATCCTAGAGAAGCAATAGTATTATGTTTGGTTTTCTTTATTTTGCTTCTAAGGTTGAGCTGCAGGCACAGAACTGAATTGATTCAATCAGTCATTCTTTTCTGTTACTGGCATGATATAATCATCTGTCTAGACATGACCCCTATTTTTTTAAAATCTTTATCCATTATTCCTAGTGTAGCTACTGTGTCCTTCCGATCTATTTTCTATAGACTTAACAGATCCATAAAAGCATGTAGTACAGTGTCTGCTTTGAAAGCGTGTGTAAATGGATCATACTGCATTTCATACTATACAATTTGCTTTTCTTTTTCTCTCATCAGACATTATCTTCTGAGGTCCATCCATGCTGATATTCAGAAAGCCAGGTCTTCAGTAAGGCTGCCTCCCTGCACACTGCATATCAATTACTATACTCGCTTGCATATTTTTTTTTCTGATGGATGTCTACACTGCTTCTAATTTTCTCTTATTGAAAAAGTGTTTCAATGAATGATTGGATACAATCTTTCAGTACATTGCCCAAGAGCCTCTCTGAGCTTTACCTAGGATTCTTGAGTCTCAGACAGTATGTATTTTCAATTTTAATACATTCTGCCAAATTGCTCTTCTGTGTCGCTTTACTAATTTACCAACTTCCATCCACAGTCTACAGGAGTTCTTAAAATAGACACTATTATCTCTCTTTTGCAAATAAACTGACTCAAGAAATACATAAATGCTTGAAGATAAACACCACTGTTATCTGAACTACGTGTAAGTAACTTCAGAGTTACAATATACAGCTCATTAGCAATTGCAAAAACATTAGCAGCAGTAAAAACCAGCTGCCAATAGCTTCTGGTATATAAGTTTCCCCATCTCACTAGCTCACAGGAGGAGGAGGCTTCCCAGAGCAGGCCAGCAGTTCTGCTGTGTTGTCAACCACAGTTGAACACCTTTGTTTCCCATCCAGTTACCCAAGGTAACTGCTAAGTATCCAGACACTTTCATGCTCTTCCAATAAAAGAGCTATCACTCAAATGTGTCTCCTTCTCTACATCATCTCCATTACAACCCCTATCAAAATCTGTCAGTTCAGTGTTTGCCTGTGGCCTTTGCTTATGGGCACCCGGGACTGTGTTCAACATGCAGAATCCTGAACTCTATCCAAGGCTCTACTAGCACAGAGTATGCATTCTAACAAAGTCTCTAGCAATTCACAGAATTTGAGAACTTCTCATTTTGGCTTTTGACAGAGCTTACTAAGTGTTTTCCCTATATCCAATGTTCTGGTGGAAGCTTCACCCCAACTCCTGGCATCTATATACCCAAAGAGTTTATCTCTCATCTCTCTCTCTCTCTCTCTCTCTCTCTCTCTCTCTCTCCCTTGCTTTACCTCAGAAAGACTGCCAAATGATGACACCTCCCACAGATATGCTCAAGACCACTCCCACGGGGTATTTAAACTGTCCCCCAGAAAACAGACTTGGGGTTTTCTGATCTCTCTTTTCCATCTCCTCTCAGGGGGGGAGGCCAGGGTGGGGACTGGAAAGCCATCGAGGAGCACTGTATCCATTAAATTTAGGCTTCTTCTAATTTGGTTTCATTTGGTCTGATTTGGATTGCGTCATCAACATAGAGGCTTATCGGTGTAGAAACATTCCATGTACCTTTGCATCTCTGTCTACAACTTTCTTCTTCTGTGTGTAGGAGTGTAGGTGTGCATGTGTGGCTGTGTGGCTGTGTACCTGTGGAGGTCAGAGGACAACATCCCAGTATTTATCAGATTCATTTATCAGATTCAGGGATCAAATTAAGATCACCAGGCCTGTGTGTGAGTGAAGGCCCAGCCCATAAGCCTTTTTCTTCTTAATAAGTGTGTGTGTGTGTGTGTGTGTGTGTGTGTGTGTGTGTTCAGTTTATGGATTTTGATTCTCTCCTTCTACCATGAGGGTCTTGGGGATTGAACTCAGGTCCTCAGGCTTAGAAGCAGAACTTTTACCCCTAGATCCATCTCTCTGGCTCTGAAACTCTTGAGGTTACAAACCTATGAAGTGACTTGCCTCAATGCTTACAGAAAGCAATGCATAAGTCCCCTCGGTAAGCCCCTTCTAATTCATAGGCCAGGCCAGGCTTTTCCCAAGGGCCCTTTTGCTTGTTTCTTTCTTCTTCACAAGTAGAATTATGAAATGAGATCAACCACTCTATTGTTAGGCATTTGTCAAACAAGGAGCACCATGTACCTTCTAACAGTTCTCATAGTTGTTAAATAATAATGTGTGTCTCCTTATTCAACATCAGTCTTTCTGATCGATCCAAAGGGTCTAGATTCTACATCCGGGCTGTCCAGTTACCTCCTTCCAGTACCTACCACAGTGCTGAATACACAGTAGTCCATTAATCTGTGTCTTTTGATTTAATGACTGTGAATGTTGTCCTGGCTCAAAGTGGCCCTGCTGTCCAAGTTCAGCTGGAGCCAAGAATCTGAAAATATGGCAGAGCTGCAAGGAATTGGGATGGAAAAGTCCAGTTCTGACAGCTGTAACCCATGTACACGCCGGAACGCCGGAAAGGAAACAGAAGCAGCCTGCCCTCCCTGGGTGATGCTAAACATTCTGTCCTTAGCCCAGTGCCCTCCTCCTCAATACACTCCCAAATTGACCTCTGGAAGGACTCTTGTTTAGTGGGAGGTCTCTGCTAACCCCTACTGAATAAGGGTATGAGTGGTTTTGCTTTGTGCTCTTTGTTTTCTGGGCAGGAAAAGTCTGGAGGCGGCAGAGTGGGGCTCAGTGATACAATTGCCTTCCCTTTCAAATGCTAAAAAGGGCTCTGCTCCTGGGTTAGTATAATCTGAGAGTTGTAGCAGCCTGGAAAAGATCCATTCCCTTTTCCTTTTGTATCTCATCTCCTATAGGCTAAGGATAACTTTTGTAATGGAAAGTTATTACTGCCCTCGGAGCATCTCCCTGAGGTGAGCCAATGTAGTTAAGTGTGTGTGTGTGTGTGTGTGTGTGTGTGTGTGTGTGTGTGTCCAAGTGAAACACTGAATTACAGCAAATTCCATAGACCTAAAGCTGGCCAGAGAGATACCCTAGCACTTCTGGCATTGGCCAGACTGGGCAGACAGATGAATCCTAGAGACTGATTTGCTGGAGAAGGCATGGTATCAAATCAAAGACTCTGACTCAAGGCAGGCATGGATTTTGGTGGTGAAGGAGTGATAGGTGTTTGTTTGTTTGTTTTTGTTTGGATGGCTCTCCAAGTCAAAGAAAACATAAAACTATGTATAAAATCTGTTGTGCCCTAAATCTGAACCCCCAAATTCACCAAGAGACCCAGTTAGATACAAAAGCGAAGAGTTTTTTTTATTGCTGTTTAACAAGTTAACTGTCTTTAACTCGGGCCCTTTGTCCATTCATCGTGGCAGATGGCGGGAAAAGGACCCAGAGAAAGCGAGAGTGAGAAGCTTATTGAGTGTCTAGCGGTATGCAACAGTCTCAGGATTGGTGCACTTCCAGGCTTGGACGATCTGTCCTGTCTTGATTGGTCAGCTGATTGTTATGACTTATAGCCTCCCCGACCCCAACCGCGTGGTTGCTATGCTATGCTCTGCATGGCACTGTTGTGCCACTTTTACCACAAAGCATGCCCAGAGCCGTAAAGCACATCCAGAGTCCCTCCAGTTCATTTCTAATTGGTTCCTTGCCAGAGGAGGGTATCTGACCTCCTAGTGACTAGGGCAGGCCCAGCAAGGTCAGACATGTGCTGAGTCAGAGGCCTACATGTTTTTTTTCTGCAGCTGTCATGGCTGCTAAAGCAGGGAGCTGGTCCCTTTGAAGTCTAGTGAAATTGAGACTATACCTTGGCTGTGTGTTATGTCCATCTCTGTCCACTCTTACTTAACCAAAAGCACTGGAAAAGCAGAGGCTTCAAAATCTTTGTGCATGTGACGTGTCACCTGAAGCTTTAATTGAGCAATTTATACTGTGTGTTCTTTAATCCCTCCCCCACACAGACAGTTTAAAGTTGAACACATGAGACAATGGTGGAGACAGGCGAACAGAATGGGGGAGTTCCGTAGAAATGCTGTGCACAGCTGTCCTGGGAGTTGACAGACCCATTCTGGGCTCCCTTCCCTTTACAGAACTTTGCTGTTCCAGGCTTCTTACAGGCATATCTGTAATCCTTCTGGAGTTTTTGTTTTGTTTTGTTTTTGTTTTTTTGTTTTTTTTTTTTTTTTTGGTTTTTTTGGGGGGGGGGGGGGACGACTTAAAGAAGAGTTTTTCATGGGTACTGGAACATACTAGTATATACCTACTCCATCTGGAGTCTGAGTTAGCAATCTGTTACCTCCACAAGTTCAAGATCAGCCTGGGTAATAAAGCAAAACCTATTGCAAAAGAGAAGGAAGAAGAAAGGAAGAAAGGAAGAAAGGATGAAAGGAAGGAAGGAACTGTAAGTAATAGCTGATATCAGTATGTTCAAGGTAAGCTTAATTTATTATTTTTTTGTTTTATTTTCTTTCTTGGATTTTTTTCCCTTGATAAATATAGATATTTATATTGATAAATATAGATTCTTTCTCATACAATATAATCTGAGTACACTTTTCTCTCCCTCTACTCCTCCCAGTTCCTCCTCACCTCCTCTCTTATCTGGATCTACTCCTTTCTGTCTCATTAGAAAAGAACAGGCTTCTGGGAAACAACAACAAAATATAGTAAAACATAATAAAACAAAAACCGTCACATCAAAGTTGGACAAGGCAAGCCAACACAAATATAAAAGAGCAGCAGAAGAAGGCTCAAGAATCAGAGACCCACTCGTTTACACCTTCAGAAGTCCCATAAAAGTGCTAAACTGAAAGCTATAGTGTATATGTGATGTGAGTGTTAGAGGGTGGGGTCGGCTAGTTGCATAGCAACAGTCTCAGGATTGGTGCACCTCCTGTCTTGGGCAACCTGTCCTGAACTGATTGGTCAGTTGCAGCTGCAGAAAGGTTGCTATGCCTGGAGGCCATTCCAGGGCAGCTGCTACACCCTGCATTGCACTATTATCAGTGAAGCACATCCAGAGCCTGCCAGCTAACTTCTGATTGGTTCCTTGCCACATGGAGGGTATCTAGCTTCCCAGTGATTAAGGCAAGGTCAGGCAAGGTCAGGGGCTCAGTACATGTTGCTGGGTCAGGAACCTATGTCTTCCTGGGTCTTTTTTGCAGCCTGTCATGGCTGCCAAAACTGGGGGCTGAGTGAGGGTCTGGGCCCTTCGACTAGAACATGGGCATGAAGGTTCTATGTAAGCACCAGCTTGACCTCTCCATGGTCAGTGTGAGTTGTATGGGTGGCATAGTCTAATCCTTGAAACAAATTTAATCTTAAGAAGGAATGAATCTAGTTTGTTTTTTTCAGGATGGTTTTCAAGCCCAAAATGGAGGCAGACTAGTTTATCAATTTTCATGGGACCCCTTTTGACCAGCAACTCAACTAAATGAAACAGTCCCAGCCTTGGAAGCTTCATTTGGTGTCAAGAGATGGCAGGTAGGGGTTCTATCTCCCTCATTAGTTTAGGTGACTTCATTAGGATTGCCTTTGTATGTTATAGGATATTTCCATTGCCCTGTTTCTAGTTGTTATTGATGTTAACTATTCTGACAAGTGTAAGATGGAATCACAAAGTAGTTTTGATTTGCATTTTCCTGGTGGCTAAGGGTGTTAAACATTTCTTCAAGTGTTCCCTCAAGTGTTCCTCACATACTCTTTAATTCTGTCTCTCCCACTCATTTCCTCCCTTAATCTCATTCTCCACCCCTTACCACTGGTGCCCTCCACCCCTTTCACTCTACCCATAAAATCTATTCTATTTTCCCCTCCAAGGAGATCCATAAGTCCTCCCATAGTCCATTCCTATATGCCTATCCTCTCTGAGTCTATGGATTGTAGCTTGGTTATCATTTAATTAATGGTCAGTATCTAGATATAAGTGAATACATACCATATTTTTCTAGGTCTAGATTACCTCACTGAGGATGTTTTGGGGTTTTTTTGTTTGTTTGTTTGTTTGTTTTGTTTTGTTCTTTTTGTTTTTGTTTTGTTTTGTTTCTAGTTCCATCTATTTGCTTTCAAATTTCATGATGTCATTTTCTTTTTAAAGATCAGAGTGATACTTCATTGTATAAATATACCACATTTTCTTTATCCATTTTTCTGTTGAGGGAAATCTAGGTTGTTTCCAATTTCTGACTATTATGAATAGAGCAGCAATGAACATGGTTGGGCAACTGCCCCCTTGCTAGGATGAAGCATCCTTTATGTCTAGCCCAGTATGGTATTGTTGGATCTTGAAGTGGATGGATTCCCATTTTTCCTAGGAACAAATTTGCATTCCCACCAGCAATGGATGAGAGTTCCCCTACTCCCCATCCATGCCAGCATGAGATGTTGTTATTGATGTTAACCATTCTGACAAGTATAAGATGGAATCACAAAGTAGTTTTGATTTGCATTTTCCTGGTGGCTAAGTGTGTTAAACATTTCTTCAAGTGTTTCTCTGCCATTTGATTTTCTTCTAATAAGATATCTCACTTTAAGCTTGTCCCCTATGGTGAGAACTGGTTCTATATAAGCTGCTTCCACAGCACGGCACGTAGGTGGTGCTGGGGTTGGCTCCATGATCAAGATCTATGGAGGACAGAAAAGAAATGGTGTCAGACCCAGCCACTTCAGTAGAGGCCCCAAGAATGTGGCCAGTCATGCATCCTCCGAACTCAGAGAGGCTGAAAATTGTGGAAAAGGACCAAGATGGGGACCAAAAGCTAACACCTCATAGACAGAGAGATTTAGACGGGATTGCCGGACAGCTGGCAGCTACCAACAAAAAGCATTAGAACAAAGGATGCTGGGTTAATAAATTGTCTCGTTCATTAAAAAAAATTCTCTCATTTGATCTGCATTTCATTTTTAAATTGGGTTATTTGGTTTTATTGGCGTTCAGTTTCTGAATTCTTTATATATTTTAGATATTAGTCCTCTATAGGATGTGGAGTTGGTGAAAGTCTTTTCCCATCTGTAGGCTGCCAATTTGTCCTAATGACAGTGTCCTTAGCCTTCAGTTTCGTGGGGTCCCATTTATAAATTAGCAATTTATAAATTGTGCTACTGATATTCTATCCAGGAAGTTCTGTCCTGTGACAATGAGTTCCCCACTTTCACTTCTATAATAGAGTTTCGGTGTACCTGGTCTTATATTAAGGTCTTTGATCCATTTGGAGTTGAGTTTTATGCAGGATGATAGGTGTGGGTCTATTTGTATTCTTCTACATATAGACATCCAGTTGATTTTCTTTTTAAATGAGTTCAAGACTGTTTTTTATTTCCCTCATTTGTTCATTTAATTTGATTTAATGTTTAATTTTCTGCCACTGTGCAAAAGGCAGTGCAAGGATCAGTTTATGAGGTGTGGAGTGTGTCCTGAACTTACAGTAAGTCAAAATCCCAAGGATAAGCAGGAAAGGAAGGGAGAATGGGTTGCCTGGATGTAGCTCTAAGCTCAGGGATGCTGGGCTTTGCTGGGAGATCTTGGAATTCAGAGTTTCACTTTCAGTTTTGTCAGAAGCGATGTTTAACCCATAACTATATTCACTTGAACTTCCTAAATCTCCACTTGGGCTCCACTGGGATATTTATAGGGCTTTCCTGAGTTTCACTGTGGGCATTAAATGAGAGACACCCTCAAAGTGCTAAGAGGAATCAGGTAGTACAATGAGCCCTCGGTAAATGTTCCTTATTACCCAGAGCTCCCTGCCTGTGAAGTCCATAGTGAGTTTTATATGTGGCATCTCATGTTCATAGGGCTTTAAATGACTTGCGTAAGATGGAGAAAGGGCAGTTAAGAAGCCAGTTTTATTGAGTCTCCATGTACTTGCTTTTACCAAGGATTTGGAAGTTAAGTGCCTATGTCTAAGTAATAAACCACGAGGGGAAAAAGTGTGTCAGACACCAAATATAATGTACTAAATGTAGTCTTTTCAATATAATAGAGCTTGCATATGCCCTAGTTTTTATTACTGTGTTATCCAGGAGTAGATGTGCCCATGTTTGCTTAGCTTGTTTATAATGATAAGTACTGAATAAGTACTGAACAGAGCTGCACACCTGTTAGCCAAGTGCTCTACCATCACCATGCTTTCCCCAGCCCCAGCCCCAGCCCCAACCCCAGCCCCAGCCCCAGATCCAGATCCAGACCCAGCCCCAGCCCCAGCCCCAGCCCACTAGCACTGAGGTATTGTCTGGGCTATATAGAGACATCAGCTATGAAGTTTTTGTTGTAGTTTCCATTGTCGTTACTTAAGATGTGATCTAGGTATTTAACACATCAAGCTGAGAAGGCCACCTTGTTTCCAACAGAAGAAAGTCACCAGGCAACTGCATAGTGATATTCGGTTTTATCTAATCCAAGTCGTGAGAGGACATACTTTGTAGAACACCTTACAGAGGGGCTAGGGGGCCTGCTTTGGAGAATCCCCTGTTCTGAAATGAAGTAAAAGTGGATCCTTCATTTGGTATGCAGGACCACATGTGGATGCAGCTTCAGCATGGCAGCTATGAAACATTAGACAAGTGACCCCTCTATGACATGATTCCGATATGAACACTGCTGCCTTTATTAATGTTGCTCATCGTTGTTCCTTGGGTTTTGAAGATTTATTTTATTTTTAATTGTGTGTTTATGGGGAGGTAGGGTATATGCACACCAGTTCTGGTACTTGTGGAGGCCAGAAGCATCAGATTCCCTGGATCTAGAGTTTCAAGTTATTGCGTTCACACAGCTAGGATTCTGGGAACTCAACTCCTCTGAAAAAGTGGTTTATGCTTTCTTATGCAATGATCCATCTCTCCAGACCCTCATTATTTTGGTGGGAAATAGAAAATAGGATAGTATCACAAAAAAAGTTACATGTACCTGAGCGTGTGTGTGTGTGTGTGTGTGTGTGTGTGTGTGTGTGTGTATGTTCTGAAAGTCTAGAAGGTGATTGGTATTTGCTTTCAAGTGGTGTGTCACAACAGGAGCTTTGTATTTACTCCCACATCTGTGAGTTTCAAAAATTCTTTTTAACTAAATTTATTTATTTGTGTGTGGGAGAGGTGGGCAAACATGCCATGGTGTGCATGTGACTCAGAGGACAACTTTAAGCATTGATTCTCTCCTCCTATCATGTAGATACCAAAGACTGAACTTAAGTTGTCAGACTTGGCATCAAACACCTTTATGCACTGAGGCATCTTTCTGGCCCTTTGCATTATTTTTATAGTAAGTGTATGTTAAATAATTTTATTTTGATAAGTTTCTGTAAAAACAGTAAGGAATCCCTGTACTACAGAGGTTTTTTGTTGTTGATGTTTTGTGTGTGTGTGTGTGTGTGTGTGTGTGTGTGTGTTTTGTCAGTTTTTCTTTTCTTGTGGCTTCGTCAAGTTGAATGCGTTTTAAACACATTCTATTCTTACCCAAGAACTTATCTCTAATACATTGTAAGATTGTTTGGAAACCCCTGCATTCCTTTCAAAAATCAATGGATTGAACCAGGCATGATGGCTCGTGCTGTAATCTCAGCACTTGTGGGAGCTGAGTGGGTTGAGCCAGTCATGGTGGCTCATGTTATAATCTCAGCACTAGTGGAAGCTGAGGCAGGAAGATTGCTGTGAGCATAAAGTCAGCTTGAACTGCAGAGTGAGACCCTGTCTCAAAAATAAAATAACAATAACAAATTCTATGGCCTGGACTGGAGGTAGTACTCAGTGGTAGAGGGTATGCTATTATACTATCTCCAGCACTAACATCTTTTTTCTAATTTAAGCAAAGGGGACACCAATATGCCTAATACCATAAGAGGTGAGGATTAGGGCTGGAGAGATAGCTCAGCTGTCAAGAGCATGGGCTACTCTTCTAGAGCACCAGGGTTCAGTTCTTAGTACCTGCATGGCATCTCACAACTATCTATAACTCCTGTTCCAGGGGATCTGACACCCTCAAACTGGCATACATACAGCCAATGCACAAAAATAGAGGATTGAGTATATGGGAACTCCCACTGCACTGTCACGATTTGACGAGAGATAAGAGTGCTTGCCACGGAGCCTGATGACCTGAGTTCCTTTCTAGAAATCCACACAGGAGGTAGAAACTGATCAGGAGACAGAAACTGGTTGGTTAGGATGGGGATCCCAAAGCAGCAGTCCCGAAAGTCCTTACTGGAGGCCAGGAATTGCCAAAGAGAGTCCTGTCTCCCAATTCATGGTTATCTCAGAAATGATACCTCTGTCTAAAGGGTAGATGTGACCATGTGATGGAAAGTAGCAAGAGGCACCTGGACTTGGTGGGGTCCATTGAACTAAGCAGTTCACCCTCTTCCCATGCCCTTCCCCAGCTTCTGGCAGAAGTCGTTTTTTTTAAAACCAGACTAGCATCTCAGTGGTACCCAATTTCCTGGGGCCCCTGCTAATGTTCAGGGTCTCTTTCTCCCACAGCTATGGATCTGTAATAGACTTCTTCAAACTTAGCCTCTGTGGTCCATAAATTTCATTCTTCAAATTTGAGTGACAAGAATTCAAAAGCCACTGGCTCGGGGGCTACATTCCCCAAGAAAGACTATGCGACTGACTTCCATAAATTATCCTCTGACATCCACTTGTGCACCATAAACAAATGTGTGTGTGTCCCCCTCCTCCCGACTCCTCCCAGAGCTTAGTTTTCATAGGTCTGTTCACCCCAGAATGACTTTGAGCTCCATTCTCTAACACTTAAATGCAAAGAAATGGTCACAAACCTGTCATGTGGACCAAGAAAACAGATCAAGGAAGTATCAGTTATGATAACAGAATCCATGTTCTGGGGAACCAGTGCCTCTGTAACCAGTTGTCTGTGGGAGGAGAATACAGTGACACGAGCTGCTGGAAGTGACTGAGTTTTGTAGCCCTGGTATGAGGAAGCATGGAGAGCCATAAAGGAAGTAGGAGTCAGCAAGTATTTAGAGAATGTTAGTACATTGCCCCTGAAGTGTGTGTGTGTGGGGGGGGGGGTAGGTGCATGTTCAAAACACACCATGATTTCTGTGAGGAAGATCCCCAAGGAACATATCCCTAGCTCCCTATCAACACAGCAGCATGAAAACACTTTGCCTACCATGCTACCCTTGCCATAGTCACTTTGTCAGGGCCCTATTTGGTTTGATAATATTTTTGTTTCCTAAGCCTTGGGTCTGAGATCCACTGATTTTTTCCAGTTTGCCCTCCTCTTTGATGACTTGTCATCTCTTAGGTACTGTGCTATCTTTATATCTGTGATCCTGCCTCTTCTTCTCCCCTGGAGGTTTCTATAGATTAGTAGTAACTGTTTCCCAAAGGACATTTGTCTCTGGTCTGTCCTGTAGCAAACCATTCTGTCTACCACAATCAAGTCCCCCTTCTCCAAATCCAAAATTCACTGCTCACTCTTTTTCTCATAAACTGCCATTCACTCACTGTGGGCAACAAGAGAGTTAAGCCCTTTCCCACTCGGCACTGGGAGCCTGTTCTCCTCTGAGCATTGTCCATTTCCTGTACTCTTAAAAGAGCATCTGGATAGATAGTAGGACAGGAGCTATGAAGGAGAGAATGGGAAAATATGAGCAACTGTATCTGCAGAGAGAGAACAGAAGGCAATAAGGACAAAGGAAGGGAAGAGGGATAAAAACCACGAAGGAAATTTGAAAAGACCATAGGAAGACACTATTTTATGTTACCTGAAAAGTATATATACTATATATAAGCATATATAGCTAACAATATATAAGTAATTTAAAATTACACCACTCAGGATGATGCTACTTCCCTCAAGAGCCATAGACTAACAAAACCTCTAGTACCAGACACTGGAAATCTTCCTTCCAGTTGCTGATCAGGGAAATCTAAGAAACTCCCAAAATGATATAGGCTATTGCCTTGCCCTTGGTTGCCTTTGGAACTTGAAGGTAAGACCCTATTACTGAAGAGTCCATACATGCACACATGGGACTTGAAGGAATCAAGCTGGCACTGACTTGGGAGTGTCCCCTCTGAGGATTGGTTCTCACTGTGTCTGAAGGTACTATGAAATATTCCAAGAGAAAAAAGCCGTCAATATTCCTACCCAATAGTAAATTCTATGAACCACAACAATAACCAGCCTGGCAAAGTATACTCAAGGATGTAATAGTGACACTTATATTTTGGTGATAACCAAAAGCCACCTAATTGGATGTAAGGCCTACCTGATCAGCAGGAGGGAAATCATACCTGGTACTATAGACCTAGCCACCTCCCCATGGCTGGTGAGGCCATGAACCCTAGAGGAACCTATTACTGCCATTTCTCTCAAACCAGTGTAATTCCAACTGTTTTCTAAATACCTATTCTTGTGTCTACAGATAAGGGCAGTTGTTTCCTTTCACCAAAGACGCCTCTTTTTTTCTGCTGTCAGAAACAGAAATCTACAATTGGTCAAAATACAATGGACAAGGGGTCAGTCCATTTGATACATCTCCAACACAACCTCTACACTTAAGGCTAAGGGAACATTGCAACAAATGGCAGAAAGATTTTCAGAGCCAGAGGTCCAGGGTATTGGCTGTGAGATAGTATCTCCCATATGTGCTCATATGTTCACCCAAATGAGAATGACACCAAGTGTACAACATCAAAACATGGGTGGAGGATATCTCACAAGGACCCATGCCTAGATATAGAACTAGAGGCAGTATGCCCATCAAGAGAGGTAGAATCCAAGGCCAAGTCCCCTGATAGGTTATCTGATCCCAAGTGGTCAACCTTAAGCCAATAGACATATAAGCAACACTAAGTAGACTTGGCAGGTTGATTTGTATATACATATGAATACATATATAACAATAGTACCAAAAGAAGAAAAAGTCATGAATTTAATCAGAGTCGGGAGGACATGAGAGGAGATGGAAGGGGGGGAGAAGTTGGGGAAGAAATTATGTAAATTTAATGCTCAAGTATTATATGGAATTCTCAAAATCATGGTTTTAAAATTAAGAAATAATAGTATCTGGAGAGTAAAGGATAATTTTACTGATATTTCTTGTAAGAGGAGAAGTATAACATGAAAAACAAAAATCCAGAGATAGGTACTGGGATCAGATAAGTAAAGAAGCTGAGCCTGTATATCTTACCTCTACCTAGCTGAAATGGTTTATCCTGTCTCTACACACTCTCTTCCAAGCCTCAGACTGCTGCTTCTCCTCAACATGGCTGGAGACTAAGTCTCAGAATGCAGCCCGAGACACTGGGCTCCTGTCTTTTATATACCTCTTTAGGGCTGGGATTAAAGGCACGAGCCCTAATTCTCTTTTGGATTGATTCACTCTAATGTAGCCCTGGGTGGCTTTGAACTCACCGATATTCACCTGTCTTTATCTCCCGAGTCCTAGGATTAAAGGTGTGTGCCACCACTGCCCAGCTTCTATAGCTAACTAGTGTGGCTGGCTTTGCATTTTGATCCTCAGAGGCTTTATTAGATCATAATCAATACATCACCACAGAGAGGTACTGGGTATTCTGACAGTCCCATATTCGAGGGACTTCACAGTACACACCCACCCTGCCTTGCTAGCAGGATCTAAGCACAGACCCAAAGAACCTATAGGTGAAATAAAAAAGAAGCAGAGAAAATGGGAAGGAAAGCAAACTAAAGAGAGGGGTGTAGAATTAGCCACAAATGACATAACTTCAGGGACCTGAGCTTTATAAATGGACAAGAAATTGTCTCTGAGCACAGGGTCCAAACCTTGTCCTGGTTCCCCTTTGTTTCCAAGAACCCAGTGCAAAGGCTGGCACATAAACAGCGCTCAGCAAATGATTCCTAAATGAATTGCTGGCAATCGACTTTCTGTTTTTGTTGTTGCTGCTGCTGCTGTTTTAGCAGAGTCTCACATCGTAGCTCAGGCTGGCCTGAATTCACTGTGTCAATGTGTGGTCGGTCCAGGCTGGCCTCAAACTCATGGCAGTCCTCCTGCCTTAGCTTCCCAAGTGGTGAGAGCCACCATGCCTGTCTTGGACACTTTCTTAGATTAAGGAAGGGCATTACATTACACCTTGCAGCCACAAAGACTGCTTCCTGTGTGGCTTTTTCTAAGATGTTGAGAGCACTGACAAAGTCACATACATGCACACATCGTTTTAGGACTGTAGAATATGATGGGAGAAACTGAGTGTATCCAATGTAGTCCTATCTGCTAGAACATTTCCAGAATTGTACTTGACTCTCTGTCTCCTTTCCAGTTATGAACTACTCCCACCATGGGCTCCCCAGCCAGAATCATTCACTGGCGGCCATGGCCCTTATCATACCAGGGAGATCATCTTATTGGCCCTCTCTAGAAGCTATTACTCTGTGCTAGTTGCTAATGAAGTTCATTCTCTCTGCCTCCACCTCTTCTCCATCTTGCCAGACCATTTGGAATTCTAATCCTGTCCTGGATGCTCGCCTCCCGAGCTGACGATGGGTGTCATCTGCTAGCAGCATGCTATCATCTGTCATCCCTAGCAGCTTATTTTCTGTTCTACCCATGTAAATCATTGATGAAATATCAAAGAATCTGCCCCCAGAATGGCACCCAGAGGACAGTTTCTAACAACCCTCACGTTGACATGGGTGTCATTGATAACGAACTCATAAGCCCACTGACCCCAAGGCCACTTTTCCCCAGTGTGTTGCTAGTGTGCTGTGAGGAATATAATTAGAAGTCTTTGTAGGGCCAAGTGGCACCGGAAAAGTTTTAGAGAAAAATGACTTCCCAATTGCCCGTTTTCCTGCCTGGCATTTTGCATATGTTAAGTAGTGGACCCTCCCACACCTATCCAAGTTGGCATGGTACACACCACGGGTCCTGAGGTTCGACCCACTTACGTGGAACTTCCACTCCTTCACTTTCTAACTATGAACTTGGCAAGCGACTGAGTGTCTGTGGCTTAGTTATAGAACAAAATTCGCTTCAGAGGACTGTCTGGAAGGATCTGCTGTATGGGAAGTCCTTACCCTGGGCCTGATATACACTGAAGCCTCACCAGATCCGCCTGTTAGTAGTACACATTAAAGGAAGGTGAGCCTAGATAGATGGTGAAGAGTTAGGACCAGAGTTCCATTCCTAGCATCCATTTCCAGTTCCAGAGAATCCAATGCTCTCCTCAGACCTCCAAGGACAGCATTTTAAAACTATTTTATTTATTTATTTATTTATCATTTTTATAGGTTCGGGTATTTTGCCTGCATGCCTGTGTACCATGTGCATGCAGTGACCCCAGAGGTCAGAAGACTGGGACTAGAGTCACAGACAGCTTTGAGCCCCCATGCTGGTCTTCTGACAGAGCAGTCAAGTGCTCTTAACTGCTGAGCCATTTCTCCAGTCCCCAAATAAGTGAAAATAAAGCGGAGGAAGGTGGAGCTGGTGTGTGGTAGAATTTAGAGACCCAGTGACATCCAACTTTGACTGGCATGCTCTTTCCTGTTCATTCAGCTGTCTTGGCATGCATGCATGTTCATGCAGGGCACCCACGAACACACACAACATGCATAAGCACTAGACCCAGGAGTTTGAACTAGGGCCCTCAGCATATTAAACATGCATTTGACCAATCACTGAGCCGTGTGCCCAGCACCTACTTCACAGATAATTAATGTTATATGCCACATACTTTCAGAGACTTCAGATGACAATGATCCTCAGAATTGGAAACTCATTCCATTGCAAGCAAGCATAATTAAAGGCAATGTTTCTTTGTTGAAGGATATTTATTATTTTTTACAAGAGAAAAAAAAATCAACTTGTTTTTCAAATAAAAATTATAGGCCGGGTGGTAGTGGTGCACACCTTTAATTCCAGCACTCGGGAGGCAGAGGTAGGCAGTTCTCTTGGTTCTGAGGCCAGCCTGGTCTATAGAGCAGGTTGCAGGACAGCCAGGGCTACACAGAGAAACCCTGTCTTGAAAAACAAAAAAAAAAAAAAAACAAACAAAATCATAAAATATTGAGTTTTAAAGCTCTGGGACTGACTGATAATAAAGGACTTTAAAAAATTTGTTTCTCATTTTGTGGAATTCTTTTGTTGTATTTGTTTGGGGAAGGTTTTGTTTGTTTGTTTGTTTGTTTGTTTGTGGTATTTTGAGATAGGTCTAGAAGAACTTGCTATGTAGAGTAGGTTAAATTCAAAGTGACAGGTGGTATCTGCCTGCCTCTGTCTATCTAGAAATCTCATGGCCTCTGTCCATGAGATTCAGGGCCTGTGCCACCCTGCTTGAGTGTTTCTGCTTTTTCAGTTTTATTCATCTTAATGAAGAAGTCGTAAGTGCCCAAAGTAGAAAACATAGACAAGCCTGTAAAATGTGGAGGAGAAAAGTCACCTGTCCCTAAATGCTGGGTATGGTCACTGGTAATTAACATCACTGTTCCCTTAGTGGCATCTTTCTATGCCCCAAGTCTCCATGTGTGCCTTCCTGTAGCCTGCTTTTCTCATTCAGTCCCAGAGGACCATCAGCTTCCCCCACATCATTGGTTTATAAGTGTTTAATATCCATAAAACCAGAAAGAAGAAAAACATCAAAAAATGCCATAAATAACAAATCCCCTATTGTTGGACATTTAGTTTGATTCTATCTTCTCTGTGACTATTATAAATAAAACTGCCATGAAGAGCCTTGTATCACGCTGTTGCATAATGCTCTAGCTCTGCACATATCCTTCTCATCCCTGACAGATGGCTGGCCAGCCTCTGTTTGATCACTTCCAGTAACAGGGGGCTCGCTTCTTTGCCAGACAGCTCATTCCATTTATGGACAACCCTAATTGTTAGAAAGTTCTTTATTTTTAACCCAAATCTGTTCCTCTTAACTTACACTCATTGATTCGAGTTCTGCGATCTGGAATTACCCAAAGCAATCTTTTCCTTTTTGCACTTGGCATCCCATCAAATACTTGAAGAAAACCATAATGAAACTCCCTAAATAGTCTCTTCTTGAAGATAAATACCCAAGCTTATGAGCGTTAAGATTGAAAAAAAAAAAAGTTGAAGAATTAGGAATGGGAGGTGGTCCTTGAGCAAGATGTAAATTTTTTCATATTATATTTCCTCTTTGCTATGGCTTCCTGGAAACACGGTCTAATGGGTCACCCTATTATGAGAGCATTAGAACCCTTTCCTTACACGTGTGTAGTATATCTTCTCACTTAGGTCTCACCATTTTATTTCACCTGTGTTTTCCCAGGCTGTAATTTTTCCTTTAAAGCTGAGTTATTTACTGAGTTAATGTCTCTGCAGGCTCTCCTGCAACTCATTGGTGGGACAATGCATATCTTAAACCATATAAATACATTTCTCCCTTTCTTTCAGCCACTCTATGAAATCTGTGGACCAGGTTGTCAGTCTCTCTCTCTCCTGTGTATGCTGAATTTTTGCTCTCTGAAGCTGTTTTCAGACCCTACACCTGTTCCCAGGAAGAGACGCTAAAGGGACGGGTGGTACTGGAAAATGTCTTAGTTGTCTGTGGAGCAGCTGAGGCAGGAGGATGGAGAGTTGGAGGCCAGCTTGGGTTCAGCAAATCCTGTCTCAATAAAACAAAATCAAAGGGCTTCTTAGTTCTTTTGAATCACCTAGAGCTTCTATCACATGTCTGGTGTTGTCTCTGTCACCCAGAGACCTTGCCTTCTGTCCTTTGAAGACATTATAGCTCACATCTCCACCATGGTATCAAACCTCCCACTCCCTGTAAGAGCAGGTACTCCCTACACAGTACCTGTAAGAGGCAGGTAATCCTCACACAGACCTAGATGACTGGCTCCCTCCCTCAAGACAGGAGGTTAAGAATGAGATACTCGAACCCAGGACAGAGATTCCAAAGGGAGCTGGACAGGAGCCAAATGGCCAATGATGCTTGTTCCTGAGATAGAGCATGCAGCAGTTCCTGAGCCACTTGCCATCCAAAGCACCCATGGGTGGGCAGTCCTTCAGGATAGTACTAGTTCATGGTCTGAAGTTGAGACTGCAATTTAATTCATGGATGAAGAGGCAAAGGACATTGAAAAGCTTCATTTCTGGCTCCCAGGGATGCTGGCCTTGCACAGCCTAGTCTGGCAAGGACTTGCTCTGGTGCTGTAGAAGCAGAGAAGCCAGAAGTCCTTGACTTGGCTCTTTTCCAGATGGATACCAATCATATGCCTCAGGAACATCCGGGTCCCAGTGAACTCATGAGGGATTCTTTCTCAGCTATTACCCAGATGTCCTCCATCCTCCCAAAAGCCTCTGGGAGTGGATCTACACAAAGGAAAACAAACAGAAACCCTAAAGCTGCATTGTCTTAGGACAGGAAGTGTTTGCCTTTCTCACAGACATTGTGGCTACTGCTCAAAAGGCCATCTCAGAACTAGCTTTGCTCCAGGCAGTCACTCAGGGTATCTGGGCCCTTTCCTCTTAGGTTCTTGCCTCGTCAGGGCTGTGGAACCCATTTTCCCCTGCACTGGGTCTGAAAAGGGGTTGGAAGTGCATACCTGAGGCTCTCTTTAATGGCCAGACCTCAAAATGGTAGGCATGACTTCAGACATAGTTAGTGATTCAGGGTCAATTTTATCCCTCCATGTGGATCCAAAGGTATTGACAGAAAGCAAATATAACAGGAGGAAAAAAAATAGCCAATGATGAAGCTTGGCAGTCTTTGTGAAAGTACTTTTCTTGAGGCCACATTTTTTTCTCTTCTATTTATTGACCAAACATAGTCAACAGAAGCCTAGAAAAGCATGGTAGGAAGGCATTTTGTAGAAGGGGCATGTCTGGCTCATCAAACTCTTGTCTCAGGGGAGAATTAAGCCCCTTCTTTGTTTCTCTTGGGCTCACAGATTAAGTTTGCTAACAACCTCATCTTCCCACAGAAGATAAGCCAGGTTATCTCAGACAGCTTCAGGCTTAGCCAAATGGGAGAAACGGTTTGTCTTAGTCAGGTTTACTTTGCTGTGATGAGCAGTGATTAGCAAAATAAATTGGGGAAGAAAGGGTTTGTTTGGCTCACACAACCACATCACAGTTCACCATCAAACTCAGGATAGGAGCTCAAATAGGGCAGGAACCTGAGGCAGGAGCTAATGCAGAGGCCGTGGAGAGGTGCTGCTTACTGGTTTGCTCCTCATAGCTTGATCAGCCTTCTTTCTTATAGAACAAGGACCACTAGCTAGGAGTGGCCCCACCCACAATGGGCTGTGCCTTTCACATCTATCACTAATTAAGAAAATGCCATATAGGCTTGCTTTAGCCCAATCTTATGGAGACATTTTCTCAATTAAGGCTTCCTCCTCTCCAATGACTCTATCCTGTGTCAAAATGACATGAAACTAGCCAGTACATAATTAATATATACAACAAAAATGTTTACTAACACACACACACACACACAGTCTACAGTGCAGATCTTCAAGTCATCATGTTGCTCAAGCCCATGGATTACCTGGTAATCATGAGCATTTGACTCAAGACTACCAGAAATTAAAAGATTTGAGAATGTTATTTTAGAACTCCAAATCCTCCTGCTTTGCATCCAGTCTCTCTGATTACAGGTGTGTGCTACCATGGTCAGCTTCTTCAAAATGCTTTCTTTTTCATTGTATTAGGAGATAACCTTTTCAGCATCATTTTCATCATGAGATAAGCCATCCTCACTCCATTGAGATCAATGGGAAGTCCACAAAGTACACAGCTGAAATGGAGCTGGTAGGTTGCTAGGCTGGGCTTAATCATGTTCCTTGAAGGAACAGTGGTTAAAAGTCAAGTACTTCAGGATTGTGGTGAATAATTTCCTACCACCTGTCTCCAAATCTCTCCCAGATAGTTGAAAAGTTTAAGCTATCAATGCCATGGTTTGTTTTAGTTGCCCGGTATTGGAGAGATTTAGTAAGCATTCCTCTGGTACTTTTTGTAAGTTCAAGTCTTAGGACCTTGAGAGACACATGATGTGAGGCTCAAGGAAAATCAAGTTCCATTTTACCACAACAGGAAGCAATCCACCAACTAACCAACAGGTTAGTCCACCATCGTTAAATCTTCTGAGAAGTGTTTCCTTAGGGCCAGCACACAGAAGATATGGTACAGAGGGGGGCCAAGGCTCTATCTCAAGTCACAAGCTGAACTTGGTGACATGTTAAAGAGTCTCCCACATGGTCCTGGCTTGGCAGCATGAAAGCTATAGAATTGAATGGGTCATGGTGAGCACCTGAAGCCTCTGGTGAAGTGCAACTTCAGCTGTAGTAGAAACTCCAGCAGATTGGAGATGCCAAGACCATGGGCTGACCACCACATACAGCATCAGGTAGGGTAGAGCTGGCCTGAGACTGCCAGACAAGCTGTGGTTCGCAGGGTCATAGGAATGGAGATGCCCAAGAGCTTTGGAGCCCAGAAGAGCACGATCCCCAGATGATTGACAATGAGCTACAGGATGTTTGACATCTATAGATACTGGTTTTGCTTCGATTGTTTTTGTCACTCTGCCCTAGTTCTTCCCTCTTGGAAGAAGAAAGTATGTAACTTTTCCCCCCAGAAGCCCACAGTTAAAAGACTTTATACTTTTGAAGAGAGATGAAACTTTTAAATATTGAAAATTTTAGACTGTGGTACCTCTAGAATTACAGTATATTTAATGTTGTGATACTGGCATGGGGGCTTGGGGATAAACAAGAAAAAAAGACTGTGGTTTAATAGTGATTCTGTTTGTTTGATTGTTTTTTAAGGCAGGGTTTCTCTGTGTAGTCCTGGCTGTCCTGGAACTTTCTCTGTAGACCTGATTGGCCTTGTACTCAGAGCTCTGCCTTCCTCTGCCTATTGTGTTCTGGCATTAAAGGAATGCACCACCACCACCTGGCCTAATAGTGATGCTTTTGTGTTTCAGTTGCATTGGTTGTTCATCTATGAAGTTTGAAGGACTGCCTCTATAATTGTCCTGTATGAGTGTGTGGGGGGCATTTTGTTAGTTATTGATTAATGATTGATATAAGAGGACAAAGTCCACTATGGGTGCTGCTACCTCTGGGCAGGTAGTCTTGGGCTGTATAAGAAAACAAACTGGAAAAGCCATGGATAGTAGTCCAGTAAATAACATTCCTCCACGGTTTCTACTTGAGTTTTGGCCTTGCTTCCCCTTATGATAGGTTATCATACAACCTGTGAGCCAAATAAATCCTTTCCTCTTCATGTTGATTCCTAGTAATGGTGTCTATCACAGGAACAGAAAGCAAAGTAGGACATTAAGAAAAATTGGAGTTCAGAGGAGTTTCTTCAAAGGAGTAGGCAAGAGGCCTAATGACCCAAGTTGGCCCCTCAACCTACATAAGAGCCAGATGTCATTTCTTGGGTCTGTAATCACAGACCAAGCACTGCTATAGGGAAAGGGAAGATAGGGATGGGAAAACAGGCTGGGATGATGAAAACGCGGTGCAGTTGCAGAAATAAACTGGAGAGATCTTGCTTCAAAAACAATGTAGAAGAGAACCAACTCCCAAAATGTTGTCTCTTGACATCCACACACCTGCTGTGGCTCAAGCAGACATACACACATGCACGCACACAGGCACACTGGATCCTTTATTTTTTAAAAAATGAAACAGAATCAGATTTCTAAAAAGGATGGGACATAAGTAGGAATAGTGGAAACTGCAAATGTGTAAATCAGATATCAATTCTTTTCAGTACTCATCTAGAGTTTTCTAATCAACAGATAATTGATAATTTTCTAAAAGGAATGTAACCATTTAATAGTATGAAGAATTTGTTCAAAATAAGCCATACTTTTGAGCCAAATGAGTCTAGCTCATTTCCTTTCTTCCTTTCCTTGGACCATTAAACAGGCATGTGAGACAACTGTCATAGAACTGCTTTATCTGGAATATACTGAAGGTCTCAATAATAACATATTTTGATAGAGCTGAAGCTGTTGAACAATCAAACTGAGCATGTTGATTAAGACAGTGCTCTAGGAAGTGTCAACTAATGACAAATTGCTCTTCACTGTCTATCTTCTGATGTAATGGATAAATAAACATGGGTGTTAGCCGAATAGAAAAAAAAAATCCCTCCTCTTTGGTTTTCCAAAACTGAGGGGCAGTTAACTTCTTCTGTGTCCACAGTCTGGCCCCTAATATTTTCTCTGTCTCCAGTCACAGGCACAGTGGGACACAAATGGCCTCAGTCTCAGGGGAAGCCTGGTGCCTGGTAGACAGAGAAAATCGCAAAGAATACTGTGAGACTTTGCTGGGGCATTTTTAGCCATTCCCTTCTCCAAAATTCACTCTCCATTAAGCACAGTTTCTGGTGGAAGGAGTACCTTATAAGTGGCAGAAGTTACAATTCTGACATTTTTGAAAAGGTAGAAGTTATGATGGGTCAAACTTGAAATACATGGAGGTGGGTACAGGATTGCTTCTAGCAGTGACATAACCTGGAGTTTTCTATTCTTGGTACTCTTTAGTCAAATGTTGTCATCTAATGCATAGAAAATATGGAAGGAGTGTGTGTGTGTGTGTGTGTGTGTGTGTTCCTTTGAGATTGATACAAAAATGAGAATGACAACTGATACAATAAATGATGGAACAAAATTTTAACAGATTCCAACTAAACTGGTTGTAGGGATACCTGCCTGTACTCCTAGTGCTTGAGTTATACAGACAGGAGGATTAGGAGTTCAAAGTCATCCTCAGCTACCTATAAAATCAGAGGCCTACATGGCACTTATCTTAAAAATTTGTAGCGAGGTCTGGGATGTAGATGAGTGGCAGGATACTTGCTTGGCTTATACAAAGCCCTGAGTTCAACCACTAGCACCACAAGGAGGAAAATAAGCAAACAAAACAACATTTACACTCAGGGCACCCTAAGACTGGTGGTATCTCCTAGATACAATTACTGGTGGTATCTCCTAGATACAATTGAACAACGTTAAATATCACCTTATTTAGGTTAAAAGTTTAAAAAGAACAGCTCTCTCTACCACACAATTGCAGGATACTGGGTGGAGAAAAACAGCCTTGGCAACAATGTGCATAAAAGTATGTCAGGGGTTTTAATTACCAGAACTTGGTGAAAGTCAACTGTTAGGCATGACACATGATTATAATCTCAACATTTAGGAGGCTGAGGAAAGAGAATTGCACTTCACAACAAGACCATCTTCCCTTCAACCTTCAAACAACAGGATTGACACCAAGTTTATTAAGGTAGTTCTTAGCTGTAAAGTAATGCAGGGCACAGATTGGCTAAGCGCCTAATTGGTGCAACCTGTCCAGTCACTTGCAAAGAGATTGCCATTAAGGTAATTGCCTTGAGTTGAAGATTTGGTTGACTTCCTGAGTGTTTGGGCAGTATGGAAGAGTAGAGGACTTCTGTATGTAACATTTGGGTTCTGCTTGAAGGTAAGAAAGCAGTGGGGATGGATGCTGAGTAGACAACACTGAGAGAAGGAAGGCCCCTTTCATAGGTGGTTGTGAGGGTAGAGATACTGAGGACATTCCCTTCCTTCTCTCTCAGTGGGGGTGCCTCCCTTGTCTAAGTAACAGATAAAATGCACTCCCTTAACTTTGCACAGTGGTCAAGAGTCATTTGTCTTGTTTCTCTATTTGTGACTATGTCACATACATTCTGTTAGGTTGGGGACAATAGGAAGACACAATGGGAAGTCAGGGTCCACACTGTACTCCAGCCTATGTTTACTGGAAATGGATCTGACCTTTCTTTAGCTTTCATCTGTTGGGTTCCTGTGTCTAACTGATCTGTAGCTGATGATGGACAATGGTACTACCACTAAAAACTCAACAAGAATGTCCTGCCTTTGGAAGTCCTCATGACCATACTAGACTGACTCTTTCAAGTATGCTTTCAAATGGAATTCTGGCTGAGCATCATGGCCAAAGCCTGTAGCCTCAGCTACTGGGGAGGCTGAAGCAAATGATTGCCTGATGCCAGGAATTTGAAGCCAGCCTCAGCAAGAATGAGAGAGAGGGAATAGGGTTGGGATTCTGTGTCTCTTGGTGCTCAAACCTGAAGGAGCAAGACACAGGATCAATTCGGTCCAATATGCAACCCATGATGATGGGAGCATTTTTATATATCACCACCTAATAAAGACATTAGTAACCACATGTAGCTATTAGATATTTGAAACATGGCTTGCCTAACTGAAGAGTTATTTGAATATTTTTTTAATTCAGTATGGAATAATTTTAAAGTAAGAATGAAATAGGCATATGTATTACACAGTGTGGGGTACATTTCCTGCATTCTGGTCTCAACACTGTGCTTTGAAAAGCTTGTGGGGCCTTCAATTTTTGTTTATCTGAATACTCAATAATTTTGTAGCCAAGTTTAGTAGAGTACCCTGTGCAAGACTGTGTGTTCTCATAGCACATTAGGAGCTTTGGGGGAACATAAAATAAATAGATTGCAGGGTCTTAGCCCTTAAGGAACTTCCTGAGTAGTAACCAGCTTTTGCTGTGTGTCTTCCAGTTTCTGCCAAGCCTGAAAGTGTTAGTTCCATGTTAAAGGGGGGAAATTAAGCAATAATTAGGAGAGATGATGCTTGGCAGGGGCTTTTTATCTCAAGGCTACCAGATTTTGTTCATGGAATTTGAGAACATGAGTGATTTGCATATGTTGCATAAATTTGCATCTTGTATTCAAGAGACTTGACTCCAAGTCTATGAAGTACAATTTAATTAATTAGTGGAACCTACTGTAGTTGTATTCAAAGCAGAATTCAGGGCTTCACACACAGGAACTAGCCAGCTACTGACAACCATTCAGAAAACTCCAGACCAAGGTAGGACCAGGACACATAGACAGAGAGACAGACACACATGAGGGGAAAAGAGGGTTATAGCCGATGGGAAAGAATAGGCACCAGGAGCTTGGGTTACTCCAGGCCCCTGTTTTCTATGCATTCTTGTGTATTGGATGTGTGATTTCCAGCAAAAGACACTGGGTAAAACTCAATAGTATTCATTTGTGCTTTTTGCTACTATCTGTCTTTGGTGTCTTGCGGGCCATTTTTTTGCCTTGTTCCTTTGCAGATAGGTGAAACCTGCATGGGTGTTAACAGATAGCTTGAAAGAGGAAAGATGAGTAAAAGAGAGGGTGCCTCATAAGAAAAGGTTGGTACAGTTACCTCCTCACCCTTACTGCCTCACCCCTTTTCCCTCTATTAAACAGCCCCTTAACATCTATCCTGGCCTCTTTTCAGGACTGACATAATGTTCCATATCACAGAGCTTTGTTTTGAAGGACCACAACACTGGAGCTGGAGAATTGGGCACACTGGAAGTGAAGGAAATGAAGGCTCATCTGAGAAGAGAGACATACTGTGCTCCTGTGCAGGGATGCAGATTTCATACGAAGCAGCACAGCAGCAGATGAGAACAGGGCAGGCAAGAAGAGATCTCTTGGACAGCATACTCCAAGTAATAACCAGTGTGTTGGGGTGAGGTGAGGGGTGGGGGGACAGGTAGAGTCACCAAATGAGATCAGCCCATAGATGCCTGTTAAGTTGCCCAAAGAGGAAATAATACTTGAAAACTGGGTATTTTCTATCACCTAACCCAGAAATGAAAACATCACAGAGACTCCAGCAGAAGGGCAGCTTGACCTTTCTGCTAGAACAAAGGCATCTGTTCCAAGCTTCTGCTGACCTGGTTAGCTACAGGCCTGTTCCCAGCACTTCCTACTTTTGAGAACATGGGTTCTGTTCTGTTGTTTTTTTCAAGACAGGGTTTCTCTGTGTAGCCTTGACTGTTCTGGAACTCACTCTATAGGCCAGGTTGGCCTCAAACTCTGCCTCTGCCTCCTGAGTGCTGGGATTAAAGGTGTTCAGTAACACACCTGACTTAGTATGCGGGTTCTTTATGGACCCACACTAATTAGATACTTGAACCACATCTCCCATGTTATTTCCTCTAACCAAAGGCAATGTCTGCCTTCAGAGCAGCCCAAAGAGCTGAGATTGAGTTGGCTAGTTGCCCCAAATGATGGAGCTAGCCATGGTAGTTTCCTTACACATCCTCGAGTCTATATGCTCCTTGGAGAACCATAGAAGCAAATGTGGAACCTACTGCATGGATGAAAGACATTCATCTGGGAGCCCCAGTGTGGCTGATATACCAGCCAGGCTCTATGGCTCAGGTTAACAATCTGACTCAGGAGGTCGAGTCAGGAGGAGTCCCAGTTTGACACCTTGCCTACAAAGTGATTCAAAGCCATCCTATGGGATTTAATGAGACCTCATATAAAAATATATAGTAAAAAAAGAGAGCTGAGAATATAGTGGTAGAGTACTTACTTAGTATGTATGCACAAGGTTCAAGGTTCAATTCCTCATACCACAACCAACAAAACAACAACCCAGAATTATCTGATATGAATTCTATGGTATGTTATAGCTTTAAAATATTTTCCTGTTCATTAAAATGTTATCAAATGATGCCCTAGTAAACAATTAACAATTAATTTCTCCAGGGGAAGGGAAAGGACTTAATTTAAATCATCTGCCAATTTCCATGGTGTAAGTACTCTCACTGTGGTCATTCCCAGCTACCATGCAAATCCAATGAGCAGGAGCTAGAATAAACAAGACCAGCAGCTTTGAACAAGCTGGGGAGCACAGTATTGTCATGCTCTATGTGCTTCTCATTTGTTTGACCCTCCCCCCCAACATTATAGTCTTTGAGATTTCCTGATACATGTCTAGTTTTTTTGTTTTGCTTTGTTTTGATTTTTACTTCCATGGCTGCCTTGAACTAATTATATAAAGGAACCAAAATTTAGTTTTTCCTCTCTTTTTAATGGATATTTTGATGTCCCCAACTGATTTACTCTTTAAAAATCATATGAGAGAATGGAGAAATGGCTCAGCAGTTATGAGCACTGGCTGCTCTTACAAAGGACCTGTGTTCACCCACATGTTTGCTCACAACCATCTGTTAACTCCATCCTGGGGCATCTGGCATCCTTTTCCATGCTTCTAGAGCCATGTCCTCAGATATAAGCAACTGAAACACCTATACACATAAAATGTTTTTTAAAAAGTGTTTTTTTGTGGTGTGTGTGTGTGTGTGTGTGTGTGTGTGTGTGTGTGTGTGTGTGTGTACAGGGGATATAGCTCAGTTAGTAGAGTTCATGCCCATTATTCATGAAGTGTTGAGTTCATTCCCTAAAGACCAAGGTCATCCTTGGTGACATAGTGAGTTTGAGGACATCTCAGGCCAGGCAAGTCTCTGTTTCAAAAAAACAAAACAAAAGAAACAGTAACCATGATTTTTGATGTTTCTTGGTGCTCAGTAAGAAAAGACATTACAATTTAGATGGAATTTCTCGGTGCTGAATATGAAAGTTTCAAAAGGACTACATTTTGCTCCATTCTGTTAAGTATCTGTGCTGTTTGTATGCTCACTAATTTGTGTGTCTGTTACCATCACCACCATTTCCCACCGCTCTTAGTTCTCAAATTTTATTTTTATTTATTCTTTGAAAAGTCCATACATTTATACATCATATACATCTACCACCATTTCCCTCAATTGTTCTCCACTCCATTATCCCCTCAACTTCATGGCCTTCTTTTTCATTATTAATAACTTCTTGAGCCAAATTAGTGGTTCCTGTATGTGTGTGGGTGTGGAACCCATCCACTGGGGCATAGGGAACCCACCAGTTACTGTGTCCTTAAAGGGAGATGACTCCCATCCCTTAGCAGCCATCACCTGCCAATAGCTCCTTGCAACGGGTGGTACATAGGGGGTCCCTTCTCTGACCCATGCTGGAAGTTTGACTGGCTTGATCTTGTTGTGTGATTTTTTGATTTCCAGTGTTCTGGCAAATAAAGCTTGCTTGGAATCAGAGGGTTGAGTTAGCCACTAGCCAACTAAAATTAACCACAGAGGTTTTGGAAGGCTGTAGAAAGATAGGACAGGAAGTAGGAAGGTGGGACAGAGAGGGGTCTTGTCCCTTTTGGAGGAAAAACCAGAGCAGGCAGGAGAGAACAGGTAGTTTCTCTACTTCTCTAATCCTTCAGGTTATTGCCCTGATGTTTGACTCCTGAATTTTAATTGATAAAGAATATTTAATATTTCATGATCTTGTGTAGGTATCTACAACTGCTTTGAAGTGATGTGTGTAACAGCCATATCATGTCCCCAAGTCAGAATTTCACAGTTCTTCCTCTCCAGCTGCCCCATCATCCATGGCTCCCTGAGCCCAGGGCTGGAGCAGGTTCATATAGAATCCCCATTCACAAATGGGCACCCAGAGCTACTTATATTCAGCATCTTCACCAATTACAAGTCTTGGAATTAACTACTACCCATTGCAAAATGAAGCTTCTCTGGCCAAAACTGAGTGGCACAAATCTGTAGGTACAATCATACAAATTAGAAAGTGGTTTGGTAGCATGACCCTTTAGCAAAATAACAACAGTCAGCTCCTCCTTGGAGCCTATGATCTCCCCTGTATTTGGTTTTGACCAGAATTATAGTACCAGGCATGAAACTCCACCTGCGGGATAGGTTTTATCTCCAATCAGAGAGTAGTTGGTTTCTCTTATAACTGTCAAGTCACTATTGCACTGTGAAACATACTGTTAGGCAACATCCAACATTGGGTGAAACATTGATTTATTTTCTGCCCCAGTAGTCTTCATAGTACCTGTTGACACTTTGTAAGCTAGCCAGCAGGAAGAGAGTGTCCTAGTCAGTTGAAGTTGATTTCTCTATGCCCTACTTTGTGGATGTTTTGTTTTGTCTTTCAAGACATGGTTTCGCAGTATAGCTCTGACTGTCCTGGAACTCGCTCTGTAGATTAAGCTGATCTCAAACTTAGATCTGTCTGCCTCTGCCCTCTGAGTGCTGTATTAAAGGTAAGTGCCATCACCACCCTGTTCTATATCCTTCTTTTAACTGTGACTGGTTCTATGACAACAGCCACTGTGGCTGTATTTAGAGAGGTCATAAGGATGGCACTTGATTGGTGTCCTTGGAAGAAGAGAAAGCATGTTCCCTGTATTGCATGAAAGTAAGACTATGGGCAAATGCACTGAGACTGCCATCTACAGGCAGGGCAGTCTCACAAGGAACCTGCTTAAAAAGTAAATTTCTAGTGTCTTGCATTCAGCATTATGGCAAAGTAGATTAGATATCTTGTATTAAAATCACTTCATCTGTGAGAACTTGACATGGTAACCATACAAGAATATAACAGACATTACAATATTGAGATTAAATAGGTATGGCTTTCTTCTATTTTTAGAGACATTGTTTCCTTCTAACCAAGCTTTGACTCTTACCTATGTCTGAGAAACTCCCATACTGCCCTTTCACTCAATTTCCCACCTAATCTAGCTTAGTTCCACCTTATTTCTTTCACAGTTGCTCTCTTTAAATTACTTTCTCAGCCTCTCCCAAACTCACCAGCTTTCTCAAGGCTTCCATTCAAGGAGCTCTGCTTGTTCAGAATAATCTACCTTCTTCCTTGGGGATGACAAAATCCTACCCAGTAAAAGAAATATACCTCACTGGGTGGTGGTGGCACAGGCCTCTAATTCCAACACAAGGAGGCATGGGCAGGTGGATCTTTGTGAGCTCAAGGCCAGCCTGGTCTACAGAGTGAGTTCCAGGACAGGCTCCAAAGCTACACAGAGAAACCCTGTCTTGAAAAACAAAAAACAAAAAGAAAGAAAGAAAACAAACAAACAAACAAAACAAAACGAAAGGAAAGAAAAAAGAAATATAACTGAAATCTTAATCAGTAAGATTTAAGGCTCCTAATTCAAGTCAAAGGACACCCAAACCAAACTTGTATAGACAGGACAAAAGCATTTGCCTTGGCATTGTCACAGATCCAAACAATACCATTAGGTCCCTTCTCATGACCAGTGTCACTTCCCTGGCATTTCTTACAGACATCCTCCCTGAAGGTCATGCTACAAAGTCACCGAAAAAAGTCCCCTGGTATTCTTCTTTCTCCTGCCCTCCACTTTCAGTGTCTCACAGAAGAATGTCGGTTGGACTGATTTGAGTAAGTGCCCCTCTTTGGTCAATTTTTCTAGAAGAAAATACTGGCACAGCCAAGCTTAGAGAACCTGCAGACAGCAGAGAAAGGAAGGCTGAGTCTTAGGACTAGATAACCCATTAATGCATGGAAGTTAAATTCCCTTTACTACAGCCTGCAGGTAGGCATTTCCCATGATTCACACATTGAACCCTAATCCTAATATGATAGTGTGAAGATGTGGCTACTGTTAAAGGTGATTTGGTTATGAGGGCTTTACCCTCCTAGACGGAATTAGTTCTTGTTACTAAAGAAGGCAGAGGGTGCTTACCTGCCACCTCTACCATGTGAGGAAACAACAAGAGGGCACCATTTCATGAAGCAGACAGCAAGCTCAGCCCAAGCTTCAAATTTGCTGGGTTCTTGACCCTAGGATTCCCAGCTACTAAAACTGTAAGACATATCTGTACACTGCTTACAAATTTCCCGGTCTGAAGTATTTCGCTGAGGCATTCCCAAACAAACAATAACACTTGAAAGAAAGACTATATAGAGAGACAACAGAATGTCTCACACACACCATGCATGCAGAAGTTGCCCTTTCTCTAGCTTTCAAGACTTATCTCTACAACGGAACTGTCTCACTCCATTGTATGTTTGGTACTATTCTCCTTAAAGTCAGAGATCCAGTCATTGTTTACCATGTGCCTTTCACAGTGACCAGTCTCAAAGCCCTCCCCGAGCAAGGCATTTCCTACAGCAAGGCTGTACCTTTCCATACAGCACCACCAAGTGGGAACCAAGTGTTTAAGCGCCTGAGCTTGTAGGTGCAGTATCTCATTTAAACTACCACAGAGTCTCACGATGTAACCCTGACTAGTCTGGGACTCACTATGTTGCTAGCCTGGACTCACAGAGCTTTGTCTGCCTCCAGCTCGCCAGGATTGGGATCAAAGGATGCATCACTATGCCCTGCTTGACTGGCATCTTGAATCAGATGACAATTTGTACATTTCTGGTGATCTCTTAAATATGAAATCGTGGTTTAATGTGTTCCTAACATGATCACAGTACATTGCAATTTACAGCATGCTTTCTTTCACATTTGTGTGGTATTTATATGTGGAAAAGAGAAAGGTACTATTTCTATTGCATAGATAAGGAAATGGAGATTAGGTGTAGTTCCTTGGCTTAACCAAGACTGGCTGCAAAGTAGCACAGATTAGCCCCAACCTTTGGGGTTTTGCTTTTCCATCCTGGTCCAATGGGAGGGGTTGAATGCTAAGGAAGGAGTGGTGAGACACTCTTCTGGAACCAGTGCCCTGGGGAGACGCCTCCATGAAGCTCTGGTATCTCCACCGTGGCGGAGGGTTCCATGAGTGGGCCTGCCTGTAGACTTTCTACTACCTACGTGCCTGGAGCAAGAATTTGAAGCCTGGAACCAAAACATTTTTGTGGCCCCGAATGTTACTAAGGAGAGATTCAGCCTACATTTAAATGCCAGATGACAGAAGCAAGTGGCCAAGCAGCGTAGGCATCTTTGCCAAGTTGGAATGGGAGCAAGTATGACTAAGCCAATGGGACTAGAGGTGGCAAACAATTCATGTCTGGTTGGAATCAAGCACTGTGTTGGCAATAACACTTCCAGAACAAGCAAGGGTGACCATAAGCCCCTGTTCCAAGGAGCCCTGTAAAGGAATGAGCTGCCTGCTTAGCTGTTACTTCATGGGATTTCACCAATGGAACCTCCATTGAACAATCAGGGCAATGATGGCAGTGTCAAGGCCTGGACTCCCTGCCTGCTGCCAGCCCAGCAGAAGCTTGTAAAGGCAAAACTTGGTGGCCCAGACGTCTTGTTTCTGTTGCTTTTGCCAGAGCTTTGCTCCAGAGGAGATTTGCATTGTGTTATAATCACACGGTTTGCAAAGTGATAGTTTCGAGTCTGTTAGCATTTCCACCCCAAACCTTGCATTTTCAGCTGCTCACAGTGACTCAAATATAAGAATTCTCTTTAGGCTGAAATTTGGCACACAGGGTCTCAGGCCCAGCTGGGGAGCAATTTCAACCTTTTTTTGGGACCGGATTTCAATAACATCCATTTGGCTGTTTTTGAATAACAGCAAAAGTACAACAGAAGAGAAGTTAGTGGGTTTTTTTTTAGTGCAAAATGTCACCATTATGTGCTTGCAGAAATGGTATGGGGTGGGGATCCACCCTATCAACTCCCAGCAGCCTAGCAGGTGATTAGCCTCTGAGTGGTCTGAGTATGTACACTATTTTCTTGAATATATATTAAAAAAAAAAACCCTCTAGTCTGTTATTCAGAACAGAGGGGAGATTTTGTTTAATCATATATTGTGTTTTTGAAAAGCAAAGTTGACTCGGGAACAATGACACACACTAGTGGATATTGAATGTCTCCTACACCCACTCTACAGTGCCACCCAGGCAATGGCAAATTGTAGGATGCAATTGAGTTCCCTAATGGAAAGGGGAGACTGGCAAACAAGGAGTGGGACAGGAGCATGGGGTAGGGTTAGGGAGGCATTCCCATGACTACAAAGAGGATGGGAGCCCAGGGACCTGAGATCTTGTGCCTTCTTCTAAGTGGAAGAAGATGCCAGAACTCAGATCCTTTCTCCACATTCCTACTCATAACAATGAATTAAGTTACAAACGAGTTTCCTGAAAGACAAAATGATTTTAAAAAATGTTTGGTCTGATTTTGTAAATGAAATATTTCAGCTGGGGGTAGGCATAGAAAACTTGGTGGTAATCCCAGCACTCAGGAGGATCACAAGTTTGAGATCCTGTCTCAAAAAACAAAAAACCAATAATGAGTCATAGAAAATAATAGCACACTTGTGTATTCACCACACCGAATACAAAACAAAACATTTCAAACACAATTGAAGTCCTTTTGTGTATCAACTTAGTTGATAATTCCTTGTCTTTTCATGTAAAAATCTATCACTGTTTTTTCAACGTAGGACATTATTCTAATTTTATTTCTTGGAACTTGTGATTCCCCCTCTTCCTCCTATATTATTAAAGTTTATCTACATCCTGTTTTATTTGTGCCTTTTCTTGCTGGGAGCCCCCAGGTTCCTCTCTGAAGTCATCACCTATCCCACCAGCTGCACCCTAAGACTGAACAGCACATTTCCTGTCTGAAGGCAGATTAAGACAATTTTCCCCAACCCCTGTCAAAATGATATTCTAAAATGCCTTAGGGACTTCTGTCTATTACATTATAGCGATTGCTACCAAGAGTATCTGCCATCCAGTTTTTGTATGCTTTCAGCCACATCAAACTGTCTCTGCAGCTTAAGAAGCTACCCACCGCTGATTACCCTTCAATGACCTCCAGGTCCCTTTGAAAACAGAAGGCAAGACATAAGATTTACAGTCACCTCAACTCTCTGTGAATCTCTATCAGTCTCTTCTGGTCTCCTAGTAATGTCAGGGACTGCTTCTAACTAGACTGTAAATAGAGTGGTTTGTGCTTGTTTTACAAACATAAGGACTGAAATTAAATCCCCTGAACTCATGTAAGTGCTTGGTGGGTATGAAGGTCCACCTGTAATCCCAGTATTCCAGTGCTCAGAAGGGCAGACAGGCCATCCTTGCAAGAAGCTGACTAGTTAAACTAATCTGCATTTGCAAGCTGTGGGTTCAACTGAGAGACTGCCTCAACTAATAAAGTGGAGCATGATCAAGCAAGACTCCTAATTCTCAACCCAGGGCCACACATGTGCAGATACATGCATTTGTACCCTGATGTACACATGCAAACACATATCATGTGCATGCATACACAGGAAAGAAAAAGGGTTGAGGTTTGGTTGATGCTGTTTGGTTTATTTGTTTTGTTAACAACTTAATCATTTCTAATATTTGGAGTTACATCTGGCTGGAAAACAAACCATTCTCGTGTCTTCCTGAATCACAAGTCTATAGGCCTTTCTTTTCTCTTTCTTCCTTCCTTTCTTTCTTTCTTTCTTTCTTTCTTTCTTTCTTTCTCTCTCTATCTCTTTCTTTCTTTCTTTCTCTCTCTATCTCTTTCTTTCTTTCTTTCTTTTTTCTTTTTTAAGGCTCATGTGCTTTAAGGAAGTCAGGGCCTCTTTCTAAGCCTCAGGGCTACAAGCAGTACTTCATAGTAATTAAAAGCCTAGATTCAAAAGCCAAGGTTCTGTGGCCCATACCTGTAATCTTAGCACTTGAGGAGTTGAGGTAAGAGTATTGAGAGTTCAAGGCCAGTCTGAGCTACATGATGAGTCTAGTTGCAAGACAGTTTTATTCCAACCAGTGTGGTAATGCATGACTAATCCCAGCATTTAAGAGGTGGATGCAGGAAGACCAACAAGGTTATCCTCAGCTATTTAGGTATTTAGTAAGTTTGAGGTCAGCCCATGCCACATACCACTCCAGGGCTGGAGTGACTGCTCAGGGAAGAGCCAAGAGCAGAGAACCTTAATTCAGTTCCCAATCTACACACATCAGATGGCTCACAACTGCCTGTATCTTTAGTTCCAGGGAATGGAACATCTTCTTCCAGCCTCTGCAGGCATCTGGATCTACATGGTAGGTACACACAAACTCATTCAGGCACAAACTTATATACATAACTAAAAACTATTTTTAAAGCTTTAAAAAAGTATCCTTTGTTAAGTGCTTATACAACCTTAGATGAATCACTGAAACACTCTTTATCAGTTTCATAATTATAGCTAAATCATATGTAAGGTGTCCCAGAGCTGAGTTATAGGCAGTTGTGAGCTACCTGGTATGGGTGCTAGGAATTGAATTCAGGGCCAGTGGAGGAGAATGAGGGCTGTTAACAGTGTCAAGCCACCTCTCCAGCTCTGTGGGGTTATTTTAATGCTGCTGAGTCACTGAATTCACCAGTACAGGTATCAACCTCCTGAAGGCAGAGAGTATCATCCACTTCATTCACACAAACATCCCTAGCTTGTTACAGGGCACTTGGCATGGCACACATCAGTGTGGTCAAGCCTGAATTTCAGACTCATCAGGTTTCAGGCAGGCCTGTGTGTGTGTGTGTGTGTGTGTGTATGAGAGAGAGAGAGAGAGAGAGAGAGAGAGAGAGAGAGAGAGAGAGAGAGAGAGAGAGAGATTGCCTGTTGTCATCAAAATCACCTTGGCAAACAACATTTCTTAAACTGCCCTCTGCCCACACACCCAAGCAAGCATTGTTGTGACTGCATTTAGCACAATGGGATCCATGGCTCCAGTTAATTCTTTCAGAGATGAGCTCCTGGTACAAACCAAGCCAGTCTTAGTATTTTGAGGAATGGGGTCTGAGTTTAAGATTGGCTAAATGTGACTTCATGGCTGTGTGACAGTTAAGTTGGGTGCTCTTGTGAGCTGCACCCCCAGGAGGTGAATGAGGGGAGAAAGAAGCCCAATAACTGTAGAAACAGACCAAGGGCAAACCCTGGTGGCACCTGAGTGTGAGCAGCTGCAACTTTCTAGTTCTTGGCCACTGCAGAATGAGGATTTTCTTGTAATAAAGCCTTTCTTCCTTACATCGCTCTGAGTGAGGAGGAAAGATCCTTGGAGTCCTTTTTTTCATGTTGGTTTTAATTATAGCTGTGTATTCTAGGTAAACCACACCTTACTTGCCATAAGTATAATATGTATCCATAAAAATAAGCACTTCCAATAAGGTAAGAAATACCAAGGGACAAATCCAACCAAACACACAGCTATTAAAGCTTTGGACACTTATGTGGAGAACAGAGAGTAAGAGCCTGGGGGTCTCCGGTTCACCCTTCCCTTTCTCTTGGCAACCATTTCTAATCCCATCCTCTTCTGGCTTCTCCCAAATCAGCTTTAAAATGACCTCCTAGTTGGTTTTTTGTTTCTCTTTGACGTTTTCATGTACAACTCTAAGAATTAGCTATCCCTATCAACCTACAGCTGGCTGGACTCCTCGTCTAAAAGGTTTTAGTAGCACACGGGGACCAGCTGGCTTAAGGCCATGTCTGTTGGCTATTGTACAACTGCCTGCACATCTGCAGGTCCTGGTGTGTCCTTCTATTACTGTCTGCTTTCTATTGCATGCTGTCAAAGGTCTGATGACTGCATCTGCTTAAAGCTTGCCTGTAGAACTCTGAACACAGATCTGTATGTGGCTTGGGACAAGGAAACAGTTTGGTTCAGCAAAGTGTATTCACGAAGTTCTGATGAATGGAAATGTTGGAAGAGACGTGCATTCAAGTAAAGGAACTGCTTCCATATCTACCTCTTAGCTAAGGATTATATTAAATGTTCCCACACCCAAATGCCTTCTCAGTGCTTTGAGCAGAGACCTGCTCATAATGGTAAATTACCTTGTACCTGTCACTCAGTTGAGTTAGCTGTTTCCATATTAATAGGATTTTGTGCTAGCTATTAAGAATTGTTCACTGTGCATTCCTATTCTAACATGTCTTCCTCTACTTCTTTGCTGGTCCCTGTCACTGTACACACACACACATACACACACACACACACACACACACACACACACACACACACACACTCATTTAAAACAGTGAGCCTGGAGGCTTCTGTATTCTTGGCCAGCATCTTCAAGGTCACTGGTGTTACTTCTTGTCTCTGCTGTGTGGGAGCCAGAGAGTGAGTCATCGGGGTGAATACTGCCTCTGTAATACTACCAGATTGTGTTTGTCTCCTCTTCAAAGCTCCTCGCTTTAACAGAATAGTATTTCTCCATTCCGCCCACCCAAACAGCAGTCTGGATGCTGAGAAGTAGCAGTTACATGAACAACACTGTTCTTTCCTTAGGACTTCCCTTCCTCCACCTCAGAACACTAGCAAGAACCTTAGGGAAGCCATGAGGCCTCAAACAGGCTTTGCCAAACTAAAGAGCACAGCTTGACATCTTGTTTAACTATCCCTCTCTTCCTTCCTCCCTTTCTTCTCCTTCTCTCCTTCTTTCTCCTTTCCTCTTTCAGTTTTATCACCCAATATTATAATTATGCTTTTCTTGATCAGTTTTTATCATTTCTAGTCAATTTAGGTCTCAACTGTCTTTTCCATTCACAAAAGAGTTTATGAGTTTGAGTTTCCTGAGATACAGGAGAAAATGGGGGGGGGGGATGGTTAGACCCAGAATCTAGAGAGAAAGAGGGAGAGATCAAGACAGACAGACAGACAGAATCTTTCCCCCTTCAACAGTGTCATCATAAGCTCATATGACATTTAGTGCATCTGGCATATCTGGTACAGATTGGCTATCATGGAAGGAACTGTCAAGGGTATCAGCATTGAGCACCTAGCCACAGTATTAAGCCCCTTGTATTCATATTTCAACTCCCTTTGACTAAAAGAAGCACCACTAACTTGGTTTTAAGATAAAGGTTTTGCTATGGGTTGGTATTTAACTCAGTCTGGCCTTGAACCTATGATGTCCCTGCCTTAGTGTCTTGGTCACAGAGATTACTATCAACTAGTCTTACCCATGAGTTAGGTGAGATTCCAAGATTTAGAATAACTTTCTCAAGATGACAGGCAGTTTCAGCAATAAGGAAAATGATTATGTAGATGCCAAGATCATGCCCTTTGCTGCTGTTATTATTGTTAGTGCTAAGAGAGAGATCAGACATCCATCAGTCTTTATCCCCCAGGTTTTCCATGCCCTGAATTCTCAATTTCACTTTATGGAATACATTAAAAGAGTATAATTTTCTCTGACCATTCTTATGTTAGTTAGGCCCAGAGTGACTTCTGGTTGTTGCCAGAGGTGTTTGGACTTATCTTCCATACACTAACACAGCACACCTTAAAATTTCTGCCAATCCCCATTCACGCCCCGTGTGTGCTAATCATGTGTCCTCTGGGCCTAGAATAATGATATAATTTACCATCCCTGCCGGGCATACCAGGATGCACGGCCATCTTCTTTGGACAAAGTGTAATGAGGCTCATGTTGCCTGTGGACTAGGAGGCTGCTTATAATCCTATCCTAACTGAACACTGCAAAACAAGAGAACAGAGCTTGTAGGGGACAGAAGTGCCACCTGCCAGATTCCAGCCCTTTTCTCACTGGCAACTGCTACATTGGTAGGCATGGTTGTATGTGGTGGGAAAAAAGGTAGAAAATCCAGGCATCATTAGAACATTCTTTGTCCCATTCCTTAAGAAAGTGTCACTCACATACATCAGTGGCTTAATATTTGCCCCCAGAAGTCACTCTGGGCCTAACTAACATAAGAATGGTCAGAGAAAATTATACTCTTTCAATGTATTCCATAAAGTGAAATTGAGAATTCAGGGCATGGAAAACCTGGGGGATAAAGACTGATGGATGTCTGATCTCTCTCTTAGCACTAACAACAATAACAGCAGCAAAGGGCATGATCTTGGCATCTACATAATCATTTTCCTTATTGCTGGGGGACACAGTACATGCCTGTAATCCCTACATTCCTCAAGATGGCTTAGGAGAGCTGCTAGTTAGAGGCCAGCCTGGGCTACATAGCAAAACCATGACTACCAGCAGACCCCCCCCAAAAAAAAGAAAAAGTAGAAAGGAATCATATGTCATTTTATTTTTAAAAAATGTTTTAAGTAATAATTTAGGTTTTTATTTATTATTAATGAGGTGGGAGTGTGTCATGACATGAGTGCGGAGGTCAAAAGGCAACTTATGAACTTGGAGTTGGTTCTCCCCTTCTTTACACATGGCTCTGGGGGTTAAACTCTGGTCACCATGCCTGTAAAGTGCCTTTGCCTGCTGAGCTATTTAGTCATCCCTCAACAGTCATTTTCGTCTCTTAAAATTACATTTATTTATTTATCTGGGGCATGTGTGCACATGTGTAGAGAACAACTTGCAGAAGCCAGTTCTCTCTTCCCACCCAGTGCGTTCAGAGGATTGAACTCAGGTTGTCAGGCTTGGCCGCACTCACTTCTACCGGCTCAGCCATCTTGCTGGCCAAATCATTTTTATCTTAACTGTGGATCCCAGCTCTACTCTAGATATTCTGAAAATATATTCTGAGGCAGGCTTGGGTAACTAACTGCATTTTAAGTGCTCCTGTAAAAAAAAAATCATCTTTTCATCGAAGTGACACCAGATATTTGCACACTCATTCTACACTGAGAGGTGCAGTTTCAAAGGAGGTTCCTGCTGGAGTCAATTTGCCCAACTGTTTGCAACATTAGGAGTTTTTCAGAGATGCCATCTCTGTGGCCTTCATCACTCACTATTTGAATCAAATCATTTAAACTACATGAACCCCCCCCAACCAGAGATGATACATGTTAAGTGTGTACTTCTCCACAGAGAGACACTCTAGTACCTTAAACTATGCTAACCTTGTAATTACTCCTAGCATAAATTTTTAGAGATTTTTAGGCCTGAATATATACATATATGCATAAACATATATGTATATATACACATATGGCTAGGAATATATTCTTAGCATCTTACATTGGATTACGAGAACATTTCATTGCTTTCTGATCATCACAGTAATAACACTTGCCATAAACTGAGCAACATACATGTCAGTGATTTGCATATAATACCCCAAATATCTAAAGCCTACAAGGAGGCAAGCAATCTCTGCATTACATATGGGGGAATCCCCAGCTCAGAGAAGTTGGGGGAACCTGCCTGAAGGCCTTTCAGCTTGTGACTGGCAGAGCTTGAAAATATTTCGGGAACTCGTTAGCACTCTGTGAATATGGAACAATGCTTACTGGAGGGCCCCCGCACGCATGTGAGCCCGTATGACCTTTTGAGAACAAGTCCTAGACACAGAGAGACCTGAGTGGCAGTGTTGAGACATGCAGAAGCAGACAGGCTGCATAGCGCCAATTACCAGTTCACATTTGGGTTAGCTTGGGGTGCAGTTAAGCGTTTTCCAGGCTAGCCTTGGGATTTATTTCTCTTTTGTTGGCTGAGCTGCCACACCATTCTTTATTCATGTTTTCAAGGCAGCACAAGCACAGCGAATGTTCTCTAATTGCACTCCCTTCCTGCAGTACGCCTGCTCCTTCTGAGCTCCACAGGCTGGTTCCATACGCAGCTCGTGTGGGGAAGGGCTGGTGGCAGCTGCAGGTTGGTGTGTGACACATTGAGTAGTCATATTTCTCTTCTCTGTGGCCCTCCAAAGCCCTTTCCAACATAACTTTTCCCCATCTGTTCTCGTTTGCACTGCATAATAGGGGACAGGTTTTGGAACTTGGGATTCAAAAAAAAAAAAAAAAAAAAAACATTAAGAGAAAATAAAAATGAGATGGAATTTGAGTAGAAAGAAACTTACTGGCTTCCCATCCCCCTCAATTGCTGGGATCATTACCAGAGTATTAAATCGATCAAGTTTTTGTCTAGTTGATATGTGGAAGTGAGGAAATGAGAGAGAGAGGGGAGAGAGAGAGAGAGAGAGAGAGAGAGAGAGAGAGAGAGAGAGAGAGAGAGAGAGAGGAGAGAGAGAGTTCTCAAATTGCCTTCAATTGTCTGCATAGCAATAAGACAGGCAAGCATGGCTGAGCCGGGACACATTCAGCCTTGCCCATAACCTAGCTTAACTTTCCCCATATTTGTTCAGCTTGTTTAATAAGTGCATTAATTGTCTCATGCCCCGGTTCCTTCACCGAGCAATGGATGCCAGATGGGGAGCTTAGAATATCTACAGCCTTTTCAGAAGCACCAAAGACCACCTCTGTGTTCTGCATGATGGGAAACAATACAAACACCACATTTCCACATTTCGACACAATACATTTTTCTTCTGTAAACCGGGACACACACAAACACACAGTCACACACACACACACACACACACACACACACACATCACACTGCCAGGAGTGCAATATACTCCCAATTTCACAGATATCTTGCTTAGGCTGTAGCTGAAGTAGGCATTTAACTTTGAAGAGTGAACACATTTCAGGAAGAATATTCAGTAAACAATAAACATGAATATGACAAAACAAAAAGAGTACAAGAAAGTCTGCTTAGGAAGCAAGTAGGGGCCGGGGGTGTAGCTCAGTTGGTAGAGTGCTTGTCTCATACGCAAAGTTCATTCCCAGTACTACAATAAAATAAACTTACCACACATGCTGGGGATGCCTGTAATCCCAGCTTGGGAGGGGGAGGTGGGGCGGGGGTCAGAAATAAAAGGTCATCTTGGATGACATAGCAAGTTGGAGGCTAGCCTGGGCTACTCAAGCAGAGTGGTATTTCTTTCATCCTTATCTTGTGATCTTTGGGAAAGTTTTATTACTGGATCAGCCATAAGTTCCCAGTGTGGCATTAGTCATAGACCTTAGGTCACTGGCTCAGCAGGGGTTTATAGTGCTTTGGAGGAGTGCAGCCCTCCTTTCAATCTGATGAAAGGTCATAGATTTCCTTGGGAAAATAAATATTCTCATGCTCCCACAAACTTGCATAGAATTTCTGGGTCCCCAAGATAATTTAGCACCCAACCACAGACTCTTGGGGGACCAGGGAGCATGTATTCAAGGTTGTGTCTACATGCTTCCCTATTTTCTTGGGTTTGTATGTAGGTCAGTAGTTGAGGCTTTCAGCCGTGTTTTCTGTATTTCTGCAAGAATGTCATCCTCCTTCTTTACAGATGCAGGGATAAACATCCCAGCTTGCTGTCTGTGCTGATGAGACAGTACACACCACGTTTACTTCCCAGCCTCCCCCATCCTCACATTCCTCAAAACCCAGACACACTACAAAAATATCTGTAGCCGAGACCTGTTGTTAGGTTTTTCCAGGTCAACTCCTTATTGCTTGGGATGGGCAGCTCCCTACTTGTTAATGCAGAAACTGTGACACCGCCTTTCTCTTGTGCCTGTTGCTGTCCATAAGACTGGCACCTGCCACAGACAGACCAGTTAGAATCCCTGTGTTGTGTACCAGGACTTCAGAAAAGAAGCACAAGGTGTGAGCCAGGATAGGTTCCTCACTTGGTAATTCTGTACAGAGGAGCCAGGTACACAGATCATTTAACCATACAGGACTCCCCCCCCCCCCCCCCCCCCCTGCCTTACACACACACACAGCAGCTTCTCAGGAGGTAAATATTTTTTTAATCACTCCTGCATCCTATCTCCATATTTCCCACGATTCTCGACCTCTTATTTCCCCAAGTACTCTGTTATTTATGAGAGAATGGTGATGATAGAATAATTATTTTTCTTTAACCTAAGGCCACTAAATAAAGGATTTGTTTGTTTGTGTATTTGTTTTTTCGAGACAGGGTTTCTCTGTATTGTTTTGGAGCCTGTCCTGGAACTAGCTCTGTAGACCAGGCTGGTCTTGAGCTCACAGAGATCCTCCTAAGTGCTGGGATTATAGGTGTGCACCACCAATGCTTATCTAGGAATTTTGTTTGTTTGTTTGTTTGTTGGTGGTCATTGAAGATGGGAGCTCAGACTCACTCTGTAGCTGAGAACGCCCTCAAACTCCAGATCCTCCTGTCCTCCCTAAGTGCCAGGCTCATAGCACCACACCCAGCACAGAAAGATAATGATAAACAGATGTATTTACTGAAAATATCCCAGGCACTGGACCATATTGCTGGAGGTTAGATGCATGATCTCATTTCATAATCCCATCTCCCTCTTGAGGCAGGTAGAATGATCGACTTCCCTGTGCAGATAAAGAAATTGTTGCATAAACAGAAAGTTCTGGAACCAGCTGCAGCTGCAGCTTTGCTACCTATCCTTTTAATCTCTAAAAATATCTGGTTTACTTCACTCATTTCTTTTGGCTATTGATTCTGGGACAGGGATTTGCTATGTAGTTCACCTGGCCCCATTTGCCACCATCCTGCCTTAGCCTCAGCCTCCCAAGTTCTGGGAGTAAAAGAGGCCAAGAGTGGCCTCCTCAGTTTTGAAGAGCTAATTTATCACATAGTTTGTAGCTTTACCCAAAACATTAAAATGAAGGCCAAAGAGAGATAGCTTAGAGGTTAAGAGCACTTGCTCTTTCAGAGGACCCAGGTTTGGTTCCCAGGATCCATATGGCAGCTCACAACCACCTGTAATTCCAGTTCTAGGGACTCAGCTTTTCTGACCTTTGTAGGCATTTGTATCTATGTGGTGTACACAGGTTCATTCAGGTACATTGTCCAGTTCCAGGGGAGATGCTGCCCTCCTCTGACCTCTGCTGGCACCAGACACACAATGTGGTACACTTATATCACTTACATACATGTAGGCTGGCAAAATACTCACACATATACAATATATTAAATAAATACTTTTGGGGGGCAGGGTTTTTCTGTGTAGCCTTGGTTGTCCGGGAACTCACTCACTCTGTAGATTAGGCTTTCCTTGAACTTACAGAGATCTACCTGCCTCCTGAGAGCTGGGCTAAAGGTGTGCACCACCAATACTTTCTAAAAGCATTAAAACACATTGGCTTCCTCTTCCTTTCCTGTTGTTTCTGTGTTCCTACCCCATGGCCAAGAATTTCTGTGTAGTAATAATAGCCAATATAGATGTGCATACTTCTATATAAAAGGTAGTAATCTTTTTTTTTTTTTGCTTAAATTATGTGACATAGTATTTTCTTGCCCCCTTTGTTTCGTTTGCCAATATATTGGGAATCTCACCTTGTATAATATGTTACAAACTTCTTCATTGCAGTTTTCAAATACGCTGGTGTCCAGCGTACAGATATATCATAATTTACTGGCAAAGAATGTTATACTGCTCAACATTTAGGTAATTTCCATTTTTTTGCTTTTCTGCTTAGTGCTGAAACAAGAACTTTGCACACATCATCTTACAATTAAATATTTGTAGACGTTTAAATATTTAACAGATATGAAGTATCTATAGAATAGAGCTACAAGGTTAATTGTGTGTGCATTTATAATTTTGCAAGACCATTTAAGGTTGCCCTCCACAGATTTTGGGTCCCCTTCCACATTGACCATAACACGTGAGAGCAATGCAATATTCTTTGTTACTTCAGGTTCTCCTACTCACATCTAAGAGATTTACCTTCTCAAAAATATCTCAGAGATGATTTATAAAAAAAGAAAAAGAAAGAAAGAAATACAGAAGCTGAGGATGTAGCTCATGGGTGGGGCACTTGTCTAGCAAAACCCAAGGCCCTTTGTTCCATACCAACCAACCCTTTGTCCAGTACCACCCCCCCCCACACACACACACTCAGTTTGCTCTTTCCCTCCCCCTTTCTCTCCCTCCCTGCAGGCAAACATAGTTTTATCCTCCCTCCCCTCCTTTGCTTAGAGCACCCCCTACCTTCCAAAGGAAGCTGAGGTTTATGAGTTTGGATCATTGAGCAAACCTGCCCTGCTTAAGAGATCAACCAGCAGATGCTTGAGGACCTCTAAACCATGTACACTAAGCCTTTCTATGGAGCTTGTAATAACACTTCCCTGTTCCCCCATGCAACGGCCCACTGCTGGACAGCCTCCACCACAAAGTTCCCTGCCTCCAATTGTCCTAGTAGTACCCACATGTAGTCCTCCACTTTACAGATTCTCTCCTCTCTCCCTCCCTCTCTCTCTCTCTCTCTCTCTCCCTCCCTCCCTTGCTCCCTCCCTCCCTTTCTCCTTTCTTTCCTTCCCCTTTCTCTTCCTTCCCTTTCCTTTTCTTCCCTTTTCTTTCCTTCTTTTCTGACAAAGGGTATCACCGTGTAGTCTACTAGCTGCCCTGGGACTCACTAGGTAAGCCAGGCTGGCCTGGGACTCACTGGGTAGACCAGGCTGGCCTGGGACTCATCTACTTCACCAGTGCTGGAATTGAAGGCATGTACCACCACACCTGCCTTTTTCTTTTTTAAAGACAGGATTGCCCCATGTGGCTCTTCTGGAACTCCTATGTAGACCAGACTAGCCTTGAAGTCAAAGTGATATGCCTGTTTCTATGAGTCACCAGATTCTTTGGGAGGCTTATGACTGGGGCTGAAACAGCCCCTCCTCCACTCATGGTAGAAGTCTCTAGATCAACAGAAACAAATCTTGGATAATCCATGTATTTGTGTGCATTTCAGATTTATGAAACACCCAAAGGAACAACAATTTCCCTAAAAACAAAACAAAAAAATGTGGCCGGGCAGTTGGTAGCATGCTTTTAATCCCAGGACTCAGGAGGCAGTGGCAGAAGGGCGTCTGTGAGTTCCAGGCCAGTGGAGAAGGGAAGGGGTCTGTATAATGAAATCTTGTCTCAAAAGACAGGGCAGACAAAATGATGCTATTAGCAGTATCCAAAATTTGATAAAGCCGCCTGAATGCTATCCTTTATGATTAATAACATAAAAAAAAATTCAAAGGACAAACAGAGACATTCCTCACTCCTTCACATTCTTCTTGGTGGTTTCCATGCCAATCAGTCAGGAAGAACCAGGAGCAATCTCCTCTTTGTAATGATAAAGCTTTGTCTTCAAGGCAACTTAAATTCAGTTCTGAAACTTTCAAATGTGGTTTTGCAGGTTTCTCTGAGTCAACTGCTCCTGAATCACACAAAGGGGGCCTTTATTAATAAGCATATCCTGTTCGTTGCAGAGAAAATGAATGCCTCAGAATAATTCGACAAATATTTAAAGAGAAAACAAAAAACAATGCGGTAAACAGACGGGGACGTGATGAGCTGTCTAGGTAATTGGTTGTTTCTGTGCACCTGGTTGCAAAGACAATATTTAATGTGTAATCTGTTTCATCTGCTCAGGGAAGTGAGTGTAACTCTACCCTCTGGATCACATCTGCATTAAAATGAGGGGAGGCAGAGTCTCATTGCAGTGCGTGGAAATTTATGCACATGAGTTGCCTTTTACATGGAGACAGCAATTATACCCCTAGAAATGCAGTCTGTGGGAGAAAATGGCATATTCAAAGCTGGGGAACAAAAGCCTAATGCTAAGGGGACATTAACAAGGTTGGAACCCCCTCTCAACAATTAACATGATCATTTACAAAATCTGCAGTCTATAAAATTATTTTTAAAACATGTTTTTCAAAACAATGTGGGTTTCTTTTTTACTTTCCTTTAAAAAAAAATCATTTTTAGCAATCATAGAGAATCTGCTTAACTACTCCACAGCAGCAAATATATTAACCTCTTATCAGATATATCTAATGATTAAAAACACCAACACCAAGCAGTAGTAATAACCATTGCTTTAACAGCCCTGAATGGACCTGGGAAGTCAGGGGAGAGGGTGTGGGGAAGAAGTGTGCCTAAGCATAGTTCAACCCTATGTTAGAAAGTTGTATTTGTATGCCCTTAGTCCCAACATTCAAGAGGCAGAGTCAGGCTGGATTTCTGTGAGTTCCAGGCCAGCCTGGTCTACTGAGCGAATTCCAAGACAGCCTCCAAAACTTCAGAGAAACCCTGTCTCAAAGCAGAGAAAGAGAGAGAGAGAGAGAGAGAGAGAGAGAGAGAGAGAGAGAGAGGAAAAGGAAACAGCAATCCTTGGGCAGATCTAATCTATACAGAAAGGAGGGAGGGAAGAAGGATGGAAGGGAAAAGAAGGAAAGGAAGAAATGGAAACTCTCAGATAATTAAAAAGAAAGAAAGAAAAGATTTGTAGGGCGATTCTGTTAAAGTAAAAAATGTCACTGAAGTGGGTTCAAGTTTCTGCTTCTCCCATCCTCTCTGGAGACTTTCCAGGATGGCAAGGAAGGCTGTCCTTACTGCCCAACTTTCTGCAGTAGGAGGGTGTTACTAAAAGTTTTCTGTCCCAGCCTAGTCCTGCAGACGTTAGCCCCAAATGAACACACAGAGACATATTAAGTATGAAACTGTTGGCCTGTGGCTAGGGCTTCTTATTGGCTAGTTCTGTCTATCTATGTATTGCCACAAGGTTGTGGCTTATCTGGTAATGTCCCAGCATGTTGTTACTCCTTTGGCAGCATGGCAACTCTGTGTCAGGCTCCTTCTGTTACCTTTCCTAGAATTCTCCTTATCTTCTAGACCTGCCTATCTTCCTGCCTCATTGACCAAACAGTGTTTTATTCAATAACCAGTAAGAGACACATATATACAGAAGGACAACCCCCATCAGCAGGGTAGGGATGTGGAGTAAGACACCAGAGTTAATAAATGAAATAACCCTGTCAACAATAACAACAACAAAAGATTGGAGTTCTTTCCTGCCTGTGCCACCTACAACAGAGAATGTATAAGGAAGGACAGAGATAAATAGATGGGAAAGGTGGATGCTGTGTAAATGACCTATAAAAGGTTTTGTGTCCAGCGCTTTTTTGGGGGAACAGGGTTTCTCTGTGTAGCCTTGGCTATCCTGTATTGCGGTAAATAAGGATCAGGATAAACAAATAGGCCGAATAGATGTTTATTCAGGGAGAAATAACTTACAACCTAGACAGGTGAACACCAGGAAATTCAACCCGATCCTCTCCTGTCCGAGTCACGCCAGAAAAGAGAGCGCCTTCCTGGCCCCCTCTGACCTCCTTCCTCAGGTCACCTCCGCCCATCGCTCCACCCCCCAATGGGCGTGGTCAGTGCTACAGAAGGACTACCTCACTACAATTCCCCTTTTAGTCTAAAGAAAAGATTTAGGCTTAATACAAAACTATATACAAAACAGTGAATAACAAGTGTGCTCTAAGAAAAGGAAAATCGAGAACAAAATGACCTACATATCTAGTCCTAGGGTGAGGGCATAATGGAGTTTACAATAGAGTTGTCCTAAGCTGGAAAACGTAAGTCTAGTACCTAATATATCTAACTAGGAAGAGAGAATAATAGTTGTGATAGTTTAATCTTCAACCTCATCAAGACCTGAGAAGGAAAATAACAATACTAGAGTAGACAGGAAATGCGGGTGGACAACTTCCAAAAGGTGCAGCAAGGACAGAAACAGCAAGCCACCTGAACAGTCACCCTAGGTCTCACAGCGACGTTGGTACACCCAGATTTGGCTAAGGCCAAGAGAACTTGACAGACCACAACAACAGCAGGGAAATAGAATGGCTGTCTTACCCTGACTTGGCAAGGTCAAGCAGTCTTCTATATTTGTCTCCTGCAAGCACATAGGACTGCATGTCCAAATCAGTGGTCAAGGTGGGGGCAATTCTATGCCCAACAGGCCATTAGCTGAGGCGAGATTGAACTCCAGCAGGAGCAACATCAGTGTCCAACATATTTTCGGGAAAGTGCACGGTGCTGTCAGGAGCAACAATCCTGGAACTTGCTCTGTAGACCAGGCTGGCCTCCAAACTCCTGTCTGCCTTTACCTCTGCCTCTGGAGTGTTGGGATTAAAGACGTGTGCCACCTCCCCCCCCCCCCAAGCTGGCCCCAGTGCTTCTGAGCTGTCTTGTCCCAGCTCACTAGCCCACTTTCATTTGCTGGAGTATCGTTTCCTTTCTTAACAAACGTTTTCTAGTACCTCATCATGTGTTCCTGCTACTCTTTTTCTTGGAACACAAGGACATGAACATCTCAGGTGCCCTCCCCCACTGTACTGTACCTAAAACAACCCTAACCTCCTGCTTCCTGGGCACATAGAAAAACCCCATTTCACATTCACCTGGTTGCAGGTACGGCTTATATCACCAAAGAACTACATCCCTACTAGGCTAAGGTAGAGCAGCATCATGAGTCGACACAGCCTACCAATTGTTTTACAAATTCCCAGGTTTCTAATGCTTGGTCTTAATATTAAGTGCATTTGTATGTACCTGAAATCTGTATGCACACAATTTTATTAATCTTTATTTCAAAATGTGAATGAACATGTTACTTTTATTACTTTCATATGACACTTATCATTTCAATTTAAGGAAGCTTGATTTAAAACCAATATTGTTACATTTACATATTTAGAATGCGTGTATATATTTGAAACTTTTACCAAACAGGAATATTAGCATTACCAATTTCTTTTCCTTTTTCTTTTCCTCCTTTTTCTATGACAGCCTCACTATGTAACCCTGGCTAGAATTCATTTTACAGATCAAGCTGGCCTAGAACTCTCGGAGATCTAGCCAGCTCTGCTGGGATTACACTGGCACCACCATGCACAGCTCCTTCTTTTCTTTCTTTCCTTCCTTCCTTCCTTCCTTCCTTCCTTCCTTCCTTCCTTTCTTTCTTTCTTTCTTTCTTTTTTGCAGTCACAACACATTATTCAGAGACTTGGGGAAAGGCTGGAGAGATCCATACTGTCCGCCGTCTTCCACTGAGCAGATCTTGGAGCAATACCCGTCGCTCCAGCTTCTTCTTTTCTAATCATCAATTTCTTGAAAAGAAAAAAACAATCACATAGGTTATATTAAATTAATTCTAAGCCTTTGTCACTATGACATGATGACGATAGAATTTTTGCTTTATTCTGAAAAATCAACTATCTAAGACTGTTCTGAATAGTGCAACACCCAACACCTAAATGGATGAGAGCCTTGTGGAAGCAGATGATTTTTTTATGAAAAATCTTCTTATATCCAGGTGGTATTGTCAAACGCCTTTAGTCCCAGCACTTGGGGAGGCAGAGGCAGGTGGATCTCTGTGAGTTTGAGGCCAGCCTGGTCTACAGAGCTAATTCTAGGACAGGCTCCAAAACAATACAGAGAAACCCTGTCTCAGAAAAAAAAAATCTGCTTATTTTTTTTTAATGGTTTCTGAGACAAGGTCTCACACAGTCTAGTAAGTCTCCAACTAGCTACGTGGCTTAGAAAGGGGACCTCGAGTTCCCCATCCTCTTGCCACCACCTCTTAGGTGCTGGGATCTCAGGCATGAGTCACTCACTACTCTGGGTTCTGGACACATGACTTGTCACCAAATCTACACTTAATTTGTCAACAGGAATCACAAGCCCTTCTTAACAGCAAGGTAGCTTCTCCAGTGGAACACACATCAGAGCATGTTTATAGGTACCAGGGAACAATTTTTGGATGGTCATTTTCTTTAGTAAATTACTTTTTCCTTTCCCCTTTCACCTAATATGCTGGATGAATCACTGCTTCCCCTTTACTGTGAGGCCATTCCTTTCCCATCCCAGGCCCTTCTCTGCTATAAAGAGAATTAGGTGCTTTTAGAGTTCACACCTTGTAACTGGGGCTTCTTACAGGTTAATAACATCTTCAGCTGTTAGAGTGGGACACTTAGTTCCTCCATTCCAGACTGCGTCCCTGTGTTAGATGGTAGAGTGCCTTGCTGTGTGTGGAGTGCTAGGAGAAACTGAACCAACACACCTAGCAGTTTAAAAACTCAGATTTGTCAAAGAAAAAGTGGAATTGAGATTGGTGCATTTCCTAATTGAGCACTATTTGGCTCAAGACTGGGGTTATATGGAGATGACAGAATTTAACTGAACACAATCTAGCTACTTACGAAAACCGAAGATCATCTAGTACCTTTTTTTCTATTGCTAGTGGCAGGTAACATTTTAGGAATTTTCAATGAAATCAGTATATAGTTGCTTTATCCAAATGTAGGGAACTTTGCAGCTGGTCTTCTTCCTTGAAGTTTCTTCAACAATAGAAAATATTCCTCCAAAGAAGATGAGCAGTCCCACTCTGAGGATGGAGGGCTAATATTCAAGAGTTATTGATAGACTAGAGTCTCTACCTTGTTCTTAGTTAGTAAGCAAAAAACCCTCAATATTTTGTTCTTCAATATTCTTAATAAAAGTAACACCAAATACCACAACAGAATAAGCAAAGGGCATTAATTGAAAAAAAAAAAAAACCCACACACAAAATGATGCACAGACAAATTCCAGCATCATTAATAATAACTAATGAGTTCAAACTAAAACAAATTTTGGGGGATGTTCATGGTACTGGGGATTGAGTCTCAGGCTTCACACGAGGCAGGCAGGCATTCCACCAATCTGCTACTAAACCAGATCAAAGCAGTTAACTTTAAAATTTTCCTACTGGGCTGGGCAGGGATGGTGCATACCTTTAATCTCAGCACACAGGGGGCAGAAACAATAGGATCTCCATGAGTTCAATGCCAGCCTGGACTACAGAGTAAGTTCCAGGATAGGTTCCAAAGCTACAGAGAAACCCTATCTTGAAAAATTAACTAGCCCCCCAAACAAAAACAAAAACCAAAATAAAACCAGCCAACCAACCAAACTACAACAAGAACAAATGCCAACAAATTCCCAATTGGCAAGGACAGGATAGGGTTGGAGACAGTATAGCAAAGTATGGTAGAAGACAGCAGTAATTCCACCATTTCTGAGTCAGGGACAGGAATATTACTGTAAGTTTGAGTCCAGCTTGTTCTACACAATGAGTAAATAGCCATTCAGGTCTATGTAGTGATATCTTGTCTCAAAAGAAAAGAAAACCCAAACACATTATTGAAAAGAGCTCACATACTTAGCAATTAGAAATATGATCAAGATTTCTTCTCTTGGGATTCTATTCTAAAGAAACAATGAGATGTGCCCAAAAATTGTGTGTAGCCACAGATCTTAGCCATTCTCTCAGAGAATACCTAATGACTTGGAAAGATATTCCAAATACAACCAAGAAACTATGTGTCCTTATACACAATATGTAAATATTAATACAAAATATTCAGGCAAAATTATACCAAATATTTACTGACACGTATGTAGCAAAGTAATTTTACCTTCTTTGAAATATTCTTTTTTGCAATTGGAGAAATGGTTTGGAACCCTGGCTGCTTTTCCAGAGAACCCAAGTTTGATCCGCAGTACCCACATGCTGACTTATAAGTAACTATAATGCCAGTTTCAGAGGAATCTAGCATCTTCTTTTGGCCTCTGCAAGCATTGTAGGCATGAAGTATATAGATATACATGCAGACAAAAACATCCATACACACAAAATAAAATAATAATAAAAAATATTTTCTCTATTTTTAAAGTTTGTTTATTCTTATGAATACCTATTGTGAAAATATAGATATAAACCAAGAATAAAAGGTATGCACTAGGATACTACCGGTATATACAGATTTTCACTTTGAGGCAATGAAGATGGTTTTAAGTTGATCTGCAGTGATGATTGCTCAAGACTGTGAAAGAAACCTTTAAATTGTACTCTTGAAGTGGGTGATGTATATAGTGTGAAAATTATAGTTCAAGGAGTTTGCAAAGATGGCTCAGTGGTTAAGAGCCTGCATGTCTCTTCCAGAGGACTAAAGCTAGATTCCCAGCACCCATGTCAGGCAGCTCACAAGGCCTGTAATTCCAGCTTCATGGAATCCAATGTCTCTAGTTTATGTGGACATCTGCACATATGTACATATACCTACACACAAACCCACATATAAGTGGTTTAAAATAAAATAAATCGATCCCTCCTGGAAGGCATCCCTGTGGAGTGGGGGGGGGGGAATAAAATGGGAGAGGGGTAGAGGGCATCAGAGGGATGGAGAGGGAACTGGGATCAATAAGTAAAATAAGAAGCACACAAATACACACACACACACACACACACACACACACACACACACAAATCTTAAAAGGGAAAGGGAATTCCAGGCCAAGAAAATTTCCAGCTTGGGGCTGGATGTGGAGGCACATGCCTTTAATCCCAGCACTTGTGAGGCTGTTAATTTAGGGCCAACCTGGTCTATAGTGAATTGTAGGCCAGCTAATGCTACACAGGGAGTCCTTGTCATAACAAACAAACAAACAAAAAGTAGAGGTTGGGGTGTATTTGGCTCTGCAATTGAGTGCTTGCCAGTACACCCAAGGGTTCAATCTGTGGTGTATACACTTGTATGCATATACCCAAACATGGATACTACCCTCTGCACACACAAGGTACAAAGATTAGCTGCACTGACATAATCTCAAGAATATCACTGTTAGCATCTTTGTGCATAGCCTTCTAAAGTCATTTATGCACAACATACATGGTCATTTAAAAAAACTAAAAAATTGGGTCATAGAATACATTGCACTTAAAAGGCATTTTTAATTACAAAATGTTTAATTTCATAATCAGAGAGTAAAACCACCAAAGGGTGGTTAGGAGAACTAAATTCTAGTCCTAGCCTTGTCTTAAGTAGTTATGAAACTTTGAAAAGCTGTGTGTTGTGGGGACTAACTTTTCCAAGGATAATTGGCAGGGATGGGACCAGAGTGAGATCTCTGTCAGTTCTCAAGCCCCCTATCAGGATGACAGAGTAAAAATAATCTTGGGAGTAACAACTTTATTGCAACAGAAAAGACTGTTACATCAAAGGGTGACTAGTGAGCATCCATATACATTGTGACATTAACTAAAACCAAAAAAGCATAGAAGAGCTTATACTATGTTGCCAGTTGTGACAAAGCAAAAGAAAACACATGTAATTGTTCCTATTTCTAGACCATTTCTGAAAGAATACAAGGCATCTGGCAGTAAGAGGAAATGGTTCTTTGTGCTTGCTTCACTACAGTCTGTCCTTTTGTCCTTGTATACTTTATGTCATTCATGTGTCCATGTGTTTTGGTGTTGGGATTGAACTCAAGGCTTTGAACAAGTGGTAGCTAGCAAGGCAAGCGTGGTGGTACATGCCAGCCCCTTGAATGATCTTTTTAAACACCACCAACAAAACCACATTAAGAGGAAAATCTTGGTAACAAAGGAATACGAATGTCTCCTGTAGAACTAAAGAATTCACTCCCTGATGCTAACCCATTTGATCCCTTTCCTTCTCATGACTGGTGAGATCCACATGATTTGGACTTGGTCAGGCTACCTAGACTCGTCCTGTGGCCCTTTCCATGAGCCTTCATCCTACCGGGTCCAAAGGGTTTTTTCCTGAGCTCATGGAAATCTTGAGTTCTTTACTCTCAAGTCAAATGCAGGGATTCAACTAAATTCTGAGATTTTTTCAGAACTGACAAGTCTCCATGATGCAGATGTGGTTTCCCCACCAGAGGAGAAGACCAGAGACTCTGAAATCTGAAGTTACTCGCATAAGGTCACACAGCTAGTTCTCCACTATATGTAATTAACCTCAGTAGCTGCTCTCCAGAGTTTCATTTAAAAAAAAAAAAGTAGGTTAATAAAAAGGAAGTGCCTGCATTTTAGATATGGTTAGAATTGGGGCCACATTAGGCCTTAGAAAATTAATTTGATTTCTTATCTATGACAATGTCTTCACAGTGCAAATGCTCAGAGAAAAATCAGTGAAAGAATATTCTCTAAAAATGGAAAGCCATCTTGATTCAGAGTTCTACCACAGTGAAATTTGAAATGTATTTGTTTAGTTTGGCGAAGAAATTGATTTGATCTTCTTAACTGCATTTATTCTAGGGACTCAAGGGACTGGCTTATGAAGCTCACATCTAGACAATGAAGAAACATTAACCATAGTGAAGTAAGTTAAAAACTCTAGGAACTTCCAAAAATATTGAAGGATGCAAGGAGGTCAGTCAGGAGAGTCTGAAATGCTCTAGTAAAGGTGGCAGCGCCCTGGGAAACAATTTCTACAATTTCTATCTTAAAGAAAGAGACCTACAAGCAGAGTGTGTGTGTGTGTGTGTGTGTGTGTGTGTATGTGTTTACAGTATCTTTCCCCTTCCCCTGTTGCCCTCCACTGGAATTATTATTATTATTATTATTATTATTATTATTATTATTATTATTGAGACAGGGCCCCTCTATGTAATACTGGCTGTTCTGAAGCTCACTCACTAAGTAGACCAGGCTAGCCTCAAATTCACAGAGAATGGCCTGCCTCTGTCTCCCTTGGGCTGTATGTATGTATGTATGCATGTATGTATGTATGTATGTATGTAAAGGTGTATGCCACCATCCACAGCACACATAATGTTTGAACTGGGATCTCCCTGGATCTGAAACTCGAATATTGGTTAAACTGGCTGGTCAATGAGCTCGAGTGATCTTCCTGTCTCTGCTGGGCCAGTGCTGGGCTTCCAGGGCCAGGCTCTTGATGGATGCTGAGGTCTGAGCTTAGGGTCCTTATGCTTGCTCAGCAAACTGTCTGCTGGATCATCTTCCTCTTGCTCTTTTGTCCTTCGTGTCTCTGTGAGGAGAGATGTTTATGAAGTGATAGAGTCAAAATGCTAGCTCTGCTGTGTATCTTCAACTTAGAACTTTTTGTTGGAATTTCTAACGTTATAAGATGATAGTTATCCTTTTATGCAAATTCTTTTGGATCTGGTGCTTATTATTTTCTTAGTATAAATTCTTGAGGTATAACTATAGTGTCAAGGGGTATAAATAGTCTTAAGATGTTGATATGTATCACCTAATTATCTTTTATAAGTTGTTTTCCAGTTTGCAATTTCCTCAGCAACTGTGTGCTTTATTAAATCAATTTTGTCAACAGAAACATGCTTAATTACTGACAAAGGCTGTGAATTAATTGCATGGACTATTTTATTTGTATTACCCTTTCTTCAGTACTTATTTATTCACTAAGTCATTCACTTTTATTTATTTATTTTGAGACAAAGTCTGTCTGTGTAGTCCTGGAACTGCTTTTGTAGCCCAGCTTGGCCAAAACTCACTTACCTGTCTCCCAATTGCCTTTTCTTCTGTTTCTCTAGCACTTAAAGGATAAACATCTCAAGTTCTCACATATTATCATTTTGATTTTCATCAAATTTGACTTTTAATTAGAGGATCCATTTTATTGATTGTAAGTTTTTTTGTACATTAAAATTTGTAATACTTTTGAATATGTGTTGTGAATAATTCCATTCTGTTTCCCCCTTATTTGATTATTCTTTGAACATTTTTTTGGACAAGTTTTACATAGTCAATTCAAATCAATTATCATTTATTCTAATTTTCTATTTGGAAAGTAATTTTATTTCTATAACAAGAATTCATTTACTCTTGTTTTCAATTAATTCATGATTTAAAGCAATTTAACTCTTATCTTGGTGGTGCTATGAACCTATAGTCCAAGTGACTGGGAAAAAGGTTGAGGTGAGAGGTCCCCTGAGCTCAAGAAGTTCTAGATCAGCCCCTTCTCCCACCCCCACCCCCACACACTATTTAGTTCTTGTATAAATAAATATTTCAGGACTGATGTGGATGAGCACTAACAGATCTTTTCCAAAGGCCTCAGCATGGTTTAATAAACAATCTTTCCTCTAAGACTTTGCAACACTTTTTACCACAGTTGGCCTAATGTTATACACTGGTGTGCCAGGAGGGATTGTATCAATGCCTGACTTGAACAATGGACAGCTTCAGGACAATGTCCTGTGTAGTACTCACACTTCACTGAATATAGTAGCTGCCCTATGAAATACGTTTATGAAATACGGAACTAATGAGTCATAGATATACCTGGAAATTTTAAACAAAATCTATGTTTTTGACAATTTTCACTGTTTACAATGTTCTTGACTATTTTCATGGCTTCCATTTGAGAAGGAAAGTGCTAAGTTGATCATATTTAGTGGTCATTTTAGCTTGAGTTTCTCTTCTGTCTCCCACTATCATGATCAAGTCATTTCCATCTCTAGATCATAGTATTAGTTTTGTCAATTTTTCTGTCATAATATTAGGACTAAATTTCCTATCTCAAGGCCTTTTAGTTTATCATTCCCCATAAATAGTTATGATGAATTGGGTCAGTTTTCCTCACACTTGAATGATGTACAGACACCTTTAGAAGGCAAGAAAATTCCCATGGATTGCCAATTATGCTATTTTTATTAAAATGTCACTGCATTAGACATACATTAGACGTAACAAAATGGCCATGATCCAGAGTATGCATGATATTAATAACTTCTTTAATATGACTTTCTTTTCAAACATTGCAATTATAGCAAAGGCAAAAATCTCTTGGATTAGGACAACCTGGAGTTGGTGCAGAACAGACAACAGATGCTGGACTCATTTGTCCTCAAACCACATGGGAACCCTCAACCCTCTTTCCCTGGCCGTGTGAAAGTTAAGCCAGACTCAGTGCTCAACTTAAATGGGAATAGTCACTAGCTCAGATAACAGCTCATCTGCGTATGTTCATGACCATCACATAGCTATGAAACCAAACGAAACATGGACAAACGATCAACCCAACACTTAGAAATCACTCTCTTTAATGAGAACATTGTGTTGAGCAAAAATGTTTATCCCCATTGCAAACATGATACCATTGCCTGAGAGGAAGAGGTGGGTTTTGGTTGTTTTTCTTTTTGGTTGCCTACCAGAATTTTAGATCCTCACCCCTGATTGAACAGGCTATCAGAATCTGTTCATTTCTTCAACCGTTAGCCTTTACTTTTCTCCTAGAACCCATTAGCAGTTGAACTGCAGAAGTGTCAGGATCTTTACCAATACTTCCAGTCCAGGAGCACCTCACCAATACTATTTGAGAGAATTTGTTTTGGTAAGTTGGTAAGCCTAATAAAACTAATGCCTGCTTGATGTGTTTAAATAAAACATGTTCTTCTATCCCATCCTAAAATGTAAACTCTGGAACCAACAGGAAATGGCTTCAAGATACAAATGACTCAATCCAAATATCTAAATGTTTTAAAAGAAAAGAACTAAAAACATTACAATTTCTGGCATATATTCCTTATACTCTCCAGTGTAGGAAGGAAGTGGTTATTATTTGTAGGATTAAAAGCTTAACTACAAAAGTGAAGCTGCCTGCAAAATCTTATGGAATAAATTCCCCACATTTTATAGAAAAATAGCATACAGGACTCTTGGGTTGCTCAAGACCCTATTTCCTAATAGTTTTTGAAATCTGTTGACTTTTAGAAATGAACATGTTGATCTGGGCGTAAAGGAGGAGGATACGCAGAAAACAGAGAAGATGCCAATTCACAATGCAGCAGGCAGTTAATTAAGGAGTCAGGCTCCCTGAAACATATGACTGAGATTGGAGAAGCTTAGACTGACAGAAGATGCATTTCCTCCAAGTTACTTTAAGGGTGTGATTTTTCCCCCCCACCAGGGTTAAATCAGTGGGTTGGCTCTTGAGGTGGAGGTAGTGATTCTCACGAGGGTGATTTTGTACTCAGGAGCCATCTGGTTATCACTATTGTGATGGGAGAGTTGTCCTATGGAATCTAATTGAGTACCAGTCAAGGATGCTGCTAAATATATTTCAACATATAGAATGGCAAACCAATTATCCAGCTCTAAGGTTGAGAAATCCTAGAGTAAGGTTCCTAAGCCAGAGGGTTGCACCCTGTGTGCACAGGGCTTGTGTGAAACACTGTATCCTAAGTCTGTCCTCTTACTGTACACAAAGGCATGCACACACAAAGTTACAGCACAAAGCCACAAGTACTACAGAGAGTCCTCCCTCCCATATAGCCCCTTAGAACACCCAATGTCACAGGAGAGAGCTGTCAGTCTTGCACTCAGCTAGCCACAGTAAGAACACTTAGGAGTGCGTAACTGTCCAAAGCAGGTCAAGCTTCCGCAATTCACCTCTCTACCTTTCGGCAAGCCTTTATTAAACATTCACACCTACAACCTTGCCAGGCATGATATATGACAAACACAATCAAACCTGGTGCCTGATCTCTCGGAGGGGGTTGTGAATGTTTGGAGGACTAAAATCATACAACAGCTTGAAGAGGTAACTGCATTGGCGCCTTACAACCACTGCCTGCCATTTTCCCCTCTTATGTTAAAAGTGTGTCCAAGGTCAAAAACAGTGAGCGGCAAAGGCTGACACTTAAGGTAAGCATCACTGAGGGCTCTGTTGTATTGTTTTATTGAGCAGGATACAGATTGGTACTCTTGCCTTGATCTGACCTGGACTTTCCTCTCCTGATCTTCACCAAATATAACTACATAAGGTCCTTCTAACGAATGATCCAAACACACAAAAGAACCAACAAGCTTCTTATTTTTTCTTCTTCTACAACACCTGAAGGCTATTTTCTAGTTGTTCCTCGTACATTTTGTGTTGCTAGACCGACTGCAAACTCCTGCAAAGGCCAGTTCTTCCATTTCCTTTGCAACCTTCTGCAGTGCTGCAGCAGCGACCCAATAAATGCCCTCTGCATGAAGGGACCTGTAGGGATAAAAAAATACTTTGTGTTTTCCCATTTATCGGTGTCACGGTTTTACTTTGCTTTGTGATAGACTTGTACATTATAAGCTTGTAGAGGGCAGAGAAAATGGTTTGGTGCTTCTACACACTAAGCGGGCACCATGCAAAATTTGATCCTTGCATGCCTTTTTTGATGCTCCGGATAATATTAGCACACTGGGGTGTTTTTGTGTATCCAAGGACCGAGGTTGTCAGTCTCTCTGCGTCGGGGAATGTTCTTTCCTTCCCACTGTAAGCTCCCATGGCGCCTAGGACAGGGCGGGATTATTGCAGAAGCCCCCTCCCCCAAACTTGCTTATTTTTATTACCAAGGAAGCAGACTGCGAAAATGGCAAACGCTTGCATAACCCCAGACCCAGCGAGGAAATGAGCAGAGTGGAAGGGGATCAGCAGGCAGGGCAGCGATGGCCTGGCCAAGGCGGAGTATGGAACATCCACCCCTCCGCCTGACACGCAGGGTTGGAGAAGAGTGCAGGAGCCCCAGCAGTCCCTGGCCAGGCTGCTTGCCGCTCGCCCGCCCCGCGCCCCGGGAGCTGTCCAGACGGCCCCGCCCGCGCCTACCTGGCCGCTCCCCGCGCAGCGCCGCGCTCCCCCCACCCCACTGTGTCCCGCCAGCCCTGCTGGTAGCAGCCCGCAGCCCGGGCGGCCCGAGGGGTCGGGGGTCGGGCGGGCGCGGCTAGGCTGGCGGACTCCCCGGGGCCGGGCGCCTGCAGGGGGCGCGAGGAGCGCCCCGCCCCGCCGCCGGCCCTCTCCCTCCCGGCTCCCTGGATCCGCGCCGGGAGGAAATGATGTGTTGCTGCCTGGTTAATCACAGCTCCAGACACTCATTGGCCGAGCGCTCCGCAGCCACTTCCTCCTCCTCCCGCTCCTCCCGCTCCAGCTCCCGGTCGCCGCCGCCACCGCCGCCGCCGCCCCCAAGCGAAGGGGGAACTTTGCCGCCGCCGGCTCCCCGTCGCCCCCGGCCGATCCCCGCGTCGCCGCAAGTTTCCTCCGCCCTCCTCCCCGCCTTCCGCCTCCCTCCCCGCGCCAGTCGTCTTCCCGGCTCCAGCCGGGTGCCTGCCGCCAGCCTGCGTGCGTCCCGGCCCCGTGGCCGCCAGCCTCCCGCCCCGTGCCGCGCCGCGCTGCGCTCCGCCGCCGCCACCGCCGCCGCCTCCGCCGGGGACGCCCTCCCGCGGCCCGCGGAGTTCCGGGCTCCTCGCCGGCTGCAGCGCCCCGCCCCGCCCCGCGCCTCCCGCGCCGCCCTGCAGCGCCCCGCCGGCTCGCGCTCTCCGCCTCCCCGGGTTCAGCACCCGGCCGCCGCTGGACCAGAGGTGAGGACAGGTCGCCGGCAGCGCCGCCGGAACCGGGAGGACCAAGGGAGGAGGAAACCTGGTCGGAGGCGATGCCGGGATCGGGGGTTGAGGGTGGGCGTCTCGGTGCCTCCCCCTCGCTTTCATTCTTTCTCCCGCAAGCTGTGTGCCCTCTCGTCAGGGGGAAGCCGCGGTGGAACGAAACTGTCTTGCTCAGGGCCTCTGCTGCGGGTGGGATCCGGGGAGGACAGAGGCTTGGAGCTGGGGGGGGGGGGGCTCGTGTGTGTACTCTGGTGTGCGTAGGGTGAACTCCTGCAGGGTGTGTACCTCGGACTTCTAAATCGATCTGGCCTCCCGGCCCGGGGCTCACCTTCCAAGCTGAGCTTGGCAGACTAAAGAGATTGGCGAGTCACCCCCACCCTCAAAATATCCATCCCTTCCAAGAGGAATTTTCTGCTGGAGAGACAGCCAATAAACTCTGTTCAACTCCCTCCCTCCTTCTCTCCCTCCCTCTGTCCTTCCTAGCTGCAGTTTCAAACAGCTTCAAAGCCAGGAATGTGGGATTCATCTTCCGATCCCCAGAAGGCAGATGTGGTTACAGATGTTGCAGGATACTTTGCCAAGTTTAAAACCCTTCCACACTAACCAAAACAGCGAGGCTAGAACCTTGGGCGCGCAGGGGAGAATTGTGGGCCTCTGGGGCCACTGCGTGCATGGACTTCCGTCTGGTTCAGAGACTGGCTTCGCTCTGTCCAGTTTGTGCCAGATCCGTCTCCCACCCTTTCCTACCTCCTTTTACACCTGGAGTTCTGAACAACACTTACAGGGCAGAGGAGCTGTGGAGGAAGCTACTTGGGGCAGAGGCGCGCACGCGGTGGGAAGGGGGGTTTGGGGGGTGGGCAAAAAACAAAACCCAACCATTTTGTAGCAGAAGAAAAGTGTTGGTTAAAAAGTTGCCATGAATTTGGTGTTTGGAGAGAGGCAGACTGTAATGCAGTGGATTTGTTCCCTTTATTGGCTTTTCTTCTTTGCGGTTTTTTGTGAATGGTGTGAGATGATGGGAAACGTCTCTGGTCCCATACATGTATAATGTTTAATGCAATTGCATATATATGTATTTATGTTTGCATAGATATAGAATTTTGGGGAAAAAAATCCCCAAATTGAGACATAACCCAGTGGTTTTAAAGAATCCTGTTCCTGAGAGGCAGATTGCTCTGACAGCCCAAGGGAAGGCGGTGGCAAAAAATAGACACCACCTCCCTTTTCCCCAAAAAATTCTTCCTGGAAAGGTGGTGTTAAGAAACTTCAGAGATGGGCTGATCCAAGTGGCGGGCCTTAAATGGAAACACTATAGTATGTCCTGGCACTAGTCTCTGGAGGTGGGTTGCTGGCCAGGGGCCCAGGCTCGGGCAGGCGGCAGACACTAGACTTGTGCTGACCTCAGAGGCTGCCTTGCCATGCAGCTCTACAGTTGGCACACTGCTTAAGTATGAAACCCAGGCCTCACCCATGTCACTCATGGAGACAGTGTGGTCACAAGGTTATTTTAAGTCTGGATAGGATCTGGATTACCATCCTAAGAGCAAATCCCCTGTTTTGTGATTTGGTTACTTTTGTTTTATGTCCTGGGGTTCATGAATAGAAGTGTCCCGAGGCTGAGCTGTGAGCTTTAGGTTACTGTCATTTTGTAATGGGGTTGTAGCATCTCTGCTGCCATGGTATATGTGAACCCTCAAAGGCGATGAGTGATGATGAGATAAACACTGGCTAGACGGCAAAGATCAAGGACCGGCATGGGCATGCACTGGGTTTGTAGTCTCTCTTTATATGTTTTGCTGAGTTTTGTTTCAAACAGAGAGTGGTTTTAGATTAAACTTGGTTGAAATAATACTCTTACAACTTTTGCACGTTGGACTAGAAGTGATCACTTGAATCTGAATAAATTTCTTGTAATTGCTAAGTAATTACAGAGAATATTAAGGATGCAGAGTTAAAATGCCATATTCAGGAGTGTAATGCGTTTCAGGAGTGAGGAACTTAATTTGATTAATAGCATTGTAATGAGTGCCCTCCCCTCCAAACTGGCAATTTACCAAGTTTTCTTCCTGTACTCATGCAATGGATGACAGTGACTGAAGTGGTAAACAGAGGATATCTTACCCAAGCTTCTTGTCTTCCCAAGGTTGGACTGTGACTTGGTCACAATAAGCTTGTAGGTATTTCTTAAGGTTGGATGGAGTAGTCAGCAGAGCCTAGGGAGAGACAAGACAGAAATGGATTTGAAAAATGATCTTGCTCTCCAAGGTCATAAAGTAAAGAAGGAGTCAGTGCTGGGAATGATTGCTCTTCTGTGGCTTGTTTGGCTCCTTGGATCCTTCTATCATGATTCATTTTTGTGTGATCAAATCTTATGTCCAGCTCATTAGGAATTATGGAGAAGCAAAGCATCAGTGGGGGGTGGGCAAACCCTTTGATATGTTCATGTAGAGTTAATGATGGGATGATGATGGGATGTGCAGTGTATGAGCCACACAGCGTGACCACCTCTGTATGAACACTTTGCATGCTTTAACATGTGCTCTTCTCCAGTAGGTCCCTGAGGTTTGACAGACTAAGGCTGTGGAGTTAGTATGTGATTCAGTGTAGCTCCAGAGCATCTTCCAGGCTGTGGTTACTAGTGATCGGCAAACTTGTTTGCTGTGGCTCAGTCTCACTTACCCCTAATTATTTAATATTGTGCTTCTTCTTTTTGAGTTTTATCTATTTTTATTTTGTGTTTAGGGGTGCTTTGACTGCATGTATGTCTGTATACCTTATGCAGTATCTGTGCAGGCCAGAAGAGGGTATTGAATCCCCTGGAACTGCAGTTATAGGCCCTTGGTAGCTGCCATGTAGATGCTGGGAATCAAACCTGGGTCCTCTGGAAGAGCAGTCCGTGCTCTTAACCTCTAAGTCCCCTTACCCCCTTTAATCTCTTAACCTCTAACCCCCTTTAATATTTTTCTTAAAAAACAAAAACAAAAAACCCAACAGTAATTTAAAAACACTATCTTTTCAGAAGCAGTCAGATCATTGGTTAGGAAACAGGACAGTCATACAGATCGAATCCTACTTGTACTGAACCCTTAAGTGCAAGGTAGGGATTACCTGGTATGTGGTGTGCTGCAGAAACATGGCATAAGGACAAAGAAGGTCACACTGTGGGTGACATTCAGATTTTTTGATTAGGTATTGAGTTCATGGGTGCTGATTTTAGTTGTAAACTTTGTAAGCTACAGACATGATACAGTTTTTTTTCTATGAAACGGTAAAGAAAATTAACGTAGTAATTAGCATAATGATTACTTGGGGGAATATCTCACTGCACTTTGCTGACTGTAGCCCATAGCTTGCTGCCTTGCATGAAGGAGACACCCTTTACCATTGGCTGGTTGGCAAAACCATGGGTAATCAATCACTTTAAAGCTGATTGTTATACTGAGTAAGGTTGAGGCATTGCCCCTTCCCCGTTTCCTGCTCTTACACCCCCATTCCCCATCGAATGAGAGCAGGGGCCGCTTGGGCTTTCCTGGGGTTTCTCCTGAGAGTGCACTGCAGCTGGCACTTTTCAGTGTCACCTTGTTTTGTGTATCTAGTCCCTGGGATGGGACTAGTCATGAAGCCTTTCCGTGCTTTTGAGTTTTTAAAGCAGCGGTGGGTGAAGTGACAACTCAGGACTGGGGGTGCTGTTCAAATGAGAGCAGTGCTTGCATAAAGTGTTAACAACAGTAAGCTGGGGGAGGCTGGGAAATGAAGCCATCCGAGATTTTAATTGGAATCCAGAGTGTCCAGTGTTATTTTCCCAAGCAAGTTTTGGACACTGTGGCTTTATTCCTGGAAATGAGGATTTGGAATTAGGTTTCCTGGTACAAAATGCCTTCTTTGATCTTTTGGAATGAAAAGTTGGTGCTTTTTTTTTTTTCCCCCCCTCCCTGTGGCCAGTTCTAGCTCAGAAGATCCAATGGGAAAATTGACCTCTTTTTTAGAAAGCCAGGTGATAGACTGCCCTTGCTTGTCCTGGTAGTTTAAGAATCAGAAGAGCCAAGAACTAGAGAGGTGTCTCAGTGGTTAAAAGCACTGACTGCTTTTCCATAGGACTTGGGTTCAATTTCCTGCACCCACAGGGCAGCTCACAACTGTCTGTAACTCCAGTTCCAGGGGACCCAACACCCATGGAAAACACCAACACCCATTAAAAAAAAAAAAAAAAATCAGAAACCCCAAACTAGGATTTGTCTTTTGCAAAGGACAGTCTAGTGAGTCTGTTGACAAGAAGAACTTCATGGATTTGGTTTGGCTGATGCATCCTGGCTTTTAGTTGAGATGGAAGGTGGTTTTGCACCCTCCCCCCCCAAACTAACTAATAAGAGACCCACCAAGAAAAAAAGAGGAGACAGTGGGTGTAGCCTACTGGTTCAAGCCCCTGAGTCCCCACTGCGGGTGGGGAGGAGGGGAAGGGAGAGGGGGGCAGTAGGGAGAAGTAAACTCAGCTTCCTTGCTAAAAATGAGCACACACATTCACCCTCCACTAATATTCAAAACCACTCTCCCAGGCAGCCCTGGGAATCTGAGCTTTTTTGTGAGTATCTTCCCTGTTTCTGAGAGCTTTGTTTGCCAAAGTTTCCACTGCTACATTGTTTGACTTTGAGGTTTCCAGTCTCAGACCAACGTTTCACTTTGCCCATTTCGGTTGCTTCACTGTTTATTTTGGGTGTTTGGCTTTTATTTCAGTGACTGGGAAAGTCATTTCAAATTTCACTTTTTCTAAGTTCTGTGGGGATACATGTAGTAGCTGAAGGGTATTTGGGGGCATAGGGTGAAGTACAGCCACTAAAGCACAGGTGTCCTGATGGGTGTCAGGCCAGCTCTCCCACCCACCCTAGGCCTGACCTTGACTGATACGGCCCTTTCACACCTTTCCCTTTCTTTGGGGAAAGCCAGGAGTCAGAGAAATCTCCGTGCAAGGGAGAATATGTCCTGCTTTTATCAGCCCCACTCTTCTTCTTGGGCCTCAATTCACTTCTTCAAGATATAGGACTGAAAGTTATTCATTTTTCCCTTTTATTCTTTTCATGTGATCATTCACTGTCACTGACTTCAAACCTTTCCCGTTGTCCCATTGGCTGCTCTGGAGGCAAGGACTGTGGATCTTTTGTGGATCTTACTTACTTAACCTAGTAGTAGACCATAACACCAATACTTTTTTTAGCATAAATTTTAAAGATTTATTTTAGTTTTAATTCTGCTCTCTCTCTCTCTCTCTCTCTCTCTCTCTCTCTCTCTCTCTCTCTCTCTCTCTCTCTGTGTGTGTGTGTATGTGTGTGTGTATGAGTGTAGGTGCCTGCAAAGTCCAGCAGACGGCATCAGATCCTTGGGAGCTGGATTATAGGTGGTTGTTGGCTGTCTAATATGAATACCGAGAACCATACTTGGGTCCTGTGTAAGAGCACTCTATGTTCTTAACTGCGAGCCCTCTCTCCAGCAACAGGGATGTATTTTTTAATTCTGAGAGACTGGATGGATGACTGCATGTTATGTTATGTAAAGGGACTTTGCCATTTAAGAAAGGGGGACGGCATGAAGAAGATACCAGGTCCCTAAGCATGGATGGGAGACAGGTAGAAGACACACCAGGTGAGGAAACTGTATTTGGAACACCCTGCCCTGTTTTCATCTCTGTGCTGATAATTGCAGCCTTGTGCTCCTGATAATATTAGTGCTCTATGACTGATCCCCTCTTTTTACACTTGACTGTAGCTTGTGCTTAGTAAGTTCAGCAAATATTTATTTATTTTTAATTTTTAAAAAGTTTATGTGCATTGGTGTTTCACATGCATTTATGTCTGTATGAAAGTGTCAGGTACCCTGGAACTGGAGTTATAGACAGTTGTCATGTAGGTACTGGGAATTGAACCCAGGTCCCCTGGAAGAAAAGCCAGTGTTCTTAACTTCTGAGCAGTCTCTCCAGCCCCTCAGGAAATATTTATTGCATTCTTTTCAGCATACAGTTTCTTTCTAACTTTGTGAGCAGGTAAGGGAGATACTTCTATTCTGGGGAAGGATATGTTAATTCATTGTTTCCATCACAGTGAGGAATCCTGCATTAATGTGGGACTCAAACATTTGTTTAATTGAGCCCTTCATTCTGATTTTTTTCTTGTGGCAAGTGTGCCTTCCTAAAAACTGGACAGTGAAAACAGAATACTAGGCAGTGTTTCTGTCAGAAGTGAAAGATTGTGGACAAGCCCTGTGGTGGTAGCACACATTTTTAATCCCAGCATTGGGGAGGTAGAGGCAGGAGGATCTCTGTGTGTTCGAGGTCAGCCTGGTCTGCAGAGTGAGTTCCAAGACATCCACGGCTGTTACACAGAGAAACCCTGTCTCAAAAAACTAAAAGACGAGAAGAAAAGAAAAAAATGGCAATGAAAAGAATGTGGACAGCCTTTTTGGAAAATGTATAGAGTCTAAAGTAAATATTTTTCTTTCTTTTTAACCCCATTTTAAGGGCTGAATTTGGTGGCCATACCCACAAGGAACTGTTCAGCCTGAACACATGTTGACTGGCAGTTTGGTGACCTCTGAAAGCGGGTATTGGCCATCCGTGGTTACAAGGTAGCATAGTTGCCATTGAAAAACAAGATTGCTCTAGGTTTTGTGTCTGCTTTTGCTGACAGAAGAATTATTGATCCAACCCCTGAAAGCATAACCTTGAGTTTTATAAGAAATAGACGGATGGAATAAAGGAAGGTGTGGGGGTTGGTGATGCGGAGGAAGGGATGCTGTTTGGAGCATGCATCCTATGGGGAATGTGCGAGGGGAATGTGTGAGGGACAGCGCTTCAGAATAGAGGGGCTCTGAATCTTATTCACTGGAGGCTCTTTGAGTGAAAATGTCATGGGGTCAGCTACTGTCCTGAGGTAATGCCTCTTCTCAGTGGATGTCACCAAGGATGCTGGAGCTCTTGAGTTATGTCTCTTTTCTTGGTTCCAGGGACTTAGACAAGACAGTTAGGCCTAGGAATAGTGAGTAGGGAGAAAAAGGACAAGTGGTTATCCAGAGTAACTCTTACCTTCTTTTTCAAAGAGGAAAAATGGTGAGGGACAAGTGGATTCAATGATATTTTTTCATGTGGTTTTTCAAAGGGAAGGATTTGAGCTGTTGTGGGCAACAGGGACTAAAGTTAAGTATCTTCTGAGTGTGGTCCAGAGAGGAATAGAGCAGCTGGCTCTGGAGACAGAACATTAGGTAAACATAAATACCAGTGTCAGTGTTTTCAAAAGACTCTTGACTCACAGACAGACATTTCCCATTGTGGTCTGCTACACACACTTACACACATGCAGGTTAGAAATGAAGCTGAATTACAGGTTTCACTAGACTATACTGTAATGCTTGCTAATTTCTATTCAATTTTTATTTAAAAATTCTGATCTCTATCTACTAAATTGATTTCAAAACTTGCTAATGGTTCCTAATCAGCAGTTAGAAAAAAAAAAAAAAGTGTTCTGTTCCAGGTATTGTGGAAATTAGCCTTAATTTGTTTATTGAATAGTTGCTAATCTCAATGAGTTTTTTTTTTTTTTTGCATGAATTTTAGTCATTCCACAGAAAGCCTCCACCTCTATCCTTCTCCCACCAATTTCTTGTCTTAGTACAAGAATTTTTGCCCTTTTTTTCAAATCAGATTGAAAGGACTAATGTGGGCTTTCCTGAGCTCCACCAACATCAAAGGTGGGGCTGACTAATTTGAATGAATTAAGGAGCCCTTAGAGCTCTGTTTATGGAGATAATATTTGAATCAGGAGGCTGCTTTCAGTTGAAGAGGCAAGCAGGAGTACCTACCTGCTCACACCCGAAATACGAGAAGGAAGCTTGGACAGTGACTCCATATATTATCCAAAATGGAAAATGAAAGGGTAAGGGGGATAACTGTTAGCATAAACAGTTCACCTGCTGTCTTTATCCTTATTGGTAAAAATTCCCTGCATCCTTGCTCCATCATGTTGTGCGTCTTTGTTGTTCATTTACTGAATGCTCGGCAAGCCTCCCTGTCCTTGGGCCAAGCATGAAACTTGGGAAAAACCAATCAGATGTGAAGGCGTTCCTGAGGGGAATTACACATCTGTTGTAAGAAGAAGAGCGCTATCTTGGCCAGAAGGTCTAGAGAGATAAGATCAATCCAACACCATTGAGGAGGTGGCTGTTTGGCTGGCCTTGGAAAGAGGTGTCGTTTTGATGCTATCATTGACAGATATATGTGTAGTTGTGAGATGGGCAGCATTCCGGAAATAGGGGGTGGTGTTAGTAAAGAGGGGGTAGTAGGTATTCTGTAGGAGCCAGGGTGAGTACAGTGATGACTGGACACATTTGCAATCACTGGATCGGACTTCACATCTTGCGATGCTATGTCTCAGGAGAACATCCAAGACCTGGGAAAACAGGAAGGTCAGACCCAGTAACGTACCTTGACTGTGTGGAGTATGCAAGGAGAGAACCAGGGAAGGAAGTAAGACAGGGTAACGTGGTACCTTGTGGTTTCTTGGAATACCAGGGTGAAGGCTAAGACAATGCATGGAAAGCAGGCCTTGGGCTGTAGATATGGTAGAGTTGATAGTGTTGTCTAACTTGTACAAAACCCTGGGTTTGATCCCTAGCATTGCTTAAGCCAGATGTATTAGTCGACACTTGTAATTACAGTACTCGAGAGATGGAGGAGGGCCACAAGTTCAGAGTCATCCTCAACTACATAGGGAGTTTGATGCCAACCTAGGATACATGAAACCCTGTCTTAAGAAGCTAAAAGGAATCTGGCCTTGAGCAAGCCATACTGTGTCAGCTCATTTAATACGAATATCCACTTGAAGTACCTTCTTCTGCTAGCCCCACTCTGCAGAAGGAGAGACTGAAAGCCTCATGACAGCATGCCAGGTCTGAGGTCACACATCTGAGCTTGAACCCCTGCTATGCAAGTCATCATGGTTTGTTTGTTCTTTGTTTTTTGGTTTTTTTTTTTCCATTGCAGGTAAAACCAGAAGTAGAAACTGGTAGTCCTGAGGCTAGTGTGTCTCAGAGTTATGCTTTGTTTGATACTGTACTTTAAACATTTCTTAAAAGGTTGCTATTATTGAAAATAAGGATGTTTCCCATTAAAACAGCTCAACTTCCATTAATTCTTGTGACTGATAATACTGGTAACACCTTGACTCTGTTTCTGGAGGGAGCTGTGAGAGCCACTTACGGTTTTCATTTGCCTCTGTTTTCTCCTAGACATTGACATCTGCTAAAAGTTGCTTCTCATATCCCGTCTTTGTGCTAGGTTTAAACCCTCCCTAACCTGCATTGTTCTTCCTACACACTAATGTATTGTCCCTGTAGCTGTGTGAGTTTGAGGCCCTGACTTTGTCAGCCTCGAGGTGATTTGTTTAGGAGTGAGGGTTTGTTTTCCAGAAGCCAGGAGGAAACAATAACCCTAGATGGAACAGGCTTTTGGTTTTGGGCTGGAGACAGGGTTTGTTGAATAACTCACTTATGATGAAGCGGGTGGCGTGTGAGTAAATGTATCTGATTTGTGTAAATGTATCTGATTTGTGGAAATCACATGGCTTGGGTAATGGTGTTGACCTTAAAAACAAGTGTACAGTTGGCAAGAGGAGCTTGTTTGGAATGGGACTTGCTGGTGGAGCAAGGGCACGGTAGAGGTTCTACTTCAGTCCTGTGAGAGCTTGGGGACATAGCTCTGGAGTCCTGGAGGTGGGGGTTTGGGGCTTTGGTTTTATTTTGTTTGGATCTGTATCCCTGCTTGGTGAGAGGGTGAATGTGGGGGCAGTCACTTTTGGGAATAGGGAGAAGTGGCCCGAGGTGTCCAGGACAAGGTGAACCCAGGGCAAACAGTTCAGAGTTTCTTATTGACTTTCTGGGGTCAAGTGTCATGCCTCCCAGATGAATTAAATGTTTATTCTAAGGAAGGAATAAACTCAACAGTTCCACTTTTCAACATGGGAACTGATAAGCATCTCTTCCTAGACTCAGAGGCAAGTGGTCGCTGTCTTTGATGGATGACACCTGTGAGTTACACACATGCTTTCCTTGGGTGAAACTGATTCTGTGACTTTGAAGTTTTAATGTAAAAATATTTGTTTATCTTTCCATCAAGTAGTAGAGGAAGAGTTTATTGAGTCCCAAGATGGGGAAAAGTACCAGAGGGTAGTTAGTGACTCCACTGAGGTTTTATTCTGGCTTCTAGCTGGCTAAGAATGGAATGCCTTTTGACAAATTTAGATGAATTCACATCTCCACCTCCATCCATTTGCTTCAGGTTCTGTCCAGATTACTGTTTCCCAGTTAGCTGGGTCCACCTCTGCTAGGTGGTCTTCTCCACCTGGTTGCCCTTTGATCCCCAAAGGTCTGGACATTCTTTCAACAAGTGGGGTGACTCTGGCTCAGATGTGGTTCTGTTCATGGAAATCCTCCAGGAGTTCACTTCTTTCTTTCTCATAGACACTCAGCTGCTTTTGGGGAACTACAACTCCGACTTTTAAAAAACCTGTATCTTTATCTCATGTGTGCACATTACAGGCATTCCTGTACATGTGTTTCCTTGGGTTTGGTTAATACTTGTGTTTTTGGTAGTTTACTTTGTGAATGGAATGCATGTACATGTTCCAAAGCATGGAGGAATAGAGAACCCACTAAAAAGTAATTTTTGCGCTTCTGCTTTCTGTTTTCCCTTATTAAAGGAAAGGCACCATTCAGAGGTGTTGTTGGGGGAGTGCAGTGCAGCTCAGGAGTGCTTGTCTAGCATATAAGACCCCAGCTTCAATTACCAGCATCAACAAGAAGAAAAAATCTAAGCCATCCATTCTCTCAGTGATAACATTTAGTTACATTTACGGTCATATACTAATGGTGGCTTGTTTATTGGAGACAGAATCTTGCCATGGTTCCCAGGATGGCTTGGAGTTCCTGGGCTCACGTGGTAGTCATTTTGCCTTAGCCTCCCAGGAAGCAGGAACTCTAGATGTCCACCACTGTTATGAGTATGAATGTTTTTTTTTTTTCTATACATGTTGTTCCTTGTACAGTTCAGTTTTTTTTTTATCAAGTCATGGAAAACTTCCTCCATTGGTATGAACAAAATATCCTCTTATTTATTTGCATGTGGGATGTGGGCTTGCAGTACTGAGGAATGAACCCAGGACCTCACTTACCCTGTCTGTGCTAGGTTAGCATACCTCTGCACTCCATCTCTCGCATAGCCTCCTGCTTTGGAATGCCTTGCACTATGTACCATTTCAGATTTTGCTAGACAGCATTGTGCATTGCAGTGTTGCAGTGACTGAGTTTCTATACGCAGACTGCAATGGCCGTGTTTATGTTTGCAATAGTCCCTCATTACCCATGGTTTTGCTTCTGGCTTTCAGTTGTCAGAGTTCCGCTGTGGTCTGAAAATATTTCATGGAAAGTCCCAGAAACCGTCTGTAAATTTAAAATAACTTTTACTATATTGCATTATTCTAATTACTTTGTTTTATTATCACCGTTTTATTATCTTTCCTTCTGTGTAGTTTGTAAATTTGCACTTTATCATGGACATGTCCATACTGGGGAGAACTGGAGTTTACGGGAGGTGTCAGTGATCTCCATTCAGAGTGCCCATTGGGTGTCTTGGAGCATACTCCCTTGAGGGTGGGGAGCACCGCTGTATACTGAACATCTGTGCATGGATAGCTTGATTTACTAATTCCTTTCCTGTACCCTTGGGAATAAACACCAAAGATTGTTATTTGCTTTGTAAATTTCAAGTAGATTGCAGCACGAATCAGACTTTTCATTTGTGTTTGTGAAGCGAAATGCATGGCTAGAATAAAGGGTTCAAGGACCCAGTCCTGTCTGCTTTTGCTGAAAATCAGCTATGTGGTCAAGGAAAGTAATTTTATTTTCAGTGTCTTCCTGTCTGTCAAGGAAGGCAGAGACTTGGTTCTTCCTAGCGTTAAATAATTCTCTAGTCTCTCTTTTTTGGTCTTTCCAGTAAGTGGAGTCTGTTTTTTTTTTTTCCTCCCCCAATGTAAGTTTGAGTCTGTGAATAACTGTGGGCTTTGGAAGCCTTGCAAACCACAGCTTTACTTTGATTGTTTTAAAGGACCATGTCTGCCTATGCTTTATGTTAAAAGCAGAGTTTATATGGCTGATAGCTGAATTAAAAAAGAAATACTGCGAGTGATAAGTAAGCATTTAGTGACCAAGAAACTTATATAGTCAGCTTTTTATTATTGATCATAAGTAGAGACAATGGATTTTTGTACTTAAGGAAAAAGTTTTATTTTTAATAGCTTTAAAAAAAAGCAATAGGCTGGTGATGGACAGTCTATAAGAAACAGCAAAATTTTATGGAGCAGACCAGAAGAGACTGCTTTTGACCATTTTGTAAGATGAAGAAGGTTTATTTTTGAAATAATTAGTCAGTGTTCTTTTCCTAGGTGGTGCTGGGACTAGAACCCAGGGCCTGTGTAAACCAAGATGAGCTCCGTGGCTGAAGTTTATCTCTAGGCTTTAATCTCTAGGACAGTCGAAGTGAGTAATGATGTCAATGACCTCTTTGCACTTACCGAACTAGATACAGCTCAAGTTTTAAACACACATAACATGATGTAAAACTCACATTTGTTTTCTATACTGGATTTTCCCCTTTAGAATTGACTCCTATAGCCAAGCACCGTACATGACTTTTTCATTTGATCCATTTGGAATTTTTGGATAGCTAATAGAGACTTTTTTCTAGAACATTTTTTTTGGGGGGGGATGCATTTACTAAACTTCTTTCTATATACAAATTTATTTACTTAGGCGTGGGACAGAAAAACAAAGCAAAACAAAATAAATAACTTAAATATTCTTTTGTAGAACTGAATCATATGTAGCCACTAAAACTATGACTTCAGATGAATATTCATGGATACATCATGGGAGACAGGGTCTCCTTATGTAGTCTTAGCAGGCATGGGATTTACCTCTGCATCCAGTGCTGAGATTATAGGTGTTTGCCATCATGGGCAGCTCCAGATCACAGTTGGACATTTCCTTAGTACCTTTTAGATTTATGGTTATGACATAAAGGGGGAAAGGAGCTAGTAGGGAATTGGGGAACACACTGTAATAGTGGCAGCAGCCATCTCAGCCATGTGGGTCAAGAGATGGTTTTTAAACCCAAATGAGGGGAATAAATACCAGAGCCTTGTGTCACCTCTATAATGTAGCATTAAAGGTGGCCATCTTCCTTATAATGGCAATTCGCTAAACTGTGGCTTTTGTTCCTCGTGAGTAAAATGTACCCTAGGGTTTTATGCCTATTTTAGGATTAGATTACGGTCTGGAAGTTACACTTTTGAGAGGCTGGCTTTGATTTCACATAGTGCAGGTGTGTTAGATTGGTGCCAGTGTTTAATTATAATTATCGACACATTTCTAATGCTGTTTTACGTGTGATATGTCACCTGTGATGTTGACAGCTCTGGACTGCCGTGAGCCTGCCATGGGACTCTTCATAGAGGGTTGTTTAAACTTCACATTGTTGGAAGGATTCTCAGTGAAGTGGATGCAGGGGGACTAGGAGGTGAAGAGGCTTCATGTCCCACTGCGGCTGTTAATTTCCGTCTGTTGAATGTTAACCTGACAGTTATCTAGGTTTACTTTTCAAGAAGCCTGGGAGTTCCATCTTATTTTTTGTATAGTGTGTCTGTGTGTGTGTAGGGTAATGGAGTGATGCTATTTGATGCTATTCTGTTTTGATTTGACTTCTCAAAGGTGACAGAGACGCTACTGCTGAGGGTCCTACTCATAATAGATCAGCAGGCTTTCCTTATATGATGGTCGTTTCTCCCTTTTTGTTTTCCATTTATTTGTCAATGTTGTTTGAGACAGTGTCTCCAGTGGCCTAAGCTGACCTCCAATTCTTTTTAGTCTAGGACCTTGAATGCCAATCCTCCCAATTTTTCCTGGGCCCAGGTTGGCCTTGAACTCATCATCTTCTTGCTTCAGCCTCCAGAATGCTGGGTTTTATAGGCACGGCCCACCACAGCAGCTTGCCCTCTAGTTTTCTCTTTCTCTCTCTCTCTGTTTTCTTCACCTACTCTCTGTCCCTTTCCTTTCTCTTTCCTCCTCCACCTTTCTACCCTCTGCTTTTCTCCTTCATGCTGGAGGTAGATCCAGGGCCTTGTTCACCAGAAGCAGGTGCCCTGCCACACCCTCAGTCCCAGCATTGATTTCTGGATTTTCTTCGGGGATGCTTTTTTTCAGGTATTACCTCCTACCATGAGTAGCTACCTTGCTAGCTACTGAGCATGGTGACACAAAGGCTGTTGCAAAGCTCAGTCTGGTACAGGCAGACAGATGGACAGACAAGTAGCAAGGACACAACAGAGAAGTCTGGCACATGGCTATAAATAGGAAGTAATGCTGGGGTGCACACTTCTGCTTAAGAGGGCTTCGGGGGTTGTCTTCCAGGGCAGTGATGTTTGTCAGCTGCTTGTGAAGGTTCAATGTCGTGTTCTCAGGTAGCCAAAGGCTTTCGGGGGGGGGGGGGCAGCATCAGCATCACCCCTTGTCTCAGTGAGTGCTAGTGGGACCAGAGAAAGCAGCAGCGGTGTTGTTAGAAACACAGGCCTGGGCCTACTGGGAACCCTGCCGAACTGGCCCCAGCTTCTCACTGCTCTCACCAGGTGACTTGAATGCTTTTATGAATGCTTTTAGGAAGCTGAGATCGTGAGCAGGCAGCAAGGGGTAAAAGGCAAGAGCTGGGGAAGGACCAGGCACCTGCTAAGGAGTATTGACTTTGATTTTTTTTTTTTCTTTTTAAAGTACATGTTGAAAATGCAGAAATAACAGCAGACTCCCATTTTCTAAATATTGGTGTGTGTGTGTGTGTGTGTGTGTGTGTGTGTGTGTGTGTGTGTGTTTGTTTTTGGTTGGTTGGTGTGTGTGTGTGTGTGTGTGTGTGTGTGTGTAAGCCAGAGGTCAGTGTAGAGTCTTTTCCCCCCCACTTCTCTCCACCTTTATTTTTTTTTTGACAGGGTCTCTCATTGAACCTTAAGTACCTTAGGAGTGCCTAGCCAATGAGCTTCCTGTTCCTGAGCTCTAAAGCTGGGTTTAAAGGCATTTGTTACCATGGCTCATTTTAACATGGGTTCTTGGGATCTGAACCCAGCTCCTTGTGCTTGTACAGCCCATTTTACTGACTGAGCCTTCTCTCCAACACCCATAAATGTTTCTTGAAACCTGAACCAGGGGTAAGCTGCCTCAGCAGGTAAAGATAAGCAAGCCTAGGGACTTGAGATCTGTCCCTGGACCTCATTTGGAGAGAGGGAACTGACTCAGCATAGTTGTCCTCTGCCTCCCGAGTGTATGCTGTGGTTTGCCCCACCTCCCTCGTGCACACATAGTAGTAATACATTTTAAAAACATAAAGAAAAGCCAGGAACTTAAATCACACCGAGGGAGTTCCATAGAAAGTCCCCCGAATAAGTGTGAAAAGCACATTGTCTCCCACAGTGTAGAGGGTACACCAAGAGTTCCGAAGCGTCTGTGATGTGGAAAACCATTAACTTAATCACTTCTACTGGGACATCCCTGGGGTCTTCCAAATTTATTCTGCAGAGGAACCCAGTGCAGCTGTTAACACCCCAGGCTTAGCGGACTGCCTTCTGCTGAGCACTTTCTGGGAAAGCCTGCATTGCTTCTCGGACTCTCAACACCGCTTTCTCTGTGTTAGGAAGCCAGCTGTCTGGCCTTGCCTGGGAATCAGGGATGCCCTGGGATATAGGACTTTTAGTATTAAGGGTCTCAGCCAAAGCTGGTACTTTGTTTGTTTACCATATGTAGGAATTTCCCTTTTTCATTAAATGCCAGCCCCAGCCACATTCTGGTGGAGTGGTTCTCAGTCCTGTTTGCATCCCTGTGCCCCGTCCCGGTTGCTGAGCCTGTGACTAAATTGGTCTGGGATACTATGGAGTGTTTCAAAGGTCCCCAAGTTATCCTAACATGTGTGAAAGTTGTTCAAAGCAATTAAATGTGTGGAAATGTAGTCTTGATGTGCCACTTATGGATTTATTTTAATATGCAATAGAAAAGAGCATTATCCATTAAAAAGAAAAGAGTCAAAATGCCACTTAGCAGCATGCCAGGGGACCAGCAGTCCTCCATGCTCTCCACTGTGGGAATACTCAAGGAAGAATGGCAGGCTGGAAGGGCAGTGAGGAATACAGGCATGTACTTAACAATGGGCGTGGCTTTAGAGGTTTTAAGGCTCTTTGGAATGCTGAATTGATGAGATGTGGCATCAAACAGGGAAGGTGGGATCTAGGAAGGGACAGGGTCTGGAGTAATCAGCAGTAGGTGAACACTGGAAGGTGACTTGGATTGGTTGGCCTCGGGGCACATGGTAGAACTGTCTAGAATGGCCATCTCAGGCGGCCCCTGGACAGGGACAGATAAGCATGTCTACCTAGTGCAAGCAGCAGGGGAGTTGGAGTGTGGGAACCAGTCTGCAGGGGGAAAGGTCAGAGAGTAGACCTGCCCTGGAGTCCTGGGTGAGTGAGTGTCTGGAGAAGAGCAGTGTGGGGACAGCTAGGAGGTGGCTGGCACACTAGAGAGACTGCTTGCTGATGACCTTCTAAGTCCATGCTTGAGTCAAGGGACTAGTTTGTGTTAGTCATTTGTGAGGTCTTTAGTGTTGTTTCTGTGGACTCAAAATGAAGTCAAGTTGTAATGGGTCCAGAAGGAGGAGGTAGTAGCTAGCACTAAAGAAAAGGCCTGAGGTGATACTGGACCTTAGGAGATAAGCCCTGGCCTGATGATTTAGACACCTGCTTATTCATGAAGGCTATTCCATGAGTAAACACACAAGGGATGGTCAGATACTCACAGGGAGGTGACGGAGCCACCCAGGGCTCCATGAAGCTGTTTTGGGATATAGCCACCTCACATCCCCCCTACCCCCCTTTACCCAGAAGCTTCTCTTGTCATTTCCTGGACACAACAATTGAAAGGTCAGAATTTATGTGTTTATAAATGTCTTTAAGGAGTGATAAGAGTCCAACCTTTGTTCCCCTCACTCACGTCTGAGCCTACATAGAGCATGAATGACATCGGTGATCCTTTCAGGCACCTTGTGCAGGAAGCAGGGCTGACAATAGAATTATCCCACTTTTTAGGGAAGGAATGCCTTGGAGTTTATATATAGTAAGGACAGGACTTGATGGTGATTAATGATTTTTGGGGATGAGTCCAGGATAGAAACACAACTTCTGGTGTGTCCCCCCCCCCCATTATATGTTTTAAATTTTTTGTTTTCTGTTTCGAGCATTCATAGTTGTCTTTGTGTTTTGATTTTAAACTGAATTATTCATTCACTGCTACTCTAGGATCTTGGGTAGTGGTAGTAATGGTGGGCAGAGGGTGACTTCCTATTCCTAAGATATTTTTCCATTACCTTTGAGTGATGGAGTCACAGGAGTATACCAGCAGGATTGACAAAGGGATCATGCATACGTCATGTAGCTTGAACTTGTGTCATAAGTGGACCAGGCAATTATCTTGAGGTCAGTTCATTGTTATTGTTTTGCATGTTTTGTAATCATTTTAAAATATATCTGGCCTTTCTCAACCTGTTTTGGCATTCCCTTTTTGATGTCTTTGATTTATGAGGAATCTGTGTCCTAATAAATACAGTGTAAGTTGAAAACATCCAAAGTCAAAAGGCATTTTAACCTGGCGACAGCTTAGCTTAGCCACGTGTTATTCTATAGAACATAGGAGTTTTCTCTTAAGCCCAGCTGAGAAGGGAATGGATATCTGAGCTGAGAAGAGAAAGATCAAACTTCACATTGAAAACCAAAACAATAAAATCATGGGTGTGTGTACCTGCACCCATGGCACATTTGTAGAGATCAGAGGATAACTTTTGGGAGTTGGGTTTCTCCTTCAGCTGTGGGTTTCAGGGATTGAACTCAGGTTATCAGACTTTGCTGTTAGTGCCCTTACCTACCAGCCTCTCCTCTCCTCTCCTCTCCTCTCCTCTCCTCTCCTCTCCTCTCCTCTCCTCTCCTCTCCTCTCCTCTCCTCTCCTCTCCTTCTTCTCCCCTCCCCTCCCCTTCCCTCCCCTTTCCTTCTCCCCTCCCCTCCCCTCCCCTCTCCTTCTTCTCCCCTCCCCTCCCCCTCCCCTCCCCTCTCCTTCTTCTCCCCTCCCCTCCCCTCCCCTCTCCTTCTTCTCCCCTCCCCTCCCCTCTCCTTCTTCTCCCCTCCCCTCCCCTCTCCTCCCCTCTCCTTCTTCTCCCCTCCCCCTCTCCTTCTTCTCCCCTCCCCTCTCCTTCTTCTCCCCTCCCCTCCCCTCCCCTCTCCTTCTTCTCCCCTCCCCTCTCCTTCTCCCCTCCCCTCCCCTCTCCTTCTTCTCCCCTCCCCTCTCCTTCTTCTCCCCTCCCCTCCCCTTCTTCTCCCCTCCCCTCCCTTCCCCTCCCCTCTCCTTCTTCTCCCCTCCCCTCTCCTTCTTCTCCCCTCCCCTCCCCTCCCCTCCCCCTCCCCTCTCCTTCTTCTCCCCTCCCCTCCCCTTCCCTCCCCTCCCCTCTCCTTCTTCTCCCCTCCCCTCCCCTCTCCTTCTCCCCTTCCCTCCCCTCTCCTCTCCTTCTTCTTCTCTCCTCCCCTCCCCTTCCCTCCCCTCCCCCTCTCCTTCTTCTCCCCTTCCCTCCCCTCCCCTCCCCTCTCCTTCTTCTCCCCTGTTCCTCTGTCTTTCTCATTCCTCTCCTCTCTTTCTCGTCCCCTCCCTCCCTCCTTCTGTCTGTACCCCCTCCTTCCCTCCCCTTCTTCCCTCCCTCCCTCCCTTCCTTCCTTCCTTCCTTTCTTTCTTTCTTTCTTTCTTTCTTTCTTTCTTTCTTTCTTTCTTTCTGTTTTGAGACTGGTCTCTTTATGTATTCCTGGCTGTCTTGGAGTTCACTATGTAGACCAGGCTGACCTCAAATTTACAGAGATCAACTGTCTCTGCCTCTTGAGTGCTGGGATTAAAGGTGTGTGTCACCATGCCTACCTTCCTTCCTTCCTTCCCTCCTTCCTCCCTTCCTCCCCCTCCCTCCCTTCCTCCTTCCTTCTTTCCTTCCTCCCTCCCTCCCTCCTTTCCTCCCCCCACCCTTTTTCTTTTTATGTTGCCTTTTTTGAGACAAGGTGCCATTTTATGCTCTTTGTAGATCAGGCTGGCCTTGAACAGACAGAAATCAGGCTGCTTCTGCCTCCCAAGTGCTGAATTAAAGCTGTGCACCACCATTCCTGGCTTCAATATTATTCTGTGTGCATGATATATGGGTAGGTGTGTGCATGCCATGGCAGGCATGTGGAGGTCAGAGGATAACTCTGTGGTGTCAGCTGGTAATCAGGGATGGAACCCAAATTACCAGGCTTATCAAGCAAGTGCCCTTACCCACTGACTCCCCAATTTCTAATTCTATGTATGGATTATAGGACCTATTAAATGCACATTTGCTCCAGCCTACTGTAACATTAAAAAAAATCAATGGGTTATAGGATCTATTAAATGCATACACATTTCTACCTATTGTAAGGTAAAAATGTCATTAAGTGGAGCCATCATAAACCAGACTGTGTGTGCTCTAATACCATCCTTTGTGTAGAGGCTGCCTCCCTATGAGAGCCTCCCCTGAACTGTGGAGCAGGGACAAGCACAGAGATGGATCAAACCCCCTCAAGGAGCTAACACTCTAGAAAAATCTATCTTGTTTAGTAACATGTTCAGTTACAAGGCATGTCATGCACACTCTGGATGCATGTTGAGAACCAAAAGGGTCATTATTGTGCTACACTTTTTTTTTTTTTAATCACAATGAACCACTGTCAAGTATGAATGAGTGAATGTATGTGTGTATGTATGTATGTATGTATGTATGTATGTATTTCTGATGAGTCATTAAATCTACAATATTAGGATTTGGAGGTTGGGAAAGATTAGAGAATAAAGAAATGGAATTGGTGAATTAGAATAAGAGGCAGTGGTTTGGTTAGTGAGGGGTTTTGGCTGAGCAGTAAACAGTTGAAAGTAGGAAATAGCCACTTGGGAAGATGGGAAGAGGCAGTCAGGAGCACAGTGGCACCCGAGGATGAGGTGGGAGAGGAGTCAGTCCAGGGTTTTAGGGGGTACTGTAGGCTTTTTTTCAACCTTGATTACAGCTGCAGGATGACAAGAGCATATACTTTTTTTTCTGTCTCTACTAAGGGCTGGTATAGTATAGTCTCTTTTGTGTAATTCAGTTTGCATTACAGTTTTTATTATTATTATTTCTTAGGGTATCCTGGGCTGAAGAAAAGTCATAGAAATTGGACTCTTTTTCTGTGTTTATATTAAAATTTCAGGCTGTTTCATTATGAAGGAAGGAACGTTTTAGTCATCAGAGAGATGGAGGAGGATGAGTTAATGTTTGGTCATCAGAAGATGTAGCATTAAGAGCTTATTTCTTTTGGGAGGAGCAAAGGGCAAACTATGAGTCAGACAGACTATTAAGTCATTTCCTTCCACTTGATTTGGCCATCCTCCTGCTGAAGGACCACAGACCCAGAAAGTACAGCTCAGAAGGTAAACCATGCTGATGTTGACAGTGTGGGCTTTGCCTTATGGAAAGACCTTACTCCAAGAGTGGTGAACTACAGCTATGATTCCAAAGAAGTTATCCTACACCAGCGTTGAACCTGAGCTGTACTCCTGCCTCCACCTCCCCACTGATGACATTCCAGGCAAGAGCCACCATGCCTTAAAGTTGGCATGTCTGATAATGGAGGTACATGTGAGTTGTTCACTTAGGAAACATGCTATAGTCACACATAGTTGTTCATGCTCTAGGGGGCATGCTATAGTTGTACATACCATAGTTGTTTATGCTCTAGGGTGCATGCTATAGTTGGTTGAAACCTCCAAGTGCCATTTATGATTCTGACTGGACAGTTTTCTCCCTTGTGATGAGCTATTAGATGGGGATGGACTAGTTTATAACACTGGGAGAGTGTGTGTCTTGTGGATAAAGATATTTTTTTGGTCTATTTGATGTTTGTTAGTTCTGTGCAGAATCATTGATCTCTCTGTGCCTGGTGGTGAATTCTGTTGTTTTATTTTTAAGTTTTGGTAGCTCAATTTGACTTGAAAGGTGCTATGTCCATCAGGAGGCTGGTTTTGGAGAGTTTGTTTGCCTCTGCCTCTTTGATGTTGGGATTCAAGTTATGTGTTACCACACGTGGCAATAAAGTTCCACTCTAATGGAGATTGAAACGATTACTCAATATTTGTGTTAATCCAAGGAAGGTAATTAGATATATGTCTCTGAAAGAGGAGAATGAAATGATGGTAATTAAAAAGTACCTCATTCTTTATTTTCGGGTCTGTTTGATTCAGGTTCGTGCTTTTTAATTTTTTCTTTTGTCTTTGAATACTAACTTTGTTTCAGGTTCTGTGCTAATGACACAAGGCCCAGAGGTGCTATTCCTGGCTTCAAGAGAATTCACAGCTTAGTGAGGGAGCCATGTGAATAGGTGTCTGGGGTTCAGTTTCGCAAGGACAGAAGGTGTGCAGTGTACAGCAGAGATCGAGGGAGGAAACACCTTCTTGTTTTGGGAAAAGCATGCAGGCAAGGTCTTGACAAGGCGGGTATTAAGGTAGTGAGACTTTGGGTGGCAAGTTTGCCTTATCATGTAAGGAAGGGTACTCCAACATGGAGAACATTCCACACAGAGGTGGAGAGCATAGCAGGAAAACATGTCACATGCCAGGAACTTCAGGTAGTTTAGTTAAAAAGTAGCTTATGGTGTGTGTGCCCTAATGGTGGTGCTGGGATGCAGAGTTGGAGAGGCGAGGAGGGGATTCCCTCCCCAGGACTGCTTACTATTTGCTGAACAATTCAGACATCATTTTCCAACTTTGTTCCCACTGGGGAAGTGTAGGCAGGAAGGAGATTTGATTAGATTTGAATTTTGGAATGATCCCTAGCAACAATTTTGAGGTTGGCCTTTTAGGATTGTTTTTCTTTAGCAGGCACAGTGGGACACACCTGTAACCCCACCTCACAGGAGGTTGAGGCAGGAGGATTGATATCTGTAGGTGAGTCAGGTCTATGTAGAGACACCCTGCTTCTTTTCACTTAAAGGAAGTTCTTCATGGCCTCTCTCAGGCTCCTAAACTGGCAGTCTCTATTCCTGAGGTTTGAGCCCATTAGTAAATAATAGTGAAGGCTTTACTGAGCAGAGCCCCATGACAACTGCTGCAAAGCTGTTCAGATGACAGGGATGGTGGGACGGACTAAGATGCCATCGAAGCTGCACGGAGTTGAAAGCTTATGAACTATTTCCGTATTGTCGTTACTTTACATCCACCTTTGTTTTATGTAGTCCAGACTGCTATATCTGGGAGGGTCACATTGTCCTACTCACTGAGTCTGACTCTCGACAGAAAGCTGAAATTATTTCATGGGTGCTACTGCTTGGTGCGTGTTTCCTCTCCCTCTGCTTGCCACTTGTCTTAATTGTTTGTTTATTTCTTACTTTGTCTGGTCGTGTCCACATCAATAGTCTTCTATTCTTTTTGTGAGTGTGTGGATCATGTCCGTCATTTTAGGAAAGAGTTGAGTTCTCATCATTTCCCTTGTGGTAGTTTGAGTGTAATTGGCCCCCATAAGCCCACAGGAAGTGGAACTTTTGGGTGGCATGGCTTTCTTGGAATAGGTATGGCCTTGTTGGAGAAAGTGTGGCACCATGGGGAGTGGGTTATGGTCTCCTATACTCAAGCTACTCCCAGTGAGATAGAGCATTTTCCTGCTGTCTGCAAAATGTTACCAGCACCGTGTCTGCCTGCATGCTGTCATGCTCCCTGCCATGATGACAATGGACTGAACCTCTGAACTGTAAGCCACTCCCTCAATTAATGTTTTCCTTTATAAGAGTTGCCGAGGTCATGTTGTCTCTTCACAGTAATCGAAACCCTAACACAACCCTTTATGTAGAAACTTAGCATGTTTCTTCATGCTTTCTGTCCATGTTAAATCACAATATTTCCTAAGAGATTTTGTTATATGCTTTGCTAACTAGCCAGATGTGTACATTACCTTGACCTGCCAATGTGGGTATCTTACTAGAGAAGGAAACTGTGTGGCTTTTGTTTGACCTTACTGTTACTATTAAAGCTCCTAGGAGCCACTTTCTAAGTGTTTAAGATCTGCTCCCCAATCTTGCCTGGGACTTTGGTTTGTTGTCTAGAGAGTCAGGTGGAATTGACATTGTAGTTGTTCTGAAGAAGTATTTAGTGTTAGATCAGTTTGGGTGTTTCTTGTAGACATATATTTCTCCAAATTTTGTAATTTTCTGAAAATTTGCATTCAATTCTGAAAATTGAAATTCAAATTTCCAAAGATTCTCTGAACATTCACTGTTCAATAAGGTAGCTACTGACTCCAGTCTACAAAAAGATGCTGCTGTCTCTAATGAATCTACTGACTTCAAGTTGAAAGCCATTGCAGGAAATGCTGACCCATGGAGCAGAAGGTTAAGATCAACTATTGTGGCAATTAGAGCAGAGCATGAAGGAGCAAAATGGCCACCATTCAAGCAGTTAGGCTTGTTCATCATCTTTGCTGTTTTATACATGTATATCTGTGGCTTGTGTCTTCTGTTAACAGTGAGTCACTTTTGGAAATGAAGTAAATGTGAATAAACTCTGTGTAATTGTGAGTAGTGTGCCAAGAGTTACTGAGCTTTGACAGAAAACAAGGGAAAAAAAAAAAAAAAAAAAAAGCTTCTAAATTGGCCACTTTGACAAGTGGTTCTGGTGCTGCTAACCTTGGTAGGTTATCCAAACGCTGTATCATGGTTGTTGGCTCTCTCTGGTACCTGAGTGTTCTGAACAAACACTACTTGTGTGGGTACCACTAAGTCAAAAAAGATAACCAAAAAAGTTAAAAAAGATAACCAAATCATTGAGTAGAGAGTATTTTCAAAGTGATATATGATTTCCATGAGTTCCAAGATTTTGTTGTTTGTTCCAGAAGATGACGGTCTTTGTGGAATCTGTAAGTGATGAGATGTAAGTATTTTAAAGAATGTTACAGTAATCTGGTTTCAACATAACTGAACATGTGGTTAGAGGATTCTGTCAAAGGACAAGGAGTTTTTTTGTTTTGGGTTTTGGTTTTTTTTTTTTTTGTTTGTTTGTTTTGTTTTTTTGATTTTTCAAGACGGGGAGACAGGGTTTCTCTGTGTAGCCTTGGCTGTCCTAGAACTCACTCTGTGGAACAGGTTGTCCTTCAACTCACAGAGATCCACCTGCTTCTGCCTCCCAAGTTCCCAAGTGCTGGGATTAAAGGCATGCTCCACCACTGCCTGGCTAGACAAGGTGTTTTAAGAAAGTGCTGGTGTATCTTGGGTAGAAAGTTTTAGTTGGACAGTCTCTGGTGTAGGTGGGAGTGAGAGATTGCTCTGGTTTAGGTGGGACTGAGCTTTGAGATGAGACTCTGATTGGAATCTGGATAGACTTGGATGGTAGAACAGTGAAAAACCACTAAAGGAATAGATGTCAGATTATCCTAGATCATCTTTCCCCTCTTGTAAGTTGTTTGTGATGTGGTTATGGTTAGGAAAACGTGGGTGATTTTGTTTATCTTGTCCAGACCTTTCTTCAGCTTGCTAGAAATGCTTCTTTTACACTGCTGGTTATATTATCTTTCCAGTCAGCTCACACAGCTCCTTGGCCAGCCTATGAACTAACCATTTTGTATCTAGAGAAAAACCTTTTAAACTGCTTTTAAGATAGGGAGCATTTCCTTTCTAACTCTTCCCATCCTCTAACAGTGCAGATACTGTCTCACCTTTATTGCCACAATCTCCAGCCAACTCATTTTTGTATAACATGCCCCACAAATCTAGCTAACACCCATTTGCTGATGCTCACTGTCAGTGGGACAGCGCTTGTGTTGCACACAACAAGGACATCTTTTCTCCAGCTCATGTCAGGGGCAGCAGCTGGGAGCATTTGGGGGGACTGAATCCCTCTGACAGTTTATTCTTTCCATTCTTTCACAGCTGCCTGCCCATGCTGTCAGTTGAAAGCTCAGCTGGGATTGTTGTCTGAAACACCTACCTGTAGTGCCTCCGTGCAGACTGTTTGAGCTTCTCCAGAACATGATATCCAAGAACAGGTATCTCAAGAGACAGAAAATGGAAGTTGCAAGTTTCTTAAGTCTAGGTCCTAGAAAGTGTGACTGTCACTTCCACCACATTGTATTTGTTGAGCTGTCATAGAGCCTGGATTCCAAGGGAGAGGGTATAATTCCACCCTGTTGGGAGGAGAGCAGAGAATTTTGGCACACGCTTTACATGGGTGTAGCCAAGTTTCCTGCACTCTTCTGAACCTCCCTCCTGTGTTCATCTCTTCCCTCGTCCCAATGCCCTCTCTTTCTCCATGAAGCGCCCAGCTAAATTCAGTTTCTCCTTCTTATGTATCCTACATCATTACTTGTCTAGTTCTTTTGTAGCTGTTTTTAGTTGACGCCTGAGTCTTTGCATGATAACAGCCAGCTCTCATTAATCTTTGCATACCTCATAGCAGGTACATATCTTGAATGGAGCATTCAATGTCAAAGCAGGTCTCAGAGTGAGAGCCAGATGGGTTGGGAGTTAGCAGTGGTGGAGTAGGGAATTGTCAGGAACAAATCAAAAGCTTCCCACTGGAATACAGATTGTTTCTGGTGTTGAATTTTAAAGCTTTAAAAAGTTGTCTCTCCATTACAAAGCATTTGTAAGGGGAGCATTTTAAGCCTCCCCTCCCCCCCACATTGTCATAAAATTAAAGGAGAGTAAAGTAGGTTGTTTTTTTTTTTTTGCTTGCTATTAACCATGTTTTTGCCCAGGTCAGTTTTTGACCTTGATATTTAGGCGTTGGTGTTTATTTTTCGTTTTTTGAAAACTACTGGCTTTAGTCCATCACTAGGTCAATTTAGTGAGTAATAACACCCAAGATTTTAAATAAAAGGAAGCAGAAAAATTCATGTCTTGCAAGAATACGAATTATTTCATGAAATTTTCAGTTTTAGTTTTATACATGCATTGCCGGTAATGAGTTGAAATGTAAAATACATTTTCTATTTTAATTAGAGATAAAAAGTTTATCACAGGCCTTATGTATAAATGCCTTATACTCTGATCTTATGGTTCATTTCTTTTTAATTCTATCAAAGTCCTTTCCTAGGGGTTTGACCACCACCCCCTTATGATGAGCTCACATGCATGTTTTTTTCTTAATTTTTTTTTTCTTCCTGGTTTAGCCATCCTTTCTCCCCTAAACTTCTTCCTAGGTGTGGCAAGCACATGCCTATAATCCCAGCATTTGTAGAGACAAAAAGATCAGGAGTTCAAGGCTAGTTTGGATTACACGAAACCAAAAATGACTTAACTTTTCAGTTTGGAATATGCTGCTGTTTTTCTCCCCTTTTGGAGACTTTAAACAGCCTCCTGCTCTCAAGGAAAAAAAACAAAACAAAACAAAACAAACAAAACAAAACAAACCAGGAGGATTTAGCTTATTCTCTTTTTTCCTGCTAGTTCTTGTGAATGTGTTTGTGTGTATGCAGGGTAAGTGTGCATGTATTCACTTGTTTGTGTGGAGTTCAGAGAACAACTCTGAGGGTTGCTCCTCAGGTTAGGACAGCCTTTCCTGAGAGAGCCTCTCTCTCACTTGCCTCATTAGTCTGGTTAGCCAGTGAGAATTGTCTTCACTTCCCCAGAGCTGGAATTACAAACCTTCATGACCACACCTGGTCTTTTTAAAAAACAAAACAAAATAAACAAACAAAAGAACAAAAATTATGGGTTCTGGGATCACTTTCAGCTCCTCATGCTTGCAAGGCCAGCAGTTTACTGACTGCCCTCTCTCTCCGGCCCCCTTTCTTATTGAAGCATAGTACCCGCAGGGTGAAGCATACAACATCTCAGCATACAACTCTGTGGGTTTTTGTGCCTGCATTTATCTATATGAGCATTATAAAAGGGAGCATTATTCTGAGGTCCTTACCTGAGCAAGACTGATGTGTGACTAAATGAGTATATTTCTGTTTGTTTTCTTTGCCATGTTTAGTAGTGTTTCCACCCTCTGCTGTACTTTTTCTGTAATTTTGGTTATTGCATGTCATCCTAAGCCCCCAAATAATACAATGAAAAGTCCTGGAAATGAACAGTTTCTGAATCTTAAGTTGCTCGTTATTCCTAATAGTATGCTAAGAGCATGTTATACCAGGCCATCATTTTTGGGACTAGCCTTGCTCCTTTGTGTAGTTTCAGGGCAGTATATGCTACTGGCCTGTTAGTTGGTCAGTAACCATCACAGTTATCACATTGATCCTCTGTGGTAGAGTCTCAGAAACTCTTACTATTCAATAGTGGCCCTAAAGGACAAGAGGAATCATGCTGACACTTTTACTATGGTATCCTTATATTATTAGTTATTGGTGGCAATCCATTGCCATGTTTAAAATTGACCAGTTAAACTTCTCGTAGGTGTGTAAAGGAGGAGATGAAAACAAGGTATGTGTGGATGTTGGTAGTTTCAGGTATCCACTGGGGATCTGGAATGTGCTTCTCTTAGAGGAGGGAGGGCCATTGTAATAATGTTTAGGTGTGTGTGTGTGTGTGTGTGTGTGTGTGTGTGTGTGTGTGTATGTGTGTGTTCCATGGAGCCTGTGTCAGTTAGAGGACACTGAATGTTGCTTCTTCCCTTCCACCTTGTTGGAAACTGTTGTTGACTGCTGTGTATGCCAAACTAACCGGCTGGAGGGCTTTCTCCTCTCTGTCTTCCCTCATGCAGTGGGAGTACTGGGATTGTGGGACACAATGTCTGTCTGGTTTATAAGGTTTCTGGGATCCAAATTAAGGTCCTGACACTTGATTTGCATACTGAACCATTCTCAGGAGCCCAGCCGGATAGTGCTTAGTTTTGCATGACAAAGAATGCTTTCAAAGAACTAAGATGGAGAGTGTTAGTCGGAGAGGTAGCTTGATCTGGTGCAGAAATAACTGGGACCAGAAGAGCTAAGGGGTGGAAGAAACTGAGAATCAGGAAGAATTGGGGAAGGGGATATGGGGAGGGTGGCGGGGTCAGAAATGGGGAAACATTTCAGGAAGAATTCAGAGAAGAAAAATTTACTTGAATTTCAGAACAGAACCATAAAAATTAATTTGCTATTGCTGCTATGACAAGTTGTGATATTTTAAATCTCAAAAACACAAGGGTTTATTTGATTCCCTTAGAGTTTTGTAGACTCTGGGAGAATTTGCTTCCTGGGGCTTGTAGTCTCTTCTGCCTGGGAAGGACATTGCTTTCAGTCTTTGTTGTGGTGCCATCACTTTCTCTCCAGAGTTACAATCCTCCCTCCCTCCCTCCCTCTTTAAGGAAGCTAGTGGTTATATTTAGGGCCCACCAGGATAATCTAGGATAATCAGCTCACCTCCAAATCCTTATTTAATTGCGTCTGCTGAGTCCCTTGTCATATATGGCAGCACTCACAGGTTCTGGAGATAAGGATATGGACACTCAGCTTTTCTTTTTCAAAGATTTTTCTTGAAAGACTATCAGGTATTCCAAGCTAGCCCATTCTCCTTTGTAATATTATATTGATATTCCTGCCACAGCACACTGTGGGTTTATTTTCTTGTAGGAGCTTGTCCACTGAGTCCCCATTCACTAATAAAACTAGTAGAGTTTAGATTGACGACAGGCTGCTGTTTAGCACAAGAACACACTGAGCTTTTATGTCTTTGTGTGTGTGGGGCAGCAAGCAGCAGGCTTTCCCCATTGTTTCTTTTCTGACCAGTTCCCTTCCTTTGCTGTTTCTTCCTCTGGCTTATAGGTCCCTTTCTTTCTCACTGGTCATTTGTTGGCTATCTCTTACTGGTTTCCTAGGGCAAATTTGATGACTTCTGGTGACAAGAATGAATTCTATCTCAGTTGGAGGAGTCTAAAGTGTGAAGTCGGGGCTCTGTGCTCCTGGTGCCTGGAGGGGAGATAGATTCCTTTCTTGTTCTTTCTAGCTCCATCCAGTTTTCTTTGGTCTGTGACTGGATAACTCCAGTCCTTCTGTGCCTTCCTCTTCACAAGATATTTCTGTCTCTCCCTGCATCCTCTGTAAGGACACTGTCCTTGGACTTAAGGCCCACACAGATAATCCAGGATGATCTCAGCCTGAGATCCTTAACCTAATTAGTGTAATTAATTTGTAAAGACCTTATTCCATATGAGCTCTGTGTAAGTCAGACCTATTGTGGCTGTGACAAATATCTGAGAGAACCAAGTTAGAAGAAGAGTGTTTTTGCTTTGGCACATGTTTCCAGAACATGACCAGTTAGTTCTAGGCTTAGTTTCTACCATTTCAGGATAATGGCATCCAACTGTGAACCAACCTCTCAGTGAATTAATCCATTGAGAAAATCAGAGTACTCATGGTGCAGTCACATCTCAAAACTTTGAGCCACCATATGGGGACCAAGCCTTGAATACACGAACCTTCGGGGGATTCTTCCACATATCTTATTGAAGACATCACATGCTCTTGGAATAGGATATGGACATGACTGCTAGGTGATTCTAACCACCCCACCCAGGACAACTTTGCCAGCAGTCATAGATTGTTTCTTTGATTGACATACTACACAACTTTTTATTGTTGTTGTTTGTTTGTTTTTGTTATGATAAATCATGAGGGGGACCTTGTTGGATTCCATGGCAGGTGAGAGTGACCAAGGCAGAGGGACAAACACGCCAGGCACACAGAGTTTAAGTGAGAAGTTTTATTAGAAAGGGAAGGCTGGGGTGGGGTAGAAAAGAGGTAAAGAGACACAGAGATGGAGAAAGAACAGAAGAGAAGAAGGAAACAGGAAAAGTCCTGTCTGCCCCAGGGAAACTGAGGGAAAGAGAATGTAAGTGGGTTGGTCTGTCTTTTAAAGGGGTCCTTTACACCTGCATGCACAATAGTAGTCATGGAACCCCAAGTTGACCAGGGTCCTGCCTGAGTGCATTCTGCCAGGTGACAGGCAGGCCAGCATAATGCCTGAATCCTTACAGTTTTGTTTTGCTATTGTCATGTCTTGTTTCTTTCTGTTCAGAGAAAAGGAGCTGCCGTTTGTATCTCTGGGCCCTTCATTGAGTGTCTGGAAAGGGAACAAAGGTGATACCACAGTGGGTGGGCACAGAAAAGCCTGGTAACCTGGTCGGGGCAGTGGCTTTGGAGGTCTGCTGGATGAAACCTTGAGTGTCATTGGCAGAGTGGGTCATGTCACTGTTACTTGGGAACTTGTCACACCTGTGTCATGAAAGTCTATTTTCACTAGCTCATCCTCCTCAGGGCTGGGATTGTAGGAATTTGCCATGTGGCCCACCATCCCCAGAAAATGCTGGCAGGTACCTACCTGAATGTGATCTCCAGTGGGGCAGTGAAGGTCGGAGTCAGGGAGGGAGCCTGGCACCCACAGGAGATGGTTGCTTGGTGCCATCTACTTCTTCGCCTCTCAGATAGCTTGCTTGTGAGCATGTGCCCTTGGCTGCTTTATTTGGTTTCATTTTAAGATTATCAAGTAGCACCTTTTTTTTTTTCTTTTCCTTTTGTTCCAGTCTTGTTTTGAATGAATGGATGCTGCCCTTCTAATCCTCTTAAAGTGGTGCTGTGACTTTTTGGCACAAATCATTGGAAGGTGATTAATTTTAGCCTTATTTGTATTTTCAAGCTGGTATTTAGTGGTCAACTTCATTTTAAGTTTTTTGTAATCCACAAATCCAGTGACTGCTGAAGTCCTTGTCACGTAACCATTACTTAGAGTGACAGTGTTCCATCACCGTAGACATGCCATAAGATACGTGTTAACCCTGTGCCCTGGTATCACAGTGGAGAAAGGATGCAGGGATGCAATACTGTGGACAATACACTAGCTTTTCTGTGTATTTTCAGCATCTCAGTAGTGTTGGGCAGTGTGGAGCTGGGTGTGCTGGCCTACCACACTTTGCAGTGATGATATTACAGAAGTTACATAACGTCTGTGAACCTGAAGTGTTTTCCAGCTGTAAAAAGGAGGTAACTCATGTGTCTTGGTGCATATTGGGAGAATTAAGTATAATACTTTTCAGATCAGTCCCTAGCAATGTTTGGTACCTGAAGGTACTTAGAATATTGTGTTTACTAGTATTTACTATACAGGAGAACTTGAGGCGGGAGTAATGATTCAGGAATGTTACCGACTGCCTGCAGTAAGATTGAGTTGGGTGGTGCTCTGTTGGACATGGCAGTCCTGACAACTCCAGATGTAGGTTTTGTTGTTTTGCAGAAAGGGAATGCCATAACCATCTCCCTCACTAATCTGACACATTTGTTACACCGGACCTCCTTGAGACTCCACTTGCCGTTAGTGAAGGCACCTTCAAACTCAGTGGACTATCCAGTTTAGAAGTGGTTTGATTAGCATTAAATTCCTCCCCATCCCTCGCCTCTCCCCCTCTCTTTTTTTGTAGTGCTTGAGCTCAAACTCAGGACATTGTGCATACTATGTAAGCACACTGCCACTGAACTGTATCCTCAGCCCAAAACTCCTGTTTTAAAGGAATGACTGGTGAAGCCTGAGGTTTATTCTGTATTGTGATCTGATTAAATATGGTATCCTTTGAATTAGGGAATCTGAAGTTCACAGAGTGGGTCTCAAGTAACAGATGAAAGGCACAACAGACCCCCGACCAACGTGAACATTTTAATTAAAATGTTTCTGTGTATCATATCATTTCTTCTTAGCCTCCGTGTTATCATTTCTGCCCCCTCCTCCCAGGAGTGGGATGAAAGCATGGGTAAAGCTTATCATTGTCTGACCTTGACCATTAATGTTATTGGCTGTTGATGACATTGTCTGGCTTGTAAGTTGAATCTATAGGTAGTCTTGTATGCTCTTATGTAGAAGGGGTATTCTCAGATTTTGGGTCTTTCACAGGAGTAATGTGGTTAGATGGAGGGACTAACTTCTGTGCTGACTTTCATGCCCTGCACAGTTGTTGCTGTGACTCTAATGACTGCCTACCACAGACACTCCCAGCATCCTGCGCTGTGGGAGGGGGTGTGGACTTGGGTAGGAAAGACAGTGAATTCAGTGGGCCCATGATACCCTCTGTACTCTGTGAAGTTTATTTCTAGTATGGACTTTGAGAGGAGTTGGTTGAAGAGATCTGTCCACAGTTTTGAGCACCAGAGTTTCTAGTACTTTGGTGGGTCCTTCCTGGTAAGGAGTATAGCCTTTGGTTCTGTATTGTGTGGGTTCTGTTTTCTCTTTCTTTCTTTCTTTTTTTTTTTTTTTTTAATTTTTATTGTTTTGAAACAATGTTCTTGGCAAGGAATGTTTCTATAGAATAGTTTCTCCCCAAGCCAAAGAACTCTGGGGCTCTCTGATTGTCTTAAAGGAGTAGGACAAGGTTGACCTTCCTCCCCTCCCAGTGTCACTGCACATCTGTATATCGTATAGTTTGTTCTCAGCCCCAAAATGAGATTTTAGAAAAAATCATTTTCACCTCTAGCATACCTTGTTTCCAATCTTCAGGGATCAGAAGCCAAGGATGGACAAGATGGGGGGCGAGACAGAAGGCCTATTGTGGTGCTGAGAAGCAGCGTGCACATTTCCTATTTTGCCATGCTTGGTTGCTTGTACTGACTTTTCAAGGGAGGGGAGGTCCTGGCTGCATTTCTGTCACCAACAGGAGAGGGAGAATTGTGGCTCTGCCAGGTCTGCAGGCGGGAGGATATTTATAGTTCACTGTCAGTGGCTGGGAGTCTACCTTGGTTCTGCATATGCCCTCTGTCTGAAAGTGCTAGGTGTTCTTGACCTGGACCTTGCCCTTGCTGGCCAGACAGCAGTTAATGATAAAGTGGATGTCTGCAGGATGTGGAGAGTGATGGCCTTGGCAGCTCATGGCATGTAAGTGCTTGTGCTATGACCAACCTGGGTGTTCAGTGAAGAAGAGTGGCCCTCTCTAATGCTCTCTCCTGACTTCCAGGAGTTCCTAGCCTTTCTCGTAGCTGTACTTACTGACATAGAATGTGTGATCAGAGATTTTTTTTTTTTTTTTCATTTTGTAGCCCAGTCTGGCTTTAAAGTCATGGCGTCTCTTCTGCCTCCGCCACGTAAGTGCTGGGATTGCAGACCTGAGCCACCACACTAGGTTCCAATCCATTTTCTTTCTGCCATGTGTGCCACACTAAGACTTATAACACCCAAGGAAAATTCAGATCATCAGCTTACCTTGCTCATCTCTCCATGAATTCAGGTCAGACGTCTGGACCTGCTTTACAGAATGGCCTGAATTAGGTGGCCACACTTCCCATTTCCAGCCGATAGCAGGTGGAAGGGCTACAAGGGAATGTTTTATTTTTTCCTGGTTTTCATGGTAAGGTATTTGCATGCTGTTAGAGGGAGTGAAGGTGTGCATCTTAGTTTGCATGTGTAAGCCCAAGAAAGCCCAGGCAGGGAAGGTGACATTGAGTACCTGCTTCAGATCTGGGTTGACTAGTGCTCTAGTGCTCCAGCAGTGTCCCTGGGAACTTGTGCCTGTCTCTTGTCCCTCCCTCTCCCCCCCCCCCAGCTCCACCCCAGGCACCCAAATTCTTCCTGTGTCAGCTTCATTCTCTGGCAAGATTGCCATTTATGATAGCATGATTGCTGTGGCATATTCTCCCACATTCAAGCACAGTGTAAAAACCAAACTTTCTTTTCTCCTTGTTCCAGTAAAGACCCCAGCATCACTGTGGCTGGGTCAGTCTAGGTCACAGCTCATCCAATTCAATGTGCCACTTGGTGTAGTCTGTCCATTCTCAGCATGGATTTGGAAAAAGGAGTGCTTGCTATCCCAGGTCAGATTCAGGGGTTGTTACTGGAAAAGCTGGGATACAGGTTGGAGAGCTGGGCAGGAATGATGCCATAAAGCACACGTCAAGGCCCTTCTTTATTATGAATGAGCACTATTTTTGGGTCACTTCCATTTTGTTGGCTTTTAAGAAGGAGTACCTCTGTTATGTCTTCTGAGTAAGCCTGGCTTTTCCCAGAAGCAGAGAGTTGGGGCTGTGCTGCAGTGGTGGGGTGATCACTTCAGGGTAGCTCTATGCTATGACATCTCTTGGTGAGCTCTCACACCTTATCGGTCCATCCTGGATTGCTGTGAGATGGCTGTTCCCCACAGGTCTTGTCTGTCTCGGAAAACACATGTTCCATTTCTATGTGGTCATTCAGATTCATTTTTTGGTAACTGTCTTGTCAGCTGGGGACTGGGGATCGTGGAGGACGGGCTGTGTTTTGGCAGCACTTTAAGCCTGCAGCAGCATCCTGCAGCCAGCACCATAAGCTGTATAATTTGTCCACGGAGGCCTGTGCGTTACAGAGATGAACATTCCTTCCGTGGCAGCATTCATTGCTTAGCATGCGGCAATTTGGCTGTCAGAAACAGCTGGCCCTGCAGGGTGGGACAATAGGAAGGCGAGACCAGGGAGAGGCCAGCGCTTACTCAAGTCTCCCACTGTGAGAGGATCAAGTTACCTTATGGAGACTGTCATTAGGCACAGCTTCTAGGGAGCACCAGCCTGTAGCTCAGACACTTAGTGACTTTCCTCCCCCACCCAATGGAACAATAACAAAAAATTAAAAGTGAGTGATTAACTTTTTCTGACACTCAGATGTTCAGTTTTGGGCTAATGAGCATTCCTGAGGAAGTAAACACTTCTACTCTTACATGGCTGTTAGTATTGAGTTAGAGAAAACAGTGGCTTGAGGGAATGGCAGGAGGGATTGCTTGGCACCTGTGTGTTGGTCCCCTTACATTTTTAGGTTCTGTTTACTTAGCATCAGTGTTGAAGGGACCCACACTTGGGTCCCTATGAGTCTTGTTCAAGGATTCAGTAGAGAGCAGGGTGTGCACGCTTTCCAGAGAGCAGGGCAGAGGAAAGGGGCCAGTAGTGATGGAGTGGCTGGAAGCTCCTTCACCAATGTGAACTGGACCTGTGGGTGGCTTTGTGGGCTTTCCTGTATGGACTTGCTGTCTCAGAGAGTGATCTAGCCAAAAATCACACTTCAGCTGCAGAAGATACAGTGGTCTGTGGCAAGAGGAAGTGTTATGTGGATTTAATGGTGCCAGGTTTCCCTGTTCCTTCCTATGTTAGTGATGGGCTCACTGTCTTACAAATGGTCTTTGCATTTACCCTTTCTGAGAAAGAAACAACTTTAAAAAACAATCTTCTAAATATTATTCTTATTTAAAATTGGACTCCCTAGCAAGGAAATTTCCCAAGATATTATTTTTCTTTCCAATTCTTTCTTCTATTTTTGTTAGGTTTTAGAAAAGCTACATGTGAAAATGGCAATAATCTTGCCACAGTGTAAAGTGACACCGTGGCTGGTCCCTTCCTTTTTGGAGACCAACAGCATTTCAGAGGTTCAGGATGGCTCAAGAGAAGTTTGCCTGTTGGAATTTGTTGGTTTTTTTCAGTGTGGCTAGAGCTGTACTTTTTCCACCATTCCCTCTATATCCGTTTCCCTTTTTACATGATAGAGGCTTGAGTTTCCCAGATGTTGTTGGATTTAAGAGCTTGTGGGGGAGGGGAGAAAGCTTTCTAATGATAAACAGAGTCAGACTGGCTGGTTCTGCCCTGACAGGAAAAAGGAGAGATAAAAACTCCATTAATGGTGTGTGTGCTGCCTAAAGTAGCCAATAAAACAATGCTGTCCTCACTGGAAGCCAGTCCCAGATTGGCAGTGCTTCGTACCAACTGCAGGAGATGACAGCTGCAAAGAGGGCGGGAGCATTCCCAGCCAGCAGCCGCTGCCGCTGATTGGCTGAGGGGCGGTTCTTTTGCTCTTCCTCTTCCCTTTCCTCCTCCTTTTCCTCTCCATCCTCCCCAGTCCTCCCTCCACTCCTCCCCCTCCTTCTTTTGCATAATTTACCCTCTTAATGTGCCCTGTTCTAGAAATTGAACCACTTCTGATTAAAACTTAATGGTTATCCATAGTTGGCTTGTAGTTTCCAAACTATTTGTCTGGGTCAGTTTGGATTTGTGACCATAGAGATGGATATAAACACTACTGAAAAGCTACATTCACAGAAGTTTGCTAGAAAAGTCGCCACAACACCGTCTACCTTTGTCCTCTTCCCATTATGTTTGAATCTCCCAGTTCAAAGCAAACAGTACAAAAACCATTATGTTGATGATGAGATGGTTAATATGTAAAGGCATGCCCCCCCCCAGGCTATTACGGAAGGAAAGAACCCATCCCCCAAAATTGTCTTCTGACCTCTGTATGTATGTTGTGGTATGACATGGGCCTGTGTATGTGTGATGTATGCAAGCACACACACAAATGTAATCATTTAAAAAACCAACAACACCTATTTTCTCATTCTAGAGGACAGGATGATGTCAAGGGTTGGTCCCATTAGCACTCATTCTGTGTTCTTCCTTAGCCTGTCCCTGAATGAAGCCCCGTCTTAGATGCCTTGCCACACTGGGCTCTGGGCAGAGGATAGCACTCTTCCTCAAAATTCCTTAGGTTTCTAAAGAAGGAAAGAAAAACTGTACTGAGTATAGTAGACAGTTACATTTCTTCAAAAGTGGTGACTGATTACCAGTTACCTGTAGGCTTCAAATCTAGGTAATTCTCCCCCCCCCCACCTTTTTTTTGAAGGTACTGGGAATGTTGGCACCCTTAGCCTCATTTTGTAGGTGAAAGAAACATAAAGTTCAAGAAACAAACTCCCTGACACAGAGTCTCCTCTTCCTGTTCATGGCAACATCTGGAAGGAAACATGTTGTTGCTCGCATTTGGATATTTATGACACAGTGCACTTCCAGAAGTGGTAGATGTCCCCTGCATTGAGACTGGGGCTGGTGTGGCCCAGGACCCAAGAGCTTAAGCCTTTCTGTTCTTGAAGGATGGCAATCATTTCCTGATGGGCAGGGCCAGGAGTGAGAACAGAGTGGGTACCTAAGCACTCTCAGGGAGATGAATCTGCTCTTGTAATGTTTTTATTTATTTGGCGTTGTGTGTGTGTGTGTGTGTGTGTGTGTGTGTGTGTGTGTGTGTGTGTGACACTTGTGGAGGGATGAGGACAGTTGTACGAGTTGGTTCTTTCCTTCCACCATGTGGGTCCCAGGGACTGAACTCTGGTTGTCAGGCCTGGTAACAAGCTCTCTTTACCCGATGAGCCTTCTGGCTAGCACTGGGGGAGGCGAATTTTGAGGAAAAATAGCTGGTGACATACTCCCCTGCTAGTGAGGCTTACTCATGTATCCCCATGGAATACCAAGCAGAAGGAGATTCAGAGGGAGGGACAATTATGGAATACTTTCAGGTGTAGCCTGCCTTTCATTCTTGGAAACTGCTTTCTGACTGTGGGGTATCCCAAGATTCCTTGCTGTAAACCTCACACTCAAAGGCCACTCCCTGGGCTGCACCAAGAGGCCTAGCATTGCCAAGCATGGTTTTGTTTATCTTTTGACTACAGATGGCAAAATAAGAGCTGTGAACAAACTGCTCTCTTAGACAGGACCTTTATGTTAGGCATCTTTGGAAAAGTGTGCAACTTTTTCCTGCTGTAGTTTTTATGTAGATGACAAATGAAAGGGACTGCTCTTAGGAAATGTGACCCCTTGGTGATTAATATTAGATAGTGGATGGACTTTGACATGTCTAGATAGCTCTTCCGTGTAGACTGTCTTTTTTTTTTTTTTTTTAATGTCAGGACATCACTGTTTCCTATTGTTTAAAGGGCTTGGGTAACACTTTGCCTTTCCTTTTTATACATCACATAAGTTTGAATGGGTCCAGTGTATTGTTGGTGGGTGGATGTGTCCATATTGATAAAGAATGGTAATGTGTGTAAGACCTGGTTGGCTGGGTGGCAGGGATATGGTTTCAATTTTCTGTTTGCTAGCCGGTGCCAAGGATGTGAACAGGAACACACAGGCAGTGGCAATTAATCTGAAGGTTTGCCCTTATTCTATCAGTAACCACCCCTGGTGGAGGGATCATTGCTTTTACCATTGTTTTCCGCCTGTGTGGGGCAGAGCTAGGTTGCAGTCCATTGTGAGAATCGCCAGGTGATTTATTATTCATTGTGGAAGTAAAGATGATCCAGGAGGGCTGACTCAGCACCAGTCTCCCTTGCCTTCTGCCATGCCTTTCAGAGTGGGAGAAGTCAGAAGATATGGGTTAAGGTTTAAGTTGGTGAAAGTAAAATCTATTAAGGAAAGGAAGGAAATGATTGTTATTAAGTCAGGGTTATGGTCACAAGAGTGTCAGTACTTGGAATGGTACTTCCTTCTACCAGGATCTGTTCTGAGTGCTTTATATGTATTAGCTCATGTAATTCTTATAATAACTCTGCCAGGCAGGCACGGGTTTTAATTTAATTTTACAGACAGAGGAAATGAGGAGCATGTAGTTAGTGCCTATGGCCTTGAAGGTAGCAAATAGCAAGGCTGGAATTCTAACTCTGGCTGTCTGGTTCAGGCTGGGGTTTTAACCAGTGTCTGGGAGGAGACAGATTGTGACTGAAGAGTGTGCAGTGTGCTGGCCACTTCCTTCCAAAACAAAACAAAACAAAACAAAACAAATCATGAGGATCTCTCTGTTTATATGGTGAGAATTGAAAGGCAGCTCCCGGGAACCACGTTATACCACCTAGGCATTGATCCCATGAGATCCTACACTCTGGGTCTGCTTGCTTTTTTCCCAGGCTTGCCTCCTAATATCACCACATTGGTGATTACTTTTTAGCATGTAAATTTTCTGGAGGCCGGGGACATTCAGACCATGCCATTGACTGAAAAAAAAAAAAAAAAAAAAATCTACCATTCAGTGTGTATAGTTATATCTGTATCCACAAATTCATGTTGTTTGTGATTGGCTGTATGAGATCCTAGGTTCCTTTATCATTCTTGGTATTTAGTAAATGAACCCCACCTCTGGGAACCATTCACACCCTTCCTCATGTATTTTCCGCGCTGAATGGACCCTACTTCTGTGAAGTACTCACATTTATTTACATCTTTCTTTAGACAAGCAAGCAAGCAAACAAACAAACACACAGACACACATTGAAGATTGGATTTGTTTTTGCCCAAGGTGTTAGGAGTTGACTTTAACTCAGGAGTATAACACAGGGTTTGGTTTTTGGGGGTGTGCATGACTAGAAAGTCTATCCAAAATTATATCTAATATCAAAGTTTCCAGACATGTCTGTGGCAGTCTTCATGTGTCCAAAGTGCATAACAATGGGAAGGCTCACAATATGTTAAAGCCAAGTTAGGGCTGGTGATGAGTGCTAAGGGACTCAGTGGAATGTGTGGTGTGTGTTGTCTTCAAATAAGCCCGACTGCAGGTCAGTTCTGGCACAAGCAAGGAAATTGCTGCAATTCAAAAACCCTAATGACTATTCACACTTAATGCATTAAAAGTTAAACTCAGAAGCTAGCCTCTTCCTTCCTGCCAATGTTACAAAATCAGTTACCCTAAAACTTCCAGAAGATTAACGCTTCCCTCTGGGATTTAAAAAGTACAAAGCAAAGTCGGAGAGAGAAATACTCAGGGCATGGACTAGGGCTTAGTCATCTGAAACAGCAAGAGTTTTCTAAGACTTGTTGACAGTGTCAGTGATAAACATGGTGACTGCTAACGTTATTTTGTTTCTGTATCCTTTGTACGTTCATGCCCTGTCTTCTTTAAAGATGTAATTGTGTGTGTGTGTGTGTGTGTGTGTGTGTGTGTGTGTGTGTGTGTGCGCGTGCCTGGGTATGTGTTTGGGTAGGAGCACGTTTCTCTGGAACTGAGATTGATTAAGGGAAGTTGTGAACTTCCCAGCATGGGTGTTGGGAACCAAACTCAGATTTTTTGCCAGAGCAGTACAAGCTCTGAACAACTGAGTTATCTCTCCAGCCCCTCATGTCCTGTCTCTCAATGGAAACAGTTCTGAAAGTGTTAGCGGTTTTCTTTTCTTTTTTTTTAACCATGTGTATCTCAGTGATATTATTGTACTTTGGGTTTGCTGAAGTTACCTACCATATTCCCATATGGGGAGAACCAGGAGGCTTCATGTGCCCCATGACTCCGGTGTTGTCTGTAATCCTCTATTTCCTATAATCCCCTCCTCTTCCACCTACTAAATCCTGATCTTCTCTGGGCACCTGAAGTTGAAGGATCTGGGAAGCCGAACCATGTTGCTAGTTTAGTTTATGTGCTCTCTGTTGGAACTTCATTGAGAGCATTAGCACTTGGGTGGGGGGGACACTGGGATAAGTTATTTCTAGCTTTTCTTCAATTAAAATGTTGTATTTTGTCCTATGGTTTTGGAGATTGAATGTGAGCCCTTGCATGTGGTGGGCAAGTGCTGTCTTGAGCTACATCCCAACCCTTGCATTTCTTTTTAAACTCATAAAACACACACACACACACACACACACATACACACACACACGCACGCACGCACGCGTGCATATATATATATATACAAACATATATATATATATATATACATATATATGCTTGTATGCTCTGTATGCTAAAGTTACTATTACTGTGATGTTTGTATGCTAAAGTTACTATTACTGTGATGAAACACTGTGACCAAAAGCAACCTAGGAAATAAAGGAATTTTTTGGTTTACATACCCTGAATCACAGTCAATTGAGGGAAGCCAAGGCAGGAACTCAAACTGGGCAGGAACCTAGAGGTACAAGCTGATGCAGAGGCCATAGAGGCGAGTTTCTTACAGGCTTGTTCCTCATGACTTGGTCAGCCTGATTTCTTCTAGAACCCAGGACCACCAGCCCAAGGGTGGCCCCACCTACAATGGGATGGACCCTCCAATATCAATCACTAATTAAGAAAATGCCCTATTGACTTGCTTTTAGCCAGATCTTAGGGAAGCATTTTCTCAATTGAGGTTCCTTCCTCTTGTGCAAAGTTGCCCCAGACTAGCCAGTATATACAAACATATATAGGGTTTATTTTTTATTTTTTGTTGTTGTTGGTTTTCTTTTGTAATCATTGGATAAAGAGAGCACATTTCCATTAAGGACGGTAGTAGAACCATTGGGGTGATGTGTACCTGTAATCTCAGTTCTTGGGAGGCTGTAGCAGGAGGATTGCATGTTCAAGGACAACCCAAGATACAGAGTGAAACACTCTCTCCACCACCAAGCAATCTGTGAATTAGTTTCAGAACTGGATGTGCAGCACTTGCTCGGCATGCATGCATAAGGCCCTTGGCAAATTTCTAATTTACATCAGCCATTCTGTCACCTTTGGGAACTGGGTTATCGATGGTAAAAATAGATCATTCCTATTAATTGTCAGTGATGTGATATCGCAAAATGACCGGAAAGCCAGGGTTTCAGCTGGTGCTGATGTAAATTAGCCACAGGTGTGGGAGCTGGAGGCCGGGGATGAAGAGCATGAGTGTGATTAATGGCATGCTCCGTTTTACCAAATGAATCAATCAAAATGAATCTGGGTGCAAAACTGCCCTAAATAATAATAAGTCCAAATCAAGAGTACTGTAATTCTGTTAGTAAACTGAATTCTTAATGATATGAGATTAAAGTGTAGAAAAAAAAAAAGTCTGCGCTTTGTGGTTACTGATATAAAATTGCTTGAGTTGTGGAAGTGGGGTGTGCAAGTATCAAAGATGATGTGGTCTTGGTAATAGCGTGTATTCTGGAGATAGGCCCATCCCTAGCCTCTCACCCATGTCACACCATCACCTCCTCTCTGAAGTATCAGTGGCACTTACAAGAGAACTCCTGAGGCGTTTCTCCCAGTTCTGGTAGTTGAGCTACAGGCCTGACTCTTCACCATTCCACCCCTCCTTTTAATCGTTTCCCAATAACTCATGAGTCCTTTCTTAGATGCTGTTCCATGTTAATTATACCAGCCCACAGCCCTCCTCTAATGCACAGATACACACAGCAGGGATACACTCATGGTAAGGAGAAACTGTAATAAGCATATCTTTGTTATGTTATGTGTAGTCAGCTTTCCTTTGCTGTGATAAAACGCGTGAGATAATCAACTTTACAAGAAGAAAGGTTTAGCTGGCTCAGTTTCATTCTGTGCTTGTTTAGACTTGTAGGAGCACAGTGCATTATGATGGGAACACAGGGAATGGAAGAGGCCTGTTTGCCTCTGGTGTTGGGGGGAGGGGGAGTAAAGGTCTCAGTATCAAGGACATGCTCCAATCACCCAGTTTCTTTTTCACTTGGCCTCTGCTCCTGAAGATAACACCAACCCCCAGTAGGGCTACAGACTGGCAATCAAGTCTTTAATCCATGGGTTGTTGAGGAGTATAATACTATAATCAGAGGAACAGCGCAACCTTTCTCACTGCAGTCCCTTCACTTTGACTGCAAGTGTCTGGAAAGAGGCCAATGAGAGACAGCCCGGATGCAGGAACTGTGTGGGGCATGGCTCCAAGTGACAGTCTCAAGAATAAATTTCTGGGAAAAAAATTAGCATTTTTTCTTGTAAGATGAAGCATCTCCTTTTATAATTTTACTGGTAGTATCTTAGTTTCCAGTAATAATGCATCGTTAGCATGATGTCTGAGTGTTGTTTGCCAGTCCTGCCTTCTTCGGTAATGCAGGAAACAGATTATGTACTGCTAGGATGGTGTGAGTAGGAAGCTATGGATGAGTGTATATGTGTAGTGTTTACACCTTTTTGTATAAAGTGAGGACCATTTGTGCCTCACTGTTAGTAACTCAGCATTGGGATGGGGTATGCATGTATGTATGTATGCATGTATGTATGTATGTATGTATGTATATATGTATGTAGTTAGCTAGCTATTGCTTTGGCTTAAAAGTGGAGGCAACACTAAAAGTGGATCCCAATAGACCTACCTCCTTGTCATTAGCATAATTTGTTTTTACTATACATAAGTCTTTATTGGCCAGTTACTTGAGGGGGGTGAACCGGGAGGAGTGGGTGGCACCGATGCCAGGCTGGCCGTGCTTCATCGGCTTGTAGGTAATGGAGAACTCGCCCAGGCAGTGGCCGATCATCTCTGGCTTGATCTCCACCTGGTTGAAGGTCTTGCCATTGTACACACCCACCATGCTGCCTACCATCTCTCTCGGGCAGGATGATCATGTCCCTCAGGTGGGTCTTCACCCATGGGCGGTGCCTCCTTCTTGGCCTTTCTCAGGCGCTTGAGTAGGGAGTGCTGCTTCTGCCGCAGGCCTCGGTTCAGGCGTCACCTCTGTCGGGCACTGTACAGTTGCATCAGCTGCTCATAGGACATGTCTAGCAGTTGGTCTAGGTCCACACTGCGGGAGGTGAACTTGCGGAAGGTCCGCTTCTTCTTCTGCTCCACTTCAGCCATTTTGGTGGCTTCTAGGAAAAGGAAGCGTTGTCTGCGTCTCTAGCATAATTTTTTTTACTGTTTATATTTTGGGAGGTTTCTTCATGCTTCAAATCCAGTATTAGGATATACCAGTTCATTTATCAGCATTTTTCAGGGAACTGTTGTTTAGAAGATGACCCCTGCTGTTTCACTGGTAAAAACACTAACTTATCATCAATGAGTCTACAAATCTACTGGGAAAATAGTTGACCAAACTGAAAGCTTGAAAAATTTTATAGGTGCTATGCTAATTGCGTTTGAGATCATCTGGTGAGAAGCATGGAACTCAGATAGTGTGTGCATTTGGGCTTCAGGGGGTGATGCTGAAGCTGATGATGAACCAGAGGAATTTGCCAGATTTCCAGGAAAAAGTCATTTCAGGCAGACAGTCGCCGCCGAGGTGGTTAAAAGAGTGATGATGTCTAGCTTTGGGATGCTACATGTATCCTTATGCCCCGTGGGGGACTGTATCTAATAGGCATCCAATTTTTTCTACATTTCTCTGGATTTTCTTGTTCACTTACCCCTCATTTGGTAAACAAGAACTGCTAAGTTATGAGGGGGTTGAATGCCATCCCAGTACAGAAGACAGCAAAACCATCTTTAGCTAAAGAGTATCCCCTTTAAGTGTAATTCTTAAAGAATCCTGCTAGCAGTAGTAAAAGAAATGATAGACAAGCTTTGAGCTAGTGTGAAATTTACTGACTTGGGCCACTGCAGTTTATAGTCAGGGGGCAGTAGGTATCAGAGAGGGTAAGTGATTTCCCTGTATCACACAGCACAGGCTTGGAGGAACATTAGTTCATTAGGTCATTCTTTAACCTGTGTAGTCTGGTAGAGATGGAAGGCCCTCCTATGGAGAACTCTGGTGCTTACCAGCACCATCAGTGGTAGATGCAATGCTGATTTCTGATCTTTATTTTGTGTAAACTTGCTGTGCAGAAGGCTGACAAGTGCTTGTGGATAATTTGCGTTGGAAAGGATGTGACCCAATTATAAGAACCTGTGATCACTAAGTGAGCCAACACATCAGTCATCCTAGCTGGAGAAGCCAGGAATTGAGGCCAGCCTGAACAACATCACAGGACCCCGTCTCAAAACAACAAACCAAGGGAAATGATGTATAAGAGCTTGTATTTCTCCTTGATTTATTTACTTTTGAAAGAGTGTTTCATTTTATATACCAGGCTAGCCTACCATAGGAGGTAACCCTTCTGCTTTAGCACCTACATTTTGGGATTGTGAGTGTGTGGCACCACACCTGGCTTTGAGGCTAGGTCTCATCAGGAGGCTTGCAGCATGGTTGTTTACATTGTTTCTTGTGAGGCCTTATAAAGTACACAGCTTGTCTGACACAGTTACAAACTAGGGAACACACACCCGAAAGCAAGGTTGCATAAATCATTGTTCATGTTTTATTTTTAACTTGATTGGTCTTCCTCCCTCCCCTCTAGTCTCATGTTCTTGGCAAAGGGTCAGTTGCCTTAGTAGTCTTGGGAATGTCTGTGTGCCTGTGGGCAGATAATAGTCCCAAATGAAACAAATAAGATAGAGTGTTGAACTGTTCTTCAGTTTATTCTTGTTGAAGCTGAATCAGGGAAGTGACCTGATGAACATTTTATTTAGGTTAGTAACTGACATACATGTAATAAAGAGCTTTAGGAACCCTTGGTTCTTTATGTCCCTGCTTTGCTCAGGGTACAAACATGCCACACTGTGGTTCTAGGTATGAGTTTGCCATTGTTAGTGCATTTGGATTTTCTGTAATTTAAACTTAGTCTATTCCATATAGATTGCAGTTTAGTGTGATGTTAGACTAGGCACTCGATTTACAAGCAAGATGTTTGATGCTGAATGCCTGCTTTCTGGAGTGTCTCCCTGGGAAACTAGCTTTGCTAACAGGTCTGTGTAGTGAAGTACATAGACCTTAGCACCCCAGAATAAAGCTGAGGAGATACAAAATGCCAGACACCTCATTATAAAACCAGAAAATCTGGTCATGGCCCAGTGGGTGGCATCCCTTCCAACTCTGTGAAGGTGTTTTGAGATCGGGGTTGATGAAAGCCTGGATGATGCTCTGTGTGAAGGTAATCATCAAGGATTACCATCTTCCGGTGAGTCAACAGTTAAAACAAGACACCCTATGGTGGGGGAGTGTGGCGCTGGGGTGGGATGCACATGCTGAACCCGACAGTCTGAAGAGGAACCTCCTTACCATTCATGCCTGGTTCTGTTCAGGGGTGGCAAGTTGGGAGAATGCACATGTGTATGCAGACACATGCACTCAAAATATAGACACCATTGGGCACAGGTCAAAGGTGAGGTCAGGGATAGGGGTGAAGCGAAAAGAGAGAGTACAGTGGGCTGCCTGTGAGGGGTCTTTCTGTCTTGGTAATGCTCTTCTCTGAAGTCTTGCCTCTTTGATAGTGAGGAGGTAATAGTGGAGTGGGCATGGGGTTCAATTTTAATTTCTAACCTTTGTTGTTAAGATTTACTTACTTAACTTATGATTTTGTATGTGTATATGTTTTGCCTGCATACATGTCTGTGTACCATGTGTATGTCTTGTGCCCATGGAGGCCAGAAGTAGATGTTTAATCCCCTGGAACTGGCCTTATGGATGGTTATGTTGAGCTGGGTGTGGGTGCTGGGAACGGAACCAGGCTCCTTTGGAAGACAGACAGTGCTCTTAACCATGGAGACATCCCTCCAGCCCCTGTCTATATCCTTTTTATTTAAGGTCTTAAGAATTCTTTTGAGCTCCTGCCTGGGGAGATTGGGTTCTTAGTCTTTCATGTCCCTCTTTTCTGGTTTTTATGTGGAATCCTTTAAAATGCCTACTTAAAAAATAGCAATCATGAGTGGTCAGTTCTTAGGCTTTTCATGATCAACTGCAGTCATTCCCATTGTTACCACTCCTTAAATACTGAGTTTATGTAGGCTGATGGTAATGAGCCACTGAATGCCATAGCCTGCTGGTGTGGCCATGCTGCAGGGAAGTCACAATGCTGGTTTCATCTGTAGAGATGGCTGCATGCACTGTTGGGTCGGATCACGTGACAGATGGTCGGCAGAGCTGGGCTTCCATCCAGGGCTCTGGTGCAAGCCTGGAACTAACTCTCCTGTGGCCTGTTGCCTTTGTTCTCTCAAGTTTCATCCTTGAACCTCTTTATGTTTCTGGCACAAGTAAATGGGTCATTGGTTGGACAAATAAAAAGGATTTTGATGGACCGCCAAACCACTTTAGTGGAGAGTTTTGAGGTTACAAAATATAAGCAGGTTATCTTCAGAAGTGTAGTCTGGTACTTAATTACACTCAGTAATTAAGTAATCCACCATGAGTCCCTCTCCTCAGCCAAATTATACATTGAATTCTAGAGGAGAATCTGTCTGGTAGTTGGGCCTTCAATTGGGTTCCTGGGGGTGTGCAGCCTTTTTTATATCTTCTCGTTGACTGGTCCTGGGGACAGGCTTACCTGTTTTACCATAAAATGCTCTGGATATTTATTTTTTATTTTTTTATATTGTACCATCCCTCTGCAACACTTTTTTCTTCATCTCTTAGAAATCTAATGTTTGCTTCATACTCGTATGTAGATGTATGCTGAGAGGGAGGGTAGTGCTTCTGTGACTGAATTCTTTCCTAAGACTTCCTGGATAGTACGCTATATCTGTTTTCTCCAAAACCTAAGAAAAATTAGTTATCAAGGGAGTGGAAAATACGTTATAATCTTCTACGAGAGTCGGAAGAGTCAACACAGAGGCATTAGTAGATAAAAGGAATTTGCTGATGACAATGGGAAAGCAAGACTGAAGGTGCCCTGTGGGTTGAAGAACAAGATAGATTGGCATTTCTTGAAGTCAAAGCAGGAGAGGCATGTGGGAGAGAATTGGTCACGATTGCTTGTAGCTGTTGCTATGTTATAAATGTGTGTTTGTGGCCCAGTCTGCTAGTCTTGGTGAGTCATCCTTGCAAATAAAATCAGTTTATATGCATAGCATACTGTATACAAATCCTAAGTGTGGCATTCCAAGAAATAAGTTTCAGAAGCAAAATACATCTTTAACTTGGCAGTTTCAACATTCAGTTATGCACACTACTGTTATCGTAGCTCGTGGATTTGAATGAAGGTTATTGTATGGGTCAACAAACTTTTTCTCTGAGGGCCTAAAATAGTAAATATTTTAGGCCTCGGAAGCATACGGACTCTGTCACAACTATCAACTCTGCCATTTCATTGTGAAGGCAGCCAACACACTATATGTAAAATGAACACATGTGTCTGTTCCAGTAAAACTCTTTATTTATAAAAGAAGATTGTGAGCTGCATTTTGCTTGCTATTGGGATACTATTCAGTAATGTTTGCAGGTGTCCTCCAGACTTTAACATTTGTTATAGGCCATAATTCTTTGCAAATATCACTAAGTTCATTGTCTTATTTAACCTGTCCACAAGGAAGGAAAGTTGGATTCTTTCCCTCCCCACACCCTCCTTCTTTTTCATCATCATTGTTATTACTGAGATTGGTCCATATTGTGTTTCTCAAGCTGGTCTTCAATCCCTGGGCTCAAGCTTGCCTACTTTCTTAGCCTCTGAAGTAACTGGGATGACACAGGAACATGCAACTGTATTTGCTTTGTTTGGAAGTATTTTAGGAATAATTTTTTTGTTTGTTTCCAGAGAAAATTTTTGAAATCCAAAGATTAAAAATTTGTAGGGTTTAGAAAGCTTCCAGAGTGAGGAAGCTATTGTCCTACTTTGCTCTACACTTCTCTATTCATCCAGCAGTGGCATTCCCAACACTTTGTTACTCTCTCTGCCCTTCTCAGACCTCCAAGGCTGCTGGTGTTCAGAACACGTGGCTTACCTTTTCTTTTTTTATTGAGCTCTTGCCCTCTTTACCTCTATCCAGAATTAATTCTTCTAGTAATAGTAGAACAGACCTGTATTTCTCTTCTAATCAAGTATCTGGAATAGATTGTTTTTGAAGGAATTTTGAAGGCTATATTACTGAGCTATTTACCCAGCCCCACATTACCATTGTGCTGGAGCAAGAGAGAGGACATCGTAGTGTCATAGAAATGATGGATGCTATTATATAGAGTTGGTATGTTTTCTAGTTTCCCTACCTTGATACTTTACCAAATTAGGAAAGGGGGCTGAAGAAAATCAACTTCAAACACTTATTTTTATACATAGAATCAAGAGACAATAGCAATTAAAGGCATAAACTTTTAGAGTTAGAAAAATGTGGTTTCTGGTTTTACCACTTATTAAAATATGACCAACTTACTTAGTGTTGTCTGAACATATTTTTTTATGTATAAAAGAGTAATAGTACTCTTGCTCATATTTGCCGTAGTTGATAGGATTAAGTGGGATAACATACATAGTGTGGTAACTAGTGACAGAGATGTAATTTTTAATAGCTCCCCAAGGTGAAAGTTATTTATATTTCTTTTTCATGGGGGGGGGGGCTGACAGAGGTTAAACGGTGTATGAAGGTCACATGTAGTAAGTTGGGAAACTCAGTTTGCCTACTTCCAAGTCCATGTTCTTCTATGATACCCTGGTTTTTCAGGGGATTTGTTCAATGAATGCTGTAGTTTATTTGGGTTGTAGGGCTGGGTGGACTGAACGCACAGATATGAGATTGTTTTAGGAAAGACAGAAATTCTCAATGTTTGTAAGCCACAATTACTAGGAGCCAAGATACAGTTTTAACTTAAAAGTTGAGACTTGTCCTCAATTTGTTTTTCTGATGCTTAGTGTCTGGCTGATGAACTTGCTGAATTGTCAGTACCGTCTGTGTTGGCCTGTTCGAAGGTGCTGTTGTCCTGCATAGACTTCTAAGAACTAACCATGCTCTTCTAAACATCAATACAACAAACATGTGACTGTTACAGGTACCTCACACTGGAATTAGAGAGTTGGACTGGATTTCTCTCTCTCCCTTCTCTTGGTTACCCTCTACTTCATGGGAGCATGTCTTCCAATTTATGGGTTAGGTTTTCACATGGCTGGGTTAGCTGCCAGTGGTAAAAGTTCTGTAGCCAAAGGAATGTGTTAGTCAAACCTTGAAGAACAATATTTAGGTCTCAACAAAAGTCTAGTTCAACTTGTTGCAGTTTGTTATGTAATTATCTTATAGCACTGATTTTAATGGCTATACAAGTCTTCAGTTTTCATTGTATTTTAAATGAATCTAGCTGTTTTCCTTTCCTGTCATTTCTGCCCAGGTTGCTTACTGACATGAAGATTATTTGTAGGCAAATAAGCTCTAAATGGGATATTTGAAGGGTTAGATATTCAGAATTTGTTCAACACTTTATCTCACCACTCTTTTAAAAAAATTTTTATTTATTTAGTTTTTTTTTTTTAGATGTACTTCTTTTGTTTCATGTGTATGAATGTTTGGCCTGCATGTATGTGTGTGTTCACCACCTGTGTGTCTGGTGTATGTGGAGGTCAGAAGAAGGTATTGGAGCTCCCAGAACAGGAGTTACAGGTGGTTATAAACAACCATGTGGGTGCTGGGAACTGAGCTCTGGTCTTCTACAAGAGCAACAAGTGCTTTTAATCTCTGAGCCATCTCTCCAACCCCTTTGCCAAATATTTTTCATATACATCACAGTTTTGATTACAATCTACAGGTCTTTAGTTAGTACAGTATACTTGGCAATGCATGTTCAATTATACTTAAATTTTAATTAGATTTTTATCCTGTAACTTTTGAGTACTAACAGTATACAACATATTGTGAAGGAAGAACAGAGCAGAAGAATAATATGTAATCTGTACCTGGTTTTAAATTGGATTTGGGACAAACCCACTTTATGGTATAGAATTGGGCACTAGCTTGAGATGTATAGAATATATAAATACCAAGGAATTAGAATGAGAAAGACCTGGACCGCCTAATAATAATAGTGGGAGATGTCTGAACAGAGGCGGGGAATGTGAGCACCGTTGAAGGTTGGCAAGGAATTCCTCGTGGTAAAGATGACAGGTCATAGAAGCTGTAGTTTAAAAGGAGGCCAGGGACTGGGCAGTGGTGGTGCACACCTTTAATCCCAGCACTCGGGAGGCAGAGGCAGGTAGATCTCTGAGTTCGAGGCCGGCCTGGTCTACAGAGAGAATTCCAAGACAGGCTCCAAAGCTACACATAAAAACCCTGTCTAGAACTGCCCTCCCCCGGTGGGGGTGGGGATGGGGTGGGGGAAGGCCAGGGCAGGGAGCTCAGGAGGCGTATTGGCTGGGTAGCACTGATTTTTTTAAGCAGAGAATTACAAGGATAATTAAATAAATAACTGTCAGCATCACTTTAGGTTCACTTCCTTGTTGATCTAAACCTCCCAGTGATACAGCAGCACCCATGCTCTTAGTATTCTGACCGACCAGAGACTGCACAGTTTCGGTTACCCACTCCTAAAACACAGCTCGGGAAGCAACCTTCATGGGAACCCATCGTGTGTCTCTGGCACCAGAAGTCCAGACAAGTACCAGCATTTCAACAGTTGGTGGAAACTCAAGGGTCTGTGGAGCATTTTTAAGGTGACCATTTGAAGAGCGACCTTGTCCCATGCCCCATGATTGCTGGGAATGGCCCATCTGCGGAGAGATCTTTACTGAGTGCCTTTTAGGTGTGACATTTATGTGTGTAGACTTTATTTTCAAGCTGATTGGGATCCTCCGTTTAAGCTGGTGATGCATGGCGTGCTAGTAGCATCTGTGAGACTTTTCTCTCTTGAATTCCACGGTAGATGGAAGGTTTTCTTTTCCACATGATTGTTTAGGAATGCTGTATTGTAGGTTTGTTTCCTACTGAGATTTATTTACACAAGAGTTTTCTTGGCAAAGTGTTCCTTGAGGTTAAAAACAGGCGAGTGTGGGGTCTGGTACTTGGACTAACAATTTGAATGGGAAAGTTTGATTCTAATAAAAATTTCCTCTTCCTTTTGCAAATGTTGATGTTTCCCATTTTTCAGGTCTTCCTGAAGGAAAAGGGAGTTTGGATGGTTTTTGTTTTTTGTTAGTTATCGGGAGCCCCTTCCCTTCCGTTTTGTGCTCAGTCCCCACCATTGTTTTAGGAGTCTTTGAACTATATTATCTCCTACTAAGAATGTTGCTTGAATATGGACCAAAATCAGCAGTTTCTCAGTAGTTCTTGAATTAGTAAGTCTGCACTGTTGCCTTTAGGAGGGACCATCGTGCTGGGGAGGGGGACTTCATTTTATCCTTTATACTGCACAGACTTCTTTTTTCAAGTGCATAAAATAATATTCATAGTCGTTTTTATGTTTGAAATTTGCTCATGATGCTTTAGAGTGTGTGGCATATGGGCTTTAAAGTAATTTGACTTTGAATTACTAACCTCTTACTGGGTTTGTGTCACTTATAAAAATATTTAAAGAGCAGTGCTGCTCTCTGACCTCAACACATGTGTATTAGCATTTCAGATTTTCCATCCTTGCTGCCCTTGCTAATGGGCTGTCACTTTATGGTTCCAATGGAGAAGCATGTCAAGGATACTTCCTTTAGTGAACATAGTCAGAAATGCCACGATGCGATCTCTGCTTAGCAGGCTTCTTTCTTCTTTTCCTCTGCAGCCCCAGAGTGCTTGTGAGCTTGTCTGGCCATAGGGACCCTGCTGTGGGGATATAGAAGACTTTCAGAAGACTTCAGGAGTCCTTTCCCTCTTTCGAGGGGGACCCGAGTTGGGTGTGCCTGGGAGCTGGCTTTAACTGTAGCCGTGTTGGGCTTTTCCCGAACCTCACGGAGCAGTGCCAACCCTGCGGCCTTTCCAACAAATCACCTCTTTTAATGCTGTTTGGCACAGATCAGATCTACAGGGTAAGTTCTCTGCCACAATGTTGATTTAGTTGTTTTACCTGAATCCAATGCAAGAAAGTATGGGCAGCTAGCTAGTTCTTAGTTCTTGCATAGCCACAGTGGCAAGGGTTTTATTGGGTCATATCTTCACATTCCTTAACTTTGAGCAAGCTGTTCAGATGCTACCAGCATGTCCCTGCATAGAAAATGCTTCCACTTCCCTTTCCCAATAGGGCCAAAGTATTTACTTTTTTCTTTCTCATCTTTTCCACATGTAAACTTATTGATTCAGAGACATGTTTTATGTACAAAACACACATATCAACTGTTTTAAAACTGATGAAACATAATTAGACATTGTGGCTTGCCGCTTGCTTCTCCCTGCACTTGCTATATTGTGGGACTAAATTTCAGCGTAAGTAATCCTTCTTTCGTGTCTTTTATATGGCAGTAACAAGTAATAAGCAGTGCCCCTCCAGTGAAGAGTTAGCCTATAATTTAAAGGGGGTGGGGGAAGGCAGACCTCTCACCTTAGGGAACTAAAAGAGCCCTTGGTTGTTGATACTGGGCTCTTAAGGCTGAGACTTTGTACTTTCAGGACAGGTGAGGCTCCTTTGGACTGCTATGAAGATATTAGTTGTATCTGTTTTTCATTTTCTGGCATCTAGTAGTTTGTAAATTCTGGCTTCCAGCCTTTGAGGGTCTTGAGATATTCTTCTGCCTGGGAAAGGTGGTGTGAGGCTGAGTTAGTTTTAAAAGGTAGTAATGAATAACAGGGGTGGCATTGAGACTTTGTTTTGTTTGTTTATTTGCAGGGTGGAGGGTGGAGGAGACGGTGACTAGAGTTAATCACTAACTCTGTCAGTCTTAGTTATGAAACCGTGTGAAAATGATGGGGCTCAGGTGTTTCTCAGTGTGGTCAAAAGTGAGAACCATTAGACAAGTTTTCAGATACCTTTCTTTCAGAATGGATGTTTGTATTTGCTTATTATTGTATAAAGTATTTTTTTAGAAATATAGTATAATCGATGCATTCAGGTTTTTCTTTTAATTTTTTAATGGTTTATTTATTTTTGTTTTATGTGCATTGGTGTTTTGTCTGCATGTCTGTGTGATGGTGTCAGCTCTCCTGAAACAGGTGTGAACTGACACGTGGGTGCTGGGAATTGAACCTGTGTCCTCTGGGAGAGCAGCCAGTGCTCTTAACAGCAGAGCCATCTCTCCAGCCCCTGATGCATACAAGTTTTAAAAGGCACAAAAGAAGTGTGGGTTGAGAAATAAATCTCTCCTTCCGGTTTGCAAAGACCCCACTTAATCATCTAACTCCCCACTGTTATTGTCTTCTGAAGTTTTCTTTCAGTACATATGTAACACATGTATATGTAAACTGTAGGCTTTTTCTCACAGTGGTAATGATGTACAAGTTTTGCATTGAAGTGATGGCTCTTAAATTTCTTCCATATGTGTTAGAGCCTTATTCTTTTACAGTGGGTGTGTGGTAATCCATTGGAGGAGGGCTGTCTTGTGCTTAGCTAGTCATATGTTAATGTGCACACAGATTATGTCCAGCTTTTATGCTCGTGAACAAGGCTGCTGGGAATGGCCTCATGCATGGTCTCAGACATGAGTAAGTGCAGCTGTAGGATCCATTTCTAGCAGAACTGCTGGATCAAACCACATGCACTTTTAAAGTCTGGATAGCCATTTGTTGCCAGTAGTTCTGCTCATATTAGGAGGTTTTAGATTTCTCCAAGGAGGTGCGAACACTGCTTCCCTACACCTTTGCCAGTCACAGTGTAACTGACAAACGGATAGGTGCAAATGTCAGTTTAGCATCTGTGCCAATTCCATTCTTCGTATTTCAATTAGCACCAAGCATCGTTCCCTAGGTTTAAAAGCCACTTTTGTTTCTGGTGCTGTTCCCTTCAAGTTTGTGTCTTTTGTCCATTATCCTGTTATGCTCTTGATTTTTATTATGAAAATGTTGGTTTCTTACAGAAGTATGGATTTTCACAATCAGTTCATGGTTTCTCTTCCCTTCTTGCAGTTTGTGCTGTCTGTATATTTCTTGGGTCATTTGTATAAAGTTAAATTGTTTTGTTTTGCAATTATTAAACATTCCATGTAGTTAAATGTAGTCATTCAGTCATTCAACAAATATTTATCAAATGTCTTTCACAATTTAAGAGCTTATTCTAATTGCCCAGCTGTACAGTAGAAGAGAAAGCAGACTCTAGAAACTTGGATTCTGGTGGAGGAGGTGGTTGATAAAATACAAGATATTTGTGGAAATAACTACAGAGTCAGTCGTTTTGTGGCTCCAGACATTTGTATCAGTGAAGACAGATGAGAAGACCTCTGTCTGGCTCCAGCTGGTGTGATGTGGTTGTTTTTAAGAGTTAAATCTTTGTTCCAACTGGAATGCTAGGTATAATCCAACTTAGTCTTCTTCTACATGCTCCTTTAATTAGTGTAAGGCTGACCTGCTGTAATCAAGGGACTGAAATACACTATGGTTCAAAGAACATAGAATTTTTTTTTTCTCACTTAACAGTCCCAGTGAGAGGAAAACAGCTGGGCAGAACAGCCCATTTTCACCTGATGTTGCGTAACCAGGGTTCTTTCTGTCCCATTGGCCGGGAGTGTCACTGCAGTTATTATCTGTATGGTCTTATTGGGTTTTGTTAGTGACAAAGTTCAGGGTAAGTGTCAGGGCTTGCGGGCATCACTATAACCAGTGTGGCCAGTGAGAAGAGTGTCCTGTGGGCACATCCAGCTGCAGGGAGCCCGAGATGGACCTGCTCTGCTGGTTATCTGCTGCCCAAGGAGAGGGGAAAGAAGGATTTTAAAGGAAAATCAGCAACTGCTTCATTGGCTTCATTATTCCAGTTCCCCCCTGCTGTCACTACTTTGCTTTCTGGTAGAGTGGCATTGTAGTCAATTTATTAAATAGTTCTACTCATATTTTCTCCGAAATTTCATCCTCCCCCACTCTTTAACACAATCTAACAGTAGTGGTTCCAGGCTGCCCTTGAACTTGAGGCCCTTGAGCCTCAGCCTCCTTACTGCTAGGATTTTAGGCCTGTATCACGAGCCCTGGTTTTCCCCTGTAGTATGAGTTTCCCTATATATTCTGGTCTATTTCTGAGATTCCAAGTAGTTTCATTTATTTGTCTGTCTATGCAAATGTGAGACCTCAAAACCATAATGTAGTTTCTTGGGTATGGAGTCTCCCTGTCTTGTTTCATTTTACAGGATTTTCATATTTATTTATTTTTGTTTGGCTTATGTGTTTTTAAAACTATAAACACTCAGGGGAGTCATATCTAATCACCATTTTGCTGAAGCAGGAACTAAAGCTGCTGGTATCATTGGGGTTGGGTATAAACTTTGTCAGCAAGGGCTCACACATTTCTGGTGTTAATTTGGATGATCAGGTTGCATAGCCCCTTCGGGAAACACTGATCTAGATGCGGGTCCTTCTGTGTCCTCTGACATCAGAAACTGACTTCACTGAAGCAAGTAGGGTGAGTAAGGACAACTTATATGATGTGGTGTTAATTTTACTTTAATAGGTGGTTTCTGGTTATAACAAGGAAACTGGTACTCAGTTTTCTATTGAAAATAAATGCAGATCTTGAGAGAGAAACACACACACACACACACACACACAGATATCTTTAGGTTGAAGGTAAAGAAAACATGATGTTTTAGAAGCATAGACTTGCTTGGAACACACAGCTGGGCAGAGGTTTGCATACTGAATATGATGCATATTGCTTGCTATTGGGTGTGTATGAATATGGAGGATGTGTATAAAACAGCATATGCCCAACTCTGATCTTGACTTTTTTTATAAACAACAAAACTGTTTTATTGTGAAGCATTGTTGTGTAACAAAACTTGCCCTGGTGAAAGGAACACATAGGTCTACCCACTCTAGACAGGGATTTCACAACAGAATAAAGTATGGATACCACCAAAGTCCAGCTTGGTGAACCAATGTGTTTTGTTGGGGTTGCCTACAGGAGCAGAAATGACTCAAAGACAGCTGCATTACCAAGGCCCACACAGCTCACAAATCTGGAAGCTGGAGCACAATACACCTTCGGGCAGCTCAACAGGTTTGAGAGTGTGCTTTCCAAGGCTCTCTAGTCTAACCCCTTTCCAGGCAACTCAGCTGGTCTCCGACTTCCAGGCAGCAGGCCTGGTCTCAATGTCATCTGTGCAGTTCTGCTTGTCTTGAGAGTTGTCTTTACATCACTGCTTCCTTCCGTTTGAGGGTCACCCTCAGCTTTTATTGCTCATTCTGTGAGGGAGGGGCTTAGTGAGTGTGGTCAGTTTCAGTGACTTCCTGAAGTTGTTTCTAGACCTTTACTGGCCTGCTTATAGAGCTTCCCTGAAGGGTGGAATGTTTCGATCTCAGAGGAAACTGTTACACAACAGGTGTATCTAGTTTAGTCACTTCTGGTAAAGCCAGACTGTTGTGACCTCCACACAGGCCAAGTACGTTAGGTGGTTAACAATGCAGTAATTATTTCCTTGGCATTCTCTATGGTTTTATCATGGAGGAGTCTGTACCTAGCAGTATGGTTTAGTTTGACTCCCTCCTTCTGCTGTCTGGTAAGGCTCTCAAACTCCATGTTTTCCCTACAAGCCAAGCTGGTTCTTTCTCTGTATATCTGTTAAAGAGCTCCGGCATTGGACATCTGGATAGAGTTTGGTGACTGTATCTTCTTGCTCTGCTTTTCTTTCAGTGGGAAATGGCATCTTAGTACCACAATCTGGGCACAGTGATGCCGTTTGCTATGGGATAGCTTTGTTTTGAAGCTATTTTTGTGGGAAGGACCTGGGATCATGAATAAAATATTTCTTGAAAATATTTCCAGTTTTCATTCATTCAATTTCTGAGGTTTTCCTATTTGTGTTACACAAAGAGGACTCTGGTCCATAGAAACAATGAGGAAAGACAATATCAGCCAGTTACTCATTTAGTCAGTACTAGACATAAGACATTGCCTGTATACCTCGATGCTATCACTGCCCAACTACTTCTCATTCTTAAAAAACAATAGCCCCCTTTTTAATGTATGCTGTTCCCAGTCTTCCTCTATTCCTCAGGGAGAGATTGTTTATCACTGGCAATTTACCAGAATTAAATACTGATGTGACTTTAGATGATATTGGAACAATTTCAACTCTGTTAGATGAGATGCTGGGCTTGGAGATATATTTAGAAGCAGCCATAACTATTAGAGCTTGGGGTTCTCATTTGAACACCTCAAGAAGAAAATGGGAGAACAGAGGAAGTCAGTTTACATATCTTTGGGACTGGAGAGTAGGCTGTTGCTTGATTGATTTTGAATTTTATTATTTATGTATGTGTGTGTTTGTGGGGAGTGTCAAGAGGTAGCCATTGTTTTCATAACAAATAGAATGAAGTGTTTTCTGCCTTGCAGGCTTTCTGCTTCTATGTGCTTGGGTCATCATCTATTTTTAAAAATTCTTTTCATTGAATACAGTGCACTTAATTTTATTTTGAGCATTGCTCTGGTTAGGTCAGTGGCTGGTTTTGGTTGGGTGGCTGGTCTTTTGGTTATATCTATTCTCTGGTCTCTTCCCCACTGCCCTCCCCCTTCCCCCAGTGCCTCCTTGTTTTCTGTTGTGGTTACTTAGCTGCTAACTGGTTCAGCTTGTGCTCTGACCCTGGCGCATGGTTCCCTTGCTTTCTCATGGCCGTATTTATACTTTTGACGGATATATTTAAATGAACAGCTGTGCATTTGTTGAGTCATACCACAATTATCTGATTCTGCAGTAGCTGCTTGACTGGCAAAAGCATACTTCAAGCCAAATTGTGAGAAAATTCCATTAATCGCCGCCCCTTGGGGGGAGGGGAATGGAGAAAGACCACTGTGAAAAGTCCTTTTCAAGACTAATTAGCGATTCCGTTATTTAGAGTGTGTTGATCTAGTTGCAACTTAATGTGTCACTTACAGAAACTGCACAAAGGTGTAAATGACTATCAAAGGCTTAGCGATATCAGCCTTGTAGGCAAACTTCTCTGAAGTAACTGTCATGCAGGCAACTCCTTACCACTGCTGATCTCTTCGAATAGATGAGTCCTGGAAGGACTCCTTTTCTGTGGCGATCAGATTCACCCTCAGTGCTTGAGTTCACTGGCTCAGTGTTCAGCTTTAAGCTTTCTAAACAGAATATATCCAGTACAGGAGGTGGCATGTCTTTCTTTCCTCTCTTCTCAAATGGACTACTAATTGCGGCTGTAACCTCTGTTCGAGTCTCTGGCTCCCACCAACCAGATCTGTTTTCACCTTGACACCTCCCGAGGTTATTTTTGAGGTTATTAATAGGCATGGGAGCTTGGTTTTCTGAATAATGTCAATAACTGTTAGAAGACTTGGGGGAGATAACTTGTCAATTTCTGACTTGTACGAGGCATGTTTTCAAGCTACCAAAGTTGCCCTAGAATCACTAGGGATGGCTCTGGGGCATATCAGCTGGTGTCTGCAATGAGAGATCCAAGCAGGCCTTTCCAAATGAGCTATTGTCCGCCAGGAGCTGTCTGGTGCACCCAGAGTCTGCTGCTGCTTTTCTGTCTGGCTGCTTCTCTTGGATGGCAGGCAGTCTGGGAAGCTGGAATCCAAGTTAGAAGTGATCTCTTTTAATTTATCTCAAATACTCAGTGGCTTCTCGATTAAATTGAGGTCACAGAGCCCCTTGTGCTCCCGAGTCACTTCCTTGCCAAGCAGTATCAAACTGACATGTCCCCTCTCTTTCCCCACCCAAACGAAATGTCACGTAGACTAATGATTACAACTAATGTTTCAGTTGATCTTGAGTGCCTGGTTTCTGCAAGGGGATGTCACCATGCAGGCTTGGAGTCAAATGACTTACTGGTGTTTGTGTGTGTTGGGGGTGGGGTGCAGCACAGTGAAAATAAAATAATGAGTACATGCCAAGTTTTGCGTCAAATGAAGTGCTTTGAGGCAGGTATAGCGAGGGCATGTAACACAGGGCTGGGCAGGAAGGGCCAACGCCGGAGTGGGTTTGGAATGTGAGGGACCCAAGGGTGAGAGGGGAGGTGGGGCAGAAAGAATATAAAAGGCATTTTTTTCCCCTCACCTCCACAGAAATATACTGTAGCAAGAGAGGAGGGAGAGGAAAAAAGAGGGAGGGACAGAAGGATGGTAAAGGAAAGGCATGGAGGGGATGGGAGAGAGGGAATATGACTTTGAATAGTGTCCTCTCCCACACCTAATACACATCTTACCACCAGTATTGTCAGTTGATCCTGTTAGCCTTAAAATTTCTCTAGGTTCATGGCTTATGTGTGCTACAAACACTTAGGAAGCTTAGTCAGAAGGACCACAAGTTCAAGGACAGCCAGGCCATCTTGGACTATTAGATCTTGTCTCATAAGACCCAGTAAGAAAGCAAGCCATAGAATCAGGATGGTTGTGTGTGGCAGTAGGTATCAGAATACCATTTGTCCTGTTATTGGTGAGATGGACAGGTCTGCACAGTGAGAAATACACGATTAGAGACCGTTTCTAACTGACAACTAGGGGTGGAGATGGGATTTTAAATGGACCCAGAGATCCAAATGTAAATGTTTTACCAGAGGAAATAAGAAAGCCCTTCTTTCCCTTAGATAACGGAAGTTCCAACACACCGTTCTGACCAAAGGGAGAGGGGGTGGGACCCCAGTAAGCAGGAGGCCAGCATTGAACAGGTTGGAGGTGATGGCACCCTGTCCGCTGAAACCAAGTTGGAGAGCTGTGGCTGTGTAATCCAGCAGGTGGGGAAAAGAGGATGGGAAATATTCTCCCTGGCCAAAGAAAACCTGGTTCTGAGGGACTGGAGGGATGGCTCAGTGCTTGCCCGGAAGCCTAAGACCTTGGTTTGAAAGTGCTCTACCAGGTAGAAAGCCAGGAGCAGCGGTGGTGCTGTCTCTGAGCTCAGCCCTGAGGTGGGGCTGAGGCATGCAGATCCCTGGGGCTCGTCAGTCAGCCTAACCTGAGCTTCAGGTTCCAAGAACTCAGAAAATCATGTGGGGAGTTATCAAGGAAGATAGCCAGTGCTGGCATCTGGCTTCCACATGCATGCACACAGGCATGTTCGTGTTTCCACACATACATGGCTTCAGACAGCCACGTGGCCATGTACATGTGTGTTACATTACAAATAAAATTGTAAAGGAAAAAATAATACTTGGGCTTGAGATATCAGGAAGGCACGCAGCAGGAAACCAAAATGCTTGTGTCCAGGCGAAGTTTGAGTTTTCATTTGTGTCAGGGAGAGCAAAGTCAGTTTTGTTGTGTGTACAAGTAAAGAAAAGTGGTAAAGTAGAAGCTAGTTTGTTGTTTCATGGGAGCCTATGCTAAATAAGCCCTTCATTTACCTTCCTTCAATCACCACTCCTCCCCCAATTTACAGATTATGTTTTATCCCCCCTTTTCATTTCCCAAAGCTGTATCTGGAGTGCATCTGTCACAGCTGGAATGTTCATAGGGTAACTCCTTCAAAACCTTTCTTTCCCGAAATGATCTGTAATTAGTTCCTCTTACCACAGGATGAACAGATCTGGGGTCTGTTTTTCAGTTCTATAGGACTTCTTGTCCAAGGAGCCATTTGTGTTCATCTGTGGCAAAAGATCAAGTTACATGCTAGTATTCTGAAGGTACCATCCTACTAGAAAGTCTCAGGCAGCAGTGGAGTCTATATAAAACGGAACCCTGGCAACGTGCACATTGCCAGTTCAGAGTGTGGTGTTAAAAATCTTTAACAGGTCATTTGTGAACTGAAGAAAAGACCCCAACTTAATTTATATGGTATGATATCTTCAGTTTTGCCTCTCTTTGCAGCTACTACTGACAGCTCATAGCTTTCACCCCTCCCAAAGGCCCAAGTGTTTTGGAGTATGCTGCCCTTGGCTAGCTGCTTCTCT